>NC_138867.1:2400000-3000000 GCF_965194805.1 Balaenoptera borealis
AGACTTGGAGCACACAGACAGAATCCCCCTCCACCACTGCCGTGAAGACAGAGAGGGTCCTCAGGCAGGAAGGGAAGCAAGGGGCTATGGGGTCTCGGCGATCATGCAGGATAACAGGTGCACACACACAGCAGAGGGGCCCATGCTGGGCCCACCCCCGCCCCCCACCCTCAGGGAGCCGGGCCTTCCCTGGTCCGTCCTGCCAGCGCTCACTAAGGGGCACGGCCACAGGTTGCCCAGGGATCTGCAAGCCCCCACTCCCTCAGGAATCTGCTGGGGCAGGGCCCTCACTCTTGTTGGAAGTGGCCAGGTAAGCATGTCCAGTGCTCTATTCACTCCAAAATGTTAACTGCTGCAGGGGACACAGTGCTGATCAAAACAAAACAAAAGCAATGGGAAAAAAAAGCACACGGTTTGGGCCTGGAGTGTCCTGGGATCCCAAGAGGTTTCTTACATCCAAAACCATCTTGGATGGTTTCCTGCATCAAACCATCCAAGACATCAGTGGTATTTAAATCCTGTGTGTCAGAGCCATAGAGAACCTTACATTCATGTGGCTTTCCTGCTGGAGGGCTGTCCACGCACAGACCATGCACCCCTCCAGCCTTTCAGAGCCCCTGCTCCTTGACCCTATGTTCCCTGGAAAGCCAAGCCTCTCCTCCCCAGACTGGGCTTGATTGAACCTTCGTTCTCCCTGCTTTGAACACTAGGAACTGCTCCCTTCAGCTGTACACAGATCTCTCTGACACAGCTAGACCCCAGCCTCCAAGGCGCTAGCACTGACCTCCCTCTCCAACTCCTACACCCAGGGTGGACCCCATATTGCTCAGACTGGTCTGTGCCCGAGGGAAGACCATTCATCCTCTGGCCCCTGGATGCCTCACTGCATTTCTTCTGATGCCTCTGGGAAAGCTATACCATCTGCCTCCTGGCCCGGGTGGGCTGACCATGCGATGCCACATTTGCCTGAAAAGGTGACCATATGAAGTCCCATCATAGGCAGCTCATGGTCCACTCCCTTCCTGTCTCACTGCAGTAGACCCTCTGGCTTGGCTCCATTAGGGGTTGTGGGAGCCAATATGCTTGAGTGACAATAGAAAAATATACAGAGAAATGTATGAGTCTGACCCAAGGATATGGACACTAGTATCCAACACCTTATCTGAAACATCCATGGTGACAGCCAATCTTCATCTTTTGCACACACAGGTATGTTGTAGAAACATAAAACATAATCATATAGAGCTATGATTGATAAATTAGGTAGGGGGGCAAGATGAGCTGCCTTGCCCAGGCCCCAGAAAATGCACTATTTCAACATTATCCAGCCACCCAAGCTGGAAACTTCAAAGGCAATGTTAACTAATTACTTTCCTTTAACAGAATCTTGTTCTGTCCATTCAGTTTCAAAAGTGTCTCTCAAATAGCATCCTCATCCCTATTCCCAGCACTAATGTCTAGCTTCTATCCTTATCATTCTCATGTGGAAAACTCCAGCAGGTTCCAGCTGGCGTCCACATCTCTGCCATGTCCCCAGCTTAGTCTGTGCTTACCTTTATTCTAAATTTTCTCCAGAGTCCAAAAGTCTTTGAAGGCCTTTCACTTCAGGGTCTGAGATCCTTCATAAGACATTCAAGTCACTGCAATTTAATTTTAAGTTAATTTCCAAATATTTATTTTCTATCCCATTCTCTGCTTCTTCTTCTACTGAAATTCCAATTACCTGTTTTCCTCTTAGTTATGTGAGATGATCTTTCTTGATCTATTTTCAAAGTCATTGAATTTTTCATCTGTTGTTTCCATTTGAGATTAAGCCTATCCCATGATTTCTTTTTATTTCAGGTTTTTTTGGTTGTAAAATTTCCATTTAAAAAAATATTTATATCAAGTGCCCTATCTTTTCATTCATTACAAACATACTTTGTTTTATTTTACTGAGCATACCTATAATAGTCACTTTAAAGTCTTTGTCTGATAAACCCAACATCTGAGTCATCTGGGGTTGGCATCTGTTGTTTGCCTTTTCCCTCGAGATTGGGCCACATTTTTCTGGATCTTTTTATGTCAAGTTAGTTTGGATTATATCCTAGACATTGTTCAATGTCCAGAGGTCCAGAACATTGTTTCCATATTTTATTCATAGTTTAAAGCTGTGATTTATTGCAAGACCTATTAGGTAAGTGTTCACTCCTCTGTGCTGAAGGTGGAGGACCTTCTAACATAATTTTCAGCCTTATCTATCAATACTTCCCCTTCAAAAATCTGCCTTAATATTACAAACAAACCAGTCCCCTCACTATTTCATGGGAATAATTACACTTTCATCTAACACCAAAGGTCTAAAAACGCCCATTCAAAATTGGCTGAGATACCCAGAAATAAATAGATTGTCCTGGAGTAAGTGAAAAAATAACCAAGATACTTCGCCATAATATTACCATGTGATATTCTTTGTTAAATTTGGTATTTTATTTTAAAACAGAGTTCGCTCTTAGTCAAAAAAATATTCTCCACCACTCCTTGTCCCCAGTAGAAACTCAGGGGATTCTAATATGCAAATTAAGATTTTTCTGACAAATTCCTAAACAAATATGAACATTTTCAATTTGTCAAAACATTGTTCTCATTCAATACTCTTTTATGATGGAAAGGTTCTGAATGTTGAGGGAAAAAAGTATTAATGTTTATAAGTCATTTTAAAGAATTTCAGGTCAAATGTACAAAACCCATACATTTGTAGACCCACTTACCAAATCAGAAAAGAGAAAAAGAAAGGTTTGTAATATCCTATATCTACAAATCATGTGCCACAGAGTGGTAATGTGCACAAGATTAGGGAGAACGCCATAACCATATTACATATAAGCTTCTAAATATCATTTGAGACAAATTAAAAATCAGAAATCATTTATGGATTATCTATTACATGTCCATGACTTTCTTGAGCTCTATAGGGAAATATAAGAGAAGCCTCCTGGCTCAAGGAGCTTAGAACTTAAAAAGTAGTTTAACCCGTAAAATGTTGTACAAATATAACTACTCTTCTATCTCCTAGCTCATTATCCCAGTTTACTGACTACAGTGACCAAGGAGATTTGGCAGTTCAGCCAGCCATGCACAGTAGATAACACTTTTCCAATAATCTTCACTTTTCATATTTTGAAAACACCTGTTACTCTCCAGGTTCTTATTTATTTATTTGTTCTTTTAAATCTTTATTGGAGTATAATTGCTTTACAATGTTGTGTTAGTTTCTGCTGTATAACAAAGTGAATCAGCTACAAGTATACATATATCCCTATATCCCCTCCCTCTTCAGCCTCCCTCCCTCCCACCCTCCCCATCCCACCCCTGTAGGTCGTCACAAAGCATCAAGCTGATCTCCCTGTGCTATACAGCAGCTTCCCACTAGCTATCTCTTTTACACATGGTCGTGTATATATGTCAATGCTACTCTCCAGGTCCTTTATGTTTGCTTCCTCACAGGATCAACTCAAGCTGTATTTTTTTTGTTTGTTTTTTGCACTTACTTCTTATACCTAATCAGCTAAGCCGTTGAAATTCAGACATTCATCTTGAGTTACTTAAGTCATCTAAGGCTATCATAAAAGTCAGTGGCATAGAGTGAAAAAAGTCAATTTAATATATATAGTAAATGCATAGAAAAATATATTTGTCAGGTTTTTAACAAAAATAAAGCATTATTCCACCTCAAAAAGTATTTAACATTATAATTAAAGAGCTTCATTTTTGTGTGATTTTGAATGAAATATTCTGCTGTAATAATAGAAATATTTGTGTCTCACAACAACATAATAATCTTCCTCTTTCTGTTACATACAAATGATGTGAATATATAAGGTGGTGATAGGGTGTCATGTAACATTCAAGTAAAAAAAAGTCTTAAGTTACTGGCATTCTCATAATGTAATCAAAATGTTGAAAATCCTTTAAAATTTCATTTGCTTTAATGGAGTTTCTGATTAAGCATGAAAGCAAAGGATCAGCTTTACATGAACATTAAACTCCTTTTCAAAGCTTCTTTACATTCTATTTTTTCAATTATTTTCTAAAAATACAAAAGGCATTGCTTTAAAATAGAGAAGTCTGTGTATCCATACCTTTAAAATAATGTGAGATGAGGAAAAAACAATTTCCTTTATTTCAAACTATATTAATAACCTACAATATTTATACTTACCCCTGCAACTCTGGCTCTCCCCTTGAATTCGACAGCTCCCAGCCCTCTGTGAGAACACAGAGGAAGGAAGGCAGGTGCATGTTGCACAGAGGCACAGAAGAGAAGAAAGTTAAGGGACATGACTAAGGCAGTAAGAAGTAATCCATGTTTAAACAGCACCTGGAAAGACTAGACTGTAGAGCCGAAGAATTACATGCAAAGGGGGGAAATCCCATTACATAACAGACCAAACATAGAGTTCAAGTTTGCAAAACCTGTGCCTTTTAGACTAGTTGTCACTTCTGGAACATTGTAAAAAAAAAAAAAAAGAAGCTCACAGTCAGGTCTCTCTAGCAACCAGCATCAAACACTGAAGATTAAAGACTTCAGAGGCAGCAAGCAAGACCTGTCAACTAGTTCTGCCACTTCTGAGCTGGGTGACCTTGAACAAGCTAGCTGCTTCTTCTTGCTGACCTGTCCTCATGCAGAGGGACAGAGTTATACTTTTCTACTTTGAGGTAAGGAATGCAGAGAACTCCTGTTATGCCCAGCATGTAGTAGGAATTCAAGGAATTGAAGTTTTTTGTATTACCATCACCACCATCACCATTATCATTATCACCATCCTTATTACCATCATAATCATCATGATCATTATAACCACCATCACCATCATATCACCATCCTTATCACCATAGTAACCATCACCATCACCATCATTATAACCACCATCACCATCATATCACCATCCTTATCACCATAGTAACCATCACCATACCACCATTATAACCACCATCACCATCATTGTCATCAGCAGCAGCACGATTACCATCATTACCACCATCACCATCATCGTCACATCCTTATTGTCATCGTCAATATGACCATCATCACCACCACCACCATCATTGTCCTTTAAGTACCTCAAATAGAGAGAAACTAGAGCTCTAAGAATGGAAAGAGTCTTAAGGATCACAAAAGTCAGCCTCTAGGAGTTGATGGATGTGGCCCAGAAGAAGGCCCATCTCAGGGGACACATGAGATACCTGCCCTTGAGTCACTCTGCCCAAGTGTCCCTTGAGCGGCAGGGTGTCTTCTGGGTGCTTTGATAGGAAGGTGAGCACATTCCAGAATGCTCCGTGAGACGGTCCTCTCTTGGTCACTCTCCTTCTTAATATGTTCACTATTCATACCTCAACTGCCAAGCACCAGGTCCTATGTTTATGACTCTGCAGCCCAAAGGAGGGGCAGAGCAGGACAATCTGGCCTGTGTCCCTGTTGTTCTGCATCCCCACGTCTTCCTCAGAGCCTCTGGGACGTCAGAGATGGGGCTAGAATGTTACGATGCCTCAGATGCAACAGCTGCTTTGGACATAGACACTCAGAAAACCAAACGTCAGAAACACATAGAATATCTGGTTAACAGGAGAAATCTCACATGGTTACTTTTAACTTTTTTCTGTATATTCTTGAGTTCAAAATTAAAAATAAATACCAAATTATATATATTTCAAAAATTGGCTACTTTCCATCCTCATTATTATCATAATTTATTTTACATTTTCTTATAGCCTTCAATTAAATGTTGGCTCACATTTGTAAAGTTAACAAGTTTTGTACAGCTATGACTCTAGCATGGAAATCACTGCAATGAAAAAACACAAAAAATGATGACAATGATTATACACACATGATATTTTCCTGATCTATGTTCTATACCAAAGCTAGATTGCCAATTCTTTAGCCTTTGAAATATTCATTAGAGTGAACCCACTCTTAGTTTACAGAAATTTCTTTCAAGTAACCTTTTAATTTTGTGAACTCCAAAGCAGCTGAGACTCTTTCTTTTCAGAGAAGTACATTTTCTATGGGAGCTTTGGTTTGATATTAAAATGTATTCCATCTTTCCTTTAAGAATTCATAACTTATTTGTATGTGGCAGGAGAAATGAAAATACTAAAAACTGACCTCCTGTTTATGACGTATTGGTTCGTGCTAAGACGTGGATGAACCTGGGAAACATTATGCTAAGTGAAAGAAGCCAGACACAAAAGGACAAATGTGACATGATTCTACTTACATGAAACATCTAGAATAGGCAGTTCATGGAGACAGAAGTGCAGCAGAGCTTTCCGGGGTTGGGGAGGGAAGGGATGGGGTGTTATTACTTAATGGGTCCGAAGCTGTTCAAGATGTGAAAAAGTTCTGGAAATAGTGATGATGCTTACACATTGTGAATATAATGCCACTGAACTGTACACTTAGAAATGGTTCAATTTGTCAGTTTTATGTTCTGTGCATTTTGCTACAATAAAAAAATGTTAAAAATCAATCCCCCTGCAAATCAAGCAAATGCACTGAAAGTAAAACAAACAAACAAAAAAGCAGCATGGTTCCGGAGCAGCCCTTGGAGGCTGGCCATTTGGTTCAGAGCTGGGACTCTGGGAGGAGTTGGGGGTGGGTGGGTGCAGGACCCCTGCCCAGCCCTGCACACAGCTGGCTTCTTCCTCACAAGGTGCTTCATTATTTATTAGCCCAGCAATCTGGCAGGCCGCGTGCTCTCAGCAGTGGAATCCAATACGGAAAGGTCACCGCCATGAACATCGGAGTGAGTGTTCAAGCAAACACAAACACATCTTTTTAATTTCGGCTGAATTGATTAGATAACAATTGGAGGGTGTCACAGGTCAGGAGGCGTGAGCGGCCAGTCAGCGGAGAGAAAGGAGGCTGGCCCGGGGCGCCCTGCCCCTTGGTGCCCCCGCTCTTGTCTCTGCAAATGAAGAAATGCCCACCCCGGACCCCACGGCTTTGAAGAGAGCCGTGCACAGGGCTAAGGCCACACTGGAGTCAATGCAGGCTAGAGCAATGCTCTGTTTGAAGTCAAGTACACAAAGGCTCTTCAATGTCATAAAGGCGAGAACTAACCCCCGTGCCTGAGACCTGGCCTTGCTGACACCTGCCCGGGGATCTGTGTGGCGGGTTCCAGGCCCCAGAGCGTGGCCATGGGTCTTCCAAGCCAGGGCGGTGGTGTGGGCGGTGCACACCCCAGGGCTTCCGTGGCCGGCTCACAGTTGGCACCACAGCTGCCACCGGGGTTACGGGGACGGCGGGGCGGATGGCCCTGGGAGGTCCGGAGAGGCAGGGCTGGGATCCATATGCAAACCATGAACGCTTCAACTGAAAAGTCAGAGAAGGAAATAGATGGAAATTCACAAACAGGCAAATACATGAATATTTAAGTGTGGAAATACGTTCAGTCTCACAAAGATTCGGATATGTACATGTGCAAGGAATGGAATAACATTTTTGCCAATTAAAATTGGCAATTATTTTTTAAAAATATGAATGTCCAGGAGTTCCTACGAAGCTCCTGTCCTCTGGTCAGCAGGGCAAGTCCAGAGCTGATTTGCAAAGTTTCATTCTCAGTGAGAACAGAGATCAGAACAGAGACATGGCTCCGGGGACACCGCACATGGGCCTCGTTCCCCCCACTGTCCCGGTGGGGAGGCTTTGGCCAGGGGCAGCTGCATCCCCAGCACAGGCTTGCTCACCCGCGTCTTCATGGCCAAGGGTTTTGCAGAGAGCGGCAGGATGGGAGCCGTGGGCAGAGCAGCACAGCACAGCAGCTGGGGAAGCAGCCCCTGCTCTGGCCAGGGACAGCCAGCAGCTACACTCCCAGCTTTTTCTATCACATTCCAGAGAACGCTCTAGAATGTAAGTCAGGGAGTGTAACATTATTATTACCTGACCACCCTTCAATCTGCTCTAACTTATGGAAGAAGAAAGCCATCCTCGGTGCATCAGCAGGCTTTTTTCTTTTGGCCGCACTGCAAGGCATATGGGATATTAGTTCCCCCACCAGGACCAGGGATCGAACCCGTGCCCCCTGCAGTGGACGCTCAGAGTCTTCACCACTGGACCGCCAAGGAAGTCCCTCAGCAGGCCTTTAGAACTGATGGCGCCACACCTGCTAACAGACTCCTTGCCACTGCTTGGGGTCCGGCTGTCCCAGGTCTAGCCCAGCTGGGCCCCCTCCCACTCTTTTCCCTGGGTGCACTCACAGTGGAGCCCAAGAATGTGGGCATCAGTACCTCATTTTTACCAGAACTAACACAGGGCAACTTTTGGAAAACCCAGATAACCTACCCTGAGACCAGGGAGCTACATTTAGAACAAGAGGCCACACCTGCATTTGAACAGAGCCGCCAAGCGTAAAGAACAATGCCCGTGTGCATCTGTGCTTGTTGGTTGAAGCAGGAACAATTTCCAACTTGATTCATATTTTGTGCAATCGCTGTGAGCCTGGCTGCCTTCCATCTTCCAAAAGTTTATGGGTTGAAAGGTAACAAAGGCAAGGAAAACACGTTTTGTTCCTTTTCTATTAAGATTCATTCATGAAATATATAAGGTTAAAAATAAACCTCCCAGCTTATGACTGAAGCAAAACCCCTAAAGACATGCGGATGTTTCCCAAGAGAAGTTACTTTTCGTCTGTGCTCTTTGCTGATGGGTTTTGCCAGCTACTGATGGCTGAGGCAATAAGCTCTGTTGTTCATCAATGGTCATCTGTTTGACGTCATTCTTGAAACAGGCTGCTGATTTACTGATTGGTCCTCTTTCCCAGGGTTGATGCGGACAGCCGTGGTCAGCTCCGGCCGCCCGGGGATGGACAAGCATCCCGTCCCCCTGCGGGTCTTGGCCCCCTCGCTCCGCCCTCCCCCCGCTCCTCCTCCTTCCCCATCGGTAGGTCCGAGCCTGGGCTTTCTCAGAGGAACCTCACCGGCTGCTCCTGTGGACTTGATCCTCCCCAATCCTCCTCTCCTTGTCGGGACACAGGGCAACTCTTCAACTTCGTCGTAACGAAGCCTGGGGCTCAGGAATGAAGGCTTTAAAAATAATGTTCACCCTGTTCCCTTGCGGAAGTGAATAAATACATTTGTTTTATAATTTTTTAGGGTTTTTAAAATATCTTATTGTAGTATAGAATGTGTTAGCTTCAGGTGTACAGCAAAGTAGTTCAGTTATATATATACATGTACCCATTCTCTTTCAGATTCTTTTCCCATATAGGTTATTACAGAATATTGACTATAGCTCCCTGTGCTGTACAGTAGGTCCTTGTTGGTTATCTATTTTATATATAGTAGTGTGTACCTGTTAATCCCAAGCTCCTAATTTATCCCTCCCCACCAAGTTTCCCCTTTGGTAACCTTAGGTTTGCTTTTAAAGATTTAAATTATCTACGTGCTGGACCCTATCTTGGGCATCAAGAGGATCTCTGTGTCCACAGGGCAAAGTGCTCTGGGAAGGGCCCTGTGTCAGCAGAGCCAGCCCTAACCAAGATTAATGACCCATCTCTCTCCCCATCAGGGCCGGGCCAGCTATCGGGCGCTGCCGGACACCTCGACAGCACTGAGAGATACGGGAGCCACGGTATCAGACTGCAGAGAAGCCGCTGTGTTTTCTTTTCTTTTTGGCATTGTTAGTGTGTGTTGTCACAAATCAACATTTATTTATCAAAATCTATGTCTGGGGCATTTCATTTTACTCTCCTGTGTCTCCATCTTTTCATCTATTAGTAGATAGAGTCACTCATATCACACAGCTGGGCTCTGACACACAGAATTGACACACAAGAAATTAAAAGATCAAATCAGTGAATTTCATGTGTTTCTGTGCCATTTAATAAGATGTATTCTCTCATATAATTATAAAAAAAGCAGTTTATTCTGTAAAATTTAAACAATTATAGATATATAATTTTACATATTTTATAAATATATTCTTAGGTGTAATTATAATACAGATGTATAAATATATAATATATATTATATAAAATATATCAAATTATATATATATATCTTTCTTGATCTGAAGTACTCAGTTATAGAATTATAAGTAATTTGTATTTTATTATCCACACTTCTCCATAATTTTTAAAATGTTACAGAATTTATATTATACATTTATTGTATTTAGTATCTATAATGATATAAATTGGTATCATTATGCATATAAAGGCTGGGATCCTGGAGAAACTCCATGAAAACACTGTGCTCTCAGGGAACATAAAATCTTTTTACTTCTTCTTGTTTCCAGGGAGCTTCTAATCTAGTAAGGCAGTAAGCACTTGAAAACACACAAATAGACATAGAAATAAAATGCTTTCAGGAGCGTTCATGTTAATAGAAAACCAATGCTACAAGTAAACGGATGATTTATCAGCAATGACCCTTATAGGAAGCAGTCATATCACTTTGGAGAAAGGTAGGAAAAGGCCTGAATGCTAACTTTAGCATTGCAAATGTTTAGCATGATGTAAATGCTTTAGCATGATGTAAATGCTTTAGCATGATGTAAGTGCTTTAGCATGATGTAAGTGCTTTCTAAACATTATTCCATTTCATCTCATAACAACCTTAGAATACCACCTTAACAGCTTTCTTTTACAGACCTTACAGCAGAGACTGTTCGGACGTGGAATTTACTTGAAGTCACACCGCAAGGCTGGGAGGGGTCGATGTCTGGAGGGAGAGAGTCAGTGGGTGCAGTCTGGTCGGGCAGAGCGGCGGGAGGGGGTGTTTCAGGCAGGCTGAATGGGTTAAACAAAAGCAAAGAGGGTATCTTTTTTTTTTTTTTTTAAGATTCTACATATAAGAGATATCATATGATATTTATCTTTCTCTGTCTGACTGACTTCATTTAGAATGACAATCTCAACATGGTCCATCCATGTTGCTGCAAATGGCATTATTTCATTCCTTTTTATGGCTGAGTAATATTCCATTGTATATATGTACCATATCTTCTTTATTAATTCGTCTGTCCATACAAATGAATTTATTTACACAACAGAAATAGACCCACAGACATAGAAAATAAACTTACAGATACCAAAGAGGAAAGGAAGGTGGAGGGATAAATTAAGAGTTTGGGGTTAACATACACACACTACTGTGTATAAGATAGATAACCAACAAGGACCTACTGTATAGCACAGGGAATTATACTCGATATTTTGTAATAACATACAAGGGAACAGAATCTGAAAAAGAACAGATATATAGATATATAGATATATAGAGAGAGATAGATAGATATATATATATAAAACTATACATGTATAACTGATTCACTTTGCTGTACACCTGAAACTAACACAACATTGTAAATCAACTATACTTCAGTAAAAAAAAAAAAGGGAGTGGACAAGTGTGGAGGTTTTAGGAAACTGTGAACGAGCACGTTTGATTGGTGAGAATGACTCCAGCAGAGGAGCTTGACAAAGGGGGATGGGTGGCCCATGGAACCACAGAGGCCGACCTTGAGGTCCTTCTCCCTACGCAGTGGACAGTAACAGCCACCCCATCAACTGTAAGAATTCAATAACATAATATATGGAAGTGTCCACACCTAATCAGCTTTCAGCAAAAGGCACCTGTTCTTCCTATAGGATGTGAATTTCAGCGCATCATCTGACAGCATCAAGGATGGGTCCAGTGGATCCACGCCAGCCTGGAAGAGGACACCTAGCGATGTCCTCAGACCCTGTCCTAGGTTCTTATTGTCCAACAGTTGCATCAGTGTCTTTAATGAGGAGACAGGTACCACCCCACACAGACAGATGGCAGACTGCCGCAGGGCGGTTATTAAGAGGAACGTTCTAATCACTTCACAATAGGCTGGGTGATGGATGAAAATTAATTATATAGACATAAAGAAGCACAAAGTCCTTATGGGAAAATTCACACACACGTGAGTGCACACATACAACACGCAGACACCGTGAACTAGAAAGAGACCAGGCTAGAGGGGAGAGCAACAGGGGATCATTTCACTAAATTTCCTGCGTTAGTCCAGGGGCCACTGAAATTGGAAGAAGACACAAATTTAGGTGACTGGGTTAATTCAACAGATGTCTTGAAACATGTAAGGTGCTTCTTTGTGTAAAACCCTTGACATACATTTCAAATGGAAAAGGAGTATAATCTCTTGTTTCTAGAAATCCATACTCTGTTGGTGGGGGGGAGTTAAATCAGAAGAAGGAAAAGGATGGGGTTAGAAGTGAGGTCACGTGTTCACACCCTGGGAGCTATTCCTGGTAAAGGAAATAGGAATTCTGGTCACAGAGAAGACAACTGGGTGGGGGAATATGTTCAGTGTATGACACGTCGAGGTTAAGCTGAGACAGCCGAATAGAAATGTTCAAGGCGTATTGCAAATAAAGGGCTGGGAGTCAGGAGCGAGGGTGAGACTGGAGACACGGAACTAAGAATAATCATCTTCAAGGTATTATTTGAAGGTGAGAGGATCATTCAAATAATTCAGAGCTGGGGTAAAAGCAGAGGTGAGGCTGAGGATCCCATGAGGAGCAACGGCAGATTTAAGTGAGCTGGGAAGAGGAAGGGCCGGCGGCAGATGAGTGCCAGCCAGGATGAAGGAACCAGAAGCAGGAGTCAGTCCAGGAGGGAGGGGAGAGGTCTGTTCCAGGGGTAGGTTATCACCACATCCATCGCTCAGGACCGACGCACAAAGCAGACTGTGGACAGGACGGTGGACCCGGGGCTGCGGAGAGCCCTTGGGAGGAGAGAACAAGGGTAATGGAGGGAGGGGATGCCGAGTCACAGATCAAGAAGAAGCTGATGAAGAATCAGTTTTATCGTCCATCACGTTGAGAAGCTCACCGTGAGAGGAGAGAGAAGCCGCGGGGTTGGCAAAGGCAGCAGAGCCACTCAGGATTTTAGGGGGAGAAGCATCGCAGGATGGAATTGAGTGTAGGGAGAGACCTTGGCCTCCAGCATCCCAGGAAGGACCCTGAAGGGTGTCCTGCACAGGCAGGGGTCCTTGGGTGTGCTGCCCGAGAGGAGGAGGGATGGGGCCCCAGAAAGGTGTAGGGGAGCTGCCTGAGGGAAACAGCAGGGACCCTGGCTCGTGGAGGACAACAAACTACCCCGATTTGCCTGATAAAGGACACACATTGAAGGGCTGGGCAGGGGGCAACTCCATGGAAGTGGCAAAGTTTCAGGGAGATTTTGGGGGGAATATCCAGAGAAAGGAGAGTTTGGGAGCATCCTGGGAGAGCCAACCGCATCTGTTAATATGAGAGACATGCTGTGGGAGCGTCAGGAATCTTCCAGGGGTGCCTCCAGAAACACTTCTGGGCCCGGAGGGGAACCAAGCTACAAACGCCAGGGCCATGCAGATCTGGGTGTCCACAGAGTGGACAGGGGAGCGCGCGGGACACCAGAGTCCAAGGTCAAGGCTCTGTGGAATCGGCCAACCCCAAATCTAGATCCCCACTTGTCTCAGAACCCGATGGAGCCCAGAGGGGCTGATGGATGGGATGTGGTGCTGGCACAGTGTAGGCAAGCAGGTTATCAGAGCAGGGTAGATATCTGCCTCTCGTACGTGTATTTATAATTTTTTAAGAAAACATATCCAACTATTTGGGGAAAGAGTTATTTAGTAAATGACAAGGGCAACTGGTTATTTCAAATGAGGTGGGAAAATCCAGTAGCATCTCAAAGGAATGGGATAAACAAAAATTTGCATTAGTCCAGTATTTACATCTAAGCAGACATTTAATAGATGTAACCTAGTTTGTTCTTAAAAACTGCTCTATGCAGAAAGTAGTGTCAACTCCAGATTATGTGGTGAGAAAACTAACACTTCAGAGGCTAAGAAGGTCTCCAATCTGCCCAGGTCAGAGGGAGGAACAGACTTGAATCCAGGCTGCTCCTTTCCCAGCCTGGGCTCTTTTCACAGTGCTGATTAGAGCCTCGGGTGCCCAGAGAGGAGAATATGCACTTGGGAGAACATCACTGCTCCAGGTTTGGGCTCAGTGATGGAAGGGGGTCGAGAGCGCGGCTGGAGGAGCTCACCCAGCCACAGTGATGCATGGAACACGGCGCTGGAGCTGGACGGGTCTGAGTGCAATTGAATCACATGGACCCTGAAGGAAGGAAGATATGAACTCCATATAACTTCTCTAATAATCGAAATTACTTCCCAACAACAACTTACCCAATAAAACTCAATAAAACAAAATTGAACCCCTAATAAAACGTCTAGAAGATAGACTGAACTATAGGAGGGTTGGTTTTGTGTAACTCAAGCTTCACCGAGAGTCATTAATCTCATGTTTTAAAGTGTAAAGTGCTTTAGGATTTTATATGAACCCAGAGCTCCCTTGCTTATATAATAAGTCTGGGGTGGGTGACACTGGAGATGTCACCCAGATGTCCCTTCAGGGGTGGACAGATGCAGAAATGATTTCCTCAGCTGTTGGGAAGAGGCCAGCAGGCAGCCCTCAACAGTCAGCTGTCTGTAGGGATCCCCTCAGATGCAGAACTGTCCCTTCCCAAGTCACACCTCCTTCCAGTGGTAACTGTCACCACCCCAAGCATCTCCCTTCAGAGCTGTTCAAGGGCTCAGCCACGACCTCCGTGGAGACAGCCTGACCCTCCATTCTCCTCCACCTTCCAAGGCTGCCAACCCAAGGGCACCCCCTAAGGACAGCCTGAACCCCAATCTCTGTCTCAGCCTGCAGCTATTTGGGAAACCCAACCTGCAACAAGTAAGAACCAAGACATCCAAGTTCTCTTGCTCTAAACTTGTCATGTTACCTGAGACCTACTCACTTCCCGTTGCAAGGATGTTTCCAGAAGTGAAATTTACATTATGATGTGGATGAAAGGACAAGTCACTTCCTACCAACATGAGCCCACTTAGGATGGAGATGACCAGCAAGTAGATGGAAAAATCTAAGTGGATTTGTTCACCTTTAAAGCACTCACTGCCATTCCCAATGGAACACACCAGGGACTTTAGAAGTTGATTTATTTAATCCAGGTTATTCTCACTTCTATTTAGTTACCTATTTCTGTACATGTCTTGTCTTTGAGAGACCTTTGAGAATTACTCTGCTAAAATAAATGAACAAAATCAAGCCTGGTGGAGACTTTGGGAGCCGTTTCCCCCAGTGACAGGTGGCAGGTCGTCTTCCTTTGAGTGGACAGGATATGCCACCACTGTTTGCTCCTGGGCCACATCTCCTGGACAATCTCCTCTGGCCCATTTGCTCATAAAAAGTCTAGAGAAAAATCTAGAGAATATGTTATACCCAACACACTTCCATCTGAAATCCTGTAGTTTGCTCCTATTAGCCATCTTTCTAAAATAAATAGAAAAATGATGGATGCAGGGGCAGCACCCTTGGGATTTGGGGAGAACGTTATCTTTGCGATAACGAGTCTTCCTCCAGGAAGTGTCTTTTCCACTGGGCCAGTTTGTCCCTTGTGTGGTGTGTGGCAGAGGAAAGACGGACACAACATCTTTGCTGCTCCTCCCGATACCTTTCCTCTGGACTCTGAGGTGCTTTAGTGACTTCCTTGACCAGTGGGCTGTGCTGGGAGTGGAGTGGCCAGCCTGTCCCAACTGCCTGGACTCTCCAAGGTTTAGCACTGAAACCAGCATCCCAGGAAAACACTTTGTCCTCAGCATCCAGAGATGGTTGATCATCCCAGGGCTTCAGAGACCAGGCCACAGGAGGCCTTCGGTGATAAGTTGTTTGGTCAGCCCAGGTCACGGACATTGGTAAATCTGGTGCCGACGAGGTATTTCCATTTCCTAAGCTCTCCCATGGTGGCACAGACCCAGACTGTGACCCCAATCAGATGAGGCACAGGCCCTGACATAGTCTCTGCTGTGGAATTTGGAGGAGTGATTTATATAAATGGAATCATAATTTGATCTTGACTATGGCATTGCTGTTTAAAGAAATTCTACATGCCATGTGTTGATAAAACAAGAAAAATCTTAACAGTTTTATAAATTTAAGTGAGATTTTCTTAGAATACTGGATATACTAAGGAGCAGGATAAATTTCTGTAATTATTGCCAACACATAGATTGGCTCTAGAAACCATCAATCAGGCAGTAACACCAAATGAGTATGGTTACATCTTATTGCTTTTTATAAGTTAAAATATAATAACCATAGGAACACAATAAAGAGCTAGTAATAAAGGAGTTAAGGAGATAAATTATTCTAAATGGGAGATAAAGTGTGGGAGATGATAAGGATGATGAGGCCTGGGGCTACGATCATCACAGCTGTGTCCCGGGACCCAGACACGCTGGCATATGATCCGTGCTCAATAAATTCTTGTTGAATATTTGTAATAACTGATACTCATTTCTAATAAACATATTATCACTACTTGATTAACTCAATTTTCCAAGAAACAAAATACACTCTAACTACTTTTGAATAATCTCTTTAGGAATCCACATGAGGGACCATCGAGTAGCTCAATCTACCCCCTAATGAGATCATTTTGTCAACTGAGTATTTGATTTTCATGGGATCCAGTCCAACTTCGACTGACTAATGTGGAATTTCCCTTGTAACTCGACCTGCTGTGCCAGGTTTCCATTATTTCCTGGGTACTCTCAACAGTATTTACCAGGTGGATGAAGCCATAGAATGGAGGGCAGAGGAGAGACTGGGGGTTTCCTGTGGACACCCCTCTGGTGGACGGGCACCCACTAGAGGAAAGCCTTGAGTTCTTCCCCAGAATCAAAAAGTGTCTTTCCACAAATAGACACTTTCTCACTCACAAGTGAGGACAACAGGAGGCCAACTTGCCATCTCAATGTTGACAAGAAATCCAGTCAAATAGAATCTATTTCTTTTTAATTTGATAAGAAATTCAGATAAGAAGTAAAACAGATGTGCAGTATCCAGATGGAATTCTGAGGTGTGGCACAGCTGGCAAGCAGGTCATTCGTCTGTCTCTGGGCTGCACTGAATGGGTCACAGTGGGGTCCCCTCTGGGCAGATCCCCCTCTCTAGTGATGGAGATCATGAGGGTGTGGATGCCTTCAGTGGAGACCAAAGTCACATGGCTCACCTCACACTTCACTGGGTAGATGCAGACACTCAGGCAAACCTGAGGGCCCTTCTAGAGATCACACACCTGCTTATTTTAGACACGACTTTGAACCAGAACAGTGAAAGCAGGAAAGTTCGTGACTGGCTGAAAAAAAACACACATACGCACACACACATCACGCACACATGCACACGCATGCACATGACACACCAAGCACACACACATGCACATCACATGCAAAGCAGACACATGCACATCACACAGAAACCACACACACATCCTTACACACATGAACACCATCAGCATGTGTTTTTCCAGTTTTCCACTCTGAACTGAACTCATGGGTAATATGATCTCTTGGAAACTCAAGCAGCATTATTTTCTCAGCACCATTCTCCAAATATCCTTTCTTTTGGCAAATGCCTTAATCAATCAGGTTTAAAATTTCCTTTTGAAGTTATATTCGTAAAGTACTTTGCTCTCTCCATGAAAAGACATATGATCGTTGTCGAACACTTTTTTCCAAGGCAGGCTGTATTCTGCCTGTCTGTCATGACTTTTTGAACACCAGCAGTCAGACTGTAGGTACTTACATTGGTGCCCAAACCCTTCATCACATTCTGAGCCCGCCCAGAAGAACCTGTTGGGCCTCCATCCCCCAAATTATGGGGCCAGAAGGAAGAGTTACAGATATAATGGGGACCATCCTTCTGCAATTGGCCTGATAAGGTCTAGGCTGACAACAGCACTCAAGTGGCTGATAGAGGGACCCCACAGCAACAGGGTTCAATATCCCTCCCCTGCCTTTTACCTTTTACGTGAAAAGTTCCGAGGGCAGTGCTTACCTCCACAGTTGCAGGTCAAGCTGACTGCTGCAGTGTCCAGGATGGTTCTCAGAAGCAGAGGATCCTGCCAGGAGCTCTGACAGGCCTGGGAGCTATTGTCCTAGTGGCCCCTGAGCTCCCCATCGCTCAGGTAGGAGCAGAAAAAGACCAGCTTGCCGGGCAGTTGGTCATGCAAGGTTCAAAGTACAGATTTTCTGACCCCCAGACAGCATCCTGGTCCCCTCACCAGGAGTTTGGAGGGGCTCTCTTCCTCCATTGCACATCATTCTCCCAGCTCAATGCAGAAGAATGAGGTGTTTGTTTACAGTATTGATTAAAACATTGTTCTACAGAATAAATTAACACTTGATCATGATATTGCTGTTGCGTTCACATTCTGTGATTTAAATAAAACAAAAGAAAGTGTGTATCCAAAGGAGTACAAGGCCCGGAGAGCTACAATAAAGACCAGGTGCAAAGTGCTATTGACCTGTGACCTAAAGGGACAGAGCCAGGCTTCTCATGAGTGTCAAGGCTAATTCTCAGCTAGACCTGAACACAGCTGCAAAACTCCACCAAGGAGCCGTTGGTGTGTTGGGAAGAATGCATGGAAATCCAGAACCTCTCTGAAGCAGCCGCTTCTTTTCAACGGTGGGAGCACTCATCCTGCACAAGGATGCCTCACATTCCAGGGTAAGGGTGGCAAATATACAGCATCATAAGAACGCGCCCCACTGCTCACAGCCCACCCGGGCCTCCCAAGCCCCACTGCCAGGGCCGCCGGGTGAGGCCTCCCTCCTCCAACCTGGCCCCTCTCGGCCACTCCCTTTAAGACACTGTACTAGACGTTGTCAGGTGTCATCTACACGCTTGTACAGATGAGGGGATATCTCCACGTGTGTGCACGTGCATTTGCGTGCGTGAGTGTGTGCTCTCGTGGGTGTGAGATACACTGCGTTTCAGAGAAAGGAGAGCAGGGCTTGGCTTGCGCTGAGTCCTGAGCGCATCTTGCCATCCAGACAGGGCTGGCTCTGGGGGCCACGGCGCGGACAGACCACCGTGGGGCTTCCACACAGAGCATTCATCCTCTCTGCCAGTGCCCTAGTGATCTGCTCTCTGAAAATAATGGCCTTTACCTTTATTCTTTCACAGAGAGCTCATCTATCTCGGGGGTCTCTACATAAATATTTATCTTGCATTAAATTCATCCAATTTCACAAATTACATCAGTAATTCTGCAGCCAGAAACGGTGGGATGCATTAAAATGGACACATTCATCTCCACCCCTCTTCACTCACAGTTCTTTTCAAGTACTTTAGAGGCAATGATTGTTCCTTTCAACAAGGTGGAATTTAGAAGAAGAAGGATTTGTGCCTTTAATGACGTGTCTTGAACTCTAAGAAGCATCTCGTGGATGATTATCCAACCAGAGAGGCTTGTTCATTTACAAGGTTCTTTAATGAAAGTCATCAGCAGGTTGCTTACATTTATTAAATATTCTTGTAATACATTTTTAAAAAATGTGTATCAAGAGGAGTAAAGGCCCCAAGAGCTGCAGTAAAGACCGGGTGCAAGTGCTGTTGGCCTGTGGCCTAAAGGGACTGGGCCAGGCTTCCCGTGAGTATCAACGTTAATTCTCAGCTAGACCTGGATACAGATGCAAAACTCCACCAAGGAGCCCTTGGCGTGTTCAGGAGAATTCTTGACCATCAGAGAAGGTGTGCAAGGGAGACCCAATTGACATGAGGCCCTGATTCTGGTAAACAGAGGACAGTGGCAGATTTCAAGAGTAGGCAGTTATTAAGATCGCTACCAAGGACGCATTGGCAGGAAACGTGAAGAGGAATCGGACCCCTCTGGCCCCCCTTCCGGGTCAGCCCCCTCTGCCCAGGGCTTGCCCCCCAACCAGTGTCCTCACATCATCCCGGGCAATGAACAGGGGTCCTGGCATCTCACCCTCTGTCAGGGAAACACTGGGTGTCACCCCGGTGCCCTGATAGCTCTGTCACCTGCTCCTCATTGCCGAGACCTTGCCACGTGGAAAGCGATAGGGTCCCTGAGTCAGTGAGGGGCCAGAGATTGGACGCAGAGGGCTGGGCCCAGGGGTGTCCTCAATTCCCGAGGAAGATTTAAAGCAGAAGCGTGTCCAGGCAGGAACGTGATCCCAGACCTCGACTGGGTCCCGGGGCACCAACGAGGCACGAATGGTCTCTGATAGTCCCTGCGCCCACACGGGACACAGAAGGGGGTGCAGGGTAGGGTGGGGTGGGGAGTGCCTTGCTATCTGGAGACTCGTGAAGGCAGGGTGTGATCTCATGCCTCTGAGTCTGGACTGGATGCAGTCGCTGAGGCAGATGCCCCAGATCAGGAGGCAGGTTGGGGGTGACACGCTGGGACATTGGGTGCCATAACAGCCTAAGGAAATGGGGCTCGGCGACGGGGGGTAGTGGGAAACACACTTGGTAAATGGAGGGCAGGGAGGGGGGCCTCTAGAGGCCGGAATATATGTACTTTCAATGATCAGGGCTTTTGAAAGCACTTCGAGGGGGAGGTGATGACCGGTCAGGGCTCCTCAGGATGAGGGGACTCGGGCAGTCCTGGGGTGCCCCACGGAGAGCCCTGGGGGTTCTGCAGCTCAGGGCCTGGGCGCAGCGAGGATGCCCTCTTTGTCACCAGACGGGTGGCTGCTTCCTGGGTCTCTTCAATTAGCCTTTTGTCCCAAAGTCATACTCCGAAGAACCCAAGGTGAAATGTACAACTTTGAATAGTGGATGAAATCTACCCCAGGTCCAAAATTAAAGCTCCCCACTTGGATGTACTAAATTAATCCTACTCAAAAAAAAAAATGAAAATAAGAAATAAAACAAAACATGAATCGCACGTTTGCTTCAACAGACCGAAATTGGTGAACATTTTCATGAGAAATACATTTCTTGTCAGATTTCAACCTTGTAAAGCATAGTTAGGACACCGCGTTCTCTCTGAAACAGGGAGAGAACCTGTTTGCCCGAGTAGGACGTGGAATTGCCATCCGAGAGTCTGAGTTCTGGGGTCGCCTAGCCGGCTGGGGAGCCCCAGGGTCTGGAGGTGAAAGCTGGCGTCCGGCCTCTGTTCTTTTTTTTTTTTTTTTAAATTAATGTGTTTATTTTGACTGTGTTGGGTCTTCGTTTCTGTGCGAGGGCTTTCTCCAGTTGCGGAGAGCGGGGGCCACTCTTCATCGCGGTGCGCGGGCCTCTCACTGTCGCGGCCTCTCCCGTTGCGGAGCACAGGCTCCAGACGCGCAGGCTCAGTAATTGTGGCTCACGGGCCTAGCCGCTCCGCGGCATGTGGGATCTTCCTGGACCGGGGCACGAACCCGTGTCCCCTGCATTGGCAGGCGGATTCCTAACCACTGCGCCACCAGGGAAGCCCCGGCCTCTGTTCTTAAATTGGAACTTGAGTCCTCATCTCTTTGGGCACAGACACAGCCTAGTACCACAGGTCCCCCTGGCCGGCGGCAGGGCCATCTCTTCCCAGAATTTGGAATCAGAAAATAGCACCTGAAAAAAGACTAGCCGGGAGAGAAAATGGTGTTTAAGCATTTATTGTAAATGTGTTGAATGGTGATGCCGTTCTGGAGGCATGATTTGGGGACATTTTCTCTTCCTTCAAGTCTCCAAAGCAATATCTCATTGAAATACGTTGGTATAACTTTGGGGTTTAGATCACACAGCCCACTGAGATCCATTAGAACTCTCCTCTCCCTCAAATCCACCTGGAAATGATAAAAAAAACAAAAAAACACAAAACCAGCTGCCTATTGTTTGCGCTAGTACAGCTGTGCGGGGGATATGTTTTCAACGCAGAGGGCGCGGCATTAGGGGCTGAATTGCTGCTCCCGGGAGCAGGCGCGTGGCCCTAGGACCCCAGAGTCCACCATAAACACCCCGAAGTCTGCCCGCGGTTGCTCTCACCGCTACTCTGAAACACATCAACCAAACACTCTAGAAACAAAGGGGACTCACACGGCCGCCCAGAAATCCCTCTGAGCGCTTAAAAAAATACACATCAAGGAGGAGGTGTGGGAATCGTTTTGCATCTTGAACTAGCAGGAATATTTTCGTTTAAAAACTTCAGACACACATAAATGTAGAGTCGTGTGTTTGCCTTACACAGCAGCATGCAGCAGCACTTCTCCAGAGAAACAAATATGTAAGCAGCGATGGGCTAGATGCAGCCTCTCCTGGGGGCGCAGCGGCAACGAGCGCAGGCCAGAACCCCGCGGAGCGAGAGGCTTGTGTGTGGGCGAGCGAACGTGCGCGTGTGTGCTGGGGCAGCAGGGCTGGCACGGGACCGACCCTCAGGGCCCCTTCAGGCACCATGTCATAGGGAGCCTCTTCCAGGTTGGGAGTCTGGCACAGCTTAGGAAAAGAAGGTGACACCTTCATGCCATTGGATAAACGTGCACTTGCTTCATCTCCACAGCTTGCTTCGCCTGGTGTGAGGGGCAGACGTCCAGGGTCCATCCCTGACCCTGGAGACTCAGGGGCCTTTCGGTGCCAACAGGGAGGGCGGGTGACTCTCCAACACAAGGTGAGAGAAAACAGAGAAACGGCCAATATGATGGGCCCTAATCTATTTTGCCTGTTTTACCTGGAATATTCCAAATCAAGATCCAAGTGCATAATCGAATCAACCATCAGCCAATCTCAAGGATCAGACTGAAACCACGGTCTTTATAATAAAGCCAAAGCTGGGCTCAGAGGGCAGGACGGTCTAGCCAGGCGTCTCTTGGAGACTTTGGAATAACTACCCAACCATGTCTTCCCAACGATGGCAGAGTTTAGGTTGGCTGTGTCCTTGTTCCATTTGGCATCCTTGGTGCTGGGCAACTCATTGGATTAGCATCAGTTAAACACATGATTAAAGCAGGCAGAAAAGATCTCAGAAAGTCCAGAACACACCACTGCTTTCCAGAAGCCCTAGCCTCTTGAAGACCCATGGAGGATGGGCAAAGGCCGGGAGGAACTCTCTGCAGCTCATTATCAGCCTGTCTGAGGCCCTAACCTTGCTCGATGGACTCAGAGAGCAGAGTGCAGCTCTAGCCTCCAGACTGCAGCCGCTTAGGGGGGAAAGATCTGCTGAGATGCTCAGCGCAGGCCGTGGGGATGCCAGTGATGGGATCTTTGAGTGAGTTTGATGAGGGGACAGGAGGACAGCAAATCAGTGATATAGGGTAAGGCCAGCTCGGGCTGGACCTGTGAATATGTGGCTTTTCCCCCCACCTGTCCGTGATCGCTGACTAATGCTGGACACCCTCCGAGTCTTCCCTGGGAGGGAAGAAGCCTGTGGACAGATGTCCTGTGCGGGACACCCATGATTAAACCGCGTGCCAGTGGAAGCGTTTCCCAGCCCTGGCGCTCAGCTCTGTCTTGCTGCTAAAAGAGCAGGAGCTGCGTGGTGTTAGGAAAAGTTAAACAATCGTCAGCAGAAAGCACGTGAGGCTTTACGGAAAAGCCGCATTACTAATGCATGAAGAGGGCCTGGCTGGTCCCCGAAGATGCGATCGTTCTTCTGATCATTGTACAAGTTTGATTACCAGGAGCCCCGTTAAACAAAAGGGGCAGGTAGACTTTCTCCCAGGCCAGGCCTCACGTGGTTCTGGGGAAATCGGTGACCCGGGGTCACTGGGATGCAGTGATACTGGCCAGAGGGTCAGCTCAGTGCTACAAGAAGTCTACTGTTACTCCCCAGAGGCCGGGGAGGAGGTGGGGATTCAGGCCTGGGGGAGGCTGGGGTCAGGGGCAGGCCACCATCACTCGACCGCCAGTCAGCTCCCCCTTCTCTTCCAAGTGCCCCTCCCGGGAAGGTTGAAGAAGACCCTCCTCGGGGAGACTCGGGGCGGTGGGTCTCCTGCTTCCCCACGACGCATGGAGCCCATGCCCGCTGCACGCACACCCGCCCTGCTCTCTACCGCAGGAAGGACAGTCTGGGGTTGGGGAGTCAATGGGCGGGGGTCCGGTCTCTCTCAGGAAATCCAGTGGTCTTCCCTCCCTGGCCTCTATCAGGGTCTCCGTGGGGGCAGCCCTGACACAACGGCGAGGCTCCCCTCACACTCAGATCTCAGGGCGCATGTGGGAGGACCGTCATCCACGGGTACTGATAGCCCCGGGGTGCAGCTTCCTCACTGGCTGGGCCAATGGTTTGGCCTCTGGGACTGAACCCTATGGAAGCCTGGGGAGGGGGAGGCGCTTGCCTCGGGTGGGTGATGCTTGAGGGGCACCAACAGCCTCAGTCATCAAGATAAATAATATTTAATGAGCTATTTCAGAAAATGAACATGAATGCTAACAAAAGTCCATGTTAAGAAAAGAGCAAATTTTTACATAAAGGCTGAGCTGAGCTGAGCCAGCTCTGAGCCCAAGGGAGAAGGGCAAATCAGCAGTACTGATCCTGTGTGTATGCAAACTCCCTACATTTTGTCCACCATGGATTTGCTGCATGAATTTGGATATTCTTCAGTTCTTCAAATCTTCAATTTGATATTCTTCAATACAATACTATTTATCTTGAGGATTGAGTTTCCGGCACCCCTAAATGTTGTGCCTGAGATGCTGTGGGACGAATTGTATCCCCACCTCCACTTCTTATATGGAAGTCCTAACCCCCAGGATCTTGGAATGTGACCTTCTATGGAAATAGGGTCACAGCAGATGTAATTAGTTAAGATGAGGTCAAGCTGGAGTAGTGGACCCCTAACCCCACAGGACTGGCGTTTGGAAAGGAGAGGAAGTGTGGGCACAGACACACACAGGGAGATACCTGTGAACGTGAAGGCAGAGATGGGGCAATGCTTCAAAGGAGCCATCGCCAAGGATCAAGGAACAAGGAAGAAGCCAAGGAACACAGGTGGTGGCCAGCACACCCCCAGAAGATGGAGAGCGGCCTGGGACAGATTCACGGCCTCCTAGACACCTAGATTTTGGGCTTCTCATCTGCAGAACCGTGAGAGAATAAGTTTCCGTTGTTTCAAGCCGCCTGGTCTTGGCTACTTTGTCAGCACAGCCCCAGGGCACGGTCCACCAGGTGTGTGCCTCCCTCTCCTTGCCCCAGTCCCGCCCCATTGTCTGCTTTCCCACGGCTCCCGGCTCCAGAGGGAACCCGAGGACCCTGACAGTGGCCGCCAGGGTGAAGGACATGGATACTGGGGTAACACCCAGTGGACACTCCAGATCTGCTGCGCTCTGGCTGGGTCCCCGGCAGCTCCTTGGACTCCATGCGCCCAGCCCTGACCTCTGTACACGGTGACGAGGATATGACCCAACCCTAGTCTTGCGAGGGTTACTGCTTGGGTCTCTTGTGGGAAGGGGGACTCCATCAGAGAAGGCCAGCCATCCTGTGTCAGCATCAGTTCACTGGAGCAGCTGAGGCAGTGGACACCTGGGTCCCTGGGTGAATGCTGGCGCAGTCGCTGTGGGGGAACAGAGGATGCTGGGCCCGGAGGAGTCAAGATGGGATCCAGGTCCGGGCGGTGTTCCTCCTCCCGTGGGAAGGCCCCTCCCTGCGTGTGGGGTGCAGGTGTCTGTAGCTACACAGGATGTGAGACTCAGCCGTGGCGCACAGAGGCCCTCAGATGGGACGAGGTGTGGTGAGCGGAGAGCTCCCTGACATGGAGGAAGCAGCGCTGGGAGGCGTGGGCCCTGGGGACCGGTGGGCCACCACACCTGGCACGCTGTGCAGGCGATGCTCCGGCCGCGTCTGCAGCCCAGGGCCGCCCGTGATCACTGCCGGGTCAAAAGCACAGCCGGACCAGGCCCACAGGTCAACGCCCAGACCGCACTGTGCCCGCCTAGGACTTGGACCGTGCCGCGGAGAAAGGCTGGCCCGTGCGGAGGGATGAGGGCTGAGGGCCATCCCGGCTGGTCCAGGCCCCAAAGAGCCCTGCCTCATCTGCTCGGACACCGTTCCCACCCAGACACCCTTTGCCGAGCTCTTCTGGGTCACAAAGGGGAAAAGTGAAGAAGCAAAACAGTTTTCACCCCCTGGTCCTAAGCCAATCGTGCTGTGCCTCATCCCCTCAGGCCCTGAGGGGTCTGAGTCTCCGTCTCTTTCCTGAGACTTTACTTAGATTCATCCCCATCCCCCATCAGCGGGTCCTGCGGTCCAGATGTGGTAAAACCTTCCCTGTGCACAGAGGGCTGGGGCCGCATGACCTTTTCCAGAGGTGGCTTCTGGATGCAGTCCTCGCCCAGGCCGGACTGAGCTCATCCCTCCAGGGGCCCTGTGTTTGCTCCTTGGCCAGACTGCTGTCCTCAACTGCCTTCCTCCACTGCCCAAGAGCGGCCCTGCCCTCTGTTTCCATGGGGGGATCAAGACCCCTGTCCTGCCTGTGCTTTACGGAAGAGCGTATAAACCTGTGCTTACTGAGGTCTCCCTTGACTTGTCTCCTCCCAAAACTTGGCCCTGACAGCCTCCAGGTTATATATACAATTTGAATTTCTTGTCACGGTTACCAGATTTCAGCTGTTTGGTTGGCTAGTTAAGGATGCCCATCCAGAAGGTGCTAAATGTACGTCTTCATCTCGTTGTGACTTGCTTTCCCACCTGATGGTTAGAGTAGCGTGTAGGGCTTTGTTCAGGGTGTCACGATCGCGGAAGGACCCAGACTCACTTCACTAAAGTAGGGTCCAGAGCAGGACAGGCAAGGCAGCCCACTGAGGCTTTAGTCCCCATCAAGCTTGAAGTAGTTACACAGACGCGTGCTTTGGTTTCCTGTGTATTTGGTACAACTGTGCTGGCCCTCGCAAATGCTTAAATACTATTTTGTTGCACGGATGGGATTATATTACCCTTTCTACTTAGGAATCGAACTGAATTTTGTACATTTTATGGCAAATTGTTAATTTGGTCATTTTCACCTGTCCCCACTCAAGAGCTCTCTTGTCTTAAGCTCTTTGCTCTGAATAAGGACATTTTGCTTTGACATTTGGCTGCCAGTACATTAATTTCAGACTTAAACCTTGCAGCTTTCCTCATTCACTTGATCCATGCTACAGGAGCTGGGCAGGGGGAGGGAGTCTCTGATCGTGACAGCGGAGATGACCTTCCACATGGCTCTCCTAGAGGAAGCCCTGATCGCCGAGATGCAATTCCATTCCTCTCTCATCTTTTGACTTTTTTTTTTAAGGAACAAGATCAAATGTTTTATACCAGTATCAAGTTTCCATAACCATATAGGATAAATATTTTAAGGTCTGTAACTCACACAGGTGGCAGGGTGGTGAGTCGGCATGCTGGGTCAGGAGGTGGGTGTGAGCCAGCCGGAGGTGCACACTGCCCTCGCAGGGCCGGGCATCTGTGTAGACGTGGACGAACCTTGTGCATGGTGACCGCGGCGTGTCCTTACCGATTAATCAGGTCTTTGGTATTTGCAGGGTAAATGGTGACCGTGTCTTAAACCTCCTTCTCACTAGCTTCCAAGCCCCCAACCTGCGTGCATGTTGTACATTAGTCTTCATTCTTTTTCCCGGCACTGCCTACCATAGTGACACATGGTTGATGCCCAATAGATACATTACTGGTTAAATCTGTGCTTATGATATTGGGAAGTAAGGAACTTGGAGTCAGCCAGTGTCACTGAGGTCATTTAACTGCTTTGACACAGACACACCGCTAGATTATTCCAGAAATCTAGTGATGCAGCTGAAACTTTTAAGGTTCCCTAAAACCTACCTTGAAAATGCAGTCCTTGACTGCCAATCCTTCTCGGTCTTTTCTGGAAGTAAGAGAGGACAGGGGATGACTCTTTCTCTTCTCTCCAATTTAATAATGCAGGTTTTTAAAGCTTTCCTCCACATTCTTATTTTGTTTTTCAATCCCTTAATCGTCCAACATTGCTTTGGAGAATTTATACAGTATTTTCCGTATCTACGACAATACACATCCTTCATGCAAGTCAGGTTTTGTGTGAACTTCTGCAACATGTGCCTTTCCTCAGACTCTCTGACATTTCCTCTGGGATGGGGCAGGACGCTCCCTTGAGGGGAGATCCCCCTCCCCAAAGGGCTGTGTCACCCGGAGGACAGCACCTTCTTTCTAGTTGTGCCTGGTTATGGGTCTACTTGCAAGTCAGAAAGTCAGTTGCTCTGAAGCAACTGCCTTGATTTTAAAACTTGTTCCTGGATGGGAAAATGCCGGGCAGATGATGGGTAAGTCTTCCCCATCCGTGTTTCTCGCTGTCTCCTGTGCTCCTACTGTAGGGTCACAAGGCAGGGCCACCTCTTGTGATACAGAATTCCTAAAAGTATGGGTGATTTAACCAGATCAACTTACAATAACAGTCTGTCAAGAAATGCACTTTAAGTACATTCAAAGTTATCTTTGAGTGAGATGTACTCTTTAAATACTGTAATTCCCATAATACCCTGTAACAAAAGCTCCATTCATAGTCCTGACGGTATCGTAATGTTTGCGCTCACCCCAAAAGTAAACATCACTGCCAAAGCCTGCCTAAGAGCCTTAAGCATATCTGTCATCAGTCGGAACTGGTGACAATCATGGCTTCTTTGCATAAGCAGAGAGGAGTTCTACCCACACCACTCCTAGGGCTCGGTTATACACGAGCTCCAAGAAAAATATCGCACAGGAGGCTGAGAGAACCGCATTGAATTAGCCCTAATGTGTGTCCTGAGCACCCGTAATCATCCCCTAAAAGAATGGGTGCACACAGTGACGTGGTCAACACCATTCTGAACTAACATCTCTTCATAAGCTCGCTGGTACCAAGCTGACTGCTTAGAATTAAGCATCATTTGTTTCTAAGATCCAAGGAAAACTGAGGCTCCTGTGCTGATGTCCATCTTTTTCTTTAACTTTTTATTTTATATTGGAGTGTAATTGATTAACAATGTTGTGTTAGTTTCAGGCGTACAGCAAAGTGATTCAGCTGTACATATACATGTATCTATGCTTTTTCAAATTCTTTTCCCATTTAGGTTGTTATGTAATATTGAGCAGAGTTCCCTGTGCTACACAGGAGGTCCTTGATGGTTATCCATTTTAAATATAGCAATGTGCATCTTTAGATACAACCCCACACACATCAGGCATAAATCTGTCCATCAGGTCCTGCGGAGCCTAGGCCATTCCTGGTTGGACACATGTACCCTCCTGACGCTGGGTCGTGTTCTGGGTAGTTCTCAGCCACTTCAGCCGCAGTCCCTCCCCGGTTGTGCGGAAACTTGTAGCAGACGCTTTCTGGCACGGGCGCCGTCTTCACCAGACACTTCTTCCCTTGGGGGCAACTTCTGTGTTGCTGGATTCACATCTGCCCCCATCCCCTACTCACTCCGTTCACTTGGAATTCCGAGAGGAGAGAGAGTGATTAACCAGCGGCGCCTCTGCACTCCCAGTTTCTGACTCCGCAGGTCAGAAAAGCTGTCTCCACGACCAGAGATACGAGAAGTGCAGGTCCCAGGTGAGCACCCCAGGTCGCAGGCAGGGCAGTCCCAGAGTCCAGGCGGGATGGCTGGCTCTAGTTTGCACACCCTTGATCTCTCCATTTCAAGCTCGTTCCTTGTTTGCAAGATGTGTGCGCGCCCTCTCTCTCTCTGCTCTTTCGAAAGGCAGTATCTTTCACGGGAAGTAAAATCTCCCAAGAGCAAGCCTGTGTTCTGTCCCTGGACAGATGCTCAAGTCCAGCTATTCTGTTCGCACTTGAATAAAGCCTACGCTGCGGGGACTAGATTCCAGGCAGGTTTTGAACTTGAAGCTTCTTTGCTTTTTTTCCTTTGAGGAGAAACTTAAAAGATGTGAAATACCTGTAACTGTGTTCGTTCTTACGGACAAGGCAGTCAGTAGGCACATCAGGGCGGCCCGGGCTTCCTCAGCACCCGCAACAGATCCCCACATGCAGACGTGGGCCTCCCCAGCTCCTTGAGCATCGGGCACCTCATGGCCGGGAAACCTCGGCTCCTCCTCCTGCCTGTGCCCTCCTGCCTGTGTGGCCCATACAGCAGTGCCATGCCCAGTGCTGGGTCCATTGCTCTCAGACACTGGTTGCTATTGTGAGGCTCTGAACGCAAACATTAAGCTTCATAAGAGAACCAGAAGTAAGTTTCTCTAGTGGGATTGTGTAAATCGGCCTTCCCCAGCAGGGACACTAACTGACCCTCAGCCAAAGCACACATTGTGCCCAGGACTGAGGCAGGTGTGCCGTTTTGACGCTTTCATCTTCCCCAAATTCCTACCCTGAGTGCATCTTGTTGGCACGTCAGTTGGTGGAGGCGTGTATGGAATGACCAGGTTTTCGAGGGCTGCAGAAACAGAACTCCTCATATCCTAATTCAGTCCTGTAGACCCAGAACTCTCTAGAAATGACCTATGATAAATATTTCCACATTATTCAAAGTCAAAATTTGGAAATGTAGGCTATGCAAACAGCCCAGCCTCGGGAGACCTGGGTGCTGTTCATGTCGGTGAACTCACTCAGCATCAGGAAAAACTGGGGCACAATTCACACGTGTCCTGGCGGCCATGCCAAGACTGTTAAACTTACTATTTTTATTAGGATTCCATTCAAGTGAAGTGCACTAACAGATCCTAATATCAGATACTCCTCCTTCTCCCAAATCCCAGTAACTAGCAAGGAATGAAATTATTCTCTTATAGGAGTTCCCACTGGACCAGGGGCTTCTTGAAACAGGGAAGGAGTGGGGATTAGGAACAGGTCAGCTGTGACTGGGCCAGGTCCATGCCTTCCCTGCTCTGCACCTCTGAGCACCTTTTACCTGCCAGAGAGCAGAAAACAAAGGAAGAAAAGGTGCCCAGTAGCTGACTGAGGACAGTCCCCCCATGAGGTTCTGAGTCAGCCTGTGGAAGGACGGGACGGCGTCCTAGGGACTCTGAGTGACACGGACGCTCGGGGGCCTCCTTTGCCCGTGGCTCCCAACCTTGTCCTTCCTGCCCTCCTGTGCCGACCTCAAAGCCCTCGACCTGCCCCAGGCTTCCAGGCAGTGGCGGGGCCCATCACTGCAGCTCCATCACCTGTATGGGAGCCCGAGGGTCACGACAGGACCAGTGTGGCTGCAGGGATGAGACCTGTGTCCAGACCCCAGCAGGAGGGACCATTGGGAAGGGGAGGGTTCTGGTCCTTCAGAAGCCACTCCGGGCAGTGAGCCCCCGGCCTCCCAGCCCTGGCCAGACCCATCCTGCTCTCGGGTCCCGTAGGAAGACACCAGGGATGCAGCACTTCAGGAAAAGGACGACTCACCCCTCCCTCCCAAACCTCAGTCCCCCACTTGAAATCTGGTGATGTTCAGGGGAAGAGCTGGTGGCCAGGATAAGGCCACATGACTTCCAAGAGTTTGCACTTTGAGTTTAGATCCAAAAGGTTTAGATGCCCCTTTAAATGTCCTTCTGAATCATCAAGGATGAACTTTTTTCTCTTTTCCACAGGAGGGCATGCTGGTGTGGGGTTACCATCATTTCTATTCCTGCTTTGGCCCCTAAGCTAAAACGATGTTGTGATATTTAGGATGAAAAGAGGGAAGAGCCTGTGGGAAACAGATCTCTCTGAACGTTGTGATGTGGGTGGGAGTTACGTTCCTCATTTCTGCAGAAAGCATTTTCCAATCCCTGCTTCCAAGGCAAGACTTTGGTGCCGCCTTTCAGAAGAGTCTAGAGTAGCACCTGAAGCAAAGTGAAGCATCCGCACTCCTTTCATCTTGGCAACTGTCTTTGGATTAGGGCTCAAGTGCATTCTTTCTCTGCTGTCATTAATTTCCCCCTTGAACATGCTTTCTCTCTCTGACAAAATAATGATTTTATTTGAGCTGCGGATGATTATCTGGCTGTATCAGACCTGAAAACTGTAATTTGAAAAAGGTGAGTCCTCTGCTTTTGCGAAGGCCCGGGCTGCCTTTTTCTTTTATCAAAGACAGGTATGAGAGGGCTTCTTTTAAATTTAAGCAGACACTCTTTGTCCAGGGATTTGAAATCCTGTAGAATATTAAAGGCCCATTTTTATCTTTAAAATATACTTTTAAAATCTGTTCTCTGTGGGCCTGTTTTAGTCCCTGGATGATTCTAAGTGATATTAAATGACGAGTGAATTAGACCCAGCATGAATCACTAAATGGAAATGTATGTTTTAAAAATAATTGATTCAGGTGGGTGTTGTGAGAAGAGCACATCGTGGGAACAGCAGCGGCCGAGTCCCAGGCTCGGCACTGGCCCTGCATCAGCCCACCTGCCGGTCCCTGCGCAGGAAAGGGCCCAGCAGGGAAGGCGGGGGCTGCCCGCCCTGATGGCGGTCGCTGTGTATGAATTGCTCTGTAACTGGTAAATGATGAAGAGGCAGCAAGAACCAGAACCAGCGAGTGAAAAACTAAAACAAAGGTCCCTGGGCCTCTCAACGTGGTGTATGGGGATAAAATAGGAAAAAGTGAGTTTGTGAATAACCATGGCACAATTGTATGATGTTTCTTCTTTATTATCATCATTGAGAGCATTGACCATTGCCCCTGCCTTGCGGTGAGGGGCTCCTGCCCCACCTTGCGTGGCCCCCACCACCTGCCCTGTGTCCCTCCTCCCCCCGCCCCCAGATCCGGGTCCTCTGCTGCCCCTCCCCCTTCGCTGTGTCTCTGGCCCACACGTGAAGGCCTTGCTCCTCCTGCGGGTCCACCGTCTCCCGCCTCAGACATCCTTGGCAGCCGTGGCACGTGAACTGTTCTGCTGTCATGGGGCTGCTGTAGGAATCCCAGGCTCCGTGTACCTGAACGGAAGACTGCGGGTCCCTGGGCTTTTGTGTGGCATCTTCATGAAGAGTCCAGGAGGCCAGGCTCCTGCATCTCCCCAAGGGGGACTGGGCAGGAGGCGTGGACACGCCTGCGGTGGGTGCCAGGCCGAGGGCAGGGCCTCCACTGTCGTCCAGGGGAGGCCGCCTCCCGGGAGGGGTCCCTGGGATAAGCTGCTCAGGCCCGTCTTGTGGAAGCACTAGCCATCCTGGACCTGTTGCATTTCTGGTGAGATTTGGGTCCACCTTGTCCTGGCTGCACTCGCCCACGGGACAAAGAGACCTGGGAATCACCAGGTGGCCGGAGCTCCCCTGAGGGGGCAGATGCCGTGTGGTCTCTCCCCACACGCGTGAGCTCCTCAGCCCCGGCTGCCGTGGGTACAGCTCCCGGACAGCCGAGGGGTGAAGGACATCACAGCACTGAGGGACAGACACAGGCCAAAGGGCCGCAGCCACAGGGCCGGCCGGTCCGGGGCCTAGAGCCCAGGGCTGGGAGGAAGACAGAGGTGGACGTGTCAGGGGAGGGAGGAAGACACCGGCTCTCAACCAGAGGGCATCTGGCACTGGAGACACTCTTGGTGTCAGGACTGGTGGGTCAAGGCCTGTGATGCCACCGAATGTCCCGACAGGGGCCAAGGGCCAGCCCACCGCCAGGAACAGCCCGGCCCAACGTGTCAGGGGAGCTGGGGGGACCTCGGCTGGACCTGCAGGCTGGGCCACAGCTGGACCTCACAAGATCTGAGCCTTACTTTTCCCTGGCTCGTGGGACCCCGGAAGAATCGCCCAACCTCCAGAAGCGTCCATTTCCTCCCCCATGAAATAGAGCCGTGATCAGAGGTCCCACCTGGGAGAGCTGTTGGGCTGAGCAAATGTGATGACAGAGGTAAAGCCGCAGCCCGCGCCGGGGCGCAGTGAACCTGAGGTGCTGTCAGCATCCGCTGAGCGCTGTTTTCACAAACACACACAGGAGACGGTCCAAGCCTGCTGGTCTGCTTGTTTAGCAGCTACAAAAAAAATACTTTCAAAGGATCTTTCAGTTGTGTCTGTAATGTGGTATAAAACTAACTAAATAAGCAAACAAATACACCAAATAAAAAATAAACAAACATCCCCCCCAAGGGCCTTCTCTTGCCAACGGTGGGTTCCTGTTAACAAAAGCAAGCAAAGTAAACTGTCAGGATGTAGGTGGTTAGTATGTTTGCACAGGAACTTTCTTCTTCTATGAAAAATGTGGCTTTCGGATAAAACATAGGAGGTGTGGGCTCGGTACTTGGGGGAGAAACGGCAGGGTGCTTTGTCAGTTGGACCCAGAGTGATCCGTGGGCTGGCTGGGACTCTGAGGTCAAAGGCGATGAGACCAGGAGAACAAGCCCCCAAATCAGACTGTGCTCACATTCCTAACGACTCCAGGCAAAGTCACACACCACGCATGCAAACACACTTGCAGACAAGGCCAGCCCTACAGGAATTCCATTTCCCTTCTGCAAAACAATGCACCATTCTGTTTTAGTTTTCAGTTAAGTGCTTCTTTCTTTCCTGGTCATGGCTCCGTCTCGTGACCTGTTACTTTGCCAGGGGAAGTACCACCCACACAACCTATTTTTGCAACATTATTTTAATCTGGCCGTAGCTCAGTTAATGAGAAAGATCGGAATCATGGAATCACGTGGAATCTCATACTTTGCTATAGCACAGACTTGTCAGTCTTGCCTTTGTGTGCAGTCATATCCACAGAATCCTTAAGTAAAATCACAGGCAAGAATTAGCACCACACACACTCGTGGGTGGAAGCAATTCTGCTACAGTCAAGAACGCAACACAGATGGTGCTAAAAATCATAAAAGCCCTTAATATTTCTCTTCCTAACCCTCTAGACTGTGCTGTGCCACGAAGCTTAGATTCTCACTCCAGGGCAGGGTCTTTGGAGAGTTCAACCTCGTGTAATAACTAATGCACTCTCAGACGATCTGTCTCCTATGTACTTGAACTCTTTAACACAAAGGCCCCGGTAAAATGCCACTCCCATAAGAGCACATTAATAGCCATCTTTTCATAAACAGCTTCAGAAAATGGAAGGGACGCCTTTGAACATCTTCAAAGAGACGCTCTATTTTCATGCAGACTTGAATTTGCAGTTGCACAATAAAGAGCAACAGACATTTATCAAACCTTTCACACTGTAGATTTTTATCTGTGGATCACAGCTCCGTGTGGCCCCTGCAACTATGTTAAGTCCTCGGAAGTAGCTTCTGGGAGAAACTACCCCCCGCCCAGGACTTTTTCCCAGGAGCAGAAGAACACCTTTCCCACGCATCTGCATCATCCAAAGCCTCTCTTTGTCCAAATCCAGCGGCCAATGGCTAGCTCCAGTTCGTTCTGCTGTGCAGAAAGTAATCTTTAAAAATGTTGAGCAAACAAATGGCTGTCTCAGTTACCACTTAATCCTTGATTTCTCTTCACCAACAGCAGATGAAAATGAGAGTGGAGTCATGTGTATTTACAACAGTTCTCGTCATCGTAACTGTCCCAAAGGACACAGCCTTGAACATAAAATATCTAGAAGGGCCATGTGGAAATACATAACTCACAACAGAAATTGTGCAAAAAGTGTGCCCTCGATTCAGATACTTTCTTATAAAGACCCAGACAAAGCACCACTTGCACCACTTCTGGGTTTACTTCTGATTCCCTGTCCTCCTAGTGACCACCGGCCACCACTCCTCATTTACAAAGTTCACAGAGTCCTAAACTGAGGGTTCTACAGTGATGTCTTAATTTTTGTTGGTTGGTTTGGTTTGGCTTGACCCACAGCCCTCCTGAGAAGGATGAAATATTTACCTGGATCAGGTTATTTTACTGAATAATCAGATTCCGCTTATTTTACTTTGATTTTAATGCATCCGGGTGACTGGAGGGCGAGAGGATGAGAGGCATTGGCCCTACAATCGCAGGAAGTCTCCCTGGAGCCACGTCCTAGCAGAGCGCCGGCCCCTCCGAACCCCATTCTCCTCGGAGGATGGAACACGACCCCCCTGTCTAATGTGTCTTCATACCAGGTTGTTTGGTTACACTGAGGGATCACCTCCTGTGACTTACAGCCTATGAAAATAATTAGAAATGCCAAGTGGAGTTATGCACACGCATGTACATTGTAATGCAATTCATAACAGCAACGTGAAATAGCTTAGAAGTCCACCCGTCGGGCAAGGATTGATATGGTACAGTGTGTCCATGTAGTAAAACCCCACGCGATGGCACGCAAAATGTCTCAGACCATGAACATTCAAACAGTAGAATGTTTTTAAAAAGGCAACCACATAATGGTTCCAAACTTAAAAGAGGAAAGCTTGAATATCTATATATACGTTAAGAAATGTCTGGGGGTAGATCCCTGCCACTTTGCTGTACACCTGAAACTAACATAACATTGTAAATCAACTATATTTCAATTAAATTTTAAAAAATCAATTGAATAAATATAATATGCAGAGCCTTCTGTTGAAAAATAAAAATAAAAAGGTCTGGGGAGACGCACACACGCTCTTGGATGTTACAGAATGTGGCCACATGACACCCACTTGGAAAGTACCCCGTGAAGCAACAGGACGTTAAAACAATTCTTTTTTGGGGGGGTGGCAGGGAGGGTGGAAAAAAAAGGTGTGGGGATAAAGCTACCCTGATGAGTTTAAAATGGACCTCGGAAGTAAGATTACAGGTTATTTCTTTTTCTTTTTTAAAAAATACATTCTTTACTATTTTCTAAATTGCTGATTTCATAATCAGAACATTTAAAATCATATATTCATGTAAAATTTATGGCCAGGAAAAATGTTCCCCATATATTATGAACTGAAAAGGAAGGTCACATGCCCATTGGACCATTTCTCATAATAATGAGGAAAAGTGGAACCACCTGAAAGTCTGATAGCCAAGCGGGAATTGTGCAGGGACTACAGCACAGACTCTCAGAGAGGTTCTGGGGAAGGCCTGTGATGTGGAAAGACACCGTAACACATTTTTGGGAGAAGAAGGAAGTTACACAATGCCTGTCTGCCGTCACGCTGTGCCTGACTTACTGTCTCTTCTTTAAATGAACGAGTAACTGTGAGTTCCCAGGCTCATTTTAACACCTGATTTGGGGACTTTAAATACAGCGAGTGAAGCTTCAGGTGAGAATAGAAATCCCTAGGAGGTCTTAGGGTGCCTGGGGAGGGGGAGGATGACACCAGCCCCCCTGCCATTCTGTTAGTAAAAGACTGAATCTGAGCAATTTCTAACCTCCCATGGGGAAAATCAAACTGTTGTGACCTGAAAGGAAAGAAGGAGACCTCAGCCTTGGTGAAGCCATTTCCATCCACAAGCCCCCTTAAAGATGTGAACAACCATGGAGTTTCCCCCTGGAGATGAACTTGCCCCAAAGATGCTGCCGCAGCATTGTCGAAGGGGTCGTGGGTTGAGATGAAGGTCTGGTACCAACGTTTTTCCACCAATGAGCATCAGAGCAGCTGTACAGAGGAAACCATATATTTCTCGCTCCAATTAATGGATTAATTGTGTTCTCTAAATATAATATGGGAATCATAGACATAATGGTTATTTCCTGGTAGCATATGTACTTAATGTGCTGGTAGATAAAACATCCCTGCATTAAAAGGAATTATTGTATTTGTCATAAATTCCTTTGAGAATAATTTTGCTTTCAGCTCCGAGCAGGAGGGTGTCTTTGATACGAGACATGAAGGATCACACGGAGGGAGAAGGACAGAGCTACACCTGACAGGTGTGCTCCTGGTGCCCCGCCAGGTAACTTACTGAGACTAACCTGGGGGCACATTTACATTTGAAAACCAAGCCCGACATCCAGAGAAATCAAAGTGCCTGACACAGCTGAAGGCTTTATATCTGGAAATGAAGTTGAAATGCAAGAGTTGGGACGAACACTGGTGAATTCAGCTGGGCTGAGCCCAGCTTGGTTATGGAGAAGAGGACCCAGAACTGCCCTCTTTAATTTGCCCTCAGGCGTTTCAGCGAACATTCTGGAAGCTGTTCACACCTCATGTTTCCTACATGGCTGTGCTGTCACAGGGCTGGAGGGGCCACCTCATGATGGAAAATACTCTGCTGTGTGGACATGCTGGACCCTGCTGGCTTCAGAATATCATAGGAGGGACTCCACAAAGGGAGACAAATACATATTTATGGGGAGGTGGGGTGGGGAGAGAAAAGAGAGAGAGGGGGGGAGACAGAAAGAACAGAGAGGGAGAGGGAGAGAGACTTTATTGGGCAGTATCTGCAAAATGGAAATTAAAATGGAAAATAAAAACTGCAGAGGCTGTGGAAAGGATTCTTTAAAAAAACAGTCTCGTTTTCTGTTGAACTGGAATTCTCATGGAAACCCAGACTTGAAATGAGGGAGTCCGCAGCTCCTTCGTGGTGATTCGATTTCTCTTCCTCCAGGGTGTTACATCATGACTAACGCCACCACCGCCTGTTTGTGAAGGCACGTGAGGCCGGCCCCATGCGGTCCACGCAGCCACAGGCAGTCCACGCGTGGTGCTGTCGGCACTGTCCCTTGGGGAGAGCCCCTCCCTCCCTCCTCTCCTGGGGGGCCAAACAGGACGCCCCCCCAGCCCCCTGACCATGGCCCCAGCACCCGCCATCCCGCCACAGGCGCCCAGGACCTCGTGGAATCCTTCCCAGAGCTGCAGCTCCCGGTCTCTCCCTGACGCCTGCGGCAACTATTTTTTGTTTTTGTCTTAAATTCTGTTCCCGTGTAGAAATGATTATTTTGTTTATGGAAACCTCAGCTGAAATGAAGGTTGGGGCTCTAATCACCTCATTTCCTTTTCCTGGTTGCTAGAGACTGAATATCTGATTCCCCCCAGAATTCGCAGAGTTGAATCCTAACCCCCAATGAGTGGGTGTCAGGAGGTGGGGTCTTTGGGAGGTGACGAGGTCACGAGGGTGGAGCCCTCATGATGGGATTAGTATCCTGATAACAGAGACCCCACAGAGCTCCCTGCCCCTCCTCCACGTGAGGACACAGTGAGGAGATGCGTATGTGAACCAGCAGGAGGCCCTCACCAGACATGGAATCTGCAGGTGCCTTGATCGTGGATGTCCAGCCTCCAGACCTGGGAGAAAGAAATGTCTGTTGTTTAAGACGCCCTGTCGTGGCTTTCCTTTGTAGGCGCCCCAACCGGCTAAGACACTGGTCACGACACCCCTCATTCCATTAACAGACATAGTTTTCTCAGGGTTGCAATCCAACACCCACAGGCCAGCTCCTGACCGAGGGTCCAAGGACCCCTGAGTGAGAGAAAGGGTGGGTTCTCAGCACCCCCTCAGGGGTTCTCACTGGACACGGGCACCAGCCTGATTGAAAGAACCAGCTCCGGCCCCTTCCTGCTCGTGTCAGCGTCCACTGAGGCTCAGAAAAGAAACCAGCAGCACCTGGGCCATCAGCTCTAAGTCAGCGAGGGGTAGACCCCCCAACCACCAGGGGCCTCTGTGAGACAGAGGACGGCTTGCCACCCATGACCACACTCAGAGGTTGGGGGGTGGAACTGAGCTCTCCCAGGATGTGCAAACTTCCCCGTGTGGGAGACAGAAGACCCTGAGTCTGCTGGTCATTCAGAGTACAGACCACCATCGCAGAAGTGGGTGCCCCCTCTCTGCCACAGACATTGATTCTGGGTCCTTCTGGAAGACCACACGAGGCTCCCTACCAGACGGAGTGGTTTGGATTTCAGGGAATCCGTGCCACCCAACCTTCCCAGGGTGTGGAAGAGCCAGCTGCCTTTGCAGACCATGGAGATGGGCAGTCCGCTCATCTGTCAATCAAGAATTTGTAACCAGTAAGTTTGAAAAGTGGTGAATTCTGAGTAAGCCATGCAGTGGGGCCAAGTGATGCTGTGGGCGTCCTGCCGTGGATCCCAGACACCCCTAACCTGCTCAGGACGTGTGTGAGGTTCACAGGATGCCGGGGGTTGGGGGGCACAGCCCCCCAAGAGGGGATGTGGTCCTCCTACCAGGGCTCACCTCTCGTGTATCCCACTATTAAAATGAAGCTAAATGTATGGTCTGTCTGGTTAGACATATTCTTTAGGTCTCATTACATGACAAAGTCACATGCTTTTCACTTCTGAGATGTGCTTAAACTCACGCCTGTTCTGATTGAGGTTTGGAATCTTTTATTTCGGGGGGGAAAAAAGAGAGTCTTCAGAAGGGAGCCATCTAGTGCTGCGACGCTCATGAGACCATTAAATTTAATCCTCCTTTCACACTCACTCCAGGGGGGATTTCAATTAAATTTGTTCAAAATTTATCAGGTTCCTGCATGTTGGCATAAATGATTCAGGACCACTTATCTATTCACTGAGTAGGATGTACTGAAGGGTACACATTATTGTTATAACTTTTCACAGTTTCTTCATAAATTCACCTAATAGGAGTTTCTATTATTCAAAACCCTCTTCCTCCCCATTAAATGGTCTTGTTGTTCTTGCCACGATGAAATCTAATTACCTATGCAAATTTTCGGAGCACTCCTGAGTTACAAAAGCTGCCCTTTCCCCTAGTGGGCTGGCTTGCAGGACGTGGAATATGGCATTTCTTCTCTTAAGAAAGCAGCAAGAATACAAGTCTCCAGACACTGAGGGCACTGGGGTTACAGTGAGCATGCATGTGGGGGAGGGATTTCAGGTGACTGGTTCAGACAGCCGGAAGTAAATGCATGTATTCGGGAGCAGGGTCATAGGACACTGGAATAGGCTGACTTTATGTAACACGGAGAATATATATCTCTCTGGGCTGAGAAGATGAACAGACCAGAGAACACAATTCTCTGGAGATGACACCAGGGTCGTGGGTGGCCACTGAGGTTGCCATAGAACGATACACTTATCTGTCTAAAATGATTCACTGGGCACTTTTACAACCCCAGGAATTTATCTACAGAAATCCATTCAGCAAGGATGTAGTAACATGAAAACTGACTATTGACCACATAGGAAATACTTTTATTTGCTTTTTCCCTTGAAGAATTACATCAGTGAGAACATTTTGAGCATCTCAGCTATTCCCTACTTCCTTAATGAAAGGACAATATTCATAGGAAAATGAACATCTCACTAACATGACACACAGAAAGTATCTCTTCGTTCATATTCCTCTTTAGCTTGAGTTCAGAATTCACAAGGGAGAAGTTAATTGACCTCAGGTTAATAGTTAGGAATTGTAGGGGGCATGAGGTGGTTTTAGAGAGCTCTTTCCCTTTTAGAACGTTGTCCCTTACAAATTCCTCAAATTGAAGGATGTATTGTACATGAAGAATGTACATCTTTGCCTCCATGGAAATAAAACTGAGAGAGTTGGTTGTTGGAAAACTATGGATGGGTTTTTTAAAGTTTTATCCTTTACTTGGTAGTGAGAGATGGAATCATTCCATCGTTCTCCATCTACTCTATTGTTATAGAGTAACTTTTTGAAAACCAAGTCTGGCCAAATCAGGTGTTTTCCTGAATTCTGGGTCCCACCACTCAACATCTCCACTGTGAGGTTCATCAAGGCATCTCAGAACAGAAGTGCCTTGTGGAATTTAATCTGATCTTTTGTCTCCTCTGGGACAAGGATTCTATCCCTCCCTCCATCTGACTGCCAATTTCTGAGGGAAAGTATATTTTAATTCCTGCCCCATTTTTCTGTAAGTGGCTCCCCAAGATACACAGCAGTAGGAACCTCTGAGGACTTTCTTCTGGAGACCAGACTTGCCCAGATCCTGAGCTCATGTTGCCCTTGGAAATTCGAATTAAGAACCTCAGTCCCACCAGTGGAGGGTCCAGAAGTTTCAAATGCCACAGGCTGGGGGTCCAAATGTGGGACAGATTTCTCTCCAGTCATTGAAACTCACCTCTGCCATAATTTGTCAGTGAGGAATCATTGGAACTTTAGCCAGGAATTCTTTACGGCATTGTGGAGCTCTCCCATGCAGTACAGAAATTTTATCAATATAATCCCTGACTTTTGCCAACAAATGCCAGTAATGATATCAGTCATTGTGACAATAAAAGTGCTCCCACACATCTCAGATATTTAGCAGAAGAGAGAACCACTAAGAACAAACAAACAATAAATAAATCTTGAAGGGGCCAGAAAGAAAAGTCGTAACAATTTCAAAACTAAGGCAATAAGACTGATGGCTGACTGCTCAATGGAAATGATGTAAACTAGAATATAATATATGACATATTTTCAATGTAGAAGGAAAACAACTGCCAAAATAGAACTCTATGCTACGTGACACAAACCTTCAAAAGCCATGGCAGGAAAGAGAATGTCAATGAAAGCAGCAGTGAAAGGACCTCTGAAAATTGTCTCACCCATAAAACCAAGGCGAGCACTGTACAAAATTTACAAGCATCAACTTTTTCAAAACTCTGGAAATTAACCAAAGGCTTGTAGCAAACCAGGGATTGTTTATTCAAGAAAAAGCAGAAAACAAAACACATATGAATCTCATTAGGAAGAGTGAGCTGTGGGCATTTTAATTTACCCTATTTCCATCCTCTTCCCGCCCCACCCCCCAAGTTCTACAGTTGGCTTTAAAATAAATAGCCCATATTCATGGTGGTAAACAGCAGCCTGGTGGTGACTGAAGCAGGAAGAATGTGGAAGATTCTTCAAACTCCCTTCCCAAGAACTGGCCTTGTTTGACCTGTATGGTAGTTCCCTGGGAGACTCACTCATGAGGTTGTCTTTGTTTGACTCGATTTGGAGCTCACCCAGCAGAACAGCCTTTTTCCCAGTGGAGAATTCTGAAAACAATTGCAGACAATTGCTGAACACTGAGCTTGTTTGAGGCAGTAGATCACAGTTGGGGAAACTGTTAGACCCACCCAGAAAGCTAGGGAATGAGATGTCCATGGAAGCTTAAGAAACTCCAAGATAGTTCCTGGAATATGGACAGACATGTGTCCGGAGCTGTGCTTGTGCTCCAGAAAGAGCTGAGGACGCCCTAAGCTCTCACCTTTTCTACTCTCAAGGCTCTGCACAAGCAGGAAGGAAGAGGCAGAGTTGCAACCTGCCTGCTGTCTGTTGAAGGTGTTCCCCACCACACACACAGACCCTCAGCAAAGACTGAGAAACTTGTGGACATCTCTGTTCAGACATTAGCTGGCCACTAAACTACCTAAGCAGAGATATCAGTGGCCACACATGACAGAGAATACGGACTTACAGAATTAGTTTAAAAAGTGAATAAACAAATCCAGACAGCAGGAAAGCGCAACAACACAAAACAGTGCAGGTGGGGAGGGTCTGACCTCCAGAACTGTCATGTTATGTGATTGAAAATGCAATTTTCAACATAAAAGCAAATATGAAACATGCAAATATGAAACATGCAAGAATGTGTGGCCCAAACACAGGGGGAAAAAGAGCAGTAAATAGAAACTATCCTTTAGGAACCCAGACATTGGACATAATAGTCAACACATTTAAATAATCTATTTTAAGTATTTTCAAAGAACTAAAGGGAACCATGTCAAAATAACAAAGTATGAGAAGCATGTCTCACCAAACAGCAAATATAAAAATATATATATAAATTAGGGGAAAAAAGAACTAAATACAAATGTGAATCTGATACTAAATACAAATGTGAATCTGAACTAAATACAGATGTGAATCTGAAAAGTATAATGACTGAAATGAAAATTTTACTAAAGAGGCTTGACAGCCAGTTTGAACAGAATTCCATGGATTTGAAGGAAGGTCAACTGAAATTATGCAGTTGGAAGAACAGGAAAAATAAAGAATGAAGAGAAGTAAACAGAGGCCTGTGGAAACCATCAAGTGTGCAAACATATGCATTGTGGGATTGAGAGCAGAGAAGAAACACAAAGGAGCACAGGAGGTTTCTAAAGAAGTGATGGTCAGACAGTGCAGTCACACGGGTTTCTCAGTAAGATTAATAATGTGTTCTTATCAGACACCAGGGAGGCCAGAGGACAAAAGTCTGTCAACCAAGCAAGTATATCCTGAAAAACTGTTCTTTACAAATGAAGGAGAAAATGAGACGTTCCACAGTAAAGAAAAACTGGACAAATGTGTTACTAGCAAAATAGGTCATATGTTGGGACAGTAAAAAAAAAAGTCTCAATACCTTTAAAAACACTGAAATCTTACAAAGTATGTTCTCTGACCAAAATAGAATAAAATTGGAAATCATATCTAAAGTAATTTGAGAAATTCACAAACATAGGCAATTTGAACCACACAATTTAAAATAATAATTGAGTCAAAAAGTAATCACAAGATAAAATAGGAATACTTTCAAATAAACGAAAACAAAAACAGTATACAAAATTTTATGGCATTCAGGTGAAGCAATGCTTAGAGGGAAATTCATAGCTACATTGCCTGTATTAAAGAAGAAAGATCTCAACCTCATTGCCCATCTGAATAACTAGAAAAAAGAAGAGCATACAGAACCCAAAACAAGCAGAAGGAAGGGAATCATAAGTATTAAGCATAATAAATTGAATAGATTTAAAAAATAGAGAAAATCAATGAATTGAAAAATTAGTTCTTTGTAAAGATCAACAAAAAATGACAAACCATTAGCTAGAATGATCAAGGGGAAAAAGAAGACTCAAATTATTAAAAGGGAATGAAAGAGGAGATATAACTTCTGCCCTTAAAGAAATAACAACCATGATAGAATACTGTGGAAAACTGTATACCAACAATTAGACAAACTTGATGAAATGAAAAAATTCCCAGAAAGGCACAAACTACTGAAACTGACTAAAAGACATTTAAAAATTGAATAAACCTATAACAAATAAAAAGATTGAATTAGTACTCAAAAATTTTCCACAAAGAAACACTCAGGAGAAGATGACCTTATTGGTAAATTCCACTAAACATTTAAAGAAAAATTGATACCAACCCCTCACAAACACATCCAGAAAACAGAATATCAGGTAACATTTTTAAACTCATTTTATGATGCCAGAATTACCCTGATACCAAAATGAGACAAAAACATCATTAAAGAAAACAAAAGAAAGAAAAAATACAAAATAATAAATACAGACACAAAAATTTTCAATAAAATACTAGTAAACCTAATCCAGCAATATATAAAAAGGATTATATACCATGACCAAGTAGAATTTATCCTAGGAATGCAAAAATGTTCCGTATATGAAAATCAATGGATGAATATACTATATTAGTAGAATAAAGGACAAAAAGCACTTGACAATCTCAATTGATGTGGAAAAATCATTTGTCTAAATTTAACACTTTTGTGCGATAAAAACACAACAAACTAGGAATTGGAGGGGACGCTCTCAACTTAGTAAAGGAAATTTATTTAAAACAAAACAAAACACGTAGTTAACATCATACTCAACGGTGAATGACTGAAAACTTTTCTGCTAAGATCAGGAACAAGACAAAAGAATCTGCTCATCATTTCTATGCAGAATAGTTCTGGACATTCTAGCCAGGACCATTAGACAAGAACAAAAAGGGGGGGGGGCATCCAGTCTTCAAAATAAAAATGAGAGTACTTCGGTTTGTAAATGACATGTTCTTATACATAGAAAATCCAAAGGAATTCACACATTTGCTTGCACATGCACACTGAAGGAAAACCAATATATTAAAACTAATAAATTGAGATCAGCAAAGTTTCAGAATAAAAGATGAATACATAAATATCAGTTGTATTTCTTTACTCTAGGTAGGAATGAACAATCTGAAAATGATTTTAAGAAAACAATCCATTTAGAATAGCATCTAATACATATAGAAATAAATTTTACAAAGGAAGTATAAGACTTGTACACTTAACACTTCAAAACATCATTGAAAGAAGTTAAATAAAACTTAAATTAATGGAAATACATCTGTGTCTGGATTGGAAGACTTAATGTTCTCAAGATGGCAATACTCCCCAAATTAATCTGTAGATTTAAAACAATATCTGTCAATTTCCCAACTGGAGTTGTGTGTGTGTGTATGTGTGTGTGTGTGTGTGTGCAGAAATTGTAAAGCTGATCCTAAAATTCATATGAAAATGCAAGTGATCCAAAGTAATTGAAACAAACTTGAAAAAGAACAAAGTTAGAAGACTCATACTATATAATTTCAATTTCAATACACATATGCAGTAATCAATACTGTGTGAAAATGACATAAAGATAGAGATCAATGGAATAGAATTGAGACTCTAGAAATAAACTCATATATCCATGGTCAACTGATTTTTGACAAGGGGTCAAGACCATTCTGTGGGGGAAAAATAGTCTTTTTAACTAAAGATGCTGGGACAACAGTATATCTACATGGAAAACAATGAAATTTGACCTCTACCTCACACCATATAAAAATTTTTACTCAAAATGGACTAAAGACCTAAATATAAGCAATAAATCCATAAGATTCTTAGAATAAAACATAAGTGTAAATCTTTCTGACCTTAGATTAGGCAATGGTTTCTTAGTCATAACACCAAAAGCACAAACAAAAGAAAAAACAAAACAAAATAAAACAAAACAAGACAAAAACCCCAAAATAAAAATAAAGCAAAAAACAAAAACAAAAACAAACAAAAAAAAGCTTCATTGGACTTCATCAAATTAAAAAAAACAAAACAAAACACTTGTGCTTCAAAGGACAATATCTAGAAAATAAAAAGTTAACACACAGAATAGGAGAAAATATTTATAAATCATATACCTGATAAGGGATTTGTATCTATAGTGTATAAAGGCAAATGCCAGTAGAGATATAGATTTGAACAAAATGTTAATAAGTATGTTCTAATTAACATACTCAAAACATTGGAGCTAATTACTACAAAATATGAATTTATTTATTTTTTTATTAATTTATTAATTTATTTATCTTTGGTTGCATTGGGTCTTCATTGCTGTGTGCGGGCTTTCTCTAGTTGCAGCAAGTGGGAGCTACTCTTCCTTGCAATGTGCAGGCTTCTCATTGCGGTGGCTTCTCTTGTTGCGGAGCACGGCCTCTAGGCACGCGGGCTTCAGTAGTTGTGGCTCGTGGGCTCTAGAGTGCAGGCTCAGTAGTTGTGGCACACGGGCTTAGTTCCTCCGTGGCATGTGGGATCTTCCCAGACCAGGGCTCGAACCCGTGTCCCCTGCATTGGCAGGCGGAATCTTAACCACTGCGCCACCAGGGAAGTCCCAATATGAATTTTTTTGAAGACTCATGGAACATTTATGAAAGATGGCCATATGCTGAGGCATAAAATAAGATTCAAAACATTTCAAACACCTGATATCATTCACAGTACACACCCTGACAACAGTGGAAGCAAGCCATAAATCAAAAACAAGAGAAAGAAACTAGAAAATATCCATATATTTCAAATTAAGCAATGCACTTCTGAATGACTAATATGTAAGGAATAAATCACAATGCCAATTAGAAAATAGTTTCAACTAAAGAAAAATTAAAATGTTATATAAAAACTTGAATAATGCCTCCAAAGTTTTGTCTGAGAAACATTATGGTATTAAATGTATTTTTCATAATTTATGCATCAAGAAATTAGCAAAAAAGTAGAGCATAATAAAATATGAGCTAAAATTAATGAAATGGACATGAAAAATATAGTGAAGATAATTATCAAAGCTAAAAGTTTGGCTTGGATAAACTAATACAATTAATAAAGACTTGGCAAGAGAGATCACCAGGGTGGAGGTGGGAGGGTTGCAAGGAAGATAGGCAGAAGGCAAAAAATCAATATGCTAGTGAAAAAGGTGATATCACTAGAGATCTCACAGATATGGAAAGAAAAAAAACTATGAATAATATATGACAATGAACTTGAAAACTTAAATGAAATGGTTGTTACTAGAAAAACACAACTTTCTAAAACTGACACAAGAAGTAGAATATTGAACTAGCCCTGAATTTACTATGAAATTAAATACATGATTAAAATTTAAAAAATTTTAAGCTCAAATAGCCATGCCTATAAATTCATTAATTTATAAAAAATAATAAAATGCCATGATAATATTTAGTTTACTTCAAGAATAACAGATTCAATTTAACATTTGAAAGTCAGTCAATGCATTTCACTACTTCCACAAAATAAAGGAGAAAACTGACATTGAACAACGTGGGTTTAAACTGTGTGGGTCCGCATATACTTTTTCAATAAATATGCACTACAGAACTACCAAATGCAGTTGGCTGAAGCCACGGACGCAGAACTGCAGAAACGGAGGGCAGACTGTGAAGTTATACACAGACTTATGACTGCACAGAGGTAGGTGCCCCCTAAATCCCCCACCCTGTTGTTCAAGAGTCAACAGCATATATATATGTATATGTGTGTGTGAGTTTAAGAAAGTGGAATAATAAAGAGTAGAGTGAGGTAAGATGTTTGAAATACCTTTTTTTCCAACAAAAAGCTGCTATCCAGAAGATAAAGGAAACTCTTAAAAATAAGAGTTCATGCTTAGCCAAACAAGAAAGTGGCCAGACTCTGGGCCCAGACTGTGAGTTTGCAGGCTCTCCCTGCCTTAGCTGACAGGCCTCCTCTGCCAGGGGTAGAAGTCATTCTCATCAGAGAAAACCAGGACACACACATCTCTGAGAGGCCAGGTGTGCACAAAAAGGTAGATTTGAGGCCCAGAGCAGAGTGAGGGAGACCAGGCTTGCTGTGGATGTGGGTTCTGCTCTGTGCTGAGAATTTTAACCACTGGTGTGGCAGGGTCAGATTTCCATGTCGGGAAAGTCCTTTACAATATGAATAGGAGACCAACACCGGGGTAGGAGCTGGATGGTGGAAAGAGGAAGACCCACAAAGAAAACATTGATGTAGCCCAGCCCAAGGGGAGACCTGGACTCAGCCAGAACATGGGAACTGAGTCTGAGGACATGCATAAAGGAAATGCGAAAAGGTCTTCAGAGGTGACACAGGTGTCTGGTCACAGGAACTGAGAGTATGGTAGAGTCTTCACAGAGATAGGGTTTATGGGAGGAAAGAGGCCCATTTTGGATTTGTAGTTTCATGTTCACAGAGAGCCAAGGGCTCAGGTTGTGAGTGAGGCAGAGTGTGGTGAACGTGCCTGTTCAAGGCTGTAGCTGGAACAGGTAGGAGAGATGACCCCATGTGAGTCCTGAGAGGGGAACTTTGGAGAGCCAGAATCAACCTCCAGCATTGGCCCTTCAGGAAGGGGTGAGACAGAAGACCTGCAGAAAGTGGCCAGGGAGCCAGCACTATCCTAATAGCAACCCCACACACAGACATTACAAAAACAAACAAAAAGAAAACAAACAAAAAATAAAACAAAACTACAGACCAATATCTCTTATGAATATAGATGTAAAAATCCTTAGTAAATTGAAGCTAATGATGGGAAGAAAATTAAACATCATGATGAAGCAGGTTTATTTCAGGAATGCAAGTCTTGTTCAACATTCAAAAATCAATGTAATCTAACACATCAGGTTTTTTATTTTTTGATGTGGACCATTTTTAAAGTCTTTATTGAATTTATTACAATATTGTTTCTGCTTTACATTTTGGTTTTTCGGCCGTTAAGCATGTGGGATCTCAGCTCCCTGACCAGGGATCAAACCCACACCCCCTGCACTGAAAGGCAAAGTCCTAACCACTGGACCAACACATCAACAGGCTAAAGAAGGAAAATCACGTGATCTTATCAATAGATGTAGAAAAAGATTTTGACAAAATCCAACTTCCATTCATGATAAGAAATCTCAATAAACTAAGAATAGAGGGGAACTTCCTCAACTTGACAAAGAATATCTGGAAAAAACAAAACAAAACAAAAACAAAAACAAAAACCCAAAAGTCCTATGTGTCTCTACCGTGCACTCTCCTCTCATCACGCAAGCTATATGCTCCCTAAGAGGTCTGTGTGGGTCCTTCTGTTGTGGTGGGCTGATTATGTGGGTGCTCTGGTAGGCTTGGTTGGCCTCTGGCCTAGTTGGTTGCTGGGCCCTGCCTTATGTGGATGCTGCTGGCTGCTGGTCACGAGGCAACTGACTGCAGAACAGAGCTGGAGGAATCAGGCTCCCTGACTTCAGACTGTACTACAAAGTTATAGTAATCAAAACAGTATGGTACTGGCACAAAAACAGACACATAGATCAATGGAACAGGGTAGAGAACCCAGAAATAAACTACAACAAATAATCTACAAAAAAGGAGGCAAGAATATACAATGAAGAAAAGACAGCCTCTTCAATAAGTGGTGTATGGAAAACTGGACAGCTACATCTAACAGAATAAAATTAGAACATTCTCTACCACCATATACAAAATTAAACTCAAAATGAATTAAAGACCTAAATGTAAGACTGGATACTGTAAAACACCTAGAGGAAAACATAGGTAGAACACTCTTTGACATAAATCACAGAAATAATTTTTTTGGATCCTTCTTCTAAAGCAAAGGAAACAGAAGCAAAAATAAGCAAATGGGACCTAATTAAACTTAAAGCTTTTACACGGCAAAGGAAACCATCAACAAAATGAAAAGAATGGGAGAAGATATTTGCAAATGATATGAATGATAAGGGGTTAATATCCAACATGTATAAATAGCTCATACAACTCAACATCAAAGGAAAAAAAAACTGATTTAAAAAATGGGCAGAAGAAATGAATAGACATTTTTCCAAAGAGGAAATGCAGGTGGCCAAGAGGCACATGAAAAGATGCTCAACATTGCTAATCATCAGGGAAATGCAAATCAAAACCACAGTGAGATATCATCTCACACCTGTCAGAATGGCTATCATCAAAAAGAACACAAATAACAAACGTTCGTGAGGATGTGGCGAAAAGGGAACCCTCCTACACTATTGGTGGAAATGTAAATTGGTGCAGCCACTGTGGAAAACAGCATGCAGGTTTCTCAAAAAACTAAAGATATAATTACCACATGACCCAGCAATTCCACTCCTGGGTATATATCAAAAAACAAAAACACTAATTCAAAAAGACACATGCACCCCAATGTTCTTAGCAGCATTATTTACATTTGCCAAGGTATGGAAGCAACCTAAGTATCCATCAACTGATGAATGGATAAAGAATATATATATATATTAGTCAGCCATTAAAAAAATGAAATTTTGCCATTTGCAGCAACACAGGTGGATTTGGATGGCATTATGCTTAGTGAAATAAGTCAGACAGAGAAAGACAAATACTGTATGATATCACTTATATGTGAAATCTAAAATATAAAAACAAACTAGTGAATAAAACAAAAAAGAAGTAGACTCTCAGATATAAAGAAAAAACTAGTGGTTACTAGTGGGCAGAGGGAAGGGGAGGGGGTAACATAAGGGTGGGGGAAAGGCAGGGTTATTATCCAATTATATGTAATCATGAGTGTGAACTTTTGAAAATTGTAAAGCACTATAGAATTTAAAGAATCTTTCATTCAATAACCAAAAGAAAACTGCAGCTAACAAAATACTTAATGGTGAGAAACTCAAAGCTTTAATATCAGGTACAAGACAAGAATGTCCCCTCTCACCACTCCTTTTCAACATCATACTGGAAATTCTAGCTAACGCAATGTGGTAAGAAAAGGAAAGAAAATGTATACAAACTGGCAAGAAGAGAAAAAACTGTCTTTGTTCACAGATGTTATGATTATCTATCTAGAAAATCCTAAATAATTGATGAAAACTTCTGGGAACTAATAAGCAATTAAAGAAAGTTTGCAGAATACAAACTTAATGTACAAAATTCAATCACTTTCCTATATACCAGCAGTGAACAATTCAACTTGTAATTAAAAACTCAGTAACACTGCATTAACACCACCAAAAATGAAATGCTTAAGTATAAATCTAATAAAATATATACAATATCTATGTAAGAAAAACTACAAAACTCTGATGAATAAAATCAAAGCACAATATAAATGCAGAGACATTCCATGTTCATGGATAGGAAGATTTAATATTGTCAAGATGTCAGTTCTTCCCAACTCAATCTATAGATTCAATGAAATTCCAATGAAAATCCCAGTGAGTTGTTTTTTGGATACTGACAAACTGATTCTAGAGTTTATGTAGAGATGCAAAAGACCCAGAGTAGCCAACATAATATTGAAGGACAAAAACGAAGTTGGAGAACAAACACTACCCTACTCCTAGACTTACTGTCAAGCTACAGTAATGAAGACAGTGTGGTGTGGTGAAAAAATAAACGAATAGATGCCCAGAATTTGTCTGTAAGACTCACCACTCCCTTGTGCTCCTCTTTTCCTCCAGGCTGACCCCACTCCACTCTGACCCTCAGGCCTGTGTGCACCATGCCCTGCATCTGTTTGCAGGGCTCAGATCTTTCACACTTTTATCACAAGGGTCCTCCCTGGGCCGTGCCACTGAATGTCCTCAAGTACCCTGAGTGGAACGACGCTGGGAACTCCATGGGCTCCAATCCTTCTGCCCCTGCAGGGGTCCTTTCCTGCTTAGAACAAACATTCAGCACATAAAGAAAAGTTATATTATGCAGCAGTGTTGGTGTAAAGACAACTACATCCACATTACATATTAAAATGTTTTCTTTGATATGAAAATTATTTTCCCTCTAATTTTAAAAGGAATTAAAACATTTCCATGGGCCCCCAAAAGTGCCGTCTGCCCAGGCAGGGCCTACTGTGCTCAGTGGGGAGGTCAGTGCTGGCCCCAAATGTCTCCGACTTTCTTGCCTTTTCTTCTTCTTGCCATTGTGCTTACTTGGGTAATGGGGCGATGTCAAGGATCCAGAGGTCAGACCTGATGGAAGTTGGCTCTGGAAGACCATGTCAGTGTCTCCTGCTGCGTCCAGCCCTGGCACCTTCTCAGGAAAGCATCCCAGGCTTCACAGCTGGAAGGGCATGTGCAGCGGTCAGTGGCAATGGCAGCCATGGAACAAGTGGCCCAGCCTCTCATCTGCTGGAGACACCAAGAGGGGTGGCTTGGAAAGGGTCCTCGCCAGTTTCCATAGAAAATGCATAATTTGATTTCACGCCCTCAACATTTAATTTTTCCATTTTCTATCTGAGTATTCACCTCTCCCCCTGCCATAAGGCCTCTCATACTTTCATGACGACTCTACTGGAAGGTCTTGCTTACAATGAGACCACATTGCCTTCCCGTAACACCCACTCATTGGCCCTGGTTCTCTTTGAAACTACTGAGATGTATATATTTATATATACACATTTTTTTCTTCTCTTTCAATACTATCCAAATATGTGACTAGTCTAAAGATACCATGATGCTTATTTCTAAGGTGGGCTGGGATGGAGGGCACCAAGTTGAGTTTCTGTGGCCGTTCACCCAAAGTGTTAATGAATCTTCACTTTCCCAAATGATATTCTGCTTACTTCTAAGTGGCTACAAGATGGCAAAGCATTTCCTTAAACTCTCCCTTTCTGCTTTATTCCTTTACCTCCATTATGTTGGGTTCAGACAGAACATCCAGAACATTTCCAGGCAACTTGCTCTGTGAGCAATCAAGTGACATGGCAGCCGCACCATTACTTATCAACTTGCATTAAAGTTTCATTGGCAAGTTATTAATTATTGAGGAATTAATGCTGAGATCCAGCTGCGTGCCCCAGTTCCCTTCACAAGAGCCCAAGTATGGGAGCAGGAAGCCACTCCACCACCTCTCACAGCTTCAGCTTCTGAAGCATAAAAAGGAAACAAAACTGAAGACCCCTGCTGAAGACAAAGGCAGGCGTGGGCTGTAAATCCTCAGGATAGATTATTAATAAGGAACAAGGAAGATTCCTGCTAGCTCTAACTTCGGCAATTGTCAGGGGGACCTTTCTTTTAAATGATTTGGTGGGTCTGGTTCTGAAGACAAATTCTCCTGTTTAGACCCTGTCTTGTCCATTCACAGGGTAATGAGCTGGCTGCCAGCATCGAATGTCCCCGGTCATGACCAATTCCCTCCCCAGCCCCAAATGAAACAGATGTTCTGGCTTTCCCAAAGGCAAATGTTTCTTCTTAAATCGTCCATAGTGCTACACATTTCTCACGGAATGATGCTCAGAAAAGCATTTCCCAACACCGTAGGTAATAAGGCACAAGGAGACAGATGACATTTTTGTTTGAGTTCTGAAGGTTGTTCCTCAATGAAATTTAATTCCCTCTGTTTAAAACGTACTCATTATTGGATGAAGATACAGCATGGGATCATTAAACAGAAATTAAGAATGAAGTAAGTTGGATCTTTCGGACAGTACAAGAGGTCTCAGTCTCCCAGGAGCGCTCAGGTTTGGATGAACGGGTACAGCATGTTTTCATGTTGAGAGTGTCTCCCTGCATGCCCCCGGGGGTCGGGGCCCGGGGCCTGGGGGACTGAGGGGAGGATGTCGCCACGAGGAGAGCAGGAAGCATCGCTACGTGCTGTCTGTGCGTGTATTAAGCTCCTCAAACAGCTATTACAAATTGGCACATTACAGTTGTAAAAAGGCAGGAAAGCTTATTACATGACTCAAAATAGGATGCAACTTGGTTTTTAAATAATTGGATTAAGCTACAAAAGATTCTGAGACAAGTGAGTTAACAAACCCTTGTGAACTGGTTATGGGCTGGTTAAAGTTTGGGGACAGCTTGCTGGTTATTAAGGGGTAGTTATCTGGATGGGAAAAATTGTCAACTGTGAGGTCCCGACCTGATCTGGGAGGCGAGGGGCAAAGATGCTGAGAAATAGGCACGCACATGTTCAATCAACTACTCAGAAAACCACCCAATTAAGTTGAAAATGAGGTGTTTCCAAGAAGCGTGGCTTACACTCCTGGTTGTGCTTGGAGCATGTGTATGGGGGTGTAGAGCCAGGGGCACCAGTCTCTGGGGTCGGGAGAACTGATTCAGCCCAGAGGACGCATCAGAAGCAGATGCTGAGACAGGCGAGCAAACCCTGCCTCGAGGAGAGCTGCCTCCCGGACACCAGAACAGCGAGGGGCCTCCCCGCCTGGGGGCTGAATTGGAGCAGGACGTGGGCTGGAAGGAGCGGCCTCATGGGGCACAGGGAGAGGCTGGTGCACGAGGTTTAGGGCCGTCCTGGCCAAGACAGAGCCTCAACAGGGTCTTGCTGGGTGTCATTCTCGCTCCTGCCCTGTGGCCAAGGCTGCTGACCCAGCACACACACCGGTACCCGATGGACAGCTGTGGAGAAGCCGGCCACTCCCAGAAACAGTTGTGCCTGGGCCTTTGGGGAAAGACGCACGTCTTCTGGGAAGATGCGAGTGTGTCCACGGCTTGGGGTGAAGCAGCATCGTGGAAAACAAGGAGACCCCAGTGGGGCAGTGAGAGCCCCAGGCAGAGAGAGGTCAGCTCTTGGAAAGAGCCCTCCCCTCAAAGCCTGAACTGGGAGAGGGGGAGGGGGCTGCGGTCCCAGTCCCGTGGGAGCTGCAGGTGCCGACCGTGAGCTGTCCCATCACGGGGATGGTATGGTGCTCCGGCCCCCGAAGGGCTGAGAGGAGTCTGGATGCCAAGCCCAGACCCAGACACCTCCTGAAAAGAGGGCAGTGACCAGGCAAGCAGCAGTGTGGTAGATGGTCACAAGGTGGCAGCCCCCAGGCCACACTGCAGGCAGGTGACATGCAGGTAAGACAGTGGGTCTTCGCCCTGTGACTTGGCTCGTAAGAGCTCTGCCTTGTGTTCGTGCAAAGTGGGTGCTCAATCAGTGTTGGGCAATCTTGTCTCACACGGGCCAGGTGTGCAGACAGGGGCCTGGACACATGTTCGTGTCAGGAGGGACCACGGGCAGAGAGCGCCCATGTGACTCGACAGTAGGTGCCCATCCGCTCAGGGCGTTTCTGGGTGGGATTTGTGTCCTGAGGAGCGGGTGTGCCCAGGATCACAGGCTCAGCTGCCACAGGAGCAGTTGGGGGACAGAGCAGCCAAAAGTGGAAGATCCCACCCAGAGACGTCTCTGTCAGTGCATTTGTTCCAAGCTGATGTGCTTTGCCAGCTGTGGGAGACGAGGGGTCAGCAGTGGCTGGTGTGGACCGTCGGTTGTCTGTTATGCGTGTGTGTCTCGTGTAAGTGATGGCAGTGATTAGCTGATTGCCCTGAGAGCTCAAGCCTTCCTCGGTGACTGCTCCCCAAGAATTCAGGTAGAGATGAAGCGATGTCACACCGCAGGCCTTCCCAGACTGCACGTCCAGCCCTCTCGGCCACACCAGCAGAGCTGACCTTCATGCTGGCGTGGACCTGTGTATGTAGGGCAGGGGTGCCTGGCTGTGTGCACTGGTGCATGGGTGCAAGTGGCCACATGTGTGTGCATGCAGCTGTGCGAGGGCCTGGCGGGTGTGGGCGTGTGTGTGTACTTATGTGTGCATGAGTGTGAGTGTTTGCTCGTGCCTCTGAGTGTGGGCACATGTGTGCATGTGTGTTTATGTGCAAAAGTGTGTGTGCACATTTGTGTGTGTTAGTGGGTGCACACACATGGGGGTAGGGTGTGTGCCCATGTGTATGGATGAGTGCCTATGTGCGTGCATGTTTGTGTGTACACTTGTGTGTGAGCCACAAGTGAATGCATGTGAGTGTGTGTGTGTGTGCACAAGTACCTGCATGAATGTGTGCCCCTGTGTGCACGAGTGCTTGTGTGTGCATACACTACACATATGTGCATGGTATCACATGCCTGTGAGTGTATATGTTCATGTACACATCTGTGTGCACCTGTGTGTGAGCATGCACATGGAGGTTCATGTGTGCACATATGCACATATGTGAAAATGAATCTGCACATGATATTTAGGTGTGTGTGCATGTGTGGTAGTGTGCCAAATGTGCTTTCATGTGCATGTGCACACGTGCACGAGTGTGTGAGTGCCACTGTGAGCATGCATGTGTGGGTATGCATGTGTGTTTGTGTGTATGTTTGTGGGTAGCCTTGTAAGGCTACACTTGTATGTGTGCACCTGCACCTGTGTGAGTACCTGTTCTTTTGTGTTCATGTGTGCACACGTGCTTTGTATACATGTTCATATGTGCTTGCTTGTGTGCATGCATTTTACACATGTGTGCCTTTGTGTCGCTGTGTCAGTGCCTGCCTGGTGTGTTCACATACACGTGTGCACACCTGAGTGGGAGGCGTGTGAGTGTGTGCACATGTGTGTCTGTGTGCACATGCAGACACACATGGCTATGGGTGCATAAACATGCCTGTGTGAATGTGTACATGTGCACAGACGTGTGTGTGAAGGTCCACGAGTGCATGTGGTGTCTGGGATTGTGTGTGTGTGCGTGTGCTCACGTGGGCTGTGGACGAAGCAGTCCTGTGTAAAGCAGTGAGGCAGGTATTCTTGGTTGGCAGCTGAGTCTGGACCTGGGGCCACCACATCCTGGCCCTGAGTCCTGTGTGAGTTACTCAGACCCACCGAGCCTCCACACCCTCATCTGTGAACGTGGGTCCTCCTAACGGAACCTTCCACTTGGGTTCATTGTGAGAAGCAAACGAGTGACTCGTGTGAGCTGACTAGGCAAGACCAGGCACAGAGGCTGTGCTGTCTTCTTGGTTGTGGTTATTGTTGTTAATTTCATTATTATTATTCTGACCCTGTGGCTGAACTTACCTGGGGCCATCTGTTTTCTGCCTGTTGTCCTGGTACATGTAATAATGTCAGGTTCACTTCAGTGTGGATAATAAATCATATGTTTTCACTATTTAGGTAGAAAGATTTTAAAATCATTGCTTTATTATAAATTCTCATGCCCCTTTATTGAATTTGAGAGAGACTAAATGCTCACCTCTTTGGCTGTACCTGGCACCCACACCTGCTTTTCCCAGCAGCCATCAAACGCATTGTATTATTAAAACCCCAGTGATACGTGACATAATTATGATGAAGTTTGGAGCAGTCAGTAGAGTATACATCACTCAGAGATGTGTACAGTTAAAATTAAAATTCCACCCTCATCCTATCATGATTCGTTACGTGAAATTAGTAATGAAAAAAAAGATGAAGAACGATGCAATTCTTTCTAAAGAACAAATCTCCACTAACATTCCTATTTAATAATTAAAAAAATTATTTAAATGCCATTTGAAAAATTACTTTTAAAATTCTATGTATAGAATTGCATTTACACAGGTTTGCCCAGATGCATGCGCCATTCAGAAAAATGAACAATTAGGTTTCTTCCGAAGCTTTTCTTTTTGAAAAACATCCAGTCTAAATATGCTGTTATAATTAGAATTTAATAATTTTATGATCAGAGTTAGCTGTCCCAGAGGGTGGTTTTCTGACATTGTTGTGACTGTTGAGGAAAAGGCATGCCACTGGGTTTGAAAGCTCATCCACGGTGAGAAGCTCATCGCTTATAAAGAAGAGAGAATCCAGGTCGTGTGTGATGCCAGGTAGAGAGCAGCGTGGTCTCAGGACAGGGCTCAGCTCCCGGTGCCTGGGTGAGCCCAACACAGGGGAACCTCTCAGATAGCACAAACTTCTGGGAAGTTGAATATGAAGAAACAGTCTCCTCTGATTATAAATGAGGTGGAAGGAGCCTTGCCGTGGTTTCCACCCAGCACGTGGTGCTCACCTACTCTGTTCAAGTGTGTTCACGCTCCACGTGGAGAGAGGAGTGTGCTGGGGTCTCAGGCATCCCCTAGTGTTTGTGATAAATCGTTTACTCTCCAGCTATTTGCTGAGCACCCAGTCTAGCCAGGAGGAAACAAAGTGTGTGTCCTCCCTCTCCAGGGTTCCAGGCAGAGGTCACCCTGGATCCTCACAAGAGCTTGGATGAGCCTTACCTGGGGCCTTCCCCCCCCACCTCCACTCACCTTGGCAGGAGCCTCACGAGGTCTTCCTACTGTCCTTCCCGGCCCTGCATGTACTCCCCTCTCCGGGCCGCTAGCCCGCTTCCTACCACACCACCAACCAGACTCCCGGTACCCAGGGATCACCCCAAGAAAACAGAACCCCCATGGCAGTGGGAAGTGGGCTGGGGGTCCAAAGGGCAGGGGAGTGACAGTCTGGCCAGCAGGAGACGAGGGGGCACCTCTGACAAAGCTGGCCACCCGCAGCCCACCCGCTCCTGCACGGTCCCAGGGCGCCGTGTGGCCTCTCCCCAGACTGTGGTCTTCGGCAGAAAGACGGTCCACAGGTGGCAGCCAGAGTTGTCCTCAGCCACCTGGAAGGCAGAACCGAAGGAAATGGATTCCTTGGTCCAAGACATCAATTGGAAGGACGGACCTGGTTCCTGGGAGTCTCCAAGCTGGGGAGGAGCCAAGCAGTGAAATAGGTGTATTTGCTGGTCATTTCTCTGTCCTCACAAAACTGAATATCGGGTACAACTATTATGAACTATGTATTGGTTGTTACTTAAAATACCTGTGCGGACTTGGAGCTGGTCCAGTATTTCCTATATTCCCAGGACCGGGAAGGAGGGGCATTCTATTGATGTGCTAGGAAACTAGCTACAAGAAAAGAATTTGGTAAAGATTAGGAAATCATGATGCTATATTTACATTCTTTCCTTGATCCCTTATTTTCAATGGGAAACATACCTTTAGTCTTTCCACATTGACCTGAACTGTGCCCGCCCACCCCCATCCCTATGCTGAACCCCTAACACCCATGACTGTATTTGGAGATGGGACCTCTAAGGAGGTAGTTAAGGAGTTGCCTCTGATCCAATAGGACTGGTGTCCTTATAAGAAGAGGAAGAGGCACCAGAGAGCCCTCTCCACACATGCTCTCCGTGCAAAGGCCATGGGAGGTCACAATGAGACGGTGGCCATCTGCAAACCGGGCAGAGAGTTCTCACCAGGAACCGACCCTGCTGGACCCTGCTTCCAACCTCCAAAACTGTGAGCAATAAACGTCTGTTGTTTAAGCTGCCCTATCTGTGGTATTTGTTTTGGAGCCCGAGCTGACTAAGATAAGTGGGTTCTGATTTATTGACTCATTAATTTTTACTGGATCAAAAAAGTTTAATCACTTGAATGTATTTCTAATGATGCCTCCATTTTTTTCAACATGGATTTTTGCGCAGTGCATAAAAAATCTCAACCCTAAAAATAGAAAAGTACTGAAATCTCATTTTAATTTTAATGTTTCACTATAAACTGTAAAAATATATAAAGCAGTATAAAGTATAAGAATGTCTGAATGGTATCATTTAAAAAAAGAAAAAATAACAATATTACATTGAGGGAAAAGGATAACAAAGTAAAAGGACTCAGTGAATTATGGCAGAGGTGTCTTGTGAATGCCAGTGGTGTGCTTCGAAACAATTAAGCCCCGGACGTTTAGCTGCAGTAGCGAATTCTACCCTATAAAGTGATTGAGATTTACCGAGAAAGGTCTTTCCTGATGATTAAACCCCAATTGATTAATAAAAACCCAGCTATGGAGGTTTAGCAAGCACAGTATATGACTGGTCGGCTTCTGTCACATAGTTGTTAAACCTCAGTAAATGCCTTTTAAAGAATCATTTTGTCTTTAATTAGCAGGCACTAGCTGTCCTATTAAATCTAAATTAAGTCTTTATTTGAAGCAGTTAATTTGGAGACTCAACCAAATGTGGACACCTGCAAGGTAGTGATTTCAGCTTCTGGCTGTTGTCAGGATCTAGCAGTTCTGTGACATTGAAGGTTCAAAAGCTTGGTTGCCCCTGCCGGTGTGGATTGTGTACAAGGGTATGCGTGCATGCGTGTGCTAGTGCCTGTGTGTTTAGACCAAACACCCCTGTGGCAACTGTTTCCATCAGAAAAGCACAATTTATTAAACAGACATTAAAATTAAACTCCATTCTGAAGGTTAGACGTCTGTTAACTTAAAAAAATTCTGCCCAAGGAGACACCATGAAAAAATCACGACTTGGGTGCCTGAGGTTCTGGATTTTAGGCTCGTGGCTTGCACCAAATTTTTTCCAACTTTCGTTTCCAAATTTACTTAAAATACTTTTAGACTGAATATTTTCTAAATGTCTTCCAGCCCTAAAAATATGTGATGATAAAATAATAATCAAATGGCATTTTTTACAGTTAATTGCACAGTGTCTGAAATTCAAAATTTGAGTGCGTTATTATTCATGGAGAACTGAGGATAGGAATGAAAACAACACAGAAATGGATATAAATACAAATGTAAACAAGCTTTAAGAAGTCTTCATATCGATCGTCCTTCCATCCCAGGGTTAGCCCCCTATAACTGGTCTTTAGTCAATAGATGGGCTCGTAGGTACCAAGGGTCCCCAGGTACTGGTGGGTTTGATGAAACCCAGCCCTGTAACGCAAAAGTTAATGATTGTTAAGTTGAACTCTCTAGGCCTTCTCTAAACTATATTTATTCACAAGTAATGACTGAAAAGAACCCAGAGAGAGATAAGAAGATGCAATGCACTTATTTGTCAAATTAAATTATGTTTCTCTTACTTACAGAAAATGATCAGTGTGCTATAAAAATAAGATTGTTTTAATTGGCTAAATAATTGTATAAATAATTCTAATGTACAAATTGGTTTTCTCAATGTATGTTTATTATCCAAAAAATTGTCTCTGGTAATGAGATAAGATTTATTGCTTGTCTGCTGCGTTCCAGGTCCTACGTTCACTCTCTTATTTAATCCTCACTATAGCCATATGGTGGAGACCTCATTCTTGTTCTGATTTTACAAATGAAGCAACAGAGGATCAGAGGGAGATGGTTTTAAAAGGTCCACTGTTTGAATCTGCATGACTTTTAAAGTTCTTTTCCATTTTATTTGCTGCTGACTTCTTGTGTTTTACTTTTATGAACTGATGAATGATCTTTGCTCATTTTTTTATTTTCAAGTTTTACCTTGATATTTGTGTTATTTTAATAATTATTTTTACATAGGCAATATTTTAAACAAATATGGACACAACGTTAATCTTTTACTTTGTGTTTTTTGCCTTTGGTGTTATGCTTAGGAGGACTTTTCTCATAGGAGATTATAATGGTAAATGCTCACTTGTTTTTATCTTCTAGGGCCCTATTGCCCAGTGCAGCTAAAACATGGCTAGTGTAAATGAGGTGTGCTTAAAATATAAAATACACACTGGATTACAAGGTCTTAGCATGAAAAAAACACTAAAAGTACTTAAAAATATTTTTCATATTGAGTACATGTTGAAATGGCATAATTATGATATATTAGATTAAATAAAATATATTAAAATTAATTTCACCTATTTCCCATACTTTTGTTTCTATGTGGCTACTAGGACATTTAAAATTGTATCTGTAGCTCACATTATATTTCCATTGTACAGCACTCTACTGGTGTATTTTACTTCACATTTATAATTATATACACATATTATCTATATGTGTACCTATGCACATATTATATATTTTATGTACATATACATATACCTTCATATACATATTATTTGTGTATAATGTGTATTTTCATTACACTTATATAAATATATATGTATAATTATATATATGCCATCAGAAATTTGTTTTGGTGTTATGTGATTTTTTAAAGAAATGATTAGGCAATAGCTCAAAACCATTTTTTTTTAAATAATGGCTCCTTTCTGATGATCGGAAATATTGACTTATATTAAGTTCTTACTCATAGTTGGGCCTGTGTCTGGGCTTCCCAGTATATCTCATTGGCCCACTCACAGTGTATTAATTATCATGCTTTTGTAAGATGCTTTACTGCTTGGCATCTTAAAGTGACAATTTGCTATGTATTTATTCTTCCAAATAACCTTTAGAAGAATTAGTAATATTCTAAGTAAATTTAGAAAAAAATATATGCTGGACTAACAATTTACAAGTTAATTTACAAAATTTGACATATTTATAGCACTGAGAGTTCCATTCATAAACCTATTTGTGTCTTTTCCCTTATTCAAAGCCTCCTTCTATGCACCTTACTAAAGCTGTATTACTATATTTACATATCTCTATATTTTTCCTCTACACATCACTATAAATTGTATATATTTTTCCATATAGTTTATGCATCTGCTGATATTTGATCAGCAAGTAAATTTTGTATGTGTTTATCCTAACAAGCCACCTCTCTTATCAGTTCTAAGAGTGCTTCAGGTAAGTCTCTTAAATTTCCAGGAAGACATTTTTATCTTATGCAAATATGACAATGTTGTCTCCTCTCCATTATTCATAAATCATATATTTTTCTTTCCTTATTGCATTGGCTTGAACTGATAGAGAAAAAAATGATAGCATTGACTATGAGATTATTTCTGGTTCTTAAATTTAATATAAACTTCTCTTGATTTAACACTAAATCTGACCTTAGCTATTTGTTTGAGGTGGATATCTTTAAAAAATATACTAAGAAATTTTAATGTCTATTTCTTGATCACTAAGAGAATTTTTGGTTAGTAATTAATATTTTAAAAATATATTTATCATCTAATTATCTATTTTTGCCTATTGACTGGTTGATGTGAAGACTTATTTTAATAGTTTTCTTATCATTGAACATTACCGAATATGTAAAATCAACTCAATTTAATCATGACGTATTGTATATCTAATATACTCTCAATAATGCATTATCAACACCAGAACTGTGTAAGTAAATTTATATTTCATCAATTTTGAATTGAAAAAATAATAGAAAAATTTGAAAACTTCAGTATCAAACTAGCTTTATATGTGGTAGCCTATGTGCTGATATTGGCGTCTCAACATACTCAGGACAATGGGTTGAGTGAGATATAAATGATACTGTGTTTCCCTTCTTCACTCCCACTTAGGGCTCCAGTGTTACACGTTGTTCCAAGGAAGTTCTCAGTGTCCTGTCCCTAAACTCTCTCTTTATAATATTCTATGCCTATTTTTGCTTTCTTTAATCAAAATGACTTCATTTAAAAAATGTAATCTTTATTTCCAATATTTCTGTCTCTACTTTTCAAGGAAAAGTTTTTTCAACACATTGATAACTTTTGTTTACAACATAGCTATTTCTTAAAATTATTTTTTTCTTTAAAGCCTTGGGATATAAAAGAGAGGAAAGTAGTATTTGAGTCATATAAATTAATTGGATATGTTCAAGTTTATATGAACATTTAGCAAACATCAATCAGAAAATTGAGATGTTTTCATGAATACAAAATTTTAATTAAGGTTATTAACTATACTCATATTTGCCTTATCACTTAGTTTTATGATAATTTATTCAACTTATACAGCACCACGAATCCTCCAACTTACAAAAATAAGCAACTGCAGCTGGTGGCAACTTTTTAAATTGAAAAATCAACCTTTCTAATTGCAAAGTCGTGTTTCAATTGAACCAATATAGCAGCTTGAACAGAAAAAAAAAAAATTACAGTTGTGAAGTTAAATCACTGAGGATGCATAATAGCACCAACCCACATCTTGTGTTTTCTAAGCATGTGATCAGAGGGAGTCCATAAATCTGATGGATGTTTCCACAGTCAGTTTGAATCTTCATTCTTCCATATAAAGTATTTTTCAAGTGTAACTTAAATGGTATCATAACTTTAATACCTCACACACCTCAGTGTTGACTTCAGTCAGGTACCTACTCAAAGTTTCAAAACAACCAGAAGTTATGTCTGTTTCTTAAAATTTCCATCTCTTCCCTGGCCTGATGCCCAGGTCTAAGCATTATAATATTTTGACCCCGAGTTGTCCAATTAGGTTATTCATCTTTTTAAAGGTCAGCTAAGAGTTATTAAAACTTCCAAAATGTAATAAATATATGCTCTACTATGTGGGATGTGTCATATATTAATTTGTTTTTGCACAACTATTAGGGATGCCAAGATTCCATGTGCTTTTACATCAGCAGATACACACAGGCTTTGTTCTTAAATGACCATACAGAGCCACAGCATTCCTCATCCAACAGCCAGGTCTAGATGTAGGCACAGATTGAAGGAAAGGCTCTATTCTGAAACTGCCCAGTGACCAGAGCTACTTTTCACATGTCAGGACCCCCAGTGGTTCCATCTGGTTTACAATGCATTGACTTGTGTATTATTTTAAACTTAGAGTTTAAAAGCATTCTTCTTATGGTGAAATCAGGATCAAACATTTTTGGAACCAGAGAACGTTGAATTTTCTCAGAACTCCAGAGCAGAGACGTTGATTGATGAACATGAGTTAACATATCACCCCTCCTGGGATATTTGAATGTTAGTTGAATTACTCTCTAATATGCGATTACAGGCACTATGGACAAGTAATACAAGATCATGAGGCGGGCTGACCTTCTGTCCTTCTCCAATTGTGTTTCAACAAAACAATCTTATCCGTCATATTAAATTTATATTGCAATTGGAATTATATTGGATTTGAAATTGTGTTTGTATTTAATTTAAAATATGTTTTAGCTTTATAGTTGTATGGCTGATGTAAGAATAGACACTTATACCCACCTTTCAAATTATACATATTTAAGAAATAGTACAACAAAAGTCAAATTAAGTGAACAATGGGAGCATGCAAGAATTTTGAAGGAGTTTAAGAATTACTCAGATTCAAGAAACATGGCTAACACATTTTATGTTGCAATTTCAAGCATTATTATTTTTAACCCTGCAACAAATAAAGAAAAATTTGTAAATAATCATTGGAACTAAGCAAATTATATTAGTCAGGTCAAAAAATTCTACTTAACAAAAATTATACACAATACTCATATGAGACAAGAGAGACCTTAAAGCAAAGATTGGTACAAGATACAAAGAAGGACATTACATAATGATAAAGGGATCAATCCAACAAGAAGATATAACAACTGTAAATATATATGCACCTAACATAGGAACACCTAAATACATAAAGCAAATATTAACACACATAATGATAGAAATTGACAGTAACACAATACTAGTGGGGGAGTTTCACACCCCGCTTACCACAATGAATGGATCTTCCAGACAGAAAATCAACAAGGAAACACAGGCCTTAAATGCCACAGTAGATCAGATGGATTTAATAGATATATAGAAAGCATTCCATGCAATAGCAGCAGAATATATATTCTTTTCAAGTGCACATGGAACACTCTCCAGGATAGATCACAACTAAGCTACAAAGCACATCCCAATAAATTTAAGAAGATTGAAATCATATCAAGCATCTATGCTTACCTAGCATCTTTTCCCATACAATGATATGAGACTAGAAATGAACTATAAGAAGCAAAACCTGCAAAAAACACAAATGCATGGAGTCCAAACAAGATGCTGCTAAACCATCAATGAGTCACTGAAGAAATCAGAGGAAATAAAACAATATCTAAGGACGAATGAAAATGGAAATGCAGTATTCCAAAATCTATGGGACACAGCAAAAGAAATTCTAAGATGCAAGTTTATAGCAATACAAGCTTACCTCAAGAAACAAGAAAAATCACAAATAAACAATCTAACCTTACACCTAAAGGAACTAGAAAAAAGAATAAACAAAACCCAAAGTTAGTAGGAGGAAGGAAATAATAAAGATCAAAGTAGAAATAAATAAAATAGAGCCTAAAAAATTGATCAGTGAAACTAAGATCTGGTTTTTTGAAAAGATAAACAAAATTGATAAAACTTTAACCAGACTCATGAAGAAAAAAAGAAAGAGGACCCCCCACCCCAAATAAAATCAGAAATGAAAGAAGAGAAGTTTTAACCAACCCCACAGAAATACAAAGGATCATAAGAGACAACTATGAACAATTATACACCAATAAAATGGATAACCTAGAAGAAATGGATAAATTCCTGGAAATATACGGTACCCCAAGTCTGAATCAGGAAGAAACAGAAAATATGAAGACTGATTACAGGTAATGAAATTGAATAAGCAGAAAAACAAACAAACATACAAACAAAACCTCTCATCAAACAAAATTGTTCCAGACCAGATGGCTTCACAGGTGAATTCTACCAAACCAAAAGTTAACATCTATCCTTCGCAAACTATAAAAAACCTGAAGAAGAAGGAATGCTTCCAAACTCATTCTATGTGGCTATCATTGTGCTAATAGCAAAATCAAACTAAGACACCACAAATAAAAGAAAATTTCAGGACAGTATTACTGATAACATAGATGCAAAAATCCTCAACAGAATGTTAGCATACCAAATTCAACAGTACAATAAAAGGATCATGCACCATGATCAAATGGGATTTATCTCAGGGATCCAAAGATGGTGCAATATCAACAAATCAGTTGATATGACACACCACATGAACAAATTGAAGAATAAAAACCATACGATCATCTCAATAGATGTAGAAAAATATTTTGACAAAATTCAACAAACATTTATGATAAAAACTCTCAACAAAGTGGGTATAGAGGGAACATATCTCAACATATTAAGGCCATATAAGACAAACCTACAGTCAACATCATACTCAACAGTGGAAAGTGGAAAGCATTTCCTTTAAAGTCAGTATTAAGACAAAGATACCCATTCTTGACACTTACAGACATTTTTCCAAAGAAGACATACAAATTGTCAACAGGCACATCAAAGGATGCTCAACATCACTAATCATCAGGGAAACACAAATCAAAACCACAATGAGACAATCACCTCACACCTATCAGAATGACCATCATCAAAAAGACAAGAAATATCAAATGCTGGCAAAGATGTGGAAAAAAGGGAATCCTCATACACTGTTGGTAGGAATGTAAATTGGTGCAGCCACTATGGAAAACAGTATGGAGGTTGCTCAAAAAACTAAAAATAGAGCTACCATATGATCAAGCAATTCCACTTCTGGGTATTTACCTGAAAAAAAAACAAAAAACACTAATTCAAAAAAATATATGCAAACCAATGTTCATTGTGGCATTATTTTCAATAGCCAAGATATGGAAGCAACATAAGTGCCCATCAATAGATGAATGGATAAAGAAGATGTGATATAGATACAGATATAGATCTATAAATAATAGAATATTATCCATAATAAAAATGAAATCTTGCCATTTATAACAACGTGGATGGACCTAGAGGATATTATGCTACGTGTAATAAGTCAGACAGACAAAGACAAATATCAAAAGACAAATATTGTATTATCTCACTTATATGTGAAATCAAAAAAAACAAACAAACAAATGAAACAAAACAAAAACAAACTCATGGATACAGAGAACAAAATGGTGGTTGTCGGGGGCGGGGCATGAGGTGGGGGCGAAACAGGTGAAGGGGATTAAGAGGTACAAACCTCCAGTTATAAAATAAATAAGCCAAGGGGATGTAATAAACTATATAAGAGATATAGGCAATAATATCGTAATAACTTTCATGGGGACAGATGGTTACTAGACTATTGTGGTGATCATTTCATAATATATGCAAAAGTCAAATCACTACATAGTACACCTGAAACTTACATAATATTATATATCAAATATATTTCAATTAAAAAATTATACACATTGTCTGGTCTCTCAGGGACAGTATCAACAAGCTTGACAAGTGACCCCCCTCCATGGGTCACAGCCATGCCTCGCACCTTGCTGTGGAGTAAATGGCTGTAAACAAGGATAAAAAGCCTCCACCTGTTTCAGTTCATCAAGGCTGCTTCAACAGTAAATCAGAGGCCAGGGGCCAGATGAGGGCCTCCTGCAGGTAAACCACAGTTGTGGCCTAGGGCTCGTTTGGACCTGGCCATGCAAACACGTGACATTCAGTCTCCATCCCACATCCTGATCCTTACTGCCCATGCTGGACACTGCCTTCCTGAATCCCCTAATTCCCTCTTCTGGCTCTGAAGGACCATGGCCACTGCTGCCTGGCAGGGCACCCTTTTCCAGCTCCCAGACCTGGCTGGAGTCCAAGGAAACTCTAGGCACCACTCCCTGAGGTGACCACTGTGTGTTTTACTCCACCACTTGGGTTCTGGGTGCAATGCCACATTATAATGGAGCAACTGCGATGGTGGTTAAAGGGTCAGTTCCACAGAGGGGCTACCTGGGTCAAGCTCAGCACAGTCACTGCTGATCATGTGACCTGCCTGTGCTGCATTTTATTCCTCAGTAAAACTGCACTGTGAGTAGTTCACCCCTGGGGTCTGCATGGCCGCAGGGCGCTAGAGGCAGTTCTCCATCCTTCCAGGCACGGAGAGGGAGGACACATTTCCCAAACCCTTGGAAGGGAGTCATGGTCATGTGACTTCTCTGGTCCATAAAATGTGGATGAAAGTGACTTGGGTCCCTTCCAGAGAGAAGCACTGAATAGCCTGTGCTCTATTTTCCATCCTGATCTTCCCCTCCCCTTGACTTCGTGGAGGGACGTGTGAACAGAAAGACGCCCAAAGACTAATCAGCCTGCAGCTGCGCCAATGCATGGAGGGAGGTGTCCTCAGAAGCCCTGAGGACACCAAAAATCACTGCACCAACAGGAAGTAAATATCAGCTGTGTAAACCTCTGATGATTAGATGTTTGTTACTGCAGCAAAACCTAGCCAATTCTGACTGATACACCACCATGTAGGATTTCATGAGTATTAAAACAGGTAACATATATAAAGCTGGGAGGAACTGCCTCACAAATTGTCAGTGCTACATGGATTCTGGCCCCTGACTGTCTTGTTTCAGGACATAAACTTTCCTTTGTCAGATGTCTAATTCCTAGGCTTCTTATCATAATCATTTTTATATTTTGATAACCTGGTAGAGTGTCTGCTGTATAGTAGGTGGTTGATAAATGTGTGCTGGAAAAATGAGGAAAACAGCCGCATAGGTTTCTTTGACATATTTGGATAACATGAATTCAAACTATATGTGGAAGAAATTAAACCCTGTTTTAATGATGATGCTAGAGTACTGGTGATTTCTGTATGAATTCCTAGTAGAAAATCAAATATTCTCTCCATTGAATGTTCTAGAGCCGTAACATTTCTGAACTCTTATTAATGGAACCAATGAAGCCAAGCTCCATGTAAACAAGGTGGAAACACCACAGCTAAATACCCCTGAAGGAGGTCACTGGCGCCTCTGATTTCCATGGGGACAGATAAACCTGAGTGAAAGACGTCCCTTCAAATCAGAGGAAGTACTCTCTGCTAAGTCGCCTGTGGGGTTTCTCCACCATCCTGCAGGTGGGCTTCCTAGAACAAAGGGATTAATAGCTGCTCATTTTGTGTACAACCCTTTCATCTATTCTTAACCTCAACTTGGTACCGGGTAGGTTCTGGAAGACTAATGAGGCGCATATCACAGCAGACACTGTGTGGCAGCGGAGCTTGCCCGGAACGCTGGCATGTTGGCTCCGTGACGTCACTGTCAGCCAATCAGAGCGGGGCAGGAGCAGGAGGAGGCCTTCCATGGGCGCAGGTGTGTGAGCGCTCAGATGGCGGAGCCCTGCTGCTCTCCCTCCTCGCCTCCAGGTAGGGGGATGTTTGTGGGGCCCCGACTGTGCTCAGTCTGCTTGCTGTGAACGTGGGGAAACGGGCTTAGCAGCGAGCCATGCTCCCGCTCCTCGAAAAGACCAGCCACAACCTACTTTAAGATGAAAAATGGTGAAAGGAAAAGGAGGCTGTAAAGTAAAGACTTGCCAAATTAGCTTCTGGTTTTATACTGACAGTATTTAAATAAGGCATTTAGGAAAGCTTCAGAAACGACCCTGTTTTCAAACTCTCCTTTTACAGCCTCAGACACCTCAGGCTCACCGTGGTATTAACCCTACATCTCATAGGGACAGAAAAATGTGTACTTATAGTGTAACTATTATCATGCAAATCAGTGCATGGGTCAGCTTGGGCTGTCAAATACAAGCATTTTGTGAAAATGCTCGGATCCAGCCCTTCTAAGTGTTTCTCTTTTTAGTCATCTAATGAATTCCAGTTTATTTCTGATAGGAAAAGGGGTAATGGGATTATCTTGAAATATTGAAAGAAATTATATGTGTTTATTTGGAAATAAATTCTATTTAGCTACAATTACACACACACTTACACATTTATATCCCCTTGTCAGAGTTGAGGGTCCCTTTACTCTTGGTTTAGCCCTTTTGGTGAAAGACCAACTTCTTCAAGGAGCAAAGAAGACTGAATTAAGGAGAATAATAAAAAACGGGCAGTAATACACGGTTGTGTTTTAAAAGAACCCATGATTAAACACAAATCACTCATGATAAGGTGCATGTAAAGACAACAGCCTCAAAAAAGTTATATATATTTAACTGAATCACTTTGCTGTACACCTGAAACTAATACAACATTGTAAATAAACTATACTTCAATTAAAATTAAATAAAAATTTTAAAAACTGTTAAAACCCCAAAAAAGGGAAAAAGACATCAGCTATGATTCCCTTTAGGACTTACCTCACATCTCAAGTACGTTAACACCGAGTCTGGGGGAGTAATGGGAAAGCTTTATTAACCGTAAATTCCTTCAATTATTATTGCCCTGTTTCTGGATACTTTATCTAATGATGTGGGCATTTTAAAAGCAAGGTGAGCACTTTCTAACAATAACCAGTGAGAAATGAAATTCATGAAGCTCCGGGTTTTGTGTTGTGATTATTCAAGCCTCCTCCCGTGATCTGAGGTCTTAGGCAGCATGTCACCCGAGCCAGAGTTGTCTGGGCTGCTTGGTGCCACTATGAGCTTCTTCTACAGAAGTGCTGGGGGAGTGGAGACAGGGGGCCCGCCCCGGCGGAGTGCATGATGCTACCTCCTTGATCTGTAGCCTCGACGTTCACTCAGGGATTCATGTGGATTTCCCGTGCCCAATTTGAGTATCTTGGACTAGCTTTAGAATCCTTAAAATCTCTACCAAGATACTGAAGGGGAGGAAAAAAAAAAGATGTATTTGGAAAGCATGGGGTGGTGAGTTGGGGTTGAATATTTTTCAAGCCCTGAGAAAGTTAAAATAATTACATTTCGCACATCAGGTTTTCAAGGTGATAACAGTTATCTCTATGTATGGTAAAAATAATTGCGTCCTGGACATATATCCTTCCCTGCTCTGCTCTGTGGTCCCTGCATGTACTAACAGTCATTGACTATTTTTGAGAAAAATTAAGAATTATATGTGGGGGGAGTCCACATTTTATGGTGCTTCCCTACAGATAGCCAGTGCCCATTTGTATGGCTGATAATTCATAGGTTAAATTTTTTCAAGACCCAGTCTATGCATTAGTTTCTTAAATAATGCATAATATATCTTGAGAACATTCAAAAGATTGTGTCTCTCTTCTTTTTGAGTGTAAATTCTGGATAACAATGGTTGAACCAAATAACTCAGCCCATGAAAGAAGTGAGGCTCATCTTGGATACGTGTTCCTGGTGGCTGGCCCCAAATCATTTGAACATTCTTTCCACATTTTGACAGCTTTCCACATTATGAGTCTGTTAGACCAGCATTTAATAGAGGGGAGAGACCCTTATTTCTTAGACTCCCAGACAGCTAGAGGGGACCTCACGTGCTGGCGCCCGACTGCATGCAAGCAGGTGATGGGAGTTGATGGCTCCACATCTGGTTCTCCTGGAGCAGCCCATGGAGTTCCCTGCCCCCACTCAGGGGTGGTGCGGCAGCAGGAGGGATTTTACACTAGAAGAATGTTGCCCACTGGTTGGCATTGCCTCCAGCTATGCTGTTCTCAGACCTACCTCTGGTCCTTGCTTGTCCTGAAAATACCAGGGCTGCCGACAACCTTTACCAACCCCTTTCTGCTCTAACAGTCTGGAACAGGTTCTCTCCTCAGCAGCTTATTTGGACCCTACAAAGCCTGAATGCAGTCGGGTTCTGGGGCCCCCTGGACACACCCAGGAAACTGTGCTTTCAGAGGGGACCTTCCCTGGTCCTTACCTCCTGCTACAATCCTCCTCCCAGAGCGTTCTAGAGGGAAGTGGTGAACTGATACAGTAACTGACGACAAAACGCTTACAAGGACCGATCCGATTCCTGCTTGTGGGTTGATCTCAGGGACTTTAGTCCAGGTGATGTGACATCACCGGGGTCCACTCAGGACCCGGCTTCTGCTCCACAGTTTTATGAAAGAAACCACATAGCTCTGTGATTTTTCTCCTGGTAGAACAGAAAATCCAACAGGTTTAATAAATGACTTGATGAGGAATAAATTAATAAATGGAATGAAATAATGAGGAAATAGAGAATTTTTCAAAATCAGCAATAATCATTTTCTAACAATATGCATTTTAACAGATTTGTAGAAAAACTTGGGTTTTTGATCAGGAAAAGAATAAGAATGACATATGAAAAATGTATAATCTTTGCCCAAGAGACAAAAAATTACAGTGTATTAACCACTGTCACATGTAAGTCAGTATAACTGTAAATGAAGACCAGGTTTTTGTATTTTTTATAATTCAGTTTATTTTGATAAAAGTCAAACTCAGAGTGCACTCTATGGACATTTAATAGAGGGGGCCAGCTAATTAGAAATGGCTGTTTTGCTGCTTCTTCTGAGCTTTTTCAAGCACCTCGATACCAAGAAACCTGTTGTTGGTGCAATCCAAATACATCCCCGACGTTCAGCGCTTGGTGCACTTGGGGTCCTGTTCTCGTCTGGCTCAGACCTTTGGATGCTCAGGCGTTGGGGCCCCTTCCTGAGGCTGGGCTCGGTAGCGCCCCCCAGGGCTTGGGCCCCTGACTGCCGAGCCCTGGTCACTCCTGCAACCCACTCCCCTCTGGTTTACCAGACCCTTTCTGCCCTCCCAGCCATCGGGCACCTGGCTGTGTCCCCACCTGTCACCCGGGACAAGAACAGAGCCAGCCTTGAGCTTCGAGTAAATCTCATCATTGAATCTCATCCCCACCTGCCCACGTTCACATCAATGCCCTCATTCTAGCACAACTCAAGGTCTCTGTACCTTCATAAAAGAGACTCTCATTATTTCCTACAGTTATAGAATTGTTGACCTGGCACGGTCTCTTCCTCAACTGACCTCCTTCCGCTGATGGCTCTGGTTCTGATCACTGGGGTGGAGGCTGGCACACAAGCAGGAATTTGCAAGTCTCTGGTTGTTCTCATCCTTTCTCTTCCTCTTAGGGCTCCAGTCATATAAGTTGATTCCCATCCATCTCACCCCATCTCGCTGGACTCCCGGCATTGCCGAGTCAGAGTTCACATCAGTGTTCCCTTCCGGACGCCCCGTCTCGGGGTGCTGCTGTCCATATCGTGCTGTAAATCTCATTTTCTGAGCCCACATTCCCCGCTTCCCAACTCCGGACAGCTCCCCCTTCCCTCTGGAATGCCAGGCCAGCCTCGAGCAAGCGCCTCTGTCTTCACATCTTCTCTCAACGGTCTCCCCCTTCCCTGTAACTGGAACCTGGCCCTCTGGTGTCCCCTTCCCCCTCGTCCCCTCCAGGGATGGCAGATTTATTCTTTCCTGTCCACCCATTACTGAGCCTGGGGGCTGGTGCTCCTCACTGCTGCTTCCAGATCGTTCTCTCTGCCCTTACCTAAAAATACCCTCTTTGGAAGCTGCTGTGGTCAGGCTAGCTCTGCTGATTTGCATAATCCACATCCCAGAACTCCCCTCTGTCCCTTCAAGGACCACTACTGCCCTCTCTCCGTGCCAGTCCTGCACAACTCGTGATGATTTCAGCAACCAAGATGACGGTGCAGCAGTGCTGACCAGCTCCCAGGTCGTGGAAGAGCGCACGCCTGGGGCTCTCTGAGCACAGGGCAGCCAGGTGCCCTCCCCCCTCTGCTGACCTGACCCGTAGCCTCCCCACCCCTCCCAGAGCCAGGCCCTGGAGGACTAGCTCACGCACCTGCACACCTATTCACCCTCCTGGCTCTCAGCAAGTGGCCTTGCTCACTTGAGAGACTGGTCCGTGCTCTCAGCCACGTGCACCCCCCTGCTTCTGGGTGGGCCCTCTTGGCCGTCACCCCCTTTTCTTGGATGAGCCCTCCCGAAGCCCCCTTGGGAGCTGACCTCCACCTGCTCTTCCCGGTGCCCGTGACTCTGGAGACCAGGGTGCAGGTGCCAGGGGACACTTTCCCACCTTTCCAGAACCAGAACATTTGTGGATTTTAAACAGATAATATCATCGTGAGTTCACACTCATATTTCCAGCCCAACTCAGGACCACAGCACTCCAACCTCACTGGCATCATATTTGTTTTCTCTCCTTTCATGTTGATAATCCCAGTTGGTTCGACACCAATATAAATGCTCATTTGCTTTATCCTGCACCATGTGCAAAACAATATTGAATAATGATGCCAATCTTACCATTGAAGATAGAGTTATTAAAAAAGAGTTTCGTGGGTGGGTTTTCAGTTTGTTTCGCAGTTTGCGGGGGTGTGTGTGTGTGCATGTGTGTGGTGGGTGGGTTTTCAGTTTGTTTCGCAGTGTGTGTGTGTGTGTGTGTGTGTGTGCGCGCATGTGTGTGGTGGGTGGGTTTTCAGTTTGTTTCACAGTGTGTGTGTGTGTGTGCGTGTGTGTAGTGGGTGGGTTTTCAGTTTGTTTTGTAGTGTGTGTGTGTGCGTGTGTGTGGTGGATGGGCTTTCAGTTTGTTTCGCAGTGTGTGTGTGTGTGTGTGCATGTGTGTGGTGGGTGGGTTTTCAGTTTGTTTCGCAGTGTGTGTGTGTGTGCGCATGTGTGTGGTGGGTGGGTTTTCAGTTTGTTCTGCAGTGTGTGGGTGTGTGTGTGTGTGCATGTGTGTGGTGGGTGGGTTTTCAGTTTGTTCTGCCGTGTGTGTGTGTGTGTGTGCATGTGTGTGGTGGGTGGGTTTTCAGTTTGTTCTGCAGTGTGTGTGTGTGTGTGTGTGCATGTGTGTGGTGGGTGGGTTTTCGGTTTGTTTCACAGTGTGTGTATGTGTGTGTGTGTGCGTGTGTGGGTTCTCAGTTTGTTCTGCAGTTTGTGTGTGTGTGTGTGCGCACGTGTGTGTGGTGGGTGTGTTTTCAGTTTGTTTCGCAGTGTGTGTGTGTGTGTGTGTGTGTGTGCGTGTGTGGTGGGTGGGTTTTCAGTTTGTTCTGCAGTGTGTGTGTGTGTGTGTGTGTGCGCGTGTGTGTGGTCTTAAGAGAACTCCCTCTAGTTATGCAGACTCAGGTTATCGTCTAACACTCACTGCAAAGGGGTGCCTCCCAGGTGCAGTTGTGTGTCCGTATCTCTTACCAATTCCCTCTTGACCCCCCTCTATTCAGGGTGCCAACTGAATAACCCCCAACACTGCTCTTACCAAGGGCGCATGTGACTCAGGTTGGAGGGCCAAGGGCCAGCTTTCTGCACTGTGAACGCTTTGTTCCTTTGGAGTCAAGGACCCTTCCATTCGGGCCCCCCCATCCATCACCACCTCACCACCACCACTGCCCCCTTTCCTGCCGCTCTTCTCTCTCCCAGCGGGTTGCGCGGACGCCCCAGACCCCGTTGCTTGGACTTCTTTCTCCATTTACCCTCATTCACTTGATCTCAGTCTTGGCTTCAGGTCTTATCTGTTTGCTGACGACTCCACAGTTCATATGTCAGCCTAGAAATTCCCCAGGAACTCTGGGCTCCTGTAGTCCAATATTGGGACAAAATCTCCGCATGGATGTCTAACAGGAACCCCAGATTTCACATGTCCACAACTACTTCCTCATCTCCCCTAAACCTGTTCTCTCCACCTTCACAGTAGGACAACTCACCTGCTTGGTAGAAAATTCTCAGGATCCCCTTAAAATTTCAACCCAGCAGTACGTCCTGTTGGTTCCATCTCCAAATTGTGTCCTGCATCCACCCCTTCTCTTTTCCTGGCATCCTTGCTCTGACCTGGACCAAGCACCTGTGTCTCCTGCAGGATGCTTCAGCAAACCCTGAAGGGCTCACGTCCCCCTTCCTTGCTCAGGTGGCATCCCCTCAAGAGGAGCCAGAGCAGTCTTTGCACAACACGACTCTGATGGAGTCCCTCTCAGTTCCACCAATCGGACAGCTGCCTGATCTGTGTGGGAGCCGGGTTCCTTTTGGGGGCCTCTCCTGTTCTCACTCCGACCCTCTCCATGTCCTTGCTCTGGTGAAGGTTAGCTTTCCCACATCATCTTTGCAGATTCTGCAGGTGGTGATGTCCTTTGGCATCTTCACACCCATCACATGTTGACCTCTCAGGGCAACTTCCATTTTAACATCTTATTTCCCTAAGTATTGAATCACGGCTATGGAAAGAAAGGATGAGTGTGCACAAGGCAGTACCTCGGAGGGAGGAATCTTGCACTTTTGAGAGTGTTGGCGGATATTAAGTGAATTAAAGTGACAACGAGTAAAGCACTTTGATCTTGATTAAAGTATTGGTAAGGGAAAGATCTCGTAGAAAAATGCTTAATCTGACATTTTGGAGATTCTTTAGGAGTGCAGATTGAATGAACACATGACAAAGGTCAGGAAGTCAGTGGATCAAAAGCAGTGGTCTCTGTCTTTCTTCTCCGGTGTCCCTGGCTGATGCGCTGAGGCCGGACATTCTGGAAAGTACTCAAGCTCCTAGCCACGTCTTCCCAGCTCCTTCTCCTGTGTGACTGACCCTCAGCCCCGGCGATTTCATATTTGTCCAGCGGAATTCTAGTGCCCTCGTGGAGATGAAAAACGCCCCCGTGGAGATACAATAGGTGCCTCCCTGATAAAAGGACACTTGGTCAAATAAGACCGGGTGTACTGTGGCTCCTGAATTGATAGGAGCACAGGAGGGGTCCTGAAAAGCCCTTTGTCGAAACAAAAACAAACCTGTCACCTTGTTTTCCTCAGTCTTTCCCTGGAGTCTTAAATGGGGCCATGCAATCCTTTCTTTGAGGAGAGCTGTCAACATCCCATAAAGCCTGACGTCCCACAGAATGCAGCTTGGGGAATGTCTTCTGATGAGAATGCTGCCCTAACGTCTGCTGATGTCACCTTCAGCCATCACAGTGTGAAAGGACCACTGCTCATATTCAGGCCAAAGATCCAGGCAGGGGTAGAACAGCCCCACCATCCCAAGCAGACCCTGGCAGTGACACATTAATCGCTGAGCCCCCTAACGGGAATGTGACCCCCCTACAAGGGACGAGTGTGGGCAGCCTTGTGCTTGGTGCAGAAACAACACACAGCCCCCTCTTGGAGGCAGGCACACCCCACTGGAAGGTCAGACACGGACATCTCGCTCCCCTGCACTGGCCACAGATGGGCACTCACAGCACCGTGTATCCCAGTCGAAAAGATGGAGTGGGGGGCTTCCTGGAGGAGGTGATGCCACACGGAAGCCTCGAAGGACACGTGCTCCAGCCCCACTGCCTCTGGAGTCCTGTGTGCATAGGGTAACTCTCTTCTGTTCCCCTCAACAATATTCCAAGCCCTCCCCCGTCCCTGCAGAAACACAGGTCTGTCCGAGGCTGAGCTCAGCCCTGGGGAGGAGGGAGGCTCCTAGAACGTGCATCTTCATTTCTCCACTTCTTAGCACATGGAAACATGTCCAGCTAGTTTTGCACCTGGTTAGCAGGTAGGAGTGCAGCTGGAATTTCCAGGGCATGGATGTGTGGGTTGGGTTGCAACAGGGCAATTCAAATGCACATCCAGGTCCGCGTGGTCAGGGAAGGGCAAGTGGTCAGGGGTAGCTGGCGGCCTTCTGCGGGCGGTCCCAGGGGAGGAAGGAGGCAGACAAGAGGCGTGTACCTCCCAAGCATGTGGTTTCTTCTCTTCGCTCATCTGGATTTCTCACTCTGCCACAGGTGAACATGGATCACCTGTACAATTACTTGTACAGACCACGATGCTCCAGAAGAAGCAGCGTTCAAAATCCTTCCCGTCTTTTCTTATTAAAATGAGAAAAAGTCTTCATGGACATAGACCTGGGTCCCTGGAACTGTGGCCACACCTGGAGGATTTATTAGAAAGCAAGTGGAGGTGAGAGGCTGGGGGCCAGCACAGGTGGAAGCCAGAACTCAGGCAGGCCTCCTGAGGGGCAGTTTTCCAGCTCTTGCAAAGGCCCTTCCCAACCTTGACCTCTGGACCACAAGAGACCCCTCAGGGAGCTTGAGAAAGCGTGGTGCCTCGGCCCAGCCCATACCAGCCGGTGAGCGCGGTGGGGGACTGCCAGGTGTGTGCAGATGCCCTGCTGCCCCGTGCATTCGGGAGCTGTATTTACTTAGGGGGCAGGAAGTCCCTAAGCTTCTGGCCAGATAGATGGGCTGCTGGCTTTGGGCCGCATCCAGAGCAGCCAGAGAGGTGGCAGAGGGACAGGACAGAGAGATGTAAGCCCGGCCTGCAAACCACGGCTCAGCTGCTCGTCAAAAACGGAGAAAATTCCCCCAGCTTATATGTCTGTAGTTCCTGGCACTGAGGTCTCTGTCTGTGAAGATCTTTTTTCCTATTTAGTAAGAAATGACTAGAAGGGAATTTTTAAGTCGTAGTTGGCACATGGCTTTGTGGTTGCTATGGCTTGAGCGTTATAGCACAAATTAGAGAATTTGTTTAAATGTTTTCCATTTCATTTTACTGAGAAGCTGGGGGGATGGAGCCCCAGCCCCTCAGAGCAAGGCAGGTGCATCCCAAGGGTCAGACGCCCTGTGTCTCTGCATCACCCTCTGCCACTTCAGGGTACGATGACAAATGTAATTGAAACCTGTACTATGGACAACATCGAGACACGTTTTATTCTACGAAGCAGAATCTAGTAGGGGGACGCTGCCTTTCAGCCACATGGCACTGAGCAACTTTAAATGTTATTTTCTTATTTGTATAGCTTCTGATAGGATCCAGCTGAATTACTCAAAACTGAAAAAGAAAAAAATTGGCTCCCATGCCCAGTCAGAAGTTACAGGGAGCTTCAAATTAACTTTCAATTTAGGGAGACTGGCTAAACCGAAAATGCGGTTTTGATTTACCATATTGGACTTTTTTAGGGATGTTCGAAACAGCAGCAAAAATTCTTATTGGCAGTTTAAAAACCAGTATCTCTGCTTAAGAAATACAGGGTCTTGTTTAGATTTCAGCCGTACCTGAAAAGCCTTGCCCACCTTTGTCTTTCTCTGTTCTTCCAGGCAGGAAACAGGATTTGTTTTTTACTTACGGCAGACGTTCTGAGTGCGATTGAAGACTGACAGAGAAAACGCCAAAAATATTATATCTAGGTCCATCTAGATATAGGTATATAATATGACATACATGTTTATATTTAAACACTTAAATATATTCAACTAAAGTAATTCCCAGAGAAGCGTTCCCTTGAACCTCTCCGCTCCCCGCACACACAGCACATTCGAAGTGCGCCTCTCCTTTCCGATGTGAGGAATCCTGGAAGGCCAGGGTAGGCTTGTCCATTGCTCCTCAGGCCCTCCTGCATGTTGTCAAGCAGCTCCCTTGACAGGGCGTGCATGGCGCAGGACGTGGACCCCCAGCCTGGCCAGCTCACAGGCCCTGGGTCTCGGGGGCGGGAGTGGGTCCCAGGGGCGGGAGTGGGTCCCGGGGGCAGGAGTGCGTCCCGGGGCAGCCTCTGGAGTTAGTCGCCTGGGCTGGAAGCCCAGCTCGAGAGTTTGCTGATTTGTTACCTTGCTTGACTCACCTGTTCCCTAAAAAGCTTAGTTTCCTTCTTGGTTAAAGGGAATCATACAGCACCCCGTTTGGGAGTTTGAGGGGACCAAGTGGGGAAACCCGCACCCAGCAGGGGTCTATTCATCTGGCAATTCGTCAGGTGTCCCTGGTCGTGGTCTGAGCCCCAGAGAAAGGACCGTGACTGCCCTCCTCAAAGTACGTGTTTGGTTTGGTTGTTTTTAGAACATGTTTGGGATTGACATGTACACACCGCTGTATATAAGATGGATAACCAGCAAGGACCTACTATATAGCACAGGGAACTCTGCTCAATAATCTGTAATGACCTAAATGGGAAAAGAATCTGAAAAAGAATAGGTACATGTATACGTATAACTGAATCATTTTGCTGTACACCAGAAATCCACACAACATTGTTAATCAACTCTACTCGAGTATAAAATTAAAATTAAAAACAAATAAAACATGTGGCTCAGGCCACTTTCAGGATTTCTAGAAACTAGTCAAGCCAAGCGTCGGGACAGATCGGAGACTCCAGGGCACCTGACGTCAGGTCTTTGAGCTCCCGGAGGCCACCTGCCCAGATGTCACTCGTCCACCCCCAGGAACGAGCTGCCCTGACTGCGTGAGCCCTGGGCCGAAGTCCCCTCTTCAAAGCATCACAGCACTGATTCCGTCCGGATTTGCTGTTTTTTGTTTTGATAACATAGTCATTTTTAATGCATTAATTTATCCACATTATTTTTGAACACCAGCAATGAGTCAGCAATGTTAAGTTTGCTGGGCAATGTACTGATAATTAAGGCAGCTATAATCAGTCTAGAAGCTTACAGTCTAAGTAACACTGTAAAAATGTTACTTGCTAATCCCTCTTGGGCTTCTCAGATACCTGGAACTAAAACTTCAGTAGGAAATAAGAAAGTCAAAGGTATTACAATGTATACTACAATATAAATGAAAGAGGAATGAGGTTTCAATGATAGATAATATCATTTAACATTTTTAATGAACTTACACCAGCTATAATTGCAGTGTCAAAAGTGTCAAAAGTTAGGATGTATTGTAAAATGCTTTTATTAGATTAAATGGAATCCTTTTTCAGGAGAAGAGCCATCTCCTAAAGAAATGTGTCTTCAGTTAATAATTATTGTACTAAATTGATTTTTAAGACCCTGAATTAGACAACATTCAGCAGTGATATTAGACTTCTAAAGTAGAAAGCATATTATTTAAATGTGTTTGAGAAAGTGGTTCCAAACATACTGCACTACCATTATAAAACTTGGATTTGAACCTCAGTTTTGTGAAATTGGAGATGCCATTTAACTTCCTTGGAGCTCAGTGTCACTGATAGAAGTAATATTTATTTAAATGCCATACACTCTCACTAGCCCTTTACGTATATTAACATTATCCTCGATGAAGATGGAGAAACTGAGGCCAGAGAGTTAAATAATAATGAGCTGGAATTGAAATCGAGAATATCTAGCTTTCAAAAATCCTATATTCTTTTTTTTTTTTTAACCTCTTTATTGGAGTATAATTGCTTTACAGTAGTGTGTTAGTTTCTGCTTTATAACAAAGTGAATCAGCTATACGTATACATATATCCCCATATCCCCTCCCTCTTACATCTCCCTCCCACCTTCCCTCTCCCACCCCTCCAGATGGTCACAAAACACTGAGCTGATCTCCCTGTGCTATGCAGCTGCTTCCCACTAGCTAGCTATTTTACATTTCGTAGTGTATATATGTCCATGCCACTCTCTCACTTCGTCCCAGATTACCCTTCCCCCTCCCTGTGTCCTCAAGTCCATTCTCTACATCTGCATCTTTATTCCTGCCCTGCCCCTAGGTTCTTCAGAACCATTTTTTTTTTTTTAGATTCCATATATATGTGTTAGCATACAGTATTTGTTTTTCTCTTTCTGACTTACTTCACTCTGTATGACAGACTCTAGGTCCATCCACCTCACTACAAATAACTCAATTTCGTTCCTTTTTATGGCTGAGTAATATTCCATTGTATAGATGTGCCACACCTTCTTTCAGATTTGCTCTTTGCCCAGAGCCTCCCCGTTTTCTTCCCAAGCGGCTAGATAGTGGGCTTGCTGAAGCCCTGGGGCTCTAAGGAACGCATGAGTTTGAGGAACTCCTCCGCGGCGACCTCCCCTCGTAGCTGGAGGTGGCTTTCGTGCCTCCCAGAGGTTAAGTGAAGGATAGTCCCCGACGAGACCTGGCATTGGCCGCACCACAGGCGCCTTTCAGGGAGAATTCAGGAAAATGGAGAAGCCTTTGACAGAACATAAAGACCAGGATCTCGGGCAGAACCGCAGAGGCTGTGCAGCGCAGTGGCCGAGCCAGGAGGGTGGACGCACGACAGCCCCAGAATGAAAGGCCCGTCTTCAAGTCACGGGATGGAGGGAGGGAGGCGGGGGCCTTGTGGGAAAAGAGGGAACGGGAAGATGAATAATGGGAGATGGGCACTTTGCTTTAAAATCCCTGCCATGGGCCTCGGGCACTGCTGTCAGTGGGCACCTGCCCCCTGGCGCCTCTGTGTGTCAGGTGTGGCTGGTCCTGCTGCTGGGGGTGTCTGAGCCGAGTCTCCACCGATGTCCCGGTGTCCCCACCGAGAGGTGAGCACTGAATGGCCTGTAGTCTTCCCAGTGGTCAGAGATGGTTTGACGCTCCCCAAACACAGAGCCCCAGGCAGGCTGAGGGCAGGAGGAGCCCCAGCGAATTCCCATTCCAGCCAGGGTGCTGGGGGGATGCTGAATCCCGTTTCTCAGCCGAATTCCCCTTGAAACATAGAACTGTGTGTGTTTAAATTATTTTAGGAGTGAAATAGTCCCGAAATTGTTACACATTCCCATGCTCCTCAGACTCTGCTCAGTGCAATTGAATTAGCTCTGGATGATTCAGTCATCACTTTGCCATCCGGTCTTGCCCTGTGATGCCTCAAGAGCCAATGAGGAGTTTAGAGAGGATGGCCCCGAACTCTTGTTAATAATGTTTATATCTGTGTTATATGGTCTGTGTCTCCTCTGCTAATAGACTATCTGACCTACTCCTTTCAGTAGGAATACCTTGAGGGCTACAGGTGGGGACCCCTACATTGTTCCCAGTTTCTTCTTCCAATTACGCTGGGTTTATTTTTACTGAGTGAGTTTGAAGGCTCTGGATGAGGTCAGAAGTCTCCTTCGAGGAGTGGGATTTTTCTGCTCCGTGCTGTGTTCTCACTACAGAATATCCTGTCCCCACTGGGCCGGCCCAACTCCTCATCCCTCAATGTCCGAGGCAGCTCTTACCTCCCGTGTGAAACCAGCAGCCCTGCAATGAATCGCTCTCTGCTGATCCCCGCGGAATGACCTGGCCTCTCCCCACTAGGGTCCTGACCTGGGGCTGGGGCTGGGGCTGAGCGTGGCTCTCGGGGACCGACCTCCCTGTGGGGCAGGATTCGCTCGGCTTTGGTGCTACGGCACTCACCATGCTGCTTTGCACTGACAACCCACAGACAGATACACCTGGGGACACACAGACTGGGTGACATCAGTTTTGCTCAGAATACTATTTTTTCTCACATTCTAGCTTCTTTTCCTGTTCTGGATTTGTGAGTGATTAGTCAAACGTCCAGTCTGGAACTCAGAGATGACATGTACTATTTTAAGAGAAAGAATTTAATATAGGAAATTGCTTAAACAGATACTGGAGCACTGGAAATGACATACAGGATCCCTGAGGTGACAGAACCTTTGGAACTGCGGCTGTGGCTCCCAGCCTTGAGCTGGGGGAGGAACAGAGAAGGCAGGTCCTTGAGGCTGAGAGCTTGGAGCACGACCCCGGGAGCTGGACCCAGACCCTCGGGAGGAAGGGTGGTGCCTGTCCCCGCTCGTGTCTGCAGGGGGGGCTGCTCCTGGGAGTGTGGGGACTTCAGAAGCAGGACACTGTTGGGCAGCAGCAACGTGGGAGGACCGAGGCTCTCCGTCCTCCCCGGCCCCGCAGTCTCTGTGGCGCCCCTGCTGGAGGGGCCTGGCGGGATGCAGCTGGCAGAGGAGAGGTGCCACCTGCAGAATCGGGCCGCACAGCCAGCAAGTTCAGTACCAGAGGGCGAGTTTGGAGTTGAGACACCCTAACTAGTAAAGGACACGAAGGCTTGACTGTGGTGGAATTGAGGTCACGCAAATTGCGCTGCTCTCTTCAGCACGGGGAGCTGGAATTGGTGGCTTAAAGTGGCCTCCCAATCCGTAGCATCCAAACACCAGAATACATCGTGAGGTGGCTTGATGACATTCCCGCTGGCCGTGCTGGGTCATTCGATTCTTGAACTGTAGGTGTCTGGTTGAATAATGTTAACTCCAAACTCCAGCCAATAAATCCTCTGCAGTTTTTCTGCATGTCTTGCTGGAGACTGAGAGGGTTTCCTTGACACACACGTCACGTTGACCCCAAAGACGGGTTGCCCCTGAGCAAATGGGCACCGGAATCTGATTTTCTTTCCTACCAATGGGAAATGGAGAGAAGTAAATCATCCGAAAACAGAGATTCTTAAAAATTAAAGTAAAAGCCCACTTTGGTTTAATGATGTTCCTGCTGGTCTCACTCTTCCATTCCTGTTGAGCAGCCTCACAAGACCCTCTGAAACCCTGTGCTCAGGGCGACTTACTGGAAGATTCCAGGTGTGACTCAGGGGTAGGGGGTGGTGGTGCTGGTGGGCCATGGAAGCTGCTGGCGCTGGTTGCCGTGACTACTGACGCCTGCATCACCCTTTCCCCATCAGTTATCAGGAAGATTTAAGGACAGTGTTGTCCGACGTCCAGATAATTCCTAGTATATCATTTCCTCTTTAGTCCCAAGCAGCTTAAAGCCACACTGAGTTTTCCTGAAGTGTCCTGACTGGAAAAGGTAACTATGAAACGCACCAGACACAACCAACTACAGCTCAAGGTCTTTATCTGAGACCCACCTTCTGCTACCGGCCCAGCAAAGTGGGAAGCGCCGTCCCCCAGCACACACAGTGGTCTGGAGTACCATGTGTCCTGCTGAGGAGGGGACCGCATCCCTGCAGGTCGATCCTTGTGATTTTATATATTTTGTAGCAGTGACGTTTCTATCAGAACAGACCCTCTGTGAGGAATTGCTCTGTGTGGGCTCTATCCCAGGGTGTGTGTACAGGGCGACCTGCCCTCCTTGATGATGTTTCATTCATCTGGTCTTTCCCTGCTGGCGCCCCGCTCTCCTGCTCTGCGACCTCACTTGGGATGGGAAGCCAGGAAGGGAAGAGTTAATTCGTTTTGGAGATGAGGAAACTGGAGGACAGAGGATGGACTTATTCACACATCATCACAAAAGCGACAGAAAACTGAGAAAACTCCAGCCCGCCTTTTGTCTCCCCACTTCTCCAGGAGACGAGAAGCCCAGGAACGATGTTGTCCTGGACGTGGACCCCACCCACACCCCCCATGGGCCACCTGCCCCAGGCTGTCCTTCACCAGGGGCCCCATGTGCAGACCTGTCACTGACCTGCAAGTGGACCGAGAGGGGCTGAGTGTGTCTCCTAAACCACCCTCACCCCTTCTAAGGACAGGACCTCCTCGCCCATCCCTCAATTACACAGATAACTGAAGAAAATTCAGGGCCTGCTGTTATGTCCCTTTCTGTTACAACTCTTTTTTATTTTTTTTTTGTAAGTTGAATTACATTTTCACTGCACTGGTAGTTATGTGTTATTCGAATACTGATCAGATCAGTATCAGTTAAAAACTTTTTAAAAGTTAAAAACTTTTTAAAAGTGGCAAAATCACCTTATTTTCCTGGTTTTGAATCCAGATTTTCATATTATTAGAAGGTGAACTTCACGATGTGGCTTTAAATTCAGACATTCTGCTGCACATTGCATGTCGGTCACTTTTTAAGTTTCTCCTTAATGCTGTATAGATCTTAATTTCTGTGACAATAATAACTTTTAAAATTATGAATTATGTTCTAAATTTGTTATAACTCATTTTTTTTTTTTTTTGCCATTTACACGTTAGCATCAGGCCATTTATTAAAAATATGGAACGCTTCACGAATTTGCGTGCCATCCTTGCGCAGGGGCCATGCTAATCTTCTCTGTATCGTATAACTCATTTTTGATCGTCATCCTTTGTACTGTGACAGCAAGAGCCACTGGACTGATGTCCTGCCCTGAAAAGAAGGCCAAGTGCTGACCTCTGAGCTGTGGGCACCCCACAGACTTACCCTCCCCTCTGGCCAGCGCCTCGGAAACAAAGCCGTGACCTGAGGGCTTCAGCGCATCTTTCTCTGGTCGGAGGAGGGGCTCTATGGGAGGGTGTCACACCCCGAAGGAAGCAGTGTTGCCTGAGGGCAAACTCCCTGCCATGGACAACCTCCACTGAAATTCTCCCCATCACGGTGGCCACAGACGGCCTCCAATTACTTGACGCAATTTCTCACAAACTTGTATCCGCGCAGAAACCGGTGTTGGTCGCCATCCAAGCGTGATGGTGACGATCAAGACTGAGGTCTTGGGGGTGCCTGACATTCGTGCTGAGTCGGGCGTGGTTCTGAGCAGCCTGGACTGGGGAGCCTTCCATCAGGAAGTCAAGGGACAGGTGTAAATCTTACCTCAAGTGATTTGAATTCTGCTTCAAGCTAAATAAGGTCACACTCAGGTTCCCTGTTGTAGCCTTAAAATCCAGAGCGAAGTGAAAACAGCTCTGGTTTAAATGCGCATTCAACAGGGAGTCTCATATTCAGCTGTGACTCCAAATCCTCCCGACGAGAATCCTGGGTCTGCCGGGTCCTGGAGGAGCGGAGGGTCCCCAGGCACCTCCCACCAGGTTCCTGGAATCAGTTTCCCACTCACCTTCCTGACCAGGGAACAGCTTTTTAAAAGTACACTGGCATTTGTGAGAACACACAGTTTAGATTCCAAGATGTGCATGAAATTTGTCACTAAGTAAAATTTGCTGAAAGGTTCTTGGTTCGTAGATGGAGACAGCATTTAGTTTTTGTGCTCTGGATGGCAGGCAGATATGTGAGCCTCCTGTGATGTGGGCCATTTAAATTTAGCTAATTTTATGGCTCTCATCTGCGAAATAAAAACGGGAAGAGCATCCTTCTTCAGTGTATTGCTATGTAAATTAATTAACTAGGAGTTGTGCATAGGGAAAAATAAAAATGTCAATAAATACATTAGTGGTATCATAAATTCCCATCCAATTAACAAAAACTCCATCTCCAGAGAGACTTAGTTAGACTTTGGGGGTCTACCCTCTCTCACCAGTTCACGAATGTTTCTTGTAAGTGAGTGTTTTTTTCCCTGGGTTTAAAATGAAAACTCTGTAGTGAATCCAACTACCTACCAGCCATAAGCAGACGAAGAGGGCAGGATTTCTGTTCCTCACATCTGTTTCCCACCCACAGGCATCTTGGCTGGATCCCCACTGAGCCCCGGCGGGGCCCCCAGAGCACAGCCTCTGCCCCCAGAAAGCACATACTTTCTGCAGGCTCCCCTCGGTCTTCCTCCTGAAATGGCTGCCACCCTTTTTCCCTGTTCAGCTGCAACAGTGGCTGTTAGATGTTCGTCGAAAAAGTGTTCTGTGCATTCGTACAGCTTGGGACAACATCGGCCTGGACGGGGGGAGTCACCTCCAGCCGGTTTCCCATCCTCAGCTCTGTGCGGTGTGGCTCTCATGCCTTCGGGAAAACGGAGTTCCAAGGGCTCCCAGCTCCTCCTTCCTCTCCGCTGTGCCCCGCGGTGTCTGCAGGCTTGGTTCCGCTCCAGCCCACACCCTGCTCACCCGTCCCCTCTGCCGGCAGGGCTCCTGCTCCTCTCTGGGGACGCAAGACCCCCTCCTCCCCTCAGCATGGGCTGCCCCCTCCCAAGGACCTGCCCTCTCGTCCCCTGAGATCCTTTGCCTGCGTTGCCTTTACACCCTCGGAATTTAACGGGCTTTCCTAGTGTCCAACCCGTCTCCTTAAGGAGTAGCACGGTCCATATTGCTGGGCAGGCCTTGCTCTTCCCCGGGGATCCCAGCACCAAGCCCAGTGCATCGGGCAGCGATGCGTTTTGATCTGAATCTAACCCACCAGGGGACCGGCCACTGGGTCTCAGCTTGAACTGTCTAACCCTGTTAGACTGGCTGAGACTCCTGGCTGGGGGCACAGTGACCCCTTAGAAACAAGGTCTGTCGCGTAACAAATGATTCATCACCCGTCGATCCCAGTTTCTGCGGCGCTGACAGCGGCCCCCTGCGCGGAGGTGAGGTCGGCAGGGCCTCGGATGGCTCAGCACCTCTCCTGGAGGCATGTTTCTCTCTCCGCTCACTGAGGACAGCCGTCCCCCAGAAGGGTTGGAACTCATCCCGGGACAACCTCAATCCCTGTGGCCGGTGGGCGGACAGCAGGCCCAGAGCGGGGAAGGAAGCCTCCTCGGACAGGAGGTGGGTCCGGAGGCTGAGTGCCCTAGTGTCGGAGAAGGTGATTTTGAGACTTTCTTAGAAGCAAAGGAAAAAAGCTATATTCATCAGTGTACTCAGATGCTCAGCTGATGGTGAATTAAGCTGACTGCTTTACCACGTCTATTTTCATATTCTTATACTTCCGTGTGTATATTTTAAGGGAAATGTGTTGGTGACTGTCCGCTCTCCCTCCCACCCCCCGGGACGGCGGGACCATCTAGGCTCTGTCCCGCAGCCTGAGGCCTTGCTGTCACTCTCTCAAGCTGGGGCATCCTTGCCCAGCACCGTGCACGATGCTAATGGCAGAGTCACCGTGAAACAAGGAGGAAATAATGTGTCTGAGGAACAAAGGAGTCGTCCTTCCACTCTCATTCTCCTTTCTCCTGACGGTTTCAAAGGCAGCAAACTCCTCCGCAGACTCGGGCTGGAAGGGAGCGCCAGCCGCTGCTCCGTCTTGCGGCGTGCGCCCCGCGAAGGTGCTGGCAGGCTTCCCAACCCGGGCTCCCTCTCCTCTCCCCTTCTGATGTCTTTCCAGGTTGGAGCTCCTGCTTAGATGAAACAGATGACTTTCTGGGCCCGCTTCTGCTCACAGCAGGCAGGAGCAACAGTGACTGATTGGTTGAAACATGAGGATTAATGGGTATTTATATTTCATTAAATTTTATGCTCGCTGGAGAATAATGTATCACTCGCAGATATTGAAACATATGTCAACCCTATCCACTTACATATAATTCAATTTGACTTAAATGCATTGATCAAATTTTATTAAAGTCCAATATATCTTCCAAAAAGACCGGGAACGTAGAATTGTCCCTTCAGAATACCTGATGAAAGGGGGCATTTGTGTTATAACCCGATTTATACCATTTTTCTGGAAAAGAGAAACAACTGTGGATGAAATTCTCATCTCAGTGACCAGGGTTGCGTGGAAGACTTGGTGAGTGAGATCATAAGCAAATTGTAAAGCGAGGCCTTGCTGACGTAACCCCAGAGCGGGTGTGAATGTCCCTGGGAACAAGTTACAGAGACACCAGGCTGCACACACCCTCTGGAATCCCCACCTAGGAGTCCCCGAAGGCTCTGTGACACCAGGATGGTGCTGTCCTGGCAGGCGCTCCACTCTGCCTTCCTCCGCCCACCTCTCCCCCACCCCCTTCCCCATCCCGGTCCCTACCACTTTGAGGTATTTGTGTGTGTTCAGATCTACTTACAAACCAGAAGAAGCATGGATGCATGCAGAATGGCACTCAACACGGGCTTTAACAGAGGTCAAGGTGCTTTTGCTGTTTATTTTAAAATTCTATCTGAAATGTGTGTACATGCTCCCTATAAAAACACAGCGTATTACAACTAGAAGGTGAGCGTTTATCTGTAGAAATAAAGACTGTCCAAAAGAATATGGTTATTCACTATTCAACCTCACTTGTGGAATTTCTAACACAATTAATGAAATAGGCATTGCCAAAATTCAAGGGGTGTCTCAAGGTGAGCCAATACTGCTTTAAGAATCTGGACCTTTGGACTGCAGATCCTGCTCTGGAAAATGAAATTCTGAAGTTAGGCTGGAGTTCCTCAAGCTTGGCAGACTAGATAGATAGACTGATTAGATAAAAATGATAAATAGAGAAACAATATAAGAAAGAAAGAAAAGAAGGGTCTTTCCATGGTCAAATTCTTCTGCAAAACATTCAGTTAAAGCACAAGTTGTGATGTGGTGGTGTGTCCAGAGCTGGTGGCATTGGAGGTGATCTGTCTTTTTTACCTCTTTCCCAAAGCACCTGTGAACACCCAACAGAGTGCCATGGAAGACGCCATGGAAGACGCCATGGAAGACGCCATGGAAGACGCCATGGAAGACGCCATGGAAGACGCCATGGAAAATGCCATGGAAGCCCTGCTCAGGAAATGCTGGCTCAGCCATATTCAGGATCCCTTTGTGCTTAAAAATTCTGTGTCTTAGGTTAGGAGGTAATAACAATTGTTAAAAATACTGTTGCCCAGATATTTTAGACATTATATATATGAGTGTGAAATACGGAGAGTCATATACCTTCAGGTTTACAAAGTAATCATCAATAAAGAAGACTCATTTTCCTTAAACACATCTATTATAAAAATCAAAATATGGTTGTAGCTTTGAAATAGTACTGATAACATTAATTTCCTGATTAATTATGCCTATTTCTTTAGAAATTAACCAAATGACCAAGAGGGCCACACACCTGCCCCAGCGGTTGACCATACAATGCCTAAGATGACAGCAGCCCTTCTGCATCCCAGACGTGGGGACCAGGTGTGCAGCCAGCCGTCCCTGGAGGCCCTGGAGTCTCAGGCCGTGGATTCCACAGAGCCCAGCACAGAGAAATGAGACCATTCAGCATGATGTCCCACAGGAGGGAGACACCCTAACCCTTCTGGAGCAGCAGGTACCTGGCCCCCTGACCATTTTCAAGCCCGGCTACTGGGCTCCGGTCCTGATGCAGATGCCCTGTGACGTGCGGCTCCCAGGATCCCTGCCCTGCAGGGGGTCCAGGCCCAGACATCGATTGGGGGCTGCCAGGTACATCCTGGGACGGAAGACCCAGGCCAGCTCTTCAGCCGCCTCGCTGCTACTTCCCTGACTGTTCGTCTCACAACCTTCCACCCCTGTTTGCTGAGCACCAGAGAGGCCACAGGAGGCCCTGCTGGGTCTCAGGGCTGTGCCCCACACACGGCTCACCTCCACCTTCTGCGCAAGTTTTCTGGGAAGCTCAGTGGTCCTGGGTGGGCCACACAATCCTGCCCCGACCTTTTCAGTTCCTAGTCAGCTCCTCTGGCCTCCTGACTACACCTCCAGAGCCCAACCCAGCCAGTACCTCTCTGTCTGGAGGCATCCTCTCACCCACCCTTTGTGCCAGGCCCCTGAACTTGACCCACACTGGGTCCTACCTGTTGAAATGGATCAGGGCCCTATGGTCCTTGCCCCCATGTCCTCAGCCTACCTTTTGTCTTTGGAAAGACTTTAGCCGAAGAATAAGTTTAATCAGAGAAGTGAGAGAATACAGAAGCACAGGAAAGCAAACAGGACAAAACAATAGTAGTTTAGTCAGTAAACAAAGTCAAGGACCTTTAGTTCCTCCTCACGGGCTAGAGAGAATATTCTGAGCCCTATCTTGTGAGCTGTGTTACAAATACTGAAACCTCCACCAGGTAGAAGAATTGAACTACATGACGACCAGACTGTAGCCATGACATAAGCTGCCACGATTCTGAGAACTGGCCTCAAGCAAATGGGAAAACCAACCCTGGAACTGGAAATTAACAGTACTTAAAACAATCAAGATGATGCTGATCTGACCACCGCAGGACCAAGTTCAAGATGACGGTCAGAGCTGACTGTGCTGTTTCTACGTGAAGCCCCCTCCCTCCACCTATAAGAGCCCTTGCCCATTGGTTGCCAGGGGTGGGGGGCGGAGCTGGGAGTCTGCTTTTGGACAGGAGGCTGCCCTTCCCCTGGCTGCCGGCATCCAAAATGAAGCAAACTTCCTTTGCCACCAACCTTGCCTCTGTATTGGCTTTTATACACAAGCAGCCAGACCCCACTTCCGGTTACACGGCAAGACTGCCTCAGCCACCAAGACGTGGTCAAGGCAGCCCAGTCTGCATCTCGGACTCGGGTCCCCAGGTGCCATCAGTGTTCCCAGAGTTCATTGGATAATAAGGTTGGGGACGCTAAGTTCCAATGAATAAGCTGATCTGCAGCAGACCAGAGCCTTGAACGTGTTCCTGGGCACTGAGAACCCCCGCTGTGGAGAGGTGGCCTCAAAGCCGATTTTGCTTCGAACACCTGACACAGAGGTGCCCTGATAGGTCACTCAGTCTAAGTTCCTGAGAAACAGGAATTCCCTCTGATTCATCTTTTATCTCTAACAATATTTAGGGTATTCAAAATACGGCTAAGAGTGAAAGAAGGAAGGAAGCTGCTCAGGGACAGAAGCCAGCCTGTTTATCCCTCTTTTCAGCCGCTGCTACATCACCCGCCGCATGAATTGCGCAGAGCCGGGTGCACAGAGGCCCTTAGTGGTGCCGAGCTGGTGAACGGGCGCCCGCAGGAATGTTACACTGGATTGGTAACACGTATATGAAGACGCTGAAATCAATCTCGTTTCACTTCTTGAAACATGAGGGGAAAATGTGAGGTTCGCTCTGGAGACCAGCCTAGAGGCTTTATAGAAAATTACTGTGTGATGTTGATAGCTTTGTTCAGGGAGTCTGCCGTTAGAACTGGCCTGGGCGTCAGCACATGCGGCCAGCCGGGGACGCGGGAGGGGTCGCCACGACGGTCTGTGGGTGTGCCCACGTGTGTGTGGAGAGAGGGAGAGGGAGGGAGAGAGCGTGAACCAGCTCTGCACTAGATTCTAGTTCATCAAATAGACCGTTCTTTGAAGGCAGCTGATTCACGGTGACTGGCCCTCAGGCTGTCAGGACCGTTGCTGATGACATTGTGTGTTATCCCAGCCTTCCACATCCTACCATCTGCAAATCAAGTTCATCTCTGTGTTGCCTGCTTGATCTCAAGCAGCGAGGGGCCCTCGTGCCTGCTTTCCGTCTCGGGGACGGGCCGTGTGCCGGCAGGGGACGCAAGCTCGGAGATGCGGCTGAGTCTTCAGGACCCACACGAGAGGCCCCGCTCCCTGGTAGCAGAGGGCTGGGGGCAGACAGGCTCCGGGCGGTGCCTCAGTCTCCCTCCCACCTTGCAGACTTAGGAGGGAGGGCAGGTGGGCCCAGGCACTTGGCACGTGACAGCCACCCCTGGGCCACAGGTTCTCACCTCCAAGGTCGCTTGGCTCACCACGGGGCTGAGGGCGGGGCTGCCTTAAGAGAACTACGTCCTGCCAGAGAGAGCCCGGCTTGCATGAGCACTTGATTCCAGGCTTTGTGAGGCTGCCTGTGCCCCAGAGTCACAGCCAGTCTCCACGTGTCACACCAGCCCTTCTGAAAACAAGAGTGTAAACCTACCTCAAACTCCCAAAGAGCCACCTTGTGAAAATTAGCATTAACCACCCTCTTTCCCTCTCTCTCTCTCTCTCTCACACACACACACACACACACACACTGGCTTTCCCTCACTCAAGTACAGATGGGACAGCCCCAGCTCACAGTGGCTCTGAGCACTTTTTGTCATGAAGAATGGACCTCGGCATTCATCCCCGACTCAGCCCTCGGGAGGCCCCGGGAGGCCCCAGCCAAGCGCCGAGAGCAAAACAAGCCAGGTTTGTACAACCGTGAGCCATGGTGGTATGCAAGCCTCTGTTTCCTGGGAAAGCAGCACATGAAGCCGCCCAGTCCGAACGAGGTAGTTTGGGCCTGGTCTCCCACAGTCACCTACAGACTGACTGGTAAGACCTCTCCCCAACCCCTCTCCCTCACCCCTCTCCCCCACCTCTCTCCCCCACCCCTCTCCCCCACCCCTCTCTCTCACTCCTCTCCCCCACCCCTCTCCCCCAACCCCTCTCCCCCACCCCTCTCCCCCTGAGACACGAAGCTCAAACACACTGACAACTCACCCACATTCCAAATCCAAAAACAGTCCATCCTCCTCCTTCGCAGATTCTACATGTGCTAACTCTTCTATTTGCTAAGACCTATTTGTGACCCCAAATCCCCCGATCAAGGCCCACAGAGCTTCCTGGATCATTCACGGACCTGCTCAGTGTGGTGCAGAGTTTGGGTCTCTGGGCGAACCTTCCCCGAGGGAGGAGACCTCTGCCTTCTCTGTTCAGTCTTTGCTGCAGCCTATTCATGGCCAGGCGTTCTGAAATTTTGTGCTTACTCTTGATGATTTTGCTGTTTAAAGGGCCTCCAATGTGGCGCTGCCATGTCTCACACAGAAAACGCCTCTGCTGCGTGAGCCTCATTCTGACCTGAGTTATAGGGCTGTTGACCAAGGATTCAATGCTAATGAATCAACAGTATATATTCAATGAGATGTCTTTAAACGGAAACACACATAGAACAAGGTTATGTCCTGATGGGCTGACCAGGAAATGTTGTGACCAGAGGCCCAGGAGAACCTCACCCTGTGTTCCCTCCAGGAGCCATGGCTTGGTGTCCACTAGCTCAGTTTCTCAGTGACTTTGCAGGACACAACCACCATGAACATCGAGAGTCAGCTGTAATTATCACCTGCACCTGGTCTCTTGGTGACAGCAGAGTCCCCCAGATTTGTGATGAATGATTACATGATGTACATTTGTTCTCAAACTTGGTTGCACATTAAATCATCTGTGAATCTTTAAAAAAAAAACAACACCATGTACACCCACTGGGATAAACTCCCCTCCCATTTGGAGATCCTGTTTTAATCAGGTTGGTCAGGGGACTGGGCATCGGTATTTTTCAGAGACCCTGATGATTCTAACATGTAGCCAGAGTTGGAAATCTCTAGTGTATTCGAGAGACCAGGTGGGATATTTTCCCATAAACAAACACAACCAAAACCAGTGGCCCCCAAAGTGGACAAAAGCCCCCACTTGAGTCACAGAAGCTCACAGGTGCTGGTGGGCTTCCTCCGCACACTGTATACATCCAGGCTGCTTTCAAAATCCTTTATGGATTATAATCCATAACCCTTTATGGATTATATATGGGATTGACATATATATACTAACATGTATAAAATGGATGACTAATAAGAACCTGCTGTATAAAAAATAAATAAAATAAAATTCAAAAATTCAAAAAAAAAAAAAAAACCCTTCATGGAAGGTGCCACCCTCGCCGTGATTTCACACAGCAATCCTGCAGTGTGGCGCTGTGGTCACAGCTTGGCTTCTGGGCCTGGCATTGGAGATTCAAGCCTCACCTGCAGATTCAAACCGTGAATCAGGGTTCTCCAGAGAAACAGACCAATAGGATAAATATTTACATATATAATGAGATTTAGTATAGTGTGTTGACTCACATGATCATGGAGGCCGAGAGGTCCCACGATCCACCTTTTATAAGCTGGAGACCCAGGATGGTGTAGATTCTGATCTGGGTCTGAAGGCCTGAGAACCAGCATCATGTAAAGCACAGGAGCAGCGTCCCAGCTCAACCCTTGGGCAGAAGGAGTAATTCAACCTCCCGCCACATTATGGTTTACTGGCACCCTCGATAGATTGGACACAGCCCACCTACCCTGGGGAGGGCCGTCTGCTTTCCTCAGCTTGCTGAGTCAAATGCTGATCTCATCCAGAAACACCCTCACAGACACACCCAGAAATAATGCTAACCTAACGTCTGGGCACCTCATGATGCAATCAGGCAGACACATAAACTTAACCATCAGAACTTCTTACAGGTGGTATGATCGTAGGAGACCAGGTAAGCATCCCTGAGCCTCAGGCCTCCTCACCTAGAGCCTGGAGGTGATAACAGTTCACCATCTATAAAATCTTTTTGAGATAAAAAGAGCGACCGCACAGGACCTGGTTAGTCCCAGCCTGGCATGTCTTTACTGAAGTTTTAGGAGCTGAGAATGTTGGTACCCTGTTCTCTTTGCCCAAGTTTGGACCAACGGAGAAAGAGGAGTAGACAAGTGGAGATTGAAATATCCAGTTTGGCTGACACAGATGATAAGAAAGGTATGGGCGAGGCAGGCTGTGACCACGGGCTTCTCTGTGTGACCCCAGCATGAGAGGGCTGCTCCTGCGCCGTCCAGAGCTGGAAATGGACAGGACCTACACCTTGGCCAAGCAGATCCTTGACCTTGGTGGGTCAAGATAGAAATGGCTCCTAGTCTATTTTCCACCCCAAATTATGTCTATTATTCCTGCCCAACCGAGATGATCAGGGACCAAATGCTATATAAAGGTGTTCTTATCACAAAATGTCAAAAAATAAATGATAACATTCCCAGGGAAGTATGGAAGTCTATACAGTATATGTTAAATTTATTTTCTCCAGAGTTTTCTTCTGCTTAGTCTCAGGTGGAGAGGTGGCTGAGGCCCGGGAGGGGAGGGGTGTCTCAGTAGGCGTCTGCCCAGGAAGAACACAGTTCCTGCAGGACCCCAGTCTCCCAGGCACCCAACTTCCTGAAGGCTCAGGGAGATGCTCAGTGGCCTCACGTCACAGCCTCTACACCCTAGACATGCAGCATTCCCAGTCCCAGGGCTGGTGGCCTCCCAAGCCCCTCTTGCCAAGGGAGGCTCCTTACCTCCTTCCAACGGTTCTAGAAGGACCACCCTCTGTGGCGTGCTGAGCTGAAGCTGATATAAATGTTGGCTATAATATTTGCTAAGAAACCAAATTTATTGTCAAATGTGTTCATCCAAGTTCTCATCCAAGGAGTTTAGCTACTGATTTACCAAAGGGAGCTCGGTTTAAAATAGCTGGACTTGAAGCAGCCTCATGCCGTGAAAGCATCCTAACAAGATTCCAACATAAAACACAACAAGATTTCAAGTCCTGTGATTGGTTTCCTTTTACAATGTGTCTTTAGTTCATTTACTTGCATGTAGAAATGAATTCACTCCTCAGGTGTCGAATAGCTATGGCCAAACCAGTGTCCCAGGGAGAGAAGCCCTGAGTTGTGGCTGCAGTCCCTTCCTCGGGCAGGGGTCCGGTGCCATGCGCCATGGTCCACAGGCGGGCGCGGCATATGGTGGTGGCAGCTGGAGAGCGGCGTGGCCATGCTGACATGATGAGACCCTTTGAATCATTAAATAACATTACAAAGGGAAAAGTCCTCCAACAAGCACTGCACTCTATTTAAGTTTAAGCATCAATTAATCTTTAAAAGACAGCGTTTACCTAATAAACTGCCATGAGCAGTGCCAGGGAAACAAGTGGGGGAGGCAGGGCAGCCTCAGCTCTAGGACCCAGGCATCTGGCGACATTTCAGCCATGCCACCTGGAGAGAAACAAAATGGTGAGAAAGCAAACAAGGAACCACAGCTCCATCACCCAGACCCTTTTCCAACCAGAATGCTCACTGTTGTCATTCAGCCAAGGGACCGAAGGGTCCACCACCAGCCTGTCCTTGCACTGGGGACAGGTGTGTTCCCCCCAGACCAGCTCAGGCCTCAGGGATCTGCTCATCTCCGAGAGAGACCATGCATGGACACGTGGACAACCTGCAGACCACGATGGGGCACCAACTTCGGGGAAAGGACGAGTTCTGGGGAGTGGCCGTGTCCATCCTCTCTCTGCCAAGGCGAGATGCAAGGTCGCACAGCTAAACGTTTCTTCAGGTCAGGGCAGGAGGGACTGGGGACCACGCCAGCCCTTCCTAACTCTTCCCCCAAGTTCGTGGACCTGGTGATGTCCTGTAAAGTATAATATGCTTAACTTTGTTTCAGGTCAACTTACCCAAGGTTCTAGTATAAAATTAGCACCTTTATCTCCATGACAATTTTTTAATTTTGTTTTATACTCCCAGGATTTTGAGGAAAGAGACGGTATTGTATTTCATAAATGTCTACAATTAATGTCTCCCTCCAACCCACTCACGCACACGCATGCACACACACACGCACACATATGCACACACACGCGCACACACACACACACGTTCTTACCCATGCCCCAGGGAAAGAATACACCAGAATATAAGGAGGAAAAGAGGTCCACTGGGTTTGTAAACAGGTGTTTCACAGTTGGGTTGGTTGTGTGCCTTTTTGCTTTGTTTTTTCTTTAAAAGCAAAACAGAATCTCCGTCCTCGTGAAGGATAAGGCTTTCTTGGTATTTAAGAACCAGGTTTTTTCCACAGAAGGATGTTTTTGGAAAGGAGCAGATACGTGTGTTGTTTTTCACGTTAGTTGGCTACACAAACCCTGGGTCTTGAACACAGAGTTAGTCCAAGAACAGAAGAGGAGGAAAGAACCTGCCTAGCCAGTGAGACGGGATTAGAAACCACCCTTCTGGGCTCCGAGGAAAGTAACACCACAGGAATCAGAGCAGAACTGCTAGAGCCAGGGTGCTGTGTCCCTACATGCCTCCTCTACAGACGGAGCGGGACAGACGGAAGCAGTGCCAAAGCCCCTTCCGCGTGGGGCCCGAGAAGGGCCGTCTGTCTGTCTGTCTGTCTGTCTGTGTGGGAGGGAGCCCTGCAAAGCTTCCTGCCCCCAGAGGGATGCCCACAAAGCCCAGAGCGGTCAGACCCAGGGGAGCCGCCTGTTGAGACGAGGGCACCCCGTGGTGTGGCTGGGGCCCTGGCAGGGCTGGGGACTTGGATGGAAGGTGACCTAGGGAAGGGCTTTTGACAGTGACCACGGGCTCCAGGGCTGTGCCGAGGGAAGCTGCCGAGATGACAACTCCCACGGGACAGGATGCTTGCAGCTTTGGGGAGGACGGGGTCTGACTGAGAAATCCCTGAATTTGATGAATTTACCTGTAAAATAGAAATTAGGCCGCTTTTTTTCCCCACTAAGCAGAAATAGACGTCAGGAAACACCGAGTCAATGAATGACAAACGTGGAAAGCTCCGTCGCCGAGGCTGGCCTGTCTGCGAGGCTGGGGCGCCTGCTACAGAGCCTTCCCCAGTCACCCCTGCCTCCAGGCACAGGTCTGCCCCCAGGGCTCTGAGAAGGGCCAGACTCACAGCAGTTTGGAAACCTTGCAATCATTTTCAACATTTCCAGGAGCAAATAAAACTAGCATTTAAAGAAATTAAACTTGCCAAACAGGTATTGGAGAAATAAAGTATTTATACCCAAACAAAGTAATACAGTAGTTCACAGCTGCACCTGTGGAACAGAGATTGCACAAGGCTGGTTTTCCCTACTATGGGCACGAAAGCAGTGCTGGCCTCTGCCAGCATTTTAATGATGAAATCACAATAAAACTGAAGAGAAGAGAAAACACCAGGCTTTACTGGATGCGGCAAAGCTAAGTATGTAGGACACTTGCTTGTGTTACATGTGTGTACTGTGTCTGCTTGTGTGCTGTCCCCTCGGGTCTAGAAGCCACCAAAATGATAAAATGTTGTCTTTGAAATAAATCCTCTCCACGCTTTCTTTGATCGCAGAATCCATCCCACTGATGTTTTGGGTTGGCTGGTACGCCAGTGGTCTCTTGCTGTGTGACAAGCTACCCCAAAGCTTGGTGGTGCGAAACAACAGTCCTTCCATCACGCTGCACGATTTTGAGGTTCGGAAGGTGGGGTGCTGAGCTGGAAGTTTCTCTGTTCCCTGTGGCATCGAAACTCTGAGTGTTCAGCCGGCAGATGGCTGGGCCTGGGCTCTCAGGGAAGCGCCCTTCACCTCTGGTCTGGCTGGAAGCCAGGGCTCAGCTGGGACTCTTGACTTGAGCATCCATGGTGGCCTTCAGGCACGGTGGACTCAAGGTAACCAACTTCCTGCCAGGGACCACAGCAGGCAGGCTGGGTGGCCTGTGTGACCCAGCCTCAGAAGTCCCATACCATCACGTCTGCCTTTCTCTGCTGGTCGAAGCAGTCAAGAAAAAAAAAAAAAAGCCCACCCAGATTCAAGGGGTGGGCCTGCGTGGACCACGTCTCTAGGAGGGAGTTTCCCGGAATTTGCAGCCCTGTTTCAGAACAGCCACACCTGGCCGCCATTGTGCGACTTCTTAGGGTCACCAAAACTCCTGGTGACATTGGCTATTCTATTGCCGGCACCTGCGTGGGGGAGCTGTAGCTGAGAGCCGATGATCAAAGTTTTCTGGGCAGAGCAGACAGCTTTTTAGTTCTGAATTTTTAGTTGCAAATTCAGAGAACACTGACTTGAATTATTTTCAGTGACAAGAAAAAGCCTGTTTCTGAACTGATAAGTACACTAGTTGATGAATTTATGAGACAAGTGTCATGAGTCATGCATCTCAGATCACCAAGCAGAACTCTGTGGAAGAAGCACAATGTCTGGCCACACCCTGATTCGGCATCTTGGTTTCAGCAGGTGCCCTAAATCACAGGGGTCCAGGTCTGGGCTCCAGGGAGTCCAGGGGCCCTGAAGCGCTGTGCGTGGCGCTGGACCCGGGTGTGGGGCTCACTTCCATTTTTCAAAGCTGTAAACGTTCCTTAAAAGATTAAGAGCCGTTGGCTGTGTGGATTGTTTGATGATTTCCTAGATCTTAACCATAAAATAATTAGAAAAACTAGAATGCCAACAGCTTTTTGTAAGCAACCTCTCCAAAATCCACTTGCATTAGAAACTAAAAAAGATGAAGCAGAACCCTGAAAGCTCTCGTGAGCAAATTCCATTTTGTTTGGTTTTACATTTTTAAAACAATAGAGGGCAGGAGTTTCAAACTGATTTCAAAACCCTCTGTGTTCCTTTCCCCCCAGTCTAGAAATATTTTGCCATCAGTCATACTTTCTGCCGTGACTTTCAAAAGCACAGCTAGCAGGGTCATCCCCTTTGTCATTTATAACATCAGGATGCACTATTTTACAGCATTTTGTAAATCTTAACAAGCGAGTTATTTAAACACATCCTTCTTAGTCTCAATTCTCAACACATTTTGTTTTTTTTTTTGGCTCGGATTTAGGAAAGGTGCCTGAGCTATTTTCACCCATCTTGATAGACAGATGATAGATAGATGATAGATAGATAGATAGATAGATAGATAATAGATGGATAGATAGATATAGATGATAAATAGATGGTGATAGATAGATGACAGATAGATTGGAAAATAAGCAGAGCTGAGGTCCTGCACAGCAAAATTCTTCACATGAAGGACGTGGGGTTTGTACAGTTTACATAATGAATTGAATAAAGAATGACATGTGTAAGTACATCCTGGGTGCCAGGCCCTGCGCCCGTCTGAGCTCCCTCCCCCGACACTGAGGGGAGACACGGCGGTCCTCCCCACATTACAGGAGAGGATACTGTGACTCCCAGGTTCTGAGACTGCCCTCACTCGGCCAGTACGTGGAGCAGCTGGGATCGGACCGAGTCTGGGGCCGCCTGGTGGCCCGAGCCGCTGAGCTGCGACGTCCCACATCTCCATGAAAGGCGGACCACGCTCTGCTGCCCTCTGCTTCCCTACCCTCTCAGTCAGGGTGTCCGTGGGCACTTGGGGCGGGTGACTCTCTGTTGGGTGGGCCCCTGTGTGTCCTGGGCGTGAGCAGCGTCCCTGACACCTGCTCCCCAGCAACACCGGTCACGGCCGTGACAACGCCAAGGCCCCCTGACCTCTCCGGACCCCCTGGGGGCAAAACCACCCCACCCCCTTTAGAGAGTATCACTGCTCTAAATGACCAGACGGCCTTTTCTTGGATCTGGGATGAGAAGGATGTCGTTTTCACTCTACAGCTGCAATCAATGTGGAGGATCTAAGTCATCTTCTCAACGTCCCAGGAGGAGAGAGCGTCCGCCTACAACTGACGCCCGTCCTGAGGAGAACTGACCGTGGGTCAAGGTCAGGTCATCTCGCCCTGCGTCCAGGCCGAGTTTCCAATGAGCGAGTGCCGGCAGGTCGCGGCGGCTCTGGGCCTGATGCTCGGCCTCTGCCCTGCGCAGCCCTCCTGGCGGGGTCCCTCTGCTGTGGACGGCGGAGGCCGCTTTCACCGCCGGCTGTCACAGTACAAACTATCTGGAAATTTAGATACTAGAGTATCTAATAGGGCACATCAATCTTTTATAGCGAGAGAATACATAAATTATAAACAAATATGTCCTTTGGTCCTCGTAGAACAGCACAATGATCAAAGAGACACAATAGAAATGTATCTGCTTCTGCAGCCACTGCTCTCCCAGCACCGGGCTGCACTGAGGGCCGGCCAGGGAGCCGTCAGCCTTTGTTCCATCTGTCACAGTACACTTCCCTCCTGTTGTTTTACGTAATCAATACGGGGCTGAAATCACCTACTGCTACCTCGACTACCTCCTATTTTGTCCACTCATGAATTATGGATCTCTGCACAACATCAAGTCTACAATTTCGATTGCATTTGCTAATCATTGATCAATAATTCAGGAGCTGCTCTTCTTCAAGGGCCCCTGGTTTCCTGCAGCATATGGCGCCGAGCAGAAGTCCCTTATCGCAAAGAGCAGCCACGAAAGCAGCTCGTGTATGGTCGTTTCTTGTCCTTCCCCTCAGGCCTGGACGAGGGTAGCTGTGTGTGGTGTCGGCCGCTACGCCTAGTGACGGCCGTGCCGCCCGGGACCCAGGGGCAGCCCCTGGGGGTTTGGGCGCACAGAGAACGAAGCAGCAGAAACAGCATCCCCCTCATCCGTTCTGTGTTCCTTGGTCTGGTTTCATCCCTGAATTGCACCTCGCAGGGGAGGGGCACTTCCCCCCTGGGTCTGTGGGCACGCAGCTGTGACCCAGACCCCCCGTGCCTCCCCAGGCGCACACGTGTATCCTGCAAACCACCCTGCAAATCTGAACATTATACCCGCAGCCGACTCCTGGCAGGAGGAATTTGAAACCTGGAGCTATTTTAAGATGTGCTCTCACTGTTGTTGTTTTAAGGTCTGTTTCAATCCAGTTCTGTGTGTTTGTGTTTATGTCCTTTCAATAAGATGATGAAATAAAAAATAACCATCCTTTCACAAATTATCCTGCAGTGTTTATTGTAGGTCATTTTTATTGGAAAGAATCTTTTATTTTAACCTTCTAGAGGGTGGTGGTGTCGACCCCTCTTCTTTTGGAAATGCAGCGAAAGGATGCTGCTTATATTGATGGGGAGGCGGCCAGGGGGGCAGGGGTGGGCGGGCAGTGGCCTCTCGGGCCTGGCCCAGAGGGGAGGTGGGGTGCAGCTTCCGGGAGCCAGGCAGGGGACGAATTTCTGAGAAACCTTCCCTACAAAAGGCAGCCACAGAGGGTTCTGGAGGTTGCCCAAGCCCAGGGCACAGCCCCCCCCCCCAATAAGGAAAGGGCACGACAAGGGACCTTTGTCACCTCCCAGACAGCCAGGCCCTGCTCCACCCCCTCGAGTCCATGCGGGGAAAGGTTCTGAGCAGCCTGGGCCTGCCATTGTCACCCATTGTCACCAGCCCAGCGGGAGAGCCACCACCGGGGGTTCTCCATGACTTTTAAAAATCATGAAAAAAGAAACAGCAGGGAGAAGGGAAAGGTTTAAAGCATTCTGCGGCAAGAAGCCAGGAGGACAAAAGCAGGGGGGATGGAGAGGGAACCAAAACATTATTTTTAATCTGGAAAGAGAAAATGATGGGACAGGAAATGGCTTTAAAATTTTAAGCGAAGATGAAAAAAATGAGAATGAGGTTGGAAGCAAGAGATGAGAAAAGAAAACTATTAACCAAAGAATTCAGGAAAGAAAAGGGGAGGCACCCACCTCTGCACACCTGCCCTTCCCACCTCTGCACACGTTCACCTGCCCGCCCCACCTCTCCGCATCCTCACCTGTCTTCCTTTTCCTCCCGCCTCTCCTGGCCCCTGCCCTTTGCCTGGCTTGTCCCTAGGGGACTCTGGCTGCTGATTCGCTGGAGTGTGCATAGCTCGTTTGGAGATCAACGTAGAGAATAAAAGCAATATTATCTCCCACACCAAAATCCTTCGGCAGAGGACCTGGTGACCTGAGTGCAGGTCCCCATGCCCCACTCAGACCCCGTTTGTGACTAAAGCAGGGTCTGGTGCAGACCCTTCCCCAGAGACCTGGTGGAGGTGGTGCTGGTGGGTGTGTGTTCAAGTGCCTGAGGCCAAAGTACATCCCCTGGACGACCACTAGCCGGAGGACGTGCCCCTAACCGTAGCAGCTCTGACTCATTCCTCGAAGCGACTTGTAAAACAAAGGTCAGGGACCTGCCACCATTGCTGAGTGTTTGCGTGGCTTCCCGTCAGCTCTGCACAGCTGTCCCAACAAAGAAAACTAAACCTGCACCAAACCTTCCCTCCACTTCTGGAACTCAGACCCGAGGATGACCAGAGGTGCCAAAGGCCAGGCAGAGCACTGACCTGGGGAAGGTGGGCCGAGGTGCCTCCTGAGAGGTGGAGCTGGGGTCCCCACGCTTCTCAAGGGACACCTGGCTCCTCGGGGCCCCTTGCCTGCTTGGATGATGTGACACGATCACATCTGAGAAACTACCTCGCGAACATTTCTCTTCTCGTGTAGGCTTTTCCTCTGCAGCCTCTAGGAATTCCCCCCGCTGGCACCAGAGTTGGAGCGACTGTCTTTGAACTGGGCTGAACACCTTGGGAGGAACCGCTCAGAAATACACACACTCACACTCATCTGCTAGGGGGACATGCCCTGGCGTGGAAGGTCAGTACCCCTCGCCCTGGACTCACAGCCCAGACCCAGGGAACTCAAGAGAAACTGGGGGGGAACACAGGAGAAACTCAAAGCCCCTTCTGAGTTTCTGATTTTCTGTTTCGAAACTCAGGCTGTAAGCATCTCCAAGCCAAACAAGTTCATTCCTAGAGTGGGGTTCATGCTCATCACATCATCCCACGAAGATGCTGGAAGTTAGGTGTCATAATAAGTCCTATGAACCATGTGTGTGGTCAGTACTTTTGTTTTCCCCAGGCCACACCATCCTCTTATCCATCTACCCGCCTGTCTATCATCTACCTAGCTCTATCATCTATTTAGCATCTACCTGTCTATCTATCTATATCCATCTATCTATCATCTATCTATCACCTATTTTTCATCTATCTATCTCTCCATCATGATTCTTTCCGTTGGCAATTGCCATTTTTCTTCCAACATATACATAATTCACTGTTTTCCAATAAGCTAACTACGGGGGCACTACTGTTACCCCAGATACCTTCTAGCCCCTCACTTCCCTTTCACTTATGGAATTCATATCGCCCATGGCAAATGCTCTGTCCTCTTTCAGGAGCAAAAGCTTTAGGAGATTTGCTAGGTTCTGAGAAGGGTGTCCGCAGGGTCTGCTCCCGTGCAGCTAGGGCAAGAGACCAGCTACCGTCTGACCGCCCCCCAGCTAGGGACCAAGTTGTGAGCTTTGACCAGTTTCCCAAAGACTGGCTGGCGGGTGAGATAACAGTAACTAAGAATTCCCGATACAGATGGAATGGTGGCTTCCTTTCCTGCTGCACACCTCAGAGACGCTCTGAAAACACTAGAACGAGATCTGCGCTGTTCCCTGGACACACCACATGGTCTGGCCTCAGAGCCTGTCCTCTTGCAAAGCCCAGTGTCCTGTCCCAACCACCACGGTTCATGTCCAGTCCAAGGCCACCACACCCCGATGGCTCTGAGACCTCCGTCCTGTCACCTGTTGTCCCCAAGCCTCTGCCCCCCGCCCCCGGACTGCCTGTCGCCCTTCTCCTGGGGGATCGGGTCTGCCTGGGCCCCGGGTCTGGGGTGCATAAGGCTGCGGCTGGGATGCAGGAGTTCAGAGTCTTACCCACATGGTCCCGCATGTGTCTCGTCTGCCCTGCCTGTGCCACACCTGCCCCCGGACTCAACCCCTCATCAGGAACACAAAGGCCACCTGCGTGCGTGTGCCTGGGGACATCTCCCCTCTGCCTTCTCTCCCCTTGTTCCCATGCACCCGGGGCTGACTCTGGCCGACTGTGACCGGCATTAGACATGTTGAACTTTGGTCTGAACATTTTTTTTTTTTATTTTTACTTCTTCAAAACGTATGCATTTTCTCCTTACTTTGCTCAAATACCTGAGTCTTTCCCCTTCATTTCTGGTGCGTGTGTCTGTCTGTGTCGGGAGGAAGCTCCACTAGCAAACCTGACAGGAGCCCTGGATCCTCCCAGCCCTGGATCCATTCCTGTTTCCAGCCAGAAGCTTCAGGATGTTTTCCTGGAGGCTCGTCAGCTTGGCTATGGGGTCTTGGCCCAGAGGAGGGCGGGGCCAGGGGTCTTAGGAGGTTTGAACCACGTGTTTTGTAAGTTCAGATGGAGTGGAACCGAATGGCTTTTTTCAGCCCAATTTAAAATGATTGGTTTGGCTCCCTCCGGCCCGAGCCCTTTCCGTTCCACCGCGGACCTTAGCACAACACAAAAGCAGTTGTGGGCCCCTCAGTGTCAGCCCTCCAGATGTGTTCTCAGAGAAGAAAGACCTATTTATAAGGTACGTTCTACCTCTGTTCCCTTCAAATGTAAGCTCCAGGAATAATGGCAACGGTGGGGGGCTGGCTTCCACCACAGCCCCTGCTCACCCTGGTGCCACGACAGCATCAGGTCATCCACTCCCACGCTCTGCAAGCCCAGGGGCCGGGCGGCTCCCCTCCCTGAGGTCGGGGCAGCTGCCTGGTAAGACCATCATGGGGAGGGTCCCCATTCTGAGGAGCAGCCCCACCCGTCGCTGGAGCAAAGCTACAGTGAGGAGAATGCACTGGGGGTGCAGGGTGGGGAGCCCCCCACCTGGCAGAGCCTGCAGAGTTGGTGTCGCAGGAGACGAGCCTGCATGCTCCCCCCAGGGCAGGAGGAAAAGGGACCCGGGGTCCGTTCTCCCCACACAGCGGGGACCCCTTGAGAACCCCACGGGGCCGTGTCTCCCCTGCACCCCAGCCTCAGGCACAGTGACCCGCCGGCCAGGACCCCAGCACAGCTGTGCAGAACTTTGCTGTCTATGCAGAAATGTGATGTTTCTCCCAAGAGCCCCCTTGATCTGCTTCAAATACTTGATTCATTGACCTTCTCGGGCGTGGAATGAATTGTACAGCCTGCAAAGTGACAAGTCAAGTTCAAATCCTCGTTACAAGCTGTGTTTCCGCGTACCGATAAGTTACGCCTGGAGGACGGCTGTGCACACCCTGTAACCTGAAGCCTAGGGCACTTGATGGCATTACCCACGTGACTATCACTGCTCTGCCCCCAGCGCCCATCTCAGCCCCTGCATGACCCAGACCTGCGCTGTTCCCTGCCGGGGCTTCCAGCCACGGGTGCCACCGGACACCAGAAACGTGGCTGGTGCGACTGAGGAAACGAACTTGACATTCTAATCTTAATTTACATATTGATGTAAAAATAATATACAGGTTAATATTCAGATCTTAAGGCTGAAGCAAGGTAAACTATTTTCCCATGAAACACAAGGTGATCTTTTTCTAGGATTAAACATTTCACTTGAACCACTGAAAATTTGGTACCTGATTCCAGATGGGACATAAATGTAAAACAATCACAGATTTTAGACTTAGTCCAATAAAAAAATGAATGCAAAATATCTTATTATAATTGTTTATATTAATTACACATTGGCATGATAATATTTTGGATAAACTGAGCTTTTCTTTTCTTTTTTTTTTAATTTCACCTGTTTCTTTTACTTCTCTTAAAAATGGATACTAAACAACTTAAAATGATCCCTGTGGCTCACATTATGTTCTATTGGACAATTCTGATCCACAGGAAGGCAGCTGGATCTGAGGGTAAACAACACATAAACAAACACGCAATAAACTCAGATTGGGTGGGGACTGATAGATGCCCCCCGCCTGGTAGATACGTGATCTACTGTAGAACTGACAACTTCTCCCACTCTCTCTGCTTCAGGGCTGCTCAGCTATGAACTGACAGAGTGAAGACCCCTGAAATCATCTCAAACATGTTTGGGAAAATGCATTTTTTCCATCATTCGTTCGTCTTCATTCTCCCGCTCCCCCGGTGGGCAGTGAGAGTTGCCACAGCCCTCTCTATAAGGCTGGGGTGCCCAGGACGAGACATGAGCAGGGTAAAGTCCAGGGAAACTCCACTAGGGTGGTCCATGGTAGTCTTACAGGCTAACTACACACACCTGGATTTTCCAAAAGCAGTTGAAATTGGTTGGTGAATTAACTTGCTCTAAATCACTTAATAATCATATACTATCAGGGTTTAACTGAAGAGTTGTTAGAAATGGATCAACAAAAGCAGGATATATAATCAGTGCATTAGAAAATTCAACAAGAGGCCTAAAGCATCTTCAAAGTCTGCTTATCCTTTCACTTGTCTGGCCCTTTGGAATTTTCTGAAGAGAAGGCATTAAATATAAGATATTCCTTATGCATTATTCTATTATAAAATAATAATTGGAAGCAAGGGTTCCTGTATATCCACATATTCCTGGATGATCACACAGTTTTTCCTACATTTTTTAAACAGCTGTAGTCAGCAATCCCTGTGTGTTTCTGAAGACACCTTCCAGCTCCATCTCAAGGGCAAACAACCTTAAGTGTGTCCCATTTACCAAAATTCACCCCAGTGTGCAGGCATATGAATCAAAACGTTAGTGAAAAGATTGGCATTTTTAGCAAAACTAGGGATCTCATAGACTGGTCTTCTGTGTGTGTGTGTGTTTTTTTTTTATAACAAATTAATTACAATACAAGTTACATACTATAAAATTCACCCTTTTAATGTATAGAATTCTAGCTTTTAGTATATTTACAGAGTTGAGCAATAATCACAACTGTCTAATTTTAGAACATTTTCATCACCCCCCAAAAAACTCTGTACCTCATTCTTTTTTCCTTCTGTCCCTGACCACCACTAATCTTCTTTATTTTCTTATTAATTTTTATTGGAGTATAATTGGTTTACAATGTTGTGCTAGTTTCTACTGTACAGCAAAATAAATCAGCTATACATACATATATCCCCTCTTTTTTGGATTTCCTTCCCATTTGGGTCACCACAGTGCATTAAGATCACTGTGATATGCAATAGATTCCCATCAGCTGTCTATTTTATACATGTTATCAATAATATATATGTGTCAATCCCAGTCTCCCAATTCCTCCCATCCCCCTCTTCCTCCCTTGGTATCAATACTTTTGTTCTTTATGTCTGTGTCTCTATTTCTGCTTTGCAAATAAGATCATCTATACCATTTTTCTAGATTCCACATATATGTGTTTATATACGATATTTGTTTTTCTCTTTCTGACTTGCTTCACTCTGTATGACAGTCTCTAGGTCCATCCACGTCTCTACAAATGACCCAATTTCATTCCTTTTTATGGCTGAGTAATATTCCATTGTATATATGTGACACATCTTCTTTATCCATTCCTCTGTTGAAGGACATTTACTTTGCTTCCATGTCCTGGTTATTGTAAATAGAGCTGCAGTGAACATTAGGGTGCATATGTCTTTTTGAATTATGGTTTTCTCAGGATATATGCCCAGTAGTGAGATTGCTGGGTCATATGGTAGTTCTGTTTTTAGTTTTGTAAGGAATCTCCATACTGTTTTCCACAGTAGCCACTAATCTTCTTTCTAATCCTTAATGCTGCTTATTTTTAAAAGACAGCAGAAAGAGCAGACTCATGTGTGAGATTAGTCTTTGGGGATAGAGTACAGAGGCAGCAGACAAACATGGTTCAAGTACCAGGTGTAACTTAGAGAGTGTCTTAGTCTTCCTGTGCTGTCATAACAAAATACCATGGCCTGGGAGCCTTAAACCACAGACATGTACTTGCTCACAGTACTAGAGTCTGGAAGTCCAAGGTCAGTGTGCCCGCATGAGAGCACTCTTTGGGACTTGCAGATGCCCACTCTCTTACCATGTCTTCACATGGAGGACAGAAAGAGAAAGAGCCCTCTGCTCTCTCTACTTCAAAGGGCACTAATCCCTTCATGGGCTGCCCACCCTCATGACCTCATCTAATCCAGTTAGCTCCCAAATACCCCATTTCCAAATACCAAACACATTGAGGTTTAGGGCTCCGACATATGAATTTTGAGGGGCACATTCGGTCCATAACAGACAGTTACAAATAGCTACAATGAAATGGAGTTGGGGACCATGCAGTTTCTCTGCCCAAGCCACAGACTGTTCGTTTAATAAATATAAATTTCTAGGCCTGCTCTGACTCAGCTGGGAGAGTGTAATCATGTTGCGATCTCAGTTGGACCTAACAAGAGAAAGGAAACCTAATAGTTTAAGTGACAGCCATGATGCTGAGTAATGAGAACATTGGAGGAGTGATGACAAAAGCAGAGAGAACAAAGGGCAGGACGTCTACCTTTATCAAATGGACACACGTGGAGAGCATGGTTCTAAACACTGTGTAACATGTTTTAGGGTCCATGGGGCAGTGCCACATGCTTCTAAATGACTCTCACTGCTCCTCTGCTGCGGACACTGGCCAGGCCACTAACCATGACACTGATGGCATAGCAAACAGTGTGCTTGTTTCATGGTTGCTCTACACCAAGCATCAAACTGCGCAAACAGTGAGCCCAATTGAAGGTGTTGGCACAAAATTAAAAACAGAGCATCATGAAAACCCAAGCGTGTTAATCAAATGTCTCGTCAGCATCACTGACTGGAAAGGTCAAGTGAAAGCAATGGGAAACGCCACGTGTGGTGATGAGGTGGGGCCATCAAAACGCACACGTTGCTGGTGGGAACACAGAAGAGTAGAGCCACTGGCAGTGTGTTATAAAATTAGTACCACTGCCACCCAGCAGCTCCAGCTTAGGATCTGCCTAGGAGAAGTGAAAACCCACACAACAAGCACGCTGCTATGCAGATGCTCATAACAGCGCTGTCCACGAGAGCCCCAAAGGAGAAAGGATGCAAATGTCATCTGCCAAGAGTGGATAAGCCCACTGTGGTCCAGCCTTGCTGGGCAGCGTACCTGGGTAGCGGGAAGGGATCAGCATTGGTGCACGTGGAACCTCGCAGGGCCTCAAAAGCATTTTGCTAAATGAAAAAATTCTCAAAAGACTTACAGAATAATTCCATGGATATAAAAATCTAGCAATGCAAGGTATAGTACAGAAAGCAGATCAATGTTCCTTCTGGCCAGGTTGGGGGGGGGTCAACCACAAAGGGCAGGAGGAAGCATTTGGGGGTGACGGAAACATTCTGTGTGCAAACTAAATGCAATTACGAACACTCATGCGACTGTATTTAATTAATAGCCAAATAATGATGACACAGTGTAATTCAGCATGACTAAAATAAGTAAACAAAAAAAGTAAGTAAAACTGAAAAAGAAGTCTCAGAGGCAAAACAGTCTGTGTTGTCACCTGATTGAAATGCTGCTTCTACGGTGGTTAATTTGATTAGAACCTCCTCTGAGTTCATGGTTTCCAAACCCCTAGGATCCTGACAGTATCTGTGGCAGACCCTCTGGGAGAGCCCCTCAGGACACCACAATTGACTGCCCCTGGGTACAGGGATGGGACAGCAGGAGGAGTGACCATCCTGAGCAGAACTAGCCCTGTCCAGTTTTCTTGCAGGAATGTACAGAGGGGATCCAGCTGGTCAGATCCAGGTGTCTGCACATGTCTGGAACTCAGATCAGAACACCTCACGTGGAGAGAAGTACCCACAGCAAGAACCCCTGGGAATCCAAAGCCCTCAAACCTGATGCTTCTGCAACTAGCGAATGTCTTGGGAATCTGCACCATCCCCTGGCTGATCCACTGCCCAGATGGGGCTCTGGAGGTGAGAAGAGATGGGTGGATGGCAGCCCCTTTCCATCCAGACAAAGAGCCTCCCTGGTGGCGACCGTTTGTGTCAAAGAGGAGTGCCCATTGTCTGACCCTGGGCCCACGTTCCCTCCAGGTGCTGATGCCTCTCTGATACCCATTTTGTTTATAAAGCCCCTCTAACACTTGTTACATTAGAGTGAAAAATAAGTGCCAAATCCTGACCTCTAAAAGTCATTTAAAAGGTTGTTATTATGTAAAGTCTTAATTACTTTGCACCACTGGCCCATCTGAATGCAGGCGTGCTACTACTTCCCCAGCAGCACTTGTACTTCCGAAGGTCCACACAGGCCACCTGTGCCCAAAGCTGATGGAGCTTTCGAGAGTGATGGAGGTCCCCCGCCCTCCCTGCACTTCCTCCACACCCCTCCAGGGCGATTTCTTTTCCTCAGCACTTTGGTGGCACTTGAGATCTCTTTCCCAGTACAGCACCTGCCAGAAACTTTTGGAGGTTTCCTGGTAGCCCGGCCCCCACTCAGGTGAGAGGTAACCGTGCTTAGTTACCCTTCCAGCTCCCCTCCGCCCACCAGGCTGGGATTTTCCCCTTTCCTACGACTCATCCCATGTAAAATGACATCCACAGCAGTTTGTTTCATTCTCTTATTTCTCCTCTTGGTTTCCCATTTTATTCACCGTCTTGCACAGCCAATATGGTCATAGAAGACAAAGAATTCAGTTTACCTAATTCTCTGTTCACCATCTAACTCGGCGTTCTGCACAATTATGCCCTTAATAAATGTCTCTTGATGATGCTGACGGCCATGTCTATAACAACGGTGCTTAACTTCCTCCCGGGAGAAGTTCATGTACTTTGAGGACTGGGCTTTCTGGAATCAAATTATGAAATGGAAAATCAGTCTCTTTATATCTTTGGTGAACTGCAAGGCTAGTGGTTTAATGAAGAGGAAGATAATTAATGGTGAGCCTGGTGAAGTTCTGTCTTCCTCCTGCTAAATGTTCACATCTGGTTCAGAAGGGTTTAGTTCTGCCCAGACCACTTCAGTTCTATGTGTCCCTAATTGTAAGTCCCGAATAATAGTTCATTTGTAAGATAAATTAGTAAGAAAACACAGTGTTCAAAATAGCAGACTTAGATTAACATTGATTCAGTTGCTAATAAAAGGAAGCTAATTTCACCACTGTTGAACTTTATCCTTCTTCATGAAATATCTATTTCTGATTATTGTATCACACAGCCTTTCCTTGTCTGCATTGGGAAGTCTGCCTTTATGACAGAGCACAAGTACTAGAGGCTCGTGATCGGTTGGTACCAGTTGGGCTCTGGCTGTGAAACAGGGAGAGAGGCAGAGGTGGGGACCACATCTGAATTCCAGATGCCCTGTCTGAAGGTTATGCTAGTTCTAGGGGGTGCTAACAGCAGGTGACCACCCCCACCCCCAAGCAGGTACTTGAACCACATGGGAGCCAGGGCGCTGTTTAACCGGGAGAGGACTCAGAGCAGGAGTTAGGTACAGGCTGGCTTAGGATAGCAATCCCATCGCACGTTCTGAGTATGTCAGGTAAAAGTTGGGTTGAGGGCCCCAGGTTTGTCCATCCATCCATCCATCCACCCACCATTCATTCCACAAATACTGGCTGCACATTTACTGTGGACCTAACCCTGTCCAGGGCTTGGAGACACAGCCAGCCATGATTGAAGCTCTGTGGCCCCTTGGCTCCTGGGACTCACATCTGGGGGAAAGACCCAGCCCCAGAGTGAAGGAGCTGAGAAAGCTCTGGGCTCCACTTGCTATGAATTGCGGGTGTCCAGTGCTCAGAGGAGGAAGAACCGAGCAAAGCAGACTATGTCTAGCCCCTTGATTACACTGCCAGCTTAAAATATGCCAGGAAGAAGCAGATTGTCATTTCTGATAATTATTATTTATGCCTTCATTATTTCTCACTCTTTCCCTTCCTTGGATCCAGTACTTTGGATGGCTGCACACCACTGAGAATGGAAAAATAATGGATGCTAGTACCTACAGCTCCCTGCTTGGTGCAGCTCTCCTGTGCAGCCCCCAGCTCCATCACAACTGAATTGGAGGATTCTGTCCTCAACCTCACTGTAGTGACATGGACGCATGGTCCATGTGCCCTGGCCACTGCACGGCCACTTCTCTGACTACAAGCAGCAGTGGGACCTTCCCCCTGTACCCAGCCACCCCATGGGGAAGTTGGTGAGATAACCTGGGACGGAAGCCCTCAACTTGAGGGGCAGAGTGGGGATGAAGGCATAGCCCTGGTGTCCGGGGCAGAAGACCTGGTCTTGAACACCACCAAGCTGCCAGGAGAGCTGACGGTCCTTCTCTGACCCATGGTTCCCTCATCCCCATGACCAACGAGGTGTCACTCTCAAGTGTATGGTGTAGAGAGAACGATGTGCTCCCCATCAAGGGTCTAGTGCCATGACTGGTACAGGGTGGGCACAAATGCCATTTCCCACTTTCCTCCAAGAAATACACCCCTCCCTCATTCCACAGGGAGAAAAGCCTCTTTTAAGCTTTGCCTTAAATTGGGGCGAAATCATCCTTTGGGATCAATATCATTAAATGTGGCACTAATGATCTCCCTCTTTGTATTACACACATTATGAAGTCAGGGCAGTGTGGGGCCACCCTTTTCCACTCAGAAGGTGAGGGGGACCCTCAGAGAGTCCCCCCCCCCAATTCTACCAAAGGTCAAGAGCAGCCTTCTCCCATCAAGCCCCTTTATTTCCTCCACAGAGAGCTTTCTCCAAGGCCGTCTTCAAATTTCCCAGATCAATCTCGGGATGAAGACTTGAGATGAACCCCACAAAACGACCAATTGCAGATCTGGTATGCAGTGGGGAGAGGAATCAGAATGTCAGTCTCTAATTAAAACTCATCATGGAAAAATTAAATCCCATCCTTTAATGATGCCATTTGTTGTCATGGATACTAAGGGAGAACAGACATACTAATGAAAATGTATGGGGGAAACTTTACACACACGGTGAAAATAGACTTCGGAAGTCACAACTTGTGCAGTATTTACACCACAACTGACTTAGAAGAGTCCCATTTTATTCTGAATATGGGCACCAGTGATTTTGCATGGAAACAGGGAATAAATGGTCTGGAATTTATCTTTTGAATTAAATTTGTAGCAAATTAAAAAAAAAATCTGTAACTGCAGTAGAGAAGTGTGCGGTACCGCACAAACAAAAACCATGATGTTTCTATGCTTCAGAGTTTCTTAAATGTAAGGATTTTCAAAAATGGGGTTGGGTGCAGGTGAAGGGCAGGAGCACAGCCGTCCTGTGTGTCACCAAGCCCTCGTTTTAAGCGTAAACTCTGAGATGTGCTTTAAATCCTCCAGTTTACTCCAGTGGAAGAGACTCGGATGTCTTCCTGAAGAATTAAGTTAATTGGATTTGGTGTAAGGTTGGTGTCCTTCCTGTCGGAAACTTTCCCAGGCCTTCCTGGGTGTTGGTGGCCACCAGATTCCCAGGTCACCCTGTTAGCCCAGACTTTAATTAGCTCTGGCGTCCTCTTCACAATGATAAATGCAGAGATGATAAATGGAAATGCAAATGACCGTGAAGTGGCTCAGCCATCAGCGCTGAGCGTCATTAACACCTCCCTGCTGTCGAATCGATCACTGTCATCCTGATGCCTGTGTTCAGCGGGGCACATGGCTGTCGGCCAGAACGCCTTGAGAGCACCGGCAGGCCAGACTTGGTAGGGTTTTCCTCCCCATATGCTTTTATTCATCTTTTGCTGAATATTTGTTTGGCAACCAGAGTTCCAATATATCTCCAGCTGAGATGATAACTATTTTGGGTCAATAAGCAAATAGCTAATTTAGAGCAAAATAAACACCAATAAGAAATTATTCTCCCAGCATCAAGATCTGAAAGAAAGTCAGTGGAATGCACCTATCTGGCCTGTTTCAAAACTGAAAGAGCTACTTTGAAGCCGTCTAGAATGTCAACCTCAAAGAGGAAATGGCAATCTACAAACCCAATTTAAAGGATGTTAGATTTTTTTTTCCAAGATCTTGGAACACAAAGTATTGTTCTGCCCACAGTTATAGAGTTGTTACCTCCAGGAAACTGGTGGATTTATAAGGATGAGACATCTCTTCTTTAACTAGCAACCCAGCAAAATCCCTCTCCAACCCACCTTGCTGACAGCCCTGGCCCCTCTCTCGGGACAGCTGAAGAGCACTGCTTGTACTTACACGGAGTTGGCTTCATCTACAACTTAATGACAGGGTCAGTGTTTTCTTTAGCCTTTTTTTTAATCACCAGAAAGACACACTGTTGAAGAGAATCTCAACATAGGAAGGACAGTAATGAACCCTACCCCTGGTCCTTTCCTGTACCCTGCATGCCCCCCGCCCTCTCTCACATCGTTCTAACCACACACAAGTGTCCCTCCCTTCCTCCACCCCACCTGACCATCTCTGCTGAGACCCAGCTTCCAGCTGGCTGGATCATGTGACACCTACAAAAGGGTGTTCCAGGTCTTCAGGATCAGTGTCCTGAAGAATAGCGTGATGACTGCATCTTCAGCCCCATGTTACCTGCAAAACCGACTCCTGCCCAAGCCAAAGTGTGATTGAGTTTTGGCCATGTTATCCAAGACTGGAGACACCAGACCCTAGAGAGGGAGGTGCGCCTGAGCACAGGAGCTCAAAGCATGTAGTCTAATGTACCGTGGAAAAGCTAATAATGTCCTCCTGCCTTCAGCACAGACTTTCTGTGGAGTGAAGCGAGAAAGTAGACCAAAAAGCTCTTGGTTTTCTCTCCAAATCTGCCTCTTATACAGTGTTCCCCATCTTAGAAACAACCATCAACCCAAGTTTCATTATGGATGCCTGAGACCACAGAACACAGGGCAGCCCCCTCCAGCATCCGTCCACATGTCCTGCAGATACAGACACTAAACACATCCACTTGCCCTTATCTCTCCTGATGCCACCCTAGTCTCACGCTTGGTCTTCCTCTTTCTCGATACTCATTCCCCCTTCAATCCATCCTCCACACGGCAGCCAGGCTGATCTTCGGAAACTGCGCATCTGGTCACAGAATTCCCCTGCATAAAATATTTCAGTTTCCTTCTCGTCAAGAAGAACATCTAAACTCCCAGAGATGCTTCCAGAGCCTCCCAGGACATGCCCGCCCCTATGATTCCCCTGTGCCCCCCACCATCCTCCAGTTACTCAAGCCTTCTTTCCCTGCTTCCTCCTCACCTGACCAGTTCCGTGCTGAGGTCCTCGTTGACTGCTTACAGTGCTGGAGCCCTCGTCCTCCTGCTCCTCTGGTTCACAGCAGCCTCAGCGGTGTCCACTTGGCCACACAGTAAAGATAAACCTAGCAGTGTAATCCATCAGCACGTAGGGAGTTCTGGACTCTTAATACTCAGGTGAACTTAGCAGTTGCTTCATGTCTTGTGTCAGTTTCCTTTTCTGTAACATGAAAATAATAGCATTAGCCACCTCTCAGGGAGGTTATAAGGACTAGATGAGCTAATATATGTAAAGGTGTGTGGATCTTTTGCAGACTAACATGATAGTGTTTAATTTACCTCTTATGAACTTGATGGTCTCAGAATAAACCTCACTCATTCACAGGAGCTTTCTTAGATCCAGTGATCATTTTATTTTCCAGAGTGGACGGCCCCACTATCTTCTTCTGCAATGGGACCTTACCCCTCTCCCATCATGAGATGAGGGTTTTTTTTTTTTTTTTTTAACCTCATTGAATGGGGAGGGTCCCATGACCGCTTGACCAACCCAGCTCAGCCTAGGTAACACTGTAACATCCTGGATATCGCCTTTGCTAGCCTGGCAGCTTCCTCTTGGAATGTTTACTCTTGGGATGTTCCCTTGGGCAACGTCTATGCTGTGAGAAGGCCCAGCATAGGGAGTGGCCATCCTGCAGGCTCTCATGGACAGCTGAGCCCCCAGTCCAAGGCCAGAATCAACGCCAGGCATGTGAGGCTGCCGTCTTGGACACCTGGCCGGGAGCCTTCAGGCGGCTCCAGCCCCAGCAACTTCTGACCTCAGCAAGCCCTGACCACCTGGCTGATCCCCAGGAGCCCACAGAACTCGAGAGCTTCAATGGCACTGAAGTCTGAAGCCACTAATTTTGGGTTGACTCGTTACCTGGCAGCCAGAACAGATGCCCATGACTGCTGTGTAACAAGTCAACCCAAACTTAGTGGTTGATGAGATGGGCTTCTCTCGTCCCCACTGTCTCCTCCAGCACTGCCCAGTTATGTCTCCTCTAGACTGGAGTCTCCCCGAAGGCAGGGCCAGTTGCTTTACTCTCAGCACGGGATGGAGCCCAGAGCCTGGCAGGATCTCAGTAAACGTTTGCAGAATAAATGAAGGTAGAAATGCTTGGTTCTAATTTTCTATGACACCACCTCCCCTCCTGACCCACAGGATGGTATCTGTGAGCCGTGGTATGTCGGAAGCCTGAGGGCTGATTCTGGGAGCCTCACCAGCTGCCAGCCTCGCCAGCCACGCAAGACACAGAGCCTCCACATCCACGAGTGGCTCTGCTCTGCCCCGCGTGTTTAGACCCAGCTTTTCTTGGGAGGAATTTAACCATTATTTCAATTAATTTTAAAAGTTTACATCAGGAATGAATAAAACTTTACTAAGTCACCCTTAAGTACCAAGGCAACACAATTCAATTTCAGGTTCCATTTTTTAAATTTCAAAACTGTTACTCTGCTAAACAGGTTAATAATTGATAGGCATATCAGCCGAAAGATACAATGAAGATAAACTGCTCCCTTCCTTTCAAGCATTATCGATAGCTATGAACTATCTTTTAAAGTTACTGCTTTATTAAAATTAACATCTTAACATTGCATTTTATAGCAACACTTCCTTCCTCAATGGAAAATCATAAAAGCAACGTTATTTAAAGTCTCAATGTAATTTCTCTCTAAAATAAATAAAGGTAAATGGATTTCCATCTGACTCTAATTTAAATATTTTATTTTGTTAGTATGATGAAAACAGAAAAATAAAAGGAGACAAAACGTTTTGTTACCTTAGTGCCTATTAAGACTTTGGCATCCTTTCTAGAGAGCGCTAGCCAATTTCAATAACATCAGGAACATGAGGAAATAAATTAGACATTTTAATTGTGAGATTATAACATACTGATGGAAGAGCTGGGAAGGAGCCAAAACAAATTTTAATGACAAAACAATAATCTAAGCAAGGTAGAAACATTGGGCTCTGTGGGCTTTGGAAAAAAATAAAGAAGCAAAATTAGTAACACCTCTGAATTTATGAAGCCAGTAAACTATAGACAACGTAAATTGTCAGTGAGGTTAACAAATATATTCTATATAATGCAGGGTGCTTTAAGCAGTAAATCAAAAGCATAATTGGGCAAAATGTCATTGAGCCTTAATAACTGATGCTTCAGGTAACTACAAGAAAATTACATCCCTAAGGAAAATTTAGAAATTTCCAAACACGGAGTCCATGGTACCCGGTCACGTGTGACCATCAGCCAAGATTCACAGAATGTTAGAACATATTAGTACAGTCACATCCTGTAGCTAAGTCAGTCTTGGATGGAAGAATTTTACTTTTTGGATCTTCCAAACAATAGGTCTACTCTCAATGCACTTCCCAGCTTGGCAGTGGGGAGAGCTTGGTGGAAGTTTTGATTCTGTTAGAATCTGATTAGCCCTTGATTGCCACCTTTCTGAGACACACGACCACAAGTCTTCAGATCTGACCAAACACAGTCAAGGCAGGTGATCACCTGCCCTCAATTTTGTTGCTCTACCTGGTTGTGTTTTATGCAGGACAGCGCCCACGTTTGCAGAAATCACAGCAGAGAGAAGCTAGGTGGTTTGGGGAACTCTCACTTGGTCTAATGATTTTTAAATCAGCTTTCTTGAAGTGTGATTTACCTATAATAAAATTCACACATTTGAAGTATACGATTTGATGGGTTTTGATAGATTCCTGAGAAATTACTTCCATCAAAATGTAGAACATTTTAATATCTCCAGGAAGTTGTCTTGTGTCTCCTCCCACCAATAGACCCCTCCTCAGGCCAATGTTGGTCTGATTTCTCCCCATTCAGAATCATTTTTCCTGCCATAGAATTTCTCATGAATGGAATTATACAGTATTTACTCCCTTGTGTCTGGGCTGGTTTGCTCAACATCATGGCCGTGAGGTGTACACCTGTGTGTGATCAGTAACTCATTTTTTTTATAGCTGAATATTCTTCCATGGTATGAATACTGCCATGTGTTTATCCATCCATCTACTGATAGACAAGTGGGCCGTTTCTAGTCTGGGGTTATTCTGAATAAAGCTGCTGTGAACATTCTTGTACACGCCAGATTTATGGATAAAACTTTTCATTTCTCTGAAGTAAATAGTTAGGAGTGGGCCATGTACTGAATGTATGTTTAACTTTATAAAGTTAACTTTAAAAAACTTTGCTTTACAAAATGAATGTACCATTTTACACGCCCATAAGTAGAGTATAAGAGTTCCATTTGCTCTGCCCTCTTCAACATTGCACACATTTAATCTTTTAAATTTTAGTGAGATGTGGGATCATTACAAATTTAATATGCTTATACCTGACAACTCATGATGAGAAGCATCTTTTACATGCCGATCGGCATTTATGTATCTTCTTTTGAGAAATATCTATGCAAATAGTTTGCCCATTCTTTAATTAGAATGTTTGTACTTTTACAAGAAGTTTTTTTACACAATACAGTATTATTAACTATAGTCCCCAGGACTCATTTGTTTTATAACTAGAATTTTGTACCTTTTGACCCCCTTATCCATTTTTGCCCACCTCCCTCCTGCCTCTGGCAGTCACCAATCTGTTCTCTGTATCTACAAGTTTGGTTTTTTGTTTGTTTGTTTCTTGTTTCTTTAGATTCCACATATAAGATAATATGGTATTTGTCTTTGAAAAATTATTTTTCATCATTGTTTTTGTTTGTATACATATATGTGGGTATGTATGTCTATGCCTATATATTCCACAAATATATACATACATATGTATGTGTATGTATATATATATATAGGTACACATACATTTGTGAAATATATGCATATGTGGATATATGTATTCATATATGTACCCAGATTTTATCCATGTATAAAAATTCTGGATACAAGTCTTTTGTCATATGTATGTGTTGTAACTCTTTTCTCCCAGGCTGTGGCTTGCTTCTTCATGCTCTTGGCATTGTGTTTTGAGGAGCATAAATAACATTTTTAAGCTGATGGAGTCCAGTTTATCATTCTGTCTGATGTTGGTACAAGCACATGAGCTTTCTTGTTTGTTTTTACTTTCAGTAAAAGCTATCCTTTTACTTTCAGTATTTATTTATCTCTATATGTAAAACACACCTCTTACAGACAAAATTTAGTTGGGTCTGGCCAGCCTAAAATCTCTGCCTTATAATGTACATGTTTAGTTCACTTAGATTTAATGTACTTATATTACATTTGGGTAAAGTCTACAATTTTACTATCATTTCAGTTCTCATGTATCCATCGTGCTTTTTGTTCTTTTGTTATTCTATTGCTATTTTGTTTGGGTTAAAAGTTTTAGTTTTCTTTTTATTTCTTCTATTACTCTCTTACTTACAACTCTTTATTATTGCTTTTTAGTGGTTACTCAAAGGCTATTTAGATTCAATATTGTACATCGTCACACTCCCAACTTCTCACTTTATGCCTAATGATTTCCACTACATGCATCAAACTTGTTACATTTTTGAGGTGGGAAGTGGATTGTCCCCAGGTGAGACCTGGATCATGGGACTTACCTGCTCCTCTTGCCTGGCTTCTTGTACATGGACTGAAAACCACTGCCTCCTGTACTTTGTCAAGTTTTATGGCTGGTCATGGTGGAAAGACTGCTCTAATATCAATTACTCAATTGTGGCTCAATGTTAAAATCTAATCTAATAATTTTATTGTGACAAATGAGCCTTTGGAATAAACATAAATGTTTTGTGAGTTTCAGGAAGTAACAGGTTTGTATTATCTAATCTAAAGCTGCAACAAGAGGAAATTAACTAAAAATTTAATGATTAGCTGGTTAATTTATTCCTGGTAGATAACTGATTCAGGTCATTATGTTCTTAGAGTTAAATTGCTTGGCTTGATACAATCGAGTCGACTCTTCTTGACTGAATAACAAGATATTTACTGAATCTTCACTTTACTTACTGTCAGGTAGACATAGTTTGAGATATAATCTATGTATGAGAAAATAATTACAGTTTCAACATTATTTTCTTCTCTTCTTTCATTAATATATTATCAATCCCACATTTATATGTGCTGGTAGGCAAATTATTTTTGTTGGTTTAAGAACCTCTTGGTAAGGAGCTTGGAGGTTGCCAATCCAACCTAACAACAAGTAAAACGCTGAACAGACTGAACAATCACCAATTCTTCTTGGATCTTTATAGATCCATCTTATGAGAGATGAGGACACAGGAGAAAACGCTGCCTGAAAGGTTGGTGAGACAAAATGGTGAAACAGAGAGTCATGGCTTTACTGGAGGAGACTCACAAGACCACCCCAGGAACAAATGCCGAGGTAGGAAAACCTGGACTGTAATTGAAGAATTGCTGGGGGCTTGGTATGGACAATTCTGAGAGCTAAAATGTCCAAAGGGACCCGATCACAGGGGGATCCTCATAATATTGTGGGAATTTCCAGGAACCCCCACAGCAAGTGTTGGAGGAAAGTCCCCTCATGCTTACAACAGGGGAAGTGGAAAAGGAGCCAGAGCCCTCTGTTCTCCTTAGCAAGACCTGACTAAGAGAAACCAGTCAACCTGAGCCTCACCTGCTGGAGGAGGACCAGAGCCTGATGATGTGTGTGAAGAGAAATGCCCCCCTCCAGCCACCTTTAGCTTTCCAAGTGGGAGAAGGGAAAAATCCAAATACAACCCACTCCAGCCATCCTGTCTGATCTAATGAGGGAGAAAAACTGAGCAATGTGTGTGGAACTCACAGACCAGAGGTGCAAGCTCACTACAGCACTAGGACCTAATCAGAGGACCAGAGAACTTTCCCCTCCACCCACTCTTTCCACCACATAGAAACACAGCAGTTCCTTTCATCCAGTACATGACGTTTATCAAGAAAAAAAATTATAAGACACACTAAAGGGCAAAAAAACACAATTTGAAGAGATGGAGCAAGCATCAGAACCAGGGATGCTCAACATGACAAGGATGTTGGAATGGTCAGCCTGGGGGTTTAAAACAACTACGACTAATATGCTGAGGGCTCCACTGGATAAAGTAGACAGCAGGAAAGAATAGACGGGCAATGGAAGCAGAAAGATGGAAGTACAAAGAAAGAATCAACAAGAAATACTAGAGATCAAAAACACCATAACAGAAATGAAGAATGCCTTTGAGGGACTTCTTAGTAGACTGGACACGACGGAAGAAAAGCTCTCTGTATTTGAAGATAAATCAATAGAAACATCAAAAACTGGAAAACAGGGAGTTCCCTGGTAACTTGGTGTTTAGGATTCCGGGCTTTCACTGCTGTGGCCTGGGTTCAATCCCTGGTCAGGGAACTGAGATCATGCAAGCTGCCAGCACAGCCAAAAAAATATGAAAACAGAAACTGAAAAACAAAAAGAAGAAAGAAAATAGAGCAGAATATCCAAGAACAGCAAGACATCTCAAAAGATATAACATGCCTGTAATGGAAATACCAGAAAGAGAAAAAAGAAAGAAACCAAAAAAAAAAAAAAAAAAAACTGAGAATGTCCTCAAATTAATGTCATTCACCAAACCACATATACAGGCAGTTTAGAGAACACTAATGATAAATGATAAAAAAAAATTGTACACCTCTGTATATCATCTCCAAACTACAGAAAATTGAAGTTTAAAAAAAAAATGCTGAAAGCTACCAGAAGAAAAAAGCTTATTACTTATAGAAGAACAAAGGTAAGAATTTCATCCAAATTCTTCTCTGCTTATAAGCAAGAAGAGAGTGCAGTGAAATGTTTTAAATGATCAGAGAAAAACAACAACAACCCAGAAATCTGTACCTGTGAAAGTATCCTTCAAAAGTGAAGAGAAAATAAAGACTTTCTCAAACAAACAAAAATTGAGGAAACTTGTTGCCAGTAGACCTGCCTTGCAAGAAATGTTGAGGGAAGTTTTTAGAAAGAGAGAGGGTGGCATAGGTGAGAAACTTATATCTACATAAAGAAAGGGAGCACTGAAGAAGGAATAAGTGAAGATAAAATAAAAACTTTTATTTTTTACTCTTAGTTGATCTAACAGATAACTGTTTGTTTAAAATAATAGTAACAATGTGCCTGATTATGCTTATGTATATACCTATGTATATATATTTATACATATATATGCACACTTATAAGTATATACATATGCTTACATATGCTCATATATAAAGTATAAGTAAGTAAAATGTAACTTATATATACTTATATATAAGTAAAATGAATGATGGAATTGATACAAGATATGAGAGGGAGCAATTAAGTTTTTTTTTTGTTTTAAGGTACTTCCATTACTCATGAACTGGTATAATATATTTGAAATAGAAAGTGGACTTGGCTTAGTTGTAAATATACACTGCAAACTCTAAAATCACTAAAAAAATTAAAGTCACTTTTTTTAGTCACTTTTTTAGTCACAATCACTAAAAAAAATTAAAGAAGTATAACTGCCATGTTAAGAAAGGAGAGAAAATGGAATCATATAAAGTATTCAAAACCACAAAAAGTAGAAAAATTATGCAAGACAAAAATAGGAACAAAAACAAGAGCAACAAAACAGTAAAGAATATATTAATTAATAATCCAATTATATCAATAATCACTTGGTACATCAATGGCTAAAGGCACCCAATTAAATGACAGAGATTATCAGAGTGGATAAAAAAACAAGACTCAAGTATGTATTGTCTACATGAAACTCACTTTGATTATAAAGACACAAAGGCATTCCTTGTTTTATTGTGCTTGTTTTATTGTGCTTCACAGATATTGTGTTTTTCACAAATAGAAAGTTTTGTTGCAAGCCTGCATGGAGTAAGTCTATGGGTATCATTTTTTCAACAGCATTTGTTCATTCATGTCTGTCACATTTTGGTTATTCTTTCAATATTTCAAACTTTTCACTATGATTATAAGTGTTATGGTGATCCGCGATCAATGATCTTTGATGTTACTATTGTAATTGTTTTGGGACACCAAGAATCGTGCCCGTATAAGATGGCAAACGTAATTGATAAATGTGGTGTGTGTTCTCACTGCTCCCCCTGCTCTCTCCCTCTCCTCAGGCCTCCCTATTCCGAGACACAAGAATACTGAAATAGGCCAATTAATAACCCTACAATGGTTTCTAAGTGGTCAAGTGAAAGGAAGAGTCGCACATCTCTCACTTTAAATCAAAAGCTAGAAATGATTAAGCTGAGTGAGGAAGGCCTGTTGAAAGCCGAGATAAGCTGAAAGCTGGGCCTCTTGTGCCAAACAGTTAGCCAAGCTCTGAAGGCAAAGGAAAGTTCTGGAAGGAAATTAAAAGTGTTACTTCAGTGTACACATGAATGGTAGGAAAGCAATACAGTCTTACTGCTGATATGGAAAGTCTGAGTGTTCTGGAGAGAAGGTCAAACCAGCCACAACATTCCCTTAAGCCAAAGCCTAACCAGAGCAAAGCCCTAACTCTTTAATTCTGTGAAGGCTGAGGGAGGTGAGGAAGCTGCAGAAGGAAAGTTTGAAGCTGGCAGAGGCTGGTTCATGAGGTTGAAGGAAAGAAGCCGTCTCTATAACACAGAAGCACAAGGTGAAGCAGCAAGTGCTGGTGTAGGAGCTGCAGCAAGTTCTCCAGAAGATCTAGCTGAGATAACTCATGAAGGTGGCTGTACTAAACAACAGATTTTCAACGCAGACAAAACCTCCCTCTATTAGTAGATGACATCTAGGACTTTCATAGCTAGAGAGGAGGTCAGGGCCTGTCTTCAAAGCTTCAAAGGTCAGGCAGACTCTCTTGTTAGGGGCTAATGCAGCTGGTGACTTTAAGTTGAAGCCAGTACTCACTTACAATTCTGAAAATCCTAGGGCTCTTTAGAATTATGCTAAATCTACTCTGCCTACACTCTGTGAATGGAACAACAAAGCCTGACAACGTCGTTTACTAAACATTTTATGCCCACTGTTGAGACCTACTGCTCAGAAAATTAAAAAAGATTTCTTTCAAAATATTATTGCTCACTGACAATGCACCTGGTCACCCAAGAGCTCTGCTTGAGATGTACAATGAGATTAATGTTTTTTCATGCCTGCTAACACAACATCCATTCTGCAGTCCATGCATCAAGGAATAATTTCCATCTTCAAGTCTTATTATTTAAGAAATGCATTTCATAAGGCCATAGCTTCCATATATAGTGATTCCTCTGATGGATGTGAGTAAAAGTACACTGAAAACATTCTGGAAAAGATTCACCATTCTAGATGCCGTTAAGAAAATTTGTGATTCATGGGAAGAGGTCAAAATACCAGCATTAATAGGAGTTTGGAAGAAGTTGATTCCAACCCCTATGGATGACTTTGAAGGGGTCAAGACTTCAGTGGAGGAAGTAAGTACAGATGTGCTGGAAATAGCAACAGAAATAGAATTAGATGTGGAGCCTGAAGATGTGACTGAATTGCTGCAATCTCATGAGAAAACGTTAACACATGTGGAGTTGCTTCTTATGGATGAACAAAGAAAGTGGTTCCTTGAGACAAAATCTACTGGTGAAGATGCTATAAAAATTTTTGAAGTGATAACAAAGGATTCAGAATATTACATAAACTTTGTTGATAAAGCAGCAGCAGGGTATGAGAGGACTGACTTCAATTTTGCAAGAAGATATACTGTGGGTAAAATGCTATTGAACAACATTGCAAGCTACAGAGAAATCATCTGTGAAAGGAAGAGCCAATTGATAGGGCAAACTTTATTATTGTTTTATTTTAAGAAATTGCCACAGCCATCCCAGCCTTTAGCAACCACCACCCTGATCAGCAAGCAGCCATCAACATTGAGACAAAACCATCCACCAGCAAAAAGATTACGACTTGCTGAAGGCTCAGAAGGTGGTTCGTATTTTTTGGTGATAAAGTATTTTTAATTAAGGTATGTACATTGTTTTTTAGACATAATGCTATGGTACACTTAATAGACTACAGTATAGTATAAACACAACTTTTATATGCACTGGGAAACCAAAACATTTGTGTGACTTGCTTTATTGTGATATTTGCTTTACTTCAGTGGTCTGAAACCAAACCTGATATATCTCTGAGGTATGCCTGTAAATAGAGGGAGAAAAATATACCATGTTAACACTAATCAAAAGAAGTAGGAGTGGCTATATTAATTTAAGACAGAAGAAACTTCAAAGCAAAAAGCTTATCAGGGATAAAGAAGGGCATTACATAATGATAAAGAGGCCAATTCTTCAAGAAGACATAAAAATCCTTAACATATATGTACCTAAGACAGAGCATCAAACTACATGAGACAAAAGCTAACAGAACTGCAAGGAGAAAAGGATGAATCCACTACCATAGTTGGAAACTTCAGCATCCTTCTATCATAAGTGGACAGATTTAGCAGGCAGAAAATCTGTAAGGACATAGTTGAACTCAACAACACCATCAATCAACTGGATATAATTGGCATCTATAGACTACTTCACCCAATAACAGCACATTCTTCTCAAGCTCACATGGAACATTCACCAGATAAACCACATTGGGCCATGAAACATGCTTTTAAAATTTAAAAGACCACATCAGAATTGAACTAGAAGTAAATTACAGAAACATAACTAGAAAATTCCCAAATACACAAATATTAAAAAACACACTTCTAAATAACACATGAGTTGAAGAAAAAATCTGAAGAGTAAAAAAGTATTTTTCATTAAATAAAAATGAAAATACAACTTATCAAAATTTGTGGAACGTGCTTAGAGGGTAATTTATAACGTTGAATTCATATTAAAGAGAAAAAAGATCCAAAATCAATAATCCAAATTTCCACCTTAGGAAAGAAAAAGGAGAGCAAATTAAATTCAAAGTAAGCCAAAGAAAATTAATAATAAGAATTAGAGCAGAAATCAATGAAATTGAAAATAAGAAGTCAATAGATAAAATCATGAAACCAATTCTATGAAACCAATCAATAAAACCAAAAACTAGTTCTTTGAAAAGATAAATAAAAGCAATAAAGTTCTAGCCAGGCTTACAAAGAAAAAAAGAGATAGGACAAAAATTGTTAATATCAGAAAGAAAAGAGAAAACATAGCTACGGATGAATGGATATTAAAAAGATGATAAATAAATACTATGAACAACTCTATGCCCAAAAATTTGATAACCCAGATGAAATGAACCAATTTCTTCAAAGACGTAATCTGCCAAAATTCACACAAGAAGAAATATGAATAGGCCTATAATTTCTTAAAAATGAATAAATAATTAATAACCTTCCAAAACAGAAAGTGCCAGACCCAGATGAGTTCATCGATGAATTCTACCAAACATTTAAGGAAAAAATTTTACCAATTCTCTATAATCTCTTTTAGATGATAGAAGCAGAGGAAATACTTCCTAACTAATTCTATGAGGCCAGCATTACACTAATACCAAACCAGACAAACACATTGCAAGAAAAGAAAATGACAGACCAATATCTCTCATGAGCATAGATGCAAAAATTCTCAACAAAATAGTACCAAAATAAATCCAACAATGTATAAAAAAATTAACAACACAATTGAGTAAAATTTAACTCGGTTATGCAAGGCTGCTTCAACCCTCAAAAATCAGTTACTGTAATTCATCACATCAACAGGCTAAAAAAAGATCATGATTATATCAATAGATGGACAAAAAACATTTGACAAAATCCAACATCAATTCATAATAAACAATTTCAGTAAACTAGAAATAGAAGGGGGGCTTCCTCAACTTGATAAAGAGTATCTACAAAAAAACCTACAATTAGCATTATACTTAAGTGTGAGAAACTTGAGGCATTTCCAATAAGATCAGGAACAAGGCAAGGATGTCCTCTCTCACCACTCCTTTCAACATTATGGAAGTACCTGCTAATGCAATAAGATAAGAAAAGGAAAAAAAATGCATACAGCCTGGTAAGAAAAAAAATAAGATTGACCTTGATCACAGATGACATGATTGTCCACATAGATAATGTGGAAGAGTCTACCAAAACCTCCTGGAACCAATAATCCATTACAGCAAGGTTCAGGATACAAGGTTAATATGTAAAATTTAATGGTATTTCATTTTGCCACCAATAAAGAAGTGGAATTTGAAATTAAAAATACAATAACATTACATTAGCACCCCCCCCCCCAAAATGAAATAGCTTGGTATAAACCAAACAAAATGTGTATAAGATCTATATGAGAAAAATTACAAAACCCTGATGAATGGTATCAAAGAACTACATAAATACAGAGATATTTCTACTCATAGATAGGAAGACACAGTATTGTCAAGATGTCAATTCTTCCCAACTTGATCAATAGATTCAATTCAATCCCAATCAAAATCCCAGCAAGTTATTTTGATTCTATAGTTTACTCAGAGAGGCAAAAAAAAAAAAAAGTAACAACAACAACAAAAAAACAGAATAGCCAACACAATATTGAAGGAGAAGAACAAAGTTGTAGGGCTTACTCTACTTGATTTCAAGACTTATAAAGCTACAGTAATCAAAACAAAGTGGTATTGGTGAAAGAATAGACAAATAGATCAATGGGACATCACAGACAACCCCCAAAAGATCCACATAAATATAATCAACTGATCTTTGACAAAGGAGAAAAGGCAGTATAATGGAGCAAAGACAGTCTTTTCAACAAATGGCACTGGAACAGGTGGACATCCACATACAGAAAGATGAATCCAGACATAGACTCTAAAGCCTTCACAAAAATTAACTCAAAGTGGTTCGTGGACCTAAATGTAAAACCTGAAACTATAAACTCCTAGAATATAACATAGGAGAAAACCTAGATGACCTTGGGTATGGAGATGAGTCTTTAGATACAACACCACAGGCACAATTCCTGAAAGAAAGAACTGATTGGCTGGACTTGACTAAAATTAAACAATTCTGCTCTTCAAAAGACAATGTCAAGAGAAGGAGAAGATAAGCCACAGAGTGGGAGAAAATATTTGCCAAAGACACATCTGATAAAGGACTGTTACCCAACATACACAAAGAACTCTTAAAACTCAACGATAAGAAAACGACTCATTTTTTTAAAAAATGGCCAATTATTTTAACAGACACCTCACCAAAGAAGATATACAGATGGTAAATAAGCATATGAAAAGATGCTCCACGTCATATGTCATCAGGAAATGCAAACTAAAACAATAGTGAGGTACCACTATATACCTATTAGAATGGCCAAAACCCAGAACACTGACAACACTAAATTCTCTTGGGCTGTGGAGCAATAGGAACTCTTATACTGATGGAAATGCAAAATGGTGTAGCCACTTGGAAAGACAGATGGTAGTTTCTTACAAAATTAAACATAGTCTCTCTGGAGTAACCGGTCATTCTTTCAGGCTTCCCTCCCTTCCTCTGTCTCTGGTCCAAGATGGCACTTGGGTGTAGGAGTGGTGTAGGAGTGGTCAAATGATTTCCTGATGGTGGGAATGTGCAGGAGCCTGGTTCCATGTCGGGTCCTTGTGGTGAAGTGTCTGATCCAGAGAACAGATTGATGACCACCAAGACATAAAAGCATTTTGAGCAAGATGTTGGCATTCTTCTCCAGTGTCAACCTCCTGACCATTCACATTACTGCCCAAAACTTTGTGGTCTCTTGTACCGGTGCCCATTCACAAGCTCTCCATACCTCCACACCCATGCACAGGGTCACCAGATCATGCGAGAGCATCACAGGCAGCCAAGAACTCTGCCACAGACTCACCATCAGCCACTGCTTCTCCCTGCCCCAGTGTTATTGTGGGCCAGTTCTGGGCTTCTCCAAGGAGCGAGTTACCCATTGAACTGTACCTGGGCTCCCTGTCCTGATCTGAACGTCTTTGCATCTCTCCCCTCAACACTCTCTCCTTCACATATTCTTCCAGATAACCCCACTCCACTTCTTCTCTGGAGATATTTCCACTACTTCAATGTCCTCTCTTCCTGGGTTGAGCTCTGGAAACATACGGGGCCTCGTCTCTCCATGGTGGAAGAAGGCTCTGAGCTGGGCCATCCTGGCCTGGCTTTGTCAGGGTTAATCCAGGATAAAAACACATGGTTTAAATATGCAAAATATATCACCACGATGCTGAGGACAAGCCTGACCTAGTATAAGAGCATAATTAACCACTGTCACCTGTGGGCTGCCAATGGCTGGTGGCTCTCTACAGACCAATATGCAGTCAGGTGGCCCACACCCTAGCAGCTTCCCTGCACTAACTCTTCACCCTCCGTACTACTGTCCATATCAGGTGTGCATCTATCCTGTCCACCACTTGATTAAACTAAACCACACATGCATGTGGATACTGATTTCTGTCACTGGAATAGCGTTATAAATAAGAACAGCACTGATGGCTATTGTTTGCTGAAGTGCTTTCTGGGTTCCAGTCCCACAGAACAGGCTGGTTGTGAGGCTTATCTCCGATCACCCATTTTTCCCTTGGAGAACAGTCATAAGGCTCCAAGGAGCTGAGCTCCCTAGAGAAGGTCGCACACTTAATAAGTCATGCAGCCAGAATGCAGCAAGCTGTAGAGCTGGATTGATTGACAGCTTGATGCCTTAACTCTCAAAAATATATTAGCATCGCATATGCAAAGCTCCAAGGATGAAATATCAGTAGAAGCTTCTCTGGGTATGCTGCAATCATGTCACATAACAAGTGACATCCTGAATCAAGAGTGATCCTTGTGAGGATCCGGTACCCCTGCCTTTTGCCTGCTCATCTGTTTCAGGCAGAGCAGAAAGACAGCCCTGTGTTGTGTGGGTCTAGTCCTCTACAACACCACAAACGTATTCAACTGTTACAGAAGCAGTTTCTAGGTACCAATTAAAGACAGTCGCTTAGGAGCTTCAAGACTTTATATTCTTTGTCCAGGATTCAGAACATGACCAAAGTGTCTCTTTGGGGAAGGCAAATTAAATATTTACTATACTGAAAACAAAGGATTCAAACAACATGAACACATTTTCAGAATTACACAGAAACACATATTCACATAAGCATGTGTACAAAAACGTCCAGTGTGGGCTGTGCACAGCCCAACTCCAGAGCCACGCATGTAGATAAAGGCAGGAAGAGCGTCCCCAGAGGTGCCCAGGGCACAAACTGCGTTTGACTCCAACACTGAGCAATTATTACCTCTGAGGGTCAGAATTATGGGTGGTACCCACTTTTTAAAAATATGCTCCTTGATTTTCTTGATCTGTTGCAATGAGCACACATTACTTTTATAATCAGAAAAATATAAATTCAGTTTCATTTTGAAAAAAAATAAGGGAACCAATCACGTGAGATAAAACTATGATTTCTTCTGCAGTTTATACTGGGCCAGTAAAATTCTAAACTACATTCACACAGGGCAAACACCATAAAAATCACAAGAATTATTATGATTTTTTTGAAAGCATCCGTAAGCACACATTTTAGAAAATACAACATGTCTGTGTGTTTACATGCTAGTTTTCAGGGGTGGCCAAACTTTTTATTTAACTTTACTTAACATCAAAGATGATGTGGCTCATTTAAAAGAGTGGATCAGCACCAGTACTTTTACTTTTTCCCTTCGCAGGATGTTGACCCCTGCTACCATGATAGAAAGACAACCAGCTAACCTAATAGGCCCTTTCTCTGCTCATCAAACCTCTCATTAACGATTAATTGGATCAGAAGTTCACAGGACATTATTGCTGTGTCAATGAGATGCGCGAGGTTCGGCTGCTGAAACGGAATGACTCGCTCGGGTGATAAATAATTTCCAGCGACGACTCGCCTTACCTCGCAGAGGTCACGGTCCTGGCTGCAGCGGGCGGCACCCGCTGCCCCTCTGACAAGAGCAGATGCGTCTCTCTTATCAGACATGCTAATTTAAGCTCCGAAATCTAAAACGTGTGAAACACCATCTCAGGGCAAACAGGAGATGCAGTCATTGTGTCCAGAGGCCGACACATGGTCCGGCGAGTCTCACGGGAAAATAAAGGGTCCAGGGTTTGGCTGGACTCAGGCCGTACCTGGTGGTGAGCAGCTATTGCAGGCTCCCTGAGCCACCCTGTGTGTGTCACCCGTGATGATGTAGGCCCACCGACACTGTTACTGAAATGATGGACTGAGATGTCTTCCTAGTTTAAAACGTTTATTCACGTCATCTCTCCAGGAAGGGAGCAAACCTTACTCAGGGCTGGAATCTGAAATGTTAGAGCATCTCAAAGACTGTCATTCCACACCAAACTCATTAGAGACTCTAATGGGCCGTGCTGTCCCCTGTCCCCTGGGAGGCATCTCAGCTAAAACCCAAGATAGAATCAACAAAATTTCAAGTCAATTGAAGCAGGGGAAAGGTTTGACTATAAAAAGTTCTTTAAAAGATCGTGAAATACAGGTTATGGTTGGTGTTGAGCATTGTGCCTAATTTGTAGCTCTCTCCTCTTTTCAAGAAGCCTCCCAGAAGGTGGGAAGCAGGTTCTTTCAACTTTATATTCTCCGGCAAACCCTGCCAAAGGGTAGACATTCCATGAAAATGTGCTGAAATGGATCAACTTGGAATTGAATTCAATGCAGACAGTAAATCAACTCGGACTAGCAAAATTCCTCATGAAACTGTGGGGTCAGTTACTCTTTATTCAAAAGCCAGTTTGCATTTTATTAAGTGAGGCTGTAGTGGGCTGTGTTCAGTAGAATGATGTTCTCTATCTGAGAACCTACAAACCAGCTCAGGATGTTTTCAGGATGGTGATGTCTTGGCTATAGATATCTTTCCCCTCCATCACCCTGTCCTCCCAGGATGGGGCCACTTCTATTCTCACCAAGAACCGAGAAGATGCAGTCTCTTCTTGCCCTTATTCCTCCATCAAAGAAGACCATGTTCGTGGCCTCACGCCAGAGGGATCATGCCCCATTTTCTGGAGCTCTGCAAGGATCACATCACTCTTCTCCCAACCAGGGAGAAGGAGGGCCAGGCACACCCACCAGCACCCGTCCACTCGTGATGACCAATGGTACTTGCCAATTTGACAGGCCACAGGTCTCCCGGATACTGGGTCAAACATGATTCTGGGTGTGTCTGTGAGGGTGTTTCTGGATGTGATTAACATTTGAATCAGTGGGCTGAGTAAAACAGTTTTCCCCAGTGTGGGTGGACCTCATCCAGTGCTTGGAGGGTCTGAATAGAACTAAGGCAGAGAAAGGGCAGAGTCTTGCTCTCTGCCTGGCTGCTTGGCTGGGACATCAGATTTCTCCTGCCTTTAGGCTGGGACTTACACAACCAGTTCTCCTCGTTCTCAGGCCTTCCGACTGGACTGGAACTACCCCACTAGCTCTCCTGGGGTCCAGTTTGCAGGTGGAAGGTCCTGGAACCTCAGCCTTCATAGTCACAGAAGCCAATTCCTGGTAGTAAATCTATCTGTCTGTCTATGTTTCTATCCATTATCTATCATTTATCTATCTATTATCTATCTATCATCTATCTATGTATCTATTCATCCATCTATCCATCCATCATCTATCTATCTATCTATCTATCTATCTATCCATCATCTATCTGTCTATCTATCTATCCATCATCTGTCTATCTATCTATCTATCCATCATCTATCTGTCTATCTATCTATCTATCTATCCATCATCTATCTGTCTATCTATCTATCCATCATCTGTCTATCTATCCATTATCTATCTATCTATCTACCTATCCATCATCTATCTATCTACCTATTCATCATCTATCTGTCTATCTATCCATCATCTATCTATCTATCTATCCATCATCTATCTGTCTATCTATCTATCCATCATCTATCTATCCATTATCTATCTATCTATCTATCTACCTATCCATCATCTATCTATCCATCATCTGTCTATCTATCTATCTATCCATCATCTATCTATCTATCGATCTATCCATCATCTATCTATCGATCTATCCATCATCTATCTATCCATCATCTGTCTATCTATCTATCTATCCATCATCTATCTATCTATCGATCTATCCATCATCTATCTATCGATCTATCCATCATCTATCTATCCATCATCTGTCTATCTATCTATCTATCCATCATCTATCTATCTATCGATCTATCCATCATCTATCTATTGATCTATCCATCATCTATCTATCCATCATCTGTCTATCTATCTATCTATCCATCATCTATCTATCTATCTATCCATTATCTATCTATCTATCTATCTATCTATCCATCATCTATCTGTCTATCTATCTACCTATCCATCATCTATCTGTCTATCTATCTCCTGTTGTTTCTGCTTCTCTGGAGCCCTGACTGATGCATCCCTGGCCCCCTTCCCACACCACCAGTTCACCTCATTCGACTCTGTGTCCTTTAGAAGGGCATTTGTCCCAATCCCCTCGCTTGTATCAGCACAGAGTGTAAGCAGCAAACTGTTATACATATTTTAGAATGGAACGAAATTTCAGCCGAAGAAGGAAGTCACATAGGGCCCCGTGCTTGGACAAGATGAGAGCTCTCTGATTAAGAAAGGTTGACCAGCTATAATGCTGCCCCGGAAGGCTAAGTCAATTAAAATGTTGGTTTTGCTTTGCAGTTGTCTGCAAAAGCAAAGGTCAGGCGTGCTCCTGCTCCTGTGCTGTGTCCAGGAACTTTAATCAAGTGAAGATCGAAGTCTCAGCTCGCATAAAGGCAGCGATGCCTGAGGCTCTCGGACCCACAGTCAGTTCAGTTCCAACGCCTTGGATGATGACCAGCACCTCCACCTCCATGGCAGCTCCTCACCACGCAGAGATGAGGGTCATCTAGAACAGCCTCAAGCTTCAGAGGAGCCTGAGCACTTCGGAATCTAGAGCTCCAAGACTCCTAAAAGCATGAGGAAGTGTCAAGGTGGGGAGATGGGAGCGTGGCATCGGCTCACTGTTAAAGGTTTCCTCTGTGTTAAGATGAGAACAAGAGCCCGAAAGCAGAACTGAAAACTCACACAAGAGAAGGAAGACAACGTTTGCTTTTTGCTCCTAATGGATGCTGCCCTGGTGGGGACTGTGGTCATCTGAGGGGGAGGGAGAGGAAAAGGACCACAGAAGACGGGCAAACGTGGAGATGTGGCACGTGGAGCTTGCCCTGCACATGGAGTGCGGTCGACTCTTCACACGGAGGCAGGTGGTTCTCTGAACAGGCCCAAGGCTTTGCCTTGAGCATTTCCTTGTTCCGTGAATGCAGGCCTAAACATGTTGGGCTCCATAGGGCTTAATAACATGAGAGTCTGTTTTAGTGCGAACATGTCCACTCGGGTAGCTGGAATCCAATCGGCATTCCTACGGTCACACCCATGGTCACCCTCTTACAGGAAAGGGCCTCACTGCCGGACATACACATCGCCCCCTGCCTTTCCACTGTTGACTCACTGGGACCACATGAAGCCCCAGCCGGTTCCCACGCACCAGCATGGCTTTCCGTGTTACCACGCGCAGCACACACAGGACTTCTACAGTGGGAAAGAGTTCCCTGAAGGAATAGAGCATTCTCCTATATGTTTCATGGTTTTGTTTGTTTTTTTCACTAACTATTTTCACTGATAAGGCAAATAAGGGATTTTTAAAATTAAATAAATACACCATGGAGATGTTTATTTTATTTCTTCATCTGCCTAAAAAATCAAAACAGCCACCTTGGTGTATAATAAACATTGGGATTCCAGGGAAGAGGACGCCATTGTGTGCATATTTCCTAATTATCAAGACTCCAACTTAAAGCTTCTGGGTGACTCTTCACTTTATTTCTAGTGTCAAAATGTGAGTGTCCAAACTTCAGTCATGCCAACAGTCCCCCTCGTGTTCTGGCATCTGCTTGGGTCTGAGCACAGCCAAAGGGTGCCGTGCAGGGAGGGGGGCTGGGGGGGTCTCTATCCATGAGCTCAGAGGAGCCTAACTGGGCCTGAACCTCCTTCCTTTTAAGCAGATGCACCTGACGCTTCGCAATCTTGGGGAAGCCCCCTGTGCGTGCCAGCACTCTGCCCATCCACACACATCCCCACACCGCTGTTGAGGACATACCGCAAACGTCTGTACCTTCAGCGCAAGCCTCACTAAGCTCTGTTCCTTGAGAAATAAGTGGATTTTAGGTTCCCTTGCAAGTAGATGGATCTGCCGATTATGGAGAGAACGAAAAACAAACAGCAGTTCAAAGCATTTGACAGGGACTGACCTTCCCTTTCCTCTGGCTTTCACTCTTCTCCCCATAAATATTTAATCATATGGATCCAAATTATAGACTATAAGTAAGTTCCAGCGTTGTCCAGAAGTTTTGTATCAGTCTCAGCCTGGTCAAGGGGGCAGAGCCCAAGCCTGCTGGCGGGAGCGAGGGTGGTTACAAAGCGCTGGAGGGACTTCGTACCAGAATTCAGTGTCAGCAGCCAGGGAGGGGGACCCGGGGGGGGGCAGTGTCCCCAAGGTGTAGCCCCACTGGGCCAATGGAATCCGGAACCAAGACCTCACAAGGGGGCCGCCTGCAGCTTGTGGAACCTCCAATGATGGGGGTGTCGGCAGAGCGGAGGAAGAGAGATGTCCTGCGTCTCCACCCGCCCCTGTCTCCTGCCAGCATCTGTCTGCTGTGACCAGTGGGCAGGCGCCTGGAGGGCAGACCACAGGGGAAGCTCGGGGTGGGGGCCGGGCACAGATAGCCCCAGGCCCAGCTCGGTTTGACGGTTATTTGGCCCAAGTCTGCATCTTGGGTGGAGCACTGCGGAGCCTACAAGGTTCAGGCTGAGCTGGGGGCTCTGATGCTGCCGGGCGTCTGCGGGTTGGTGCTCTGGGATCTTCGTCACCATTTCCAGAAAATGCTCGGAGGCTCAGAGTGCACGTTGTAATCCCTGTGGGCACCTCGTCCCTCTAACAAAACGTTGTAATTGTTGGTCCATCGTGGTGACCTCCAGTCATCAAAAACTGTCTAACCATGCTCAAGTAATTCTGTTTGCAGAGAGTTCACTTCAGTTCAGCAAACGTTTATCATGAGCAATTACGTGCTGGGGTGAGAGAGCAGGAGGAAGTGACAGCGGATGCTGTGGGCTCAGCCCTAGGGTCACTCCCAACCTGGACGCCTCGACGGCAAACAGAGGGAAACCCCGGCTGGTTGTGTTGCCTCTGACACACGCAGTGGAGGGTTGAGGCCAACTTCAGCCTTGACTTGGCTCAAGGCCTTTCTCAAGCCCGCACTCCACCACCTTCAGCAGACATGGTGGCCGGGACGAGGATCGGGGGCCTTTGCTGGTCACCCGTGTCCAGGCTGGAGTGGGCTGGGGATGGAGGGCAGGAGGGAGAGAAGGAGGAGTAACCGACCAGCAGCCCGTCAGCCCACAGAGAACTGAGCCATGAGCAGGGCTGGAACTGCAGGTTTCATAAAGCTCGATGCTGCTTCGGGACTAATATAAAGTTCCTAGATGTGAGAGAGGGGACAGCCGATGGATTCATAAGTCACACGAAGGTGCAAACCGCCCCGACTCTTGCCGGTGATGCTCCGCCATCCACGTCTGCCACCGTGATAGCCATGAGTGGGTACCGACGACCTTTCCAGGGAGGCCGGGACTTCGTCATCTCTCCTGGTGCCCAAAATAACTGAGACAATGCAGCCTGGGCAATTGCTTGATTGAAATTATGATATTTTCTCTACAATTTTAAACAAAACCCTTCCTTTGGCTGAGGAAGAGTTAGCTCCAGCTGAGGGACAGACAAAGCCTTTGTCCACCAGCCCAGAGAAACCAGATGGCAGGCATCTGCTGGGATCACAAAGAAAATTAGAAAGAAAAGAAAACATCCTGCATTGAATCAACCCCCTGGTGTATGACATGCAAGTGGGTCTGTGTGTATATGTCCTGTGTTGTATGAGATCAGCAAGCTGATAAATAAATACATAAATTGTTCAGGGATCAGGGACTTACCTATGCCCTGGAAAAAAAAAGACAAAAAAATGCAGACCGAAGACTCCATAGGGTCATCCAGAGCATACAGTGTTCTCATAGGAAACAAACAAAATACGGAGGCACCGAGATCATGAATCACCATGAGGGAAGCTCAAAAGACACGACAAATGGAAAAACCATCACCCTAAGAGGGAGGGCTCCCGATTTGCCAAATGATGGAATTCAGAAGAGAAGGAGAGACTTTCCTTAAGAAGCTGATAAAGAAGCTGAAAGAAGGCCTGTGGTCCTGGATCCCTCACATGTGTCAGACACTTAGAGCTGCCTGGGGAAGCTTGGACCAGAGAGGGGCCAGGGTCAGGGAGACAGGAGGCAGGGGCTCAGGCTGGACAGGCGTGGGGTGGTCTAGGGTTCTGAGAGAAGCGCCTCCCAGAAGACAGACTGCCAGGGCTCCTGCCGTGCTCCCGCCCCCAGCCTTGCAGCCCCCCGGTGAGAAGGCCCCTTCATGGGCAGGCATGCTCGCTGGTGCCCATCCCCTCCTGGGACCTCACTGCGGATTAAATATCCCCGCGTCTGTCTCTAGCCACGAGACCTCCTCTGGGGCCAGACACCCACGACGCCTCCTCCAGATGTGCCCAGGATGTCTGCAGGACCTCGGACCCGTGATTCCCTCTCCCTCTCTGACCAGCTTCTGATGTATTAGTTTCATGAAGAACTGCCCGCTCTTAGCTGCTCAAGGAGAAACATGGGAATTCATGCCCTTCACCACCGCCAAGGCACAGCCAGATCCTGGCGCATCTTCATCCTCAGCTTCCCCTCTGTCCTCCCCGCCTTGCTCTGCATCCCAGCCTCACTTCAGGCTCGTCCTCCCAGCCGGCAGGACTCCAGCCCCTTCTCCTGCCCAGACCCTCATCGCCCACCGTGTCCTCCCTCCAGGCTCCAGGGAGCCCCTCCCAAAGCACCAGCAGAACACGTCCCCGAGAGGACCCCAGTCCACAGGACAGGCCCCAGCTCTTCAGCAGGGCACACGACTCCACGCCCGTCCCCGAACCGAAACCTGAAGGGAACGCCATCCAGCAGGACCATCGGTCATACACAAATCTTTGGGGGTTTGTGATTGTTGCTGGTGGTGGTAATTGTTTTTTTCTGTTTAGGGTTTTTTCACTTTCTCACTCTCAGGCACACAACACAATCCAAAGCCATTGGAGACGCTGTATCAGCCCATGAGCCAGTCCAGACCCACGCTGTGCTAAGAAAGCCATGCGGGGAGCAAAGTTTCTGTTTTGCTTTTAACATTGAGACATGTCCAGTGATGTTTATTTGTTTATTTATTTGAACCCTTGGAGCAGTCTCATTGTTAGGACTGGCATTCCCCTTACTTCGAATGTCCTAGAATGAGCAGTGCCATGAAAACACAAGAACATAGGACCCTGACACTGAGCAAAGGACATTGAAGAACATACAGGGAGGTCTAATTTCTAATTTCCGTATGAAGAGGTCACCCTGGCACTTCTTCTGTCCTGATGGCTGAGGCATTTGCAGAAGGAAGTGAGGACATGGCAGACAGCTGACCTCAGTTCAGTCGGTCTCTATTCTTTGTTGGTGTCCCTGCCCCGGAGCCAGGAAAGAGGGGGGACATAACTGCACAGTCTGAAGACATTAACAGGAATTACTGACATGGCAATGAATTCAACAACACTGCTGAAATAGGCCAAGTCCTGGAAGGACACAGCCCAGCAAATCCCACTGAAGAAGGACGGTGACCTGCAGAGCCTGTGCCTTTTAAAGACATTGGATTCACAGCTTAAAGCCTTCCCACAGAGGAGCCTCAGGTAACACTGACTGCACAGAAACTCTACCGAAAATGGGGAAGGAATGAACACTTAACACCTTATTTTGAGAGACCAACAATATCCTGATAACAAAAGCAGGGAGACACTTTACAAGAAAACTACAGACTGTAAATATAGTCATACAAACAGCTCATACAATTCAAAATTAAAAAAAAAAAAACCCAATCAAAAAATGGGCAGAAGACCTGAATAGATATGTTTCCAAAGAAGACACACAGATGACCAACAGGCACATGAGAAGATACTCAACATCGTTAATTATTAGAGAAATGCAAATCAAAACTACAATGAGATACTAGCTCACACAGGTCAGAATGGGCATCATCAAAAAGTCTACAAATAACAAATGCTGGAGAGGGTGTGGAGAAAAGAGAACCCTCCCTCCTGTATTGATGGGAATATAAACTGGTGCAGCCACTATGGAGAATAGTATGGAGGTGCCTCAAAGAACTAAAAACAGAATTACCATATGATCCAGCAATTCCACTACTGGGCATATATCCAGAAAAAAATGAAAACGCTAATAGGAAAAGATACATGTACCCCAATGTTTAACAGCGCTATTTATAATAGCCAAGACATGGAAGCAACCTAAGTACCCATCAACAGACAAATGGATAAAGAAGATGTAGTATATACATATACAATGAAATACTACTCAGCCATAAAAAGAATGAAATTCTGCCATTTGCAGCAATGTGGATGGACCTAGAGAATATTATGCTTAGTAAAATAAGTCAAAGAAAGACAAATGCTGTATGATATCACTTATAGGTGGAATCTAAAAAATAATAGAGACAAATGTTTCTGTTTCTGCAAAACAGAAACTGACTCATAGACATAGAAAGCAAACTAGTGATTATCAGAGGAGAGAGGGAAATGGGGAGGGACAAGTTAGGAATATGGGATTATGAGATAACAAACCACTATGTATAAAATAGATAAGCAAGAAGGATATATTGTACAGCACAGGGAATTATAGCCATTATCTTATAATAACTCTTAATGGAATATAATCTGTGGAAATACTGAATCACTACGCTATACACCTGAAACTAATATAATATTGTAAATCAGCTTATACTTTGATAAAATAATTCCTTGGTGAATCAAATCCACCAATGTATGAAAAAGGTAACGTATCAAGACCAAGTGGGATACACCCCAGGAAGGCAAAATTGGTTCAACACTGAAAATTAATCAATGTATTTAACCATATTAATCTAAAATAATGAAAAGAAATCGTACGATCATATCAACACAGAAAAAAAATCTGACGAAATCTGAAACCCACTGATGACAAAAACTCTCAGCAAACTAAGGATAGAAAGAGAAAAAGAAGCAGATACATTTCTTCTTTCTAAGGAAGAAAAATGTCTTTACGTACATATGAGTTGGTCATGTGTGTAGAAAAGGAGAAGCCATCTACAAAATGAGCTACTGCAGCGAGTGGGACCACTCCCGCCTCTGGAAGCTTCCGTGGACACAAGGAAAGAAGCAGCAGTGGGACCCAGTCCTGCCCGTCCCTCCAACCTCATCTCCTGCCGCTCATGACTTCAGTCCCCGCGCGGCATGACACCAATGTCTCTTCCCACCTGAGGCCTTTCGCCTTGCTGTCCGCCCTGCCAAAGACCCCTTACTCCCGGGGCCTCCTCCCCAACATTCAAGGCTCAGCTAAGAAGCACCTTCCCAGGTAGGCCACCGGGGTCACCTTAGCTAGTGTTCATCACCCAGCCCCCCCTCCCACCTCTCTCTCTTCCAATTCCCTGCTTTTATTTTTAAATTTCTTTCACTCTGAAGGGGATTAAGCTATGCAATAAATAATCCCCGGGGATGTAATATACGGCATAAGAAATAGGGTCAATAATATTGTAATAACTCTGTATGGGGACAGACAGTTACTAGACTTACAGTGGTGATCACTTCATAATGTATGCAAATGCCAATCACCATGTAGCACACCTGAAACTAACATAATACTGTACATCAACTATATTTCAATGAAAATAAATAAATACACAAGTTTCCTTCACCCTGATTATCACGATGTGACATTATTCAAATGACTGGTTTACTATGTCTCTTCCCCCACAAAGTATGAGTCCCATGGGGCCAAGGATTTGACCCATTTTGTTTACTGTCATATCTCCAGGATCTGTAACAGTGCTTGGCACTGTGGCTTTAAGTAAGTAGTTGTTGAATGAATAATAAATGTCAGCGGATGTTATGACCTTAAAAGCCACTGAAATTTTAAAACTTGGCTTTTCCAAAGATATTTTTAGGAAAAATGAAAAAACAAACCATCAGATTGGGAGAGAATATTTACAAAACATTTATCTTATTTTTAAAAAATCTTGCTCCCTGGAAAATAAAGAACACTTACAACTCAATAATGAGAGAACCCAATAAAAACAAAGTGAGAAAATATAGGAAACGCTAAACAAAAGAGATATATATGGTTAATAAGCAAAAAAAAAAAAAAAAAGGCCCAACCTCATCAGTCTTCAGAGAAATGAAACTAAAATCACTTTTTGAATGTCAAAAAATTAAAATGTCTATTAACACCAAATGTTGGTGCTATTGTAGAGCAGTTGGAACTTTCATCCACTGCTGGTGGGAATGCAACATGGTGCAGCCACTTTGGAAACCAGACTGACAGTTTCTTACAAAGTTACACACACACAGAGTCAGGAACACCAGTCCTGAGTCGTTACCTAAGGGAAATCAAACAGGGACACACAAAGCCCTGAACATGGATATTGGCAGCAGCTTTAGTCTTAGTATCTAAAGACTGGAAGAATCCAACTGTCCCTCCTCTGGTGAATGAGAAAACAGAGTCACAATGCCACACAATGGACTGCAGTTCAGTAATCCAGAGGAATAAACCAGTGACACATGCTACCACGTGGGGAAGCTCAGAGCCAATATGCTCATTGCGTGAAAGAACCCGGGCACAAGAAGATGGCAGGCTGCATGTAAGATTCTAGAATGGGCAAATATAGCGTGACAGAAATAGGTCCCGGGAGAGGGGCAGGAGGTGAGCTTGGGGCTGGAGGAAATGCTGCTGGTCTTCCCAGTGGTGATGGTCCTAGGGCCACGTACATTTGTCAAAACTCATCAAAAGGTACGCTGGGGGAGTGTGAATTTCATTGTACATACACCAGACCTCAACAAACATGATTGGCCAGAGTCATCCTTGCAGCCTTCTGGAGAAGGAATTAGAGAGGCGCTACTAGGGACAGAGACCCACGAGATTGTTGTGGTGATTCTGGGAAAAACGTGCTGGAAACAACCAATGGGAGCAAGATATTGTGGTGACGTGAACCCCAAAGTCTTTTTTCCCTTTAAGAAATGATGCTGGGCTTCCCTGGTGGCGCAGTGGTTAAGAATCTGCCTGCCGATGCAGGGGACACGGGTTCGAGCCCTGGTCTGGTAAGATCCCACATGCCGCGGAGCTACTAGGCCCGTGAGCCACAACTACTGAGCCTGCGCGTCTGGAGCCTGTGCTCCACAACAAGAGAGGCCACGATAGTGAGAGGCCCGCACACCGCGATGAAGAGTGGCCCCCGCTTGCCGCAACTAGAGAGAGCCCTAGCAAAGAAACGAAGACCCAACACAACCAAAAATAAATTAATTAATTAAAAAAAAAAAAAAACACACACATTAAAAAAAAAAAAAAGAAATGATGCTTTAGGGAAAGATTCATTGAACAATCAGAATACTTGATAATAACGAATGTCGTATGTTGAAAACATGATATGCTGCATGTTGAATCATAATGCCCCAAAGTGCCCCTAACGCCACTTTTTTGTTTCCTTTGAGAGAAATGAAGTCAGTTTCTTGCTACAGGTCCCACCCAGCAGGATCTCTGCCAGAGCAAAGCCAGGCAGGACCCCTGAGCGGGCATCACTGCAGCTGCCCCTGCCCTTTCCAGGGGAAGGTGCCCGTCCCACAGAACCCAGCTGAACTTGGGCTGAGGAATCAGCCCACCCGACCCTGGGAGAAAGGCCCACCCCCTCTCTGGGAGCCCCAGGCCTATTCTGTGCGGTCAGCTGTCCCTAAAATCCCAGCTGCACGTTCCCCTTGACATTTCAGGAGAAAATGAGATTCAGTGATTTCTGGATTGTTCAAAATTGCTTTCCCCAAAATGAGGTAACCCTTCAATGGTAAAATACACATTTTTGTTTGCAAGCTTTCTGGCTATGATTTCCAAGAGACGAGTTAATTCCACTCATCAACTCTCCTTCCAAATAATAGACGGGTGGCAGCTAAGAACCCAAGCAGGTGAGGAGAGTCCTTACGAACGAATGCATGGTCTCCCCGACATCCTCATTTCATCTACTAATCTCCAGCACTGTGGACGCTTTGCAATAGACTTTTATGCACATGGCTCAATGACTTTTATCTCTTTCTGCAGCACTAACCATTTATTTTGCTTCTGTGTGATGTTATTCCAGATAGTCGGTAGATTCCAGGGGAAAACATATTTTATGAGTTAATAATTCTTACCAAATTATTTGGTTCGTAGATGATTTGCATATTTTTACAGGCTACTGAGCCACTGAATCAGAGGTAGAGAGTTGAAGCACACATTTGCTTCTGGAAAGTTTGAGATGAGCCTAATAATTTACCAAGGATGAAGGTTTGACCATTTCAAATATTTCAGCACCACATTTCCCTGTGAGCCTTCATTTGGCTGAAGATGCAGTGAACTGTAAAATGCACACATCAATTACCACCAAAATAATTTGGAAAGGACAATATTAGCCAACATATTTATAGCAGCTTGGAGATATTCTTGGCTGCAATCTATACTGTTCACTCTTCTTAAATCAGAATACCACCGTGCAAAAAAGAGTTTAGCAATAAAACATCAAAGAAAATGTAATGAGAGTTTGGTGATGCAAAAAATTGTCTCTTTTTCTTATTTAGGTCCTTTACCTGGAGGAATAACTTAGAATCTCTGCCATATTCTGCTACTAATGAGATAATAAAATTATTGCTATCTCACTTCACTTTGCTGCTTTCCCTGCAAGGCCACCTGCCCTTCTGCTGTGGGCTGAGTTGTCCCCTGAAATTCCTACCTCCAGTACCTTAGAAAGTGATGGTATTTGAAGATGGGGGGCCTTTAGGGCAGTGATTCCGTTAAAATTGGCTCATGGGAGCAGGTCCTGATCCACCTGACTGCTGCCCTTACAAGAAGAGATCAGGACACAGACACACACACAGAGAGGGAAGACCATGTGAGGACACAGAAAGAAGACGGTCATCTACACGCCAGCGTGGTGCCAACAGGGTGACTGCAGCCCCACCAGCCTGGCCTGTAAACAGGGTCCTAATCACCCAACTTCATCCGAATGATGGTGGCCTTAGCCTGCTGACGCACAGGAAGCTGGCTTTCCTCAAGTGGCTCTGGCTTTGTTGGGAATCCCAGGAAACTCTGATCTTCTTTGTTTCTCTGTCCCTGTGTGGTCTCCACATGCCTGCGTGCACAGCCCAGAGCCACCTGGAGGGACATCCCCTTTGCCTCTGCCTGTGTGACCTGGCCCCAGGGCTCCCACTGAAAGGACTCTCTTTGTTTCACACTTTGAGCCGCCATATCTTGTCAACAATCCTCAGATTTTTAAGACAGGAGGAGTGGAAATTCACATGTAGACTTCTGAAAGTCTCTCCACATGCCTTACTATCAGGTTGCCTCACCTGGGCCGACCTCTCTGACACAGAAGGTCGGGACCCCCAGCTTTGTTCACCGTAAGCCACTCCAGAGCCACACCCCCGGCCAGTGTGCCTTGCTCCTGCCCCATCAGGCCCTGAGATCACCAGGCTCACTGCTCTCCCAGCGGCTTGGAGATGGGTAGATGGATGAATGGTTGCATGCATGCAAATAAAATCTTAAAAAGAATGTGGATTCTGAGGTCTCCATTTAATTCCCTTCTCACAGAGCTGCCTGCTTTGCTAGGAGAGACATATACTCTGGGTGCTTAAAAAATTCTGAGCCAACCTCCCAACCTCCCTAAAATCCAGCTTGCCTGAGTCGGGTGCTCTGTGAGCTGCTGGCTTATCCCTATGCTCAGGAACCACAGACCAGTGGAGTAAAGAAGAAAACAGAAGTAGTATACAGCTTGTTGGGAAATATTGAGCCATAAACGTGTGTGAGTATGATGTAGACACACATATGCATTAAGTCATATATGTCCATATATGACTTAATATCAAACACACACCAGACCCTGGAAACAAAGGGGATGGAAGACAATTCCCAGCAGAAGTCTGCAAGGAAAGGGCCTTGGGGAGCCCGACTTTGGAGGGTGCAGCTCTGGGATGCCTGGTGGAGGTGTGTTCCCGGTGGACGACAGGGACAGCAAGGGACCGGCAGGCTCCGGGGGGGGGGGGGTGCAGAGAAGGGGAGTCAGCGTCGTGGGGTTCGCGTGCACACTTGCTGTCCGTCCATCAAACCCTAGCCCCGTCCCTGCAGCGAAGCCCCGGGTCGTCCCTTCACCTGTCAGCCTCCGTCCTCCCCCCCACCCCATCCCCCGCCTGCAGATTCATCGTGTTGAGCACAAGAACGTGTGTCAGGCACAGGGCACGGCCCCGAGGGAGGGCCTTGTAAGTAATGGCTGTGAGAACGCTGCCCCCGTGACAGGGACGTCGCCGTCTGAGGCCAGACGGGAGGCCCTGGAGCATCGGGCGGAGAAGTGGTCCTTCCCGCGTCTGCAGTGCGCGTGCGCGGTCCTTCTGGTCCCCGCCTCGCTCCAGCCAGGCTCCCTCGGCCCCTTTCCTCCTCCCCATCAGAATCTGCTGGTTCTCCCCGACCTCCCCCGAAACACCCAGGCATTCAAGGGCGTCGCCAGCCTCCTGGAGTATTTGGGGACCGAGGGCGTTTGCCGCGCAGTGACGTAGCTTAAATCAAGTTGGGTGCAGTGCGTCCCAGGACTTCCCCGTGCAGAGGGTTTTCTGCCCCCAGGGTCAGCTGGACGCCTCCCCCGCTTCCTGTCCCCCAAGGCATCGAGGTGGTGCTCCCGTTTCCTTCCACAGAAATGCAGCTTGCTTCCTTTTCTGCAACAGAACCCACATCGCCCCAGGCTCCCACCCGGGTTTATGTCTGGTCTTAGGTCTGGTCACCTCCCACCTTAGAGAGTCACGGCTGAGCTGCTTATTTTCTGTCATTCAGGACAGAACTTAAGCTCCATGAGGGCAGCGATTCTGCCTGCCCTGCTTTCCACTGTGTCCCAGTAGCTGCCACAGCTCCTGGCTGTGGTCCATCAATGTTTGTTGAGTCAAAGAATATGTGAGATTGCTGGGTCGTATGGTAGTTCTATTTTTAGTCTTTTAAGGAACCTCCATACTGTTCTCCATAGTGGCTGTATCAATTTACATTACCACCAACAGTGCAAGAGTGTTGCCTTTTCTCCACACCCTCTCCAGCATGTATTATTTCTAGATTTTTTGATGATGGCCATTCTGACCGGTGTGAGATGCTATCTCATTGTAGTTTTGATTTGCATTTCTCTAATGATTAATGACGTTGAGCATTCCTTCATGTGTTTGTTGGCAATCTGTATATCTTCTTTGGAGAAATGTCTATTTAGGTCTTCTGCCCATTTTTGGATTGGGTTGTTTGTTTTTTTGTTATTGAGATGCATGAGCTGCTTGTAAATCTTAGAGATTAATCCTTTGTCAGTTGCTTCATTTGCAAATATTTTCTCCCATTCTGAGGGTTGTCTTTTGGTCTTGTTTATGGTTTCCTTTGCTGTGCAAAAGCTTTTAAGTTTCATTAGGTCCCATTTGTTTATTTTTGTTTTTATTTCCATTTCTCTAGGATGGGGGTCAAAAAGGATCTTGCTGTGATTTATGTCATAGAGTATTCTGCCTATGTTTTCCTCTAAGAGTTTGATAGTATCTGGCCTTACATTTAGGTCTTTAATCCATTTTGAGTTTATTTTTATGTATGGTGACCATAATTCAAAAAGAGTCATGTACCAAAATGTTCATTGCAGCTCTATTTACAATAGCCAGGACGTGGAAGCAACCTAAGTGTCCATCATAGGATGAATGGATAAAGAAGATGTGACACATATATACAATGGAATATTATTCAGCCATAAAAAGAAACAAAATTGAGATATTTGTAGTGAGGTGGATGGACCTAGAGTCTGTCATACAGAGTGAAGTAAGTCAGAAAGAGAAAAACAAATACCGTATGCTAACACATATGTATGGAATCTAAGAGGAAAAAAAAAAAGGTCATGAAGAACCTAGTGGTAAGACGGGAATAAAGACACAGACCTACTAAAGAATGGACTTGAGGATATGGGGAGGGGGAAGGGTAAGCTGTGACAAAGTGAGAGAGTGGCATGGACATATATACACTACCAAACGTAAAATAGATAGCTAGTGGGAAGCAGCCACATAGCACAGGGAGATCAGCTCGGTGGTTTGTGACCACCTAGAGGGGTGGGATAGGGAGGGTGGGAGGGAGGGAGACGCAAGAGGGAAGAGATATGGGAACATATGTATATGTATAACTGACTCACTTTGTATAAAGCAGAAACTAACACACCATTGTAGAGCAATTATACTCCAATAAAGATGTTAAAAAAAAAAAGAATATGTGAATCAATGAACAAAAGAGAACACAAATATATATAAACAAAAGCTAGCATATCATTAGCAAAAGCAGGGACTACCTAACAAGTACCTCTATTTTAAAATAAACATAATGATAACGTCAGCTCCTTACCTTACACCTAAGTTAAACTCCATGTTTTAAAGATATGCAAATACATATAGACTGTAAATGAAGAAAAAGTAAAGGATTATTTTAATAATTTAATAATTTGTAATGAAGAAAGATTTCCTTAGCAAAATATAAAACCCAAGAAGTAAAAGATTTACATATTTGGTATTTTAAGATTAAAAAAACAAACTAAAGACTTCTGAATAAACAAACACATCATAAATAAGTTAAATATTTGGAAGAAAATATTTGCAATATGTGTAACAGACAAAAGAAATTATAATCATGGTGCATGAAGAATTAGTACAAGTCAATCATAAAAGGCAAATGATCCAACAGAAAGGCAGCAAGGATATGAACAAAGAAATTCACAAGAGTAGAAATAAAAATATTTCATAAACCTAACAAGAGAAGGTCAACTTCATTAGGTATCAGGAAAAAGTAAATTGATTATGTCTATATTTTTCCACACCCTTCAGATTGGTATTTTTTAAGATGTATAATGACAAGTGTTGGCCAGATTGCAGAGAAGTGAGCTTTTTTGCACACTTTTGGTGAAAAAGCAAAAGGGAGAAGACTTTGGGGAATGCACTTTGACAGTATCAACTTTAAAAGGCTCTATCTTTTGCCCCAGCAACCAGAGTGAGATGAATCTAGTTGACGTTACAGAGTTAATGTGGGATGAGGTGCAGCCAAATAGGGGTGATGGAGCCCCAGGCAGCATCCTGGGCGGCGGGGTGCAGGGACAGACTTATGTACGGAAGAGGTAAAAGCGTCGGGCACAGCATCACCTGTGACACCAAGAAGACAAGCTGCCTTTGATCACAAACGCACCTCAGAACAGACAGGCGTGCAAAGAGTGAGGTTGCGTGGGAGACTCACGCTCAATTAATTGTGTAATTGGGGGTGGGAAGAAAAGTGATTTTAGAAGCAGAAGTGCAGGAAGAGCCTTCCTGTAGCTACATGGGACCTCTTGTCCCCTGAACAGGGAGATGGCCTGTGGCACCTGCTTGTCCTATTTCCCCAAACATGAACTCCATGTTCACCCCAGTAACAAAGCAGTGATGGGAACTTTACCTCTTTAAATTCTCAGATTCTCCCACATATCTCCAATCACCCAAGCCACTGTGATGGACTCCTTACTCTCTCTGATGTTGTGTTTGCCCCCCTCCAGACACTGTCTGGCTTAAAAGCTTGTCCTGAGTTCTCTGCTAGTTGGATAAACACCCAGTCTTCACTCTGAACTGCAAGGCTCTGACTTCTCCAGCTCCTGGCTACATCCCAGCACCATCTCAGCTTATCTTCTCTCTCTGCAGGAACACTAGCTGTTCCATGGTTTCCTGATCACATGCTTTCCTCATGACCTCAGGGCCTTTGCACCAGCTGTCCCCTATGCCTGGAACCACAATGTCCTTCCCCATAATGTTAAGTCTTCTTCCAGGAAGACTTTCCGAGCACAGACTAGGTCAAGTTATCTTGTTTAACGCTTTCAAAATCCCCGCTCTTTCTCCTTTATGGAAAGTTATCATACTTTAACTTACGATTCAATAACTGATTTCTATTGATCCTAAAACATGGAGCTGGGGTGTCAGCTCTGCTAGGACCAGGGCTCTTTACGTGGTCTCTACTGTCCCCAGCAACTTATTGGACACTCACCAATTATGTGCCAAGTGAGTGAATGAATGAGGCCTCTCTGGAATTTAAAGGTTCTCAGGAGTCGCTTGATGGCCGTGTTTCAGGGTCATTCCATTCTGGACCCCAGGAATTCCGGGGTCCCCTCTCGAAAGCAGAGCTGAGCTGCAGACACCATGCCACCTTCATCAGTGTTTCTACATGCTCCAAAGGCCAAGATCTCCTCTGAAGTGTAACCCATCCATGTGGGAGGCATGAGGCTAGCACTGGTCTCCTGGAGGTTCACCAGAGAAGGGAACAACCAAACCACAAGCTCAGGGAGCCTCTTCTCCAGCATCTTAACCCAGCAGGTTGGTGTTTCCCCTCCCAACTCTTCTAAGCACCCCCTAGGGTAGGGGAAAAACTCCTCATTCATTTTCTACTAGGAATTTGGTGCTATTTCCCCAAATACTATATGTCCAACTTTGGTCCAATTTTCTCACTCTGTTAACTCAATCCTACTCCCCAGAAAATCCAGGAGGTTTGTAACAGATGAATCTCTCCCCTCCACTCCCCTCCAGAACCCTCCAGTTGTGGACACACACTTGAAAACAACCCAGAGTCCAAACACCCAACCATACAAAAGTGCCTGAGTCTCTGTCTGAGACATTACTATCTTAAGTTTTATATGACTGAGCCAATTCCAGAGAATGGATAGTTCGACAACATAAATTAAAGTGAAACAAATAGACTTCAGGCTGCCCTTATGCTCTTTCAGGAACTTCACGTAGCAATTATAATAATAACACTTAGCATCTTCAAAGGTCTTTTAAAACAGAGCAAATTAATCTCCACCATAGTGATACGAGGCAATGGATGGTGCACCCGTGATTTGTACCCAGAGAAAGTAAGGGGAAGGGGCTGTATTAATGTCCCAGACCACAGATGCGCACGCACACACATCCTGGACGGAGCTGGAACCTCAGTCATCATGTGGTCCTGCCTGGTCCCAGGATGGGCACCCATCTCACCTGTGACCTACTCGTTTGATCTGAACTGTGCCCTGGGACTCAGACTCTCCCGGACATGCCAAGCCCACAGAGGGCTCCCACTGCACACGTGCACGTCTGTCTCCTGAGTGATTCTCGGTGACTCTGCGTCTGTCAGTCTTCTCAAATCTGTCGCTACAATCATCCTTTGAACAAGCAAACAGCAGTCCGCCACTTGGGGTGCTCCCTTCCCTCTGCAAACGCGGTCGTTGGGCTGACAAGCACCTTAGCCTAGGGCTGTCCTGCCGTCTTTGTTCTGTGCTCCCATCAGCATCTCCCCCAGCTCCTGGATGGGAGGGTCTCCGAGGATCGGCTGTGGGGCTGCCGGAAATGAGGTCTTGGATTCAGTAGATGGCACTCTTACCTCTGATTCAGGGAGCATCCGTTTCTCTGCACACTCATACCTGAGACGAGAAGGTAGCTTGCTGCATTCTGAGCCACAGTAGCAAGTGTATCCTCCCCATCACCCCACATGGAGATCATCATCTCTCTGAAAACTCCCCAAAGGAGTTAGCCCATCTGCTACATCCTTGGACCAACCTCTAGAAATTATACAAAAAACACTGAAAGTACTGAAAGGGCTTCTGGCTATAGAATGGATCTTCCGGCCTAAGACCTTCTAGAATGTTCTTTCAAGTCGCCTGGTTGTAGAGCACCAGCTTCTTGCTCCTAACAGCAACTGTCTCATTTTACTCCAACCCGTTTTCAGGAAAGATGCTCCTCTAGCTTGAGAATATGCTTAAGCAATTGTTCAATTATATATTCTCAGGTAAATGTTATCTGTGCCGTGTAACACTAATTGTTTTGTCTGGTTACTTGATGGAAAAATAATTATGATAAAAATAATGAGTGCTATACGATACAAACCAGGTAGCGAATTTATTTCATGGCTTTAAAATCTCTGCTATTTTTTTCTTTACAAAAATATTTGTTTTTCTGATTTTCTTCTTCCCCTAAAACTGTGAGAAGACAAGTGAAAATTTCAGGACGTCTCTTGCCATGGAATTAAGTAAAAAATAAAAATCACTTCAACTCCATTAGGCATAAATATTCACTATGAACATTCCGGTAAATTTTTTCTCTCATATGGTTTTGGTGAGGATTCCAGTAGATGGAGGTGAGAGAACTTTAATTTGATTTGGCTTAAAGCCATAGAAGAATTTATAAAAGGATGCTTGCATGTCCTTCAGAATTCAGAATAAAGAGCAAACGTGGGAAGCTCAGAGCAAGGAGCTGGCGTGCAGTCAGGACCTCCCCCCACCTCTGGCCCCCGCGGCCTCTGAGGGTCTGCCTCACGCTCTTCTCCCGCAAGGCGTCTTTCTTGATTTCCAGGGCACCTGGGAGGAAGTGGCGCCACCCACAGCCCCTAAGTTCATAACGCACGCTTTCCGGAGAGCAGACAGGTAGAGCCAGAAGCCCTGACTCCCAATTTCCAGTTTCCAGTGAAGGTTCTTCATGGTCCAACCGGGTCACGTGACTTCTCAGGACCAGTCATCTGGGCCAGGACTCAGGGAAACTCGGAACCCACAGGTGGCTCCCAAGGTACCCAAGTGGACAGAGATGGGTGGAGGGTCAGGCTCCAGAGGAGGCAGGTGTACACAGGACACAAGTGTGTGTGTGTGTGTGTGTGTGTGTGTGTATGTGCGTTGGGGCTGAGGAGGAGTTTAAAAAAGATAATAAGGATAGTGGTTCTGCTATGCAGGATTTTTTTAATAATTATGTAAGTAAATTATTTTTAATGCATGTGACATGACAAGACAGCTTGTAAGTCTCTGTGTGTCTCAAACAAGGTTTGTTACTTTGAATAATTTCTAGATTTAATCACAATTAATGCATAGATTATTTCCATTTTCCTCAAAAATGTGAATAAATTTCTGGGGTTGGCACAGTTATTTTTATTTATTATTATTTATTTTATTTTTTGGCATGTTCATTTTAAAATCCACAGATTATAGAATTTTCCTTTGCAGTGGATGGAAGGAACTGCCTCTATTCCAGACCTGGGTCTGTGCTTTCTTCAAACCAGTATTTTGAAGTACGTATCACTATTTACAAAAAGGAAGTCACAATGAAGAGTTAAGAAAACACGTTGCTGTAATGGTCAGTTGGCCCCTGTGCTTTTCCCACGGCCCGTGGGCAGTTTTCAGGGTAACCCCAAGAAGCAACATATCTCTCATCTCATTGCCCAACGGTCTTCAGGGCACAGGGCCCGAGCTTGGGCAGCCAGGATGTGCCCAGACCCATCTCCCAGAGCACAGCTTCCCTCCTACAACAGCAAGTTGGCTTACGGCATCTTTAGCAGCAGAGGTTGTGAAATTCTTTCTTCATAAATTGGCTTACATCAACCAGGTAAAGACAAGATCAGTTTTCTGAGTTTGCCCTGCAGCTTGATGGGAGCGATTTCTACTCACCACCTTTCCTGATTGTTGTTGGGGAAAATTTCAGACTTTTGGAAATGCCTCTTAGGAAGTCATTGTTTGTGGAGGTCTGGTGTCTTATGATTGATAATTGACTTAAATTGCATTCGGATGTGCCATGTGACTTTCCTCTTATCAATATGCCATTTACAAAAGAAGTTTTTTGCTCACAGGGGTGCCCTAGATCCCAATTTGACATGACGTTCTCTCTCCACTTACCTGTGTGTCTTAGTACATCACACAGAGCTGTGCATGCTTTATAAGCTTTTAATTAAATCTGGGGAAGGGTTGATTGATGGAAAGGGAAAAAAGAGCAGGTAAAAAATGTAGGTTTGAAATTGGCACCGAGAACAAATTGAAGCCTAATTAATAAACAGGAAGAACCTGAAGTCATGCTTGGTTTGGAAACTGTGTCCGATTGTCATCAGAGATGACGGAGATGTTGTACATTACTAGCATGTAAATCTGGAAGGGCGTGGCTTGTTCAGAAACGCAGAGAAGGAGGGTGTAGGGCACCACCCTTCAGTCTCAACAGAAGCTGTATTTGAAAGCCAGATGGAGAGAGAAAACTTTTAAAAGTTGAAAGCATTGAAATGTTTCCGTGCGATAAAATCCCTACGAAACTGCTTAATAAAATACTTAGGGTAACCGCCTCTAGGTGTGAGCTCATGGAAGGAAAAAGAGAGCATCTCTGGCAGCAAGTCAAGGGGACCTGATTCAACCGCATTATGGAATTAAATGACACCCCCGCCCTATGCTCAAGCACAAGTGCACACCAGCCTCACACCACCGACAGGCTGGCGATGAGCCCTGACTCCACGCTTCTCGAAAGAACCAGCTCCTTTGCAGTCACCATCTTATTGGGAACATGGGATTTTGTCTTATGTTTTTCAATGAAGTGCGTAAACTGCATTTGTGTTTCCGCCGTCCTCTTCAGACCAAAAGGCATGTCCGTTTTCTTCTGACGGTCACATGTTCGAAGCCTCGTGGAGGGCGGCGCTGTGTGTGGACCTCCCTGCCTGGACCACAGCTGCCGTGAGCGCCCACAGGAGCTTCAGGGAAGCCGTGCTAATGGTGAGTGACTGCAGGTCAAACGCTAACTAGGGAAGCAGGCACGTTTACAGCATCCTCACAGACGGACTATTAATATTTCATTCCAATAACCAAAAGGAAAAAGCCCCTTGTAGAAGACACAATAAATAAAAATCAAAGGGATCACTTTTCTCTCAATAGACACATTCATAACTGCTCTTGTGAAGTCGCAGAGCAGGTGAAACATGCCAAGCGCTGCAACAGGGGCTTCACATGCACCTGGAGTGATTAGGAAGCCTTGTCGTATCATCCCGGCGCTCTTCTCCGGCTGGTAACTCAGATCATGCAATTGTAATGGGCACCACTGGAATGCCTCCCAGCAAGTCAGATGTTCAAAGTGTCAGAATATATACATGCAGTAATAAGCCTTACACGCAACCGCCCTATAATTCTCATCTTGATAATATGGATATTTGCTCCTACTTACTGGGTATCTCAAAACATGAAACACATATGAACTCATTAATCCTTTTAGGATTTCCATTTAGGTTAACATGAGTCACCAAAACAATTACCTAATGCAATGCAATATTGTGCTGAGTCTTTTGGATTATTAGATGTCAAAAAAAACAACCCTATTTCATTCTGCCATCGAGAGATTTTCAGTAGGTTATACAAGACTTGCAAACAATATGGGAAAGGAGCTGATTTGAACACAACCCTCAGACGACAGAATGCTACTTGGAGTCACCGTGTCTCATTTGCAAAATATTTAAACTCGGGTTCTCTGGGATATTGCTAGGGTTCTGGCCACACCCAGAGCTTTGGATATGTTTTAGTTATCTACTGCTGAGTAACTAGTTATCACACATTTAGTGGGTTAAAACAGCATGCATTTATTGCCTGGTGGTTTCTGTCAGTGAGGAGGGAAGACACCGCGTGGGTTAAATCAAGATGTCAGCTGGGTGCTGTTTTAGCCTCATCCAGGCTCACTGTTTGTTGGCAGAATTCATGTCCTGTAGAAGTGGTGTCATTCCCCTCCTCTGAGCGGTGGGTTTTCCCTCTAAAAACACATGTGGAGTAATTCTATCCTCTACAAAGTATACTACCTGTAGTGGGTTGAATAGTTTCCACCCAAAATTCAGGTCCACCTGGAGCCTCAGATGTGACCTTCCTTGGAAATAATACCATCGCAGATGAACTCAAGTGAAGATGACATCCTGCTCGACTAGGACTAAGATCCTTTTAAGAAGGGGCGAGAAGCATAGAGACTCACAGGAAGAAGGCAGAGCTTTGGACGATGCAGCCATGAGCCAAGGACCACCAAGGTCTCTAGGAACCATGCAAAGCTGGGAGAGGCCCGGAGCAGATTTTCCCCAGAGCCCCCGAAGGAACCAGCCCTGAGGACACCTGGATTTCAGACTCTGACCTCTAGACTGGGAGAGAATAAATTCCTGTTGTTTGGAGCCGAGCAGTTATGGGCACTTGGTTACAGAAGCTCCAGGGACTTAACAGAACAGGATGTGGAGTTGACCTGTCCATCCCCCGGCTGAAGAAACGCCCCCGCCTGCGTCATGCTGCGTCACACAGCGCGGTCATCTCGTAGTCATGCTTGACGACAGCGGATCCTGGAAGGTGCAGGTATGACTTCCTGCCCAGGGCACCAGGGGGAAAGGAGCCTTCCTCCCACTGGCCCTCCAGGCTCCGGCTCGGATCCCGCAAGCTGCACCCCCTCCCCACGACTGCCTGTATCTCTCTGTGCTTCTGGAAGGGGTGTGCCCCTACATGTAAAACCAGAACCAGGTATGGCTGGGAGCTTTCTGGAAGGTTCTCAAGGGGTGTGAGTGGGACAAGGTTTGGGTACAAACAGCCGAGCGTTAGAAGACAAGAGGCGTCTGAGACCAGCTTCTGGAGGAGTTGGGAGATGGAGGTGATTAGTGTGTGCAAGCAGCTCAGCAGAATCTCACTCCATCCAGAAGAGAAGTGTGTCAGGTACAAGGGCAGGATGAACACCTCCACACCTGCAAGCTAGCTGCCCGGCCAAGGAACCATCATACAGAAACCGCCTGTGTTAATAAGCTTCATGTTTTCCAGATCACTTTCTTGGTGACCCTTCTAGCATTATTAAATAGGGCTCTGCTGGAAAAATGTAAGCATCTTCAGTTCTTCCACGGGGAATGAAGGAAGGGGTATATGTCCACATTAATCTTGAAAGCAAAATCTTGCCTCCTTTCCTCCACTCCCAAAACTGCCAAAGGAGGGACATGGAGTTGGAAGAGAGAGGACTGGGGGTGAGAGCCGCGGCTCTCCCCTCTGTGGACTGTCTTGTGGTCTCAGTCTCATGACTGTCGAGGAGTAAGGACAGCCGACATTGATGGACTGCTTATACACTAAAGGACTTCACATACGCCGTGCGCCTTCCCTGTCACCATAGCCCAGGAGAAGGGCATCTATTCCTCCCTGCAGGTGAGAAAGCCGGCCTCCTTGCCGAACACCACACAGCCAGCTGGGCCGGGATGCAGCCCCTTCCTTGGCCTGTGCCCCTGGCCACTACTCTGAGTGGCTCCTGATTCCTACACAGGGGACTTTATCTGCAAACCTGCTACACACACTCCAACCACCAACTCGGAAGAAAGCTGGACTTGGTGTGGAGAATGGCAGGGAGCAGGGGCCCCTTCTCTGCAGCCCACACAGGGCACCGTGCTTCTCAGACCACGCCGACTCCCAGGGGAGCCCCTTCCAGGAAAGGAGGGTGAGGTTTTGGCCCTTAGGATGCTGGCCCTCTTTAGCTGTCCAGGGCTTTTAGCATGGCCCAGAGCCACCCCCAGAGACTCCTCCAAACGAGAAGGGTTTGTTTATGGGACAACATGATTTCCAAGCAAGTGCAGGGAAGGAAAGAATCTAGAGTGGAAAGAACCTAGAATGGTCCATGAAGCTTCAGTTCATGGCTGCATCCCCACAGCCCAGAAATAGGGTATTCACTAGAGCAGTTCAGTGACACTGAGCAGACCTGACCTTTCAGGACCCCCAAAGACATATGGTATGAAAGGGAAAGCCACACATCTGGGGTTACCCCCAAACCCGTCATCCCTAGTCATCCATCCATCCACCCATCCATCCATCATCCATCCGTCACCCTACCATCCATCATCCATTATCCAGCCATCCATCATCCATCCATCCAAGTGGGGCCCCAGTCCCACAACCACAGGGAAATGAATTCTGCCAAAAATCAGAATGAAGCTGGAGGCAGACCCTTCCTCAGAGCCTCCAGGTAAGGGCCCAGCCAGTGACACCTTGACCTTGGCCTAGTGGGGTGACCTGGAGCAAGACCCAGCTGACCACGAGGGGATGAATATGTGCCGTGTAAGCCAGTCAGCGTGGGGTGATTTGTTGAGGCAGCAACAGGAAAGTAACACAACTTCCATTCTTTAAAGGCAATGAATCACACGGAGAAGATGTCTTCTCCATCTTTTAGGACTTAGTTATGAGTAACTCGTCCTCAATCTCTCCCCTGAGTCGACTTTGGCTGCCCGCTTCCTCAAGGAGACCACATCCTCTCTCTCTGCCTAACCCCCATTGCTCCATCGATTGTGACATGGACCCGTTCCTTCATTCTGCAAATAACTGAGAGGACGGGCACTCTGCCTGTGGGCCCCCCAGGAGGAAACCCTGCCCTTGAGAAAGACACACGGATGTTGGAACAAAGTTGTCAGCAAGGAGTAACAGACGTGTAGCTGAACGTCTGCGGGGACAGAGCAGGGAGACAGCGAGGGGACAGCGTAGGGAGGGGGTGGCACGGACCACCACCTGCAGCATCAAGCAGCAGGGCCTCCCGGAAGCTTGTCCCTGTGTAACCATGGCCAGGGGATGGGCAGGCTGAGCCGCGAGGGCATCCAGGGCGACACATGACGCACCGTTTGTGAACTGCGGGGAGGAATGGGAGGGCTTGAGGTGGAGCCTGGCGTTGCCAGAGCTGGGTCTGGGGGCTCCTCTGGCTGAGAGGGAAAGAGGAACTGGAGGGGTCAGGGAGGCCAGTTGGGTGAAGCAGAGCCAAGGATGCAGAGGGGACAGAGGGGAGGGTCTGGGAGACAGGAAGGACCCCGGACTGCGGGCGCACCAAGGCTGTAGCCTGTCCCGCAGGTGGGAGAGGGCAGCCGGGGCCCCAGGAGACGCAGCCCAGCCAAGGGGCAGCAGGACAGATACCTGGGGAGACCTGGGGGAAACCAAAATGTGGGCAGAGGGGGAGGCTCCTGGGAGACTGAGAAGGGCCAGAAAAGGAGAGAGAGGCAGAGCGGGGGGTGGCGGGCACCCAGGAAACTAGAGGGGGCTTCCAGACAGGAAGAGGGACCAGGGGAAACGGTGAAAATCAATATTGAAAATCAGACTTTAACAAATTTCTATTGGCTTTGGGGATTAGGAGTTGGGACGACCTTTGTCAAATATTCAGCTGATTTGAGGGGGTGGAACTGTGGCATGAAGATGGGATGCTTGGGTATAAGAAGCAGTTCACAGAGGAGAGAACCAAATGGGCAGTGCCAGCCAGCAGTGCGTGTGTGTGTACGCGCATGTGTGTGTGTCTGACTGTGCGTGAGTGTGTAAGCGTGTGTGTGCAAGTTTACATCACACACGTAGGAGACACAGTTAACAAATGGACATGTGTATCTGCTGAAAGAAAGTAATCACCAGAGTAAAGAATGAAGAAAAACACAGTGCAGGTTGAGAAAGAGGAGCCCCTGGAACGGGTCCAGGCCTGGAAGGGGAGAGATTCACCAAGACCGTATCAGTAAAAGTTAAAAATCTGATCCCCTTCCAGTGGGAGGCCCCGACACGGAGCCGTGGGCACCTGGGGGGAGTGGGCAACGGCTCAGGGCTGGACCTGTGAGCGGGGCCGAGAGCTGGCCGGAGGCTGCAGGTGAGGGGGCCCTGAGAGACCTGGGGATGGAGCTTGGGTTTCACCCTGAGAGTCGCGGGGAGGCCACTGCAGGTTTGAAGCAGCAACTTTGACCGTCAGGGTCAAAGTTCATTCAGACAATGGTGGAGAATTCCTGGGGTACAAGAGTGGGCCTAGGGAGGACCATCTGGGGCGGCTGCAGGGATCCAAGTAGGAGGTGGGGTGGCCTGGACCAAGGGCAGCAGCGAAGAGGGAGAGAAGCGAGTCGGTTGAGCTGCACTTTGGGCTGGACACCTCGGGATTTAGAGCTGGACTGGATGTGGAGGGAGGGATGGGGGAGGGAGGGACACTGAGAGCTTGAGGTCCGGGCGCCTGTGGAAGGCAGTGCCCTGACCACAAGCTGGGCTGACCACGAGCTCAGGGCAGCCACCTGTGCTGCGGTGGGGAGGGGCTGGATGTTGAGAACCTCCCTCCTGAAACTTCTCATTTCCAGGGATGCTTTCTCAGGGCGGGGCCGAGACCCCTGAACTTTCACAATTGAGAGGCCGTCTTCTCCATGACTCCCGGAGAGGGTGGCTTAGACGAGCCAGCAGCGTAGGGCTGCCCCTGCGAGCTTCAGCCCAGCGCACACACAGAACTTGCAGACCCCTCGCAGGAAAGGCACCCACACTGGAGGAAGGTCCTCCAGCTCAGCCCCGGGCAGGCGCTGCCCAGCTACTGGCTTGCAGAGCAAGATTCTGCCCGCACACGCTTCAGGTTCTGTCTCGGGGCAGATGCCCTGGACCTGGGACCCAGGAAGCACCGTGTATTTATGGGCCCAGATCCGCACAGAGATAAGCTGCAGTGGAAGAATGAGAAGTGCTTTCTGAGGATGTCTTAACACAGAAACCAGTGCAGATGATTCTAGGAAGAGGTGTCAGGGAGGACTGCCTGGGGCACCGCACCTGCACAGCCCTCCCCATGGGGTAGGGCCCAGCCCACCCACCTGCCTCATTACCTTCCAGACATCGGCTATAACCGCCTTGAATCCCTGCCCTCGCGACCCAGCCTTCGATCCCAGCGCTTAGCTCTGAGAACTTCTATTAAACTGGCAAAGCAAATGCACCCCTTCGGGTAACCAGTGGCCATGGCCCCTCAGAGCTCCCTCTGCCTCTGTCCTCCAGCTCGGGAGGGGCCCTGCGGTCTCAGACCTGGACGTGTCTGAAGTGCTCCCTGCCAGCAGACATCCTGTGGCAGCCCTGAGCAACCCTGCCTGCTTAGCATTGAATGTAAGACTTTTAGGCAGAGAAAACGTGGAGCTTGCCCATCAGTTAGGTGCTGCAAAGTTTGGCCTCTGTAATGGGAAGCAAGCTTCTTCCATACTTGGGTGATACAGTTCATGGTTTCATATAAACCCTAGAACACGGGAAAGTAGTATGAAGAATCATTTCCTTTCCTAAGGCTGAAACATAAGTGATATAAATACCATGTACAAATAAGGCAATTAAAACTGAGCCTGAGAAAATGATCTTCCAAGAACTCTGGGGGAAAAAAAATGGTGAAATTAACCGCACTTTGATGAATATCACAGGTTTGCTGAATGCTGCTTTTTGTGGAGTGCTGCATATTCCACCCTGCCAGAGAAGCCTCCTGTTAGGGTGTGCAGGCTTCCCATTCAAGGACTCTTGTAATTGCATGAATACATAAACCTTTAGTAAATGAACAGGGCCAGACCCTCAGGGGCATCTGCTCTCCCTGTGAGGAAGCCTGGATCCACTTCCAACCACTCACCCATTTCTCTCTGGTGATGTCATTGCTAATTTGCCTAATGCCTCAGTTAAACCAAACAAGCAGCACTGCCCACAGACAAATATCTTGTCAGAGATTTGTAATTACAGTGAGTTTTGTAAATGATTAATGTATGGACAGGTGTAAACCTTTGACTCAATAGTTAATTGAAATGATTTTAATTTATGGGGAAAGAGAAAATGGTACAGGTTCAAGATGACAACACCTACTGTTCAAAATCTACTTGCCTCAAAGAAAGCCTGTGTATATATGTGTATGTGCTGTGTGTGTGATTGTGTGTTTGTGCATGTCTGGGATGTGGTGTGTGTGTGTGTGTGTGTGTGTGTGTGTGGTGTCTGCTTAAGGGAAGAAAATACATTTTTCATCTGTAAGAGCTTCTCCCTGTACATATTCCGAGGAGCCAGGTAGACCTAGAGTAGCTGAGACTTGACCGTGTGAATGGAGACCTAAGTAAGAGCCTCAGCCATTTAGAAGGAAATCAGAGTGTCACCCATTCCTGGGACAGGTTTCTTTCACACTCACAGAGCTAGAAACAATTCCTAGGGGTGGGGTTGTGGTTTTTTTCCTGGAAAATATGAACTTTCAACATAAGAAAGACCACGAGGAGGGAAATAAAGGCCTCAGCTTCCTCACTATAAACTCCATAATCAAACGATGACGTGTGTGTGTATGAAATAGAAACCAGGAGAGGTGGGAAGGGGCTCCCACATCCCCACAAGCAGCCGTCACAGGTGGGAGAGCCCCAGACTGGGCAGGCTCCGAAAACAAAGTGAAAACCATCGCTGTTAAGTGGTGTTTAGCATATTCTGATTGAGGAAGCAAGAGGGTATCACTTTTTAATATAGAGATGGCCCTTCTTAAAGGAAAAAAAAAAAGGCTTAAAAGAAAGGGGTTAGTTAGGGTTCCCTGGAGGCAGAGCCGAAGATGGAGGTCGCACAGGTACTGGCTGAGGCCGCGCTCTCAGGGGACCTGGGGTGGAGGGGCAAGTGAGGGAGCCGCCGGGCTCCAAGAGGATGAGCCCGAGGCCCCCAGGCCCCATCCCACAGCCCTCGGGAGCTCTGAAAGGCACTGACACCACAGAAGCACCCTCTTGAGGCCGACACACACACACACACTCACACACACATGCTCACAAGAACATTTTCAAGTCTCTGTGATCAAAATGATCAGGGATCATGGCAGTAAAGAAGGAAAACGGTTTTCGCTGTGTGGCCGTAAAATTTAAACTTCACTTGTAAATTTAGACAACTTCACATTTTAACATTTAGAGACTATAAAAGGAATCTCTTCCATTGGAAGCCAAAGAATTTCTTAGGTTTCCCTCCAAAACCACTTTCCTGTTTAACACTTACCTGTGATGGATGAGCTTGAGAGAGAGGAAGTGGTGAGTACAGAATCACCTAGTTATGGTTCCTGGCGTATTTTCAATTAAGCAGAAGGTAACATCGTTAAAAAAATGACCAATTACCTGAAAATGTGGTGTGAGTGTCCTGTGTTTCTATGTTAGTGACATAATGCTTACAGTCACAAAATGAATAAATGCAAATGTGTATTGATTCATATAGAAGATTTTATTCTAAAAATTAGATTGTACAATGTCTGTATTCTTTCAACAGAAACAGTTGGCAAAAGAGACACCTAGGGTGAAAAAAATAGTGACACCAATAAGCTTTTCCTTCAGGTTATATTTTCTTTAAGATAGGTGGTAGACAGATACATTATTCAAGTAACATCTATTTTATGTGTGTGTGTGTGTCTGTGTATAAATATATATATATATATATATATATATATATATATATATATATGTGTGTAATTTAGAAAATTGTGAAAAGCATAAGAGGAAGGAAATATCTCCTATAGTCCCACACTTCAGAATAAATAACTTTGAACTTTTTGGTATATATAGTTCAGTCTTAGTTCTATAAGTATTTTTGTTAGCAGTAGGAATAAGGAATATACTATATGAACCATTTTTAAACTACTTTTTGTTACTGGATAGCATACAGTAGCATTTCTTCATGATACTAAATATGCTTCTAAAACATTATTTCGATAGCTATAAAAGAGTTTATATATTTGGTGTCTCAAAATGTATTTATAAACACTCTATGGTGGAGCATAATTATTTATAATAAACAAAAAAGTTAAGATCATCTTTACTCAGATAACTTTGTTTTCATCTCTGATTATTTTTATATTAAATTCCTAGACATAGAATTGCTCAGTCCTAACATAGGGTACTTTAACAGGATATTTTCTAGAAAATGTTATTAAGTTTTACTTCTATCAGCTCTCTGAAAATAATAGAAATTAATATACCTTTCTTGGAAAACTATCCATATTTTGAGAGTCCCTATTCAATTGTCATTCTTGTCAACACTTTAATTTCTTTTTCATGTGCCAGTTTGAAAGAAAAAAATTAGCCCAATATTTTTATGATTACTGTCTGCATCTTTTGCTATCTTTATATTGGTTTCTTAAAATTGTTCTCATTTATTTGTAAAACCTCATTACATATTTAGGCTATTAATCACAAATAAGTTAAGTGTGTTTTAAATACTTTTCCCCAATTGGCTGTGTTTCCCTTTGCTTTTGCTATGGTAGTTTTAGATGTGCAGAGATGTATATTTTAGTGAATTTCAGAACAAGCTAAAAAATGAAGGGAATGATATAATATATGAAAAATAGAATAAGCCAGTATTATAAAATCTTAAAAACTAAGTGATAGAACTCAAGAAAGACTAAGAAAAATAAAAGAAATTATTTTTGGAAAGAAGACTATACTAGAAGTAGCACAAGGGTTAATAAACATAACAGAGAGTTGCTAAAAATAAATGGAAATAGCAGTGAAGAAAATATTAATAGTAAACAACTTGAGAAAATGTTTAAAAGGATTTGAAGGTGACAGTGATCAGGGATGGCCAAAGAAGATCAAACCTAATTATAAAGGAGCCCACGAAGAAGAAAAACAAAGCAATGTAACAGAACAAACAATCCGTAAAAAGGTTTTGAAATTAAAAAAGAAAAATCTCTCTACTACATATTTAAAGGGTGCACTTTAGGAAAAGCAAAAAGCAAGTCATGATGACCAGTAATGAAACATTTTAATATAAAAACTACTGGACTCTCAAGGAACAAATGGCAAAACACAAATTCTTTAGAAATACAAGTCACTTCTAAAGAAAAGAAAATCAGAGTTTTGTGAGAATTTTTGACAGCAGTGCTTTATGCCAGAAAATGCTAGAGTACATTTTAAATATTCAAAGAAAAAAAGTGACCCCAGGACGTTACATGTAGCTCAGCTGATGCTTAAATATAAAAGGCATTTTTAAAATGTTTACCAGCATGCAAGAATTCAGGGTGCATTATCCTCTTGAGTGTTGAAGACTCTCTTAAAAATCAGTTTCAGAAAGCGAACATTATGAGAGACAGTCTGTATAAGGACAATTTGTGAGCATTAAAAGTGTATCTTATTGCAGAGCAAAGAAAAAGGATGATTATTTTCTAGACTATAATATGTAACGGCTTTATACTCTTAAAATGTAGATAAATTACAACCATTAAAATTGAGGTGTGATGAGATCATATGAAAAGCAGAATAAGCTTGTCATTGACTTAAATATATTAATGAGAGGAAAAAAAGGATATTACTTCGTATCAGTTACTAGAAAGATTAGGAGAAGAGAAGGGTGAGGAAGAGTTTATAATTAAATCATTATTTATCATAGAATAAACAAAAATAAAAGAAGGGATGACAGTTATAATATCAAGGAATTGGCATAATAATTGGTGTAATGGTTAGAGAACACAAACATAAACAAATATAAATTCAAAAACTATACTAAAAAGAGACAAAAATAAGGCAAAACTTATAGACGATTTAATGAGTAACTATGTACAAGGATTGTGTGTCTAACAATATAACATAACATTTTATATAATAATATAACAGAATTGAAACCAAATATATTGATTATATCTGTATCTATCAGCCTGATTCATCTATTAAAAGAAAAATATATTTTCAAAGTAACAAAGCTAAATCCAACACTGTGTTTTATAGTAACAATATACTTAAAACAAAGACCCAGAAAGACTACAAAGAAAATGGTTTATATATCAGATAAACACACACAAAAGCAGAAAGTGGTAGATACCATTTTTTACTTGAAGAAAAAGCATTAGAGAAAAAAAAAAGTCACTTCAAACTAGTAAACACTACAAGCCACAAGGAAAATATGAGCAATTAATATTTATGACCTCAGTAACAACTTTTACAAAGCAAAACCTAGTGAAGATGCAAAGAGAAAACAAAACACACTAAGATAGTAGGGATTAATACATTTTATTCATCTAGAAGACATGAAGTGAACAAAATATGTATAATAACATAAAAGATTTAAATAATAGACTCAACAGGAAAATCTAATAAATATATATTGAACTCCAATCTCCAATAGCAGAGAAGGGATCTTCTCTGCAAGATTATATGCAATATTTACAAAATGTCTTAGTCCACAAAGAAAATCCCAATAAATTTCAAAGTATGGGAAAAGATACAATCAGAATTCTGTGATAAAAGCAAAATAAAAATAGCATAAAACCTTTAAAATTTTTTGTTAAAAAGCAGACTCTTCTACTTTTGCCTTTACAAAAAGTATCACTAAACAAATTATGAATCAAAAGAAAATTTTAAATCAGAATCTTTTGAAAACACACATGTTAGAATCTATGGGTTACAGTTAAATTACCTGTCAGATAAAAGAGGAAAACATTAAATAATGATATCAATAAACATTAAAAAGAATGGATTAATGAAGGACCCAATTGAAAAAAACAAGAGAAAGAATGTCAAAGTAAATTAAAAGAAGGGAATAGAAAAGAAAAAGGAGGAAGACATAAACAAATGGGTTAGTGAATTTAAAATAAGTAGAACAGTTAAATCTAAAAATTGGTTTATTTAAAAAAAATCAACAAATTACTTAATTTACTCAAAGAAAAGTGGAGGTTTAGGGGGAGAGCACTAACACACAAAATTGAAAGTTAAATGGAAGAAGTGACATCCAAAATGACAATTTTAAAAAATGCACAGGAAACCACCTTGCAAAAATCTACAAAAAACTGTAACATGCAATAATTGATATATAAATACTACTTATTGATATTGATTCCAACAGAGATACAAAGTCTAATGGTACAATAACCAAAAAAGATAATTGCTAAAGACTACCCCCTACACAAAAAGAACTATGTATGTCTGGTTCTCAGGAGACATTTACCAAACCTTTAAAGATTATATAATTCCAATAATTTCAGAACATAGGAAAATAAGAAAAACTTACAATTTCATCTTATGAAGAATAAGTGATCTAAAACCTGACAAATATTTAATTCACTAAACAACAAAGAAAAAAAATACTGAACAACCAAATTTATAAATATAAATGCAAAAATCTTTAAAGGAGAATCAATTGCTTTCCTATGTCTCAGCAATAAACAGTGGAATTTAAAATTAAAATCATAATACCATTTACATTACCAGCCCCCAAAATGAAATACTTAAGTATAAATCTAACTCAGCCAATGTTAGGTATAAATCTGACAAAATATGTGCAAGATGAGAAAAAATACAAAATTTTGATGAATTAAATCAAAGAACTTAATGATGAAGCAATATTCCATGTTTGTGGACAGAAAGACTCAATATTGTCAGATGTCAGTTCTTCTCAAAATGACCTATGGATTCAGTGTAATCCCAGTCAAACTCCAAGCAAACTATTTTGTAGATGCCAAAAAAAAAAGATTCTAAAGTTTATATGGAGGGGTAAAAAACCCACAATGGCCAACACAATATTGAAAAAGAACAATGTTGGAGGACTGACACTGCATGACTTCAAGACTTGCTGTGAAGCTACAGTAATCAGGAAAATATAGTATTGGTGAAAGAATAGACAAATATATCAGTGCAACAGAATAGGGAGCCCAGAAACAAACTCACATAAGTAGAGTCCACTAATCTAATCTTTGACAAAGAAGCAAAGACAGTGCAATGGAGCCAAGATTGTCTTTTAAACAAATGGTGCTGGAACAACTGAATTCCACATGCAAAAAAAAAAAAAAAAAAAAAAAAAATTATCTAGACACAGACCCTACACCTTCATAAAAATTAACTCAAAATGGATTATAGACCTAAATGTGATATTTGAAACTATAAAACTCCTAGGAGTGACATAGCATAAGAGAAGGTAACAGGAGAAAACCTAGATGACCTTGAGTAAAGCAACTGATAAACTGGACTTCATTAAAATAAAAACTTCTGCTCTCAAAAGACAATGTCAAAAGAAGTAGAAGACAAGCCAGAGACTGGGAGAAAATAGTTGCCAAAGGCACATCTGATAAAGGACTCTTATACAACATATACAAAGAACACTTAACACTCAACAATAAGACGACCAAAAACTTGATTAAAAAATGGGCAAAAGTCCATAACAGATACCTCACCAAAGAAGACATACAAATGGAAAATAAGCATATGAAAAGATGCTCCACTTCATATTCATTAGAAAGTACAATCTAAAATAACAATGAGGAAATTCCCTGGCAGTCCAGTGGTTAAGACTCTGTGCTTTCACTGCCAAGGGCCCAGGTTTGATCCCTGGTCAGGGAAGCAAACTGCAGAGTGCAGCCAAATAAATAAATAAATAAATAAATAAATAGATAAATAAATAAATAAAAATAACAATGAGATGCAACTACGCACGTATTAGAATGGCTAAAATCTGAAACACTGACAGCACCAAATGCTGGTGAGGACGTGGAGCAACAGGAACTCTTATTCATTTCTGGGGGAAATGCAAAATGATACAGCCACTGTGGAAGATAGTTTGGCAGTTTCTTACAAAACTAAACATACTCTTATGATCCAGCAGTCTCATTTCTTGGCATTTACCCAAAGGAATTGAAAACTTATATACACACAAAATTTTGCACACAGATATTTATAGCAACTTTATTCATATTTGACAAAACTGGGAAGAAACCAAGATGTCCCTCAGTCAGTGAATGGATAAATAACCCATGGTGCATCCAGACAATGGACTATTATTCAATGCTAAAACGAAGTGAGCTATTAAACGAAGTGAGATATTGAGCCATGAAAAGACACTGGGGAACACTAAATGCATATTACTAAGTGAAGTAAGCCAATCTGAAAAGGCTACATACTGTGTGATTCCAACTGTATGACATTCTGGAAAAGATAAAACTATGCAGATGTATTGAAAAGACAGTTGTTGCCAGGGGGGCAGGGAGGGATAAATAGGCAGAGCACCAACTATATTTAAGGCAGTGAAACTTGTTGTGTGACACTATAATAGTGGACATATGTCATTATACATTTATCCAAACCCATAGAATATACACCACCAAGAGTGAACCGTAATATAATCTATGCACATTGGGTGTATATGATGTGTCAATGTAGGTTCATCAATTATAACAAACATACCACTCTGGAGGGGGAGTTAATAATGGGAGAGTCTATGTATGTGGGGGACTGGGAATAGATTGGAAATATATGTATCTTTGTCTCAATTTTGCTGTGAACCTAAAACTGCTCTAAAAAACTAAAGTCAAAAAAGTCATAAAAAGATATTTAGCAAAGTGTAAAATACATGCTAAGCAAGACATCATGGCCAATTCGGGAAATTCCAAACATATAAGTGTGGTTCAATATTAGGAGAGTCATCAAATGCAGATAAGGAGATAAATCATATGATCATCTTTGGAGATCTAGAAGAGGAGATATAGAAATTCATCCCAATTCACATTAAAATACCTCAAAATAGGAATAGATTGGTAATTCCTAAACATTATAAAACTTTTCCTGTGAAAGTAATATATAAAATGCAATACCCACTCTCTCTACTACCATTTCATACTTTGTTGTACAAAAAAAGAGCCAAGAGAGCCAAAATCTATATATGTGTTTTGCCTGAGTTTTTGACAGCGCAATTAACTGTACACATGCACAGAATGATTCAAGCAGCCCATCTAAGGAACTGTGTTGATTCTTGAGTTGCTGTCCATTCCAGTGGAGATGTAATTTGCATTTTGAGTTCTTCCAAGTTAATTGTATGCTTAAAAAATAAAGCAATATCCTCCAAGGCACATAAAATAATCTAGAATTTCTACAGTATATTCTTCACAATATCCAGAATGAAGAAACAGGAAAATATGACATGTTCTCTGAGAAAAGGCAATCAATGAGGAACAACTCCATGATCCAAATGTCACAGTTACCAGACTTGGATTAGCAGCTGTTATTCCTGCTCAGAGATGTAAAAGAAAGTACGTTTATAATGAATATAAAAATAGTGAATATCGGCAGAGAAATATGAACTAAAGCAAAATAAAAAAATAAAAGTATAAAGCTGAAAATGACAATATCAGAATTTTTTTAAAAGTCACTGAATGGGCTTAACAATAGGAGATGACAGAAAATTCATTACTTTTTAAAAAAAATCCATAGAAATTATGAACTCTGAAGAACAGAAAGAAAAAACATTGAAGGAAATTAAGATTGAACAGTATAAAAAGGGCTAACATGCATGTGATTGGAATCTAAAAGGGGAAGGAATAGAGGCTAAGGAAGAAACAAATATTTAAAAGAAACAATGGGGACTTCCTTGGTGGCGCAGTGGTTAAGAGTCTGCCTGCCAATGCAGGGCACACAGGTTCAATCCCTGGTCCGGGAAGATCCCACAAGCCACGGAGCAACTAAGCCCGTGCGCCACAACTACTGAGCCCGAGCTCTAGGGCCCACGAGCCACAACTACTGAGCCCGCATGCCACAACTACTGAAGCCTGTGCGCCTAGAGCCCATGCTCTGCAACAAGAGAAGCCGCCACAATGAGAAGCCTGCGCACCGCAACGAAGAGTAGCCCCTGCTCGCCGCAACTATAGAAAGTCTGCACGCAGCAACGAAGACCCAATGCAGCCAAAAAATAAATAAATAAATAAAATTTAAAAAATAAAATAAAATAAAATAAACAATGGCCAGTATTTTTTTCAAATTTGATGAAACAAATAAATTTACAGATTCATGAAACTCAGTGGACCCCTGCAAAATAAATACAGAGAAAAGCATACCTAGGCATATTATAGACAAAGTGATGTAAACCAAGAGTAAACAGAAAATTTTAAAGCAGCCTGATAAAAATGACAGATTGCTTATGGAGGACTGAAGGGCCAAATTCAAATGTAGAAATTAGCCCAAACAATGGAGGCCTGAAGACAGTGGGATAACACCTGTAAAAACCTGGAAGTTTAAAAATATAGGTTAACCCAGACTTCTGCATTCAGTCAAAAGTGTCTAAGAAGAAGGCAATGTAAAAATATTTTCCAGATAAAAGAAAATGAAGAACTTATGTTTTCAGCCTCCCTTCATTACAAGAAATGTTAAATAATGTTCTTCAAACTGAAGGGAAATGACACAAGATAAGAACTCAGTTCTTCAAGAAAAAATATAGGGAATTGGAAATGTCGAGAGAAAAGAAAAGAGGGGGAGAACTTGAATCATCTTGAGACAGTTTCCTTTTCAGGAACCCAATTATTTTGGTTGTAGCTCCATTTTCTTCTCTTTTTCTCTTTCATGGCATTCATCTCCTTGTCCTATTCACCTGCTTTTGTTTTGTTGAGTTTCTCTTTGATAAGCCTGACCCAGTGTTTGTTACTGGTTCTGACCTTTCCTGCCCCTATGCCTTTTAAATCATCCTAAAGTGATGTTTTTTTCTGCTTCTCTCTTGAACCTGTCGGATTCCTTCCACCTTCATCTTTCATCACTAATCTCTTAATTCATAGTTTGCATCTTCTTCACACTCAGTGGGAGCATGAAAAAGATTCTGAATGCACTCAACTTGTACTTCCTTTAGTAAAATTTTCATATATATGTATTCACAAAGTAGGATCCTTTTGTAGGCTCCACACTGGTTTCCCGAATTTTCCTGCTTAGATAGAAGCATACCTTGGTACGCAGGATTACCACTGGTTCTCTATACAGTTTCCCTGGGTGCTGCTAGGGTGATCTTCATTCTTCTTTTTTTTTTTTAATTAATTTATTTATTTATTTTCGGCTGTGTTGGGTCTTCGTTTCTGTGCGAGGGCTTTCTCCAGTTCCGGCAAGCAGGGGCCACTGTTCATCGCGGTGCGCGGGCCTCTCACTGTCGCGGCCTCTCCTATTGCAGAGCACAGGCTCTAGACGCACAGGCTCAGTAGTTGTGGCTCACGGGCCTAGCCGCTCCGCGGCATGTGGGATCTTCCCAGACCAGGGCTCGAACCCGTGTCCCCTGCATTGGCAGGCAGATTCTTAACCACTGTGCCACCAGGGAAGCCCCTGGTGATCTTCATTCTTAGCTGGAGAGCTGAGTGCAGTAATTCCAGATTCCCAGCTCAGGGATGCAATGACCTGGGGAAGAAGGGGAGGAATCTGGAGGACTGATGTTCTCTGGTTAGTTTCATGTATAGAGAATCCTCTACTCTAAATTTCTATTGTAACTCAATCCGCTGAGGTATGGCTTTGCTCTTTGTGTTTGAGAGCAACCCCGCTGGGTCAGGAAAGAGTCCTTCCAGGCTGACAGAGCCTCAACTTCTCAGAGGCAATTTTCAGCCAGGAGGAGCCCTGGGTCACCTCTGTTTACCTTGGAGCTCTGGCACAGCTACTTCTGAGTGCTACTGGTCTGTCCCAAAAAGGAGCTGCGGGGTCTTTCTTTTTCTTCTGGTTCTGGCACACACATTTCAGAGGGTTTGGGAGCTGGGCCAAGAGACAGGAGTGTGCTCTGTGAAGGAGACATGTGGGGCCTCGTGGCTTCTTTTAATCTAGCCCCATCTGCACTTTATAGACAAGAAATTCATTAAACTTTCTGGCATTCTGATGATACCCTTTCCTGGATTCCTGCATGGAATCTATTTTTAGCCTCCTTTGATTATCACTGTTGGTTTTTGAGAGGGGGTGTTGGACATCTGGGCTTACATTGCTGTTTCTAAAAAAAAAAAAGTGACTGTTCAGCTGTTTAAAAAGACTTATTTCCTACACATCAAACAAGGAAACTTATGAACTTAATACCAAACCAATTATTTTTTTCTGGGGAAATCTGTACTGTGTTTCAAATTTATTAATGGAAAAGTATATATATTGTCAAGCAGAGCTTCCTTTTCATACTTACAGCCATCAGAGATGCATGAATTATTTAAGTTTAAAATGAATTATTTAAAAACATACACACATTCTCCTACTTTGCTGGACAACTGGATTATCCTACCGAGTAACCACTGACCCCACCTACCAGCTCTGTAGCCCCTTCCCTACAGTGCTACCAAGACTGAGAGTCATGATAATGAGCAGGGACCTCACCTTTAAAAGGTATCCTGAAGGTGATTCCCCCGGACCCACTGAGGGTGACCCTCAAGTTAGATGCTTTGTCCCCTGTTCCCATTTGCCAGCCTCCCTCCCCAGTAAAGAACCTGGCAAATCTTCTTGACTTGATATGGATCCAATCTGACCTCGCAACCTGCGTTCTGCCTTCCGTTTCCAGCTGCCCACATCCAACCTCTCCTTACTGTGCCTTCTCTAACCCTATCCTGGAGTGGACAGCTCAGAGCCACTTTGTCTAAAGTGAGAGACCAGCATTGAATGTCATTAACCAAATAAATCGTGCCTCCCCTGACCTTGTGAACCTACTTCCTTTATGGGCCGAGGAAGCCAGTTTCCATATGTTCTGGTTGCAGCCCCTCCTTTAAAAGCAGATACGTTCATTAGGCTTACCATGCATTTGTTTCTTTGTTTCCCTAAGAGGGGACACACACACACACACACACACACACATCACAGAGATAATCTAGGAGTTAAGGACATAAAGAATAGTTCTTAAAAGCCCTTACTGACTAAAAAATTATATTATGTAAATATCATAAAAGACATTGTTTCTATACTTTAGAATTCTAGTTTGTTAGACGTGTTGGGAGTTACCAGGCACTTACGGCAAGAGGAGTGTTTTATATCCAATTCCAGAAGCCATTTGTTGATTGCAGTTGACATTGCTTTAGCAATTCCATCACTAAAATCCTCTACTTCTAAGTCATTGGGAGAAGGCTAAGTCAGGGCCAGGCATTCCTTACTTTTTCAGACTGTCACATTCCTCTCTGGATTGGAGAAATCAGGAAAAGCTGGAATTATTGCACTACACACCAAAAGGATCAGCTCAAAGTTCACAGGGGTACATAAAACAAGGAAATAAGTCACATGTAGAAGAATTTAGAAGAAAATTTATTCTAGAGTTAGTGAAACCAAAATCTGTAATACCTATTTATCTAGTTACCCTAGAATCTACTGTGTGATTACTTTAGGTTTTGCTGTTCATCTAAAACCCACAAAGTTTTTCTCTAGATTCTTTTCATAAAACCAACAACCTCCTTGCTGATAGGGCGGAGTCATGAATTTTTTGTGGTTTAAATGTGTGCCCAGTATTCCCACAAGAGCTGCGGGTGCCATGGAGCTTGTGGAGAAAATAGATTATTCCCCATGAGTTGATGAATTACAATGTTTGATGTTCTAATGTTAATCAGCTTTGCCTTTCTGGGATAAAACCTACCAGAATATCATTTATATTGCTGGATTCAATTTGCCAATCCTTTATAAAGGATTTGTGTCTAGTTTTATGAGGAATATTGCCTTTTATTATTTTTGCAAAATATTTTTCAGATTTTATTTTTAGGGTACTGTTAGCTTCACCGAATGATATGGGATGCATCTTTTCTCTATTTCCTGAGAGTGTTAGTATAAAACTGGTACTATTCCTTCTTTAATTCTTTAATAAAATTTACCAATAGCATAATGTGGATCTGGAGTGTTCTTTGTGGAAAAGATTTTTATTACAAATTAAATTTCTCTGATGGCTGTAGGACTATTTATATTTTCTATTTCCTCATGAGTCATTTTTGGTAAGTTGTGTTTTTCTAAGAATTAGTCCATTTCCTCTGTAATATAAAATTTACTGCCATGTGAGAGGGGACACCTATACAGGCAGACCTCATTTTATTGTATTTTGTCTTATTGCGCTTCACAGATAATGCATTTTTTTAACAAATTGAAGGTTTGTGGCAACCCTGTGTCAAGCAAGTCTATTGGCATCATTTTTTCCAACAGCCTTTTCTCACTTTGTGTCTCTGTGTCATCTTTTGGTAATCCTTACAAATTTCAAACCCCCCACCAGCAAAATGATTACAATTGGCTGAAGGCTCAGGTAATGGTTAGCATTTTTTTAGCAATAAATTATTTTTAAATTAAGATTTGTACATTGTTTTTTAGGTTAGTGATGTTACTCCACACTTAATAAACTACAGTATAGTGTAAACATAACTATTATATATACACTAAGAAACCAAAAAACTTCTCATGACTCATTTTATTGTGATATTCACTTTATTGAGGTAGTCTGGAACCAAACCTGCAATATCTCTGAGCTCTGCCTGTACATATCCTAGAAGTATTAGAAGGCTATTTTACATCAGTTAGATTTTAAATGTCTCAAGGATATATAGTTCTGTCCACTCTTTCATGAATCTTACTAGGAGATTATAAATTGTATTAATATTTTCAAATAACTAACTTTGGACTTTGTTAATGTTCTCTACTGTTTTTTTCTGTTTTCTATTGTTATTGATTTCTGCTCTATTATTATTCATTTTCCTTCTGCTTGAACTACAATTTAATTCACATTTTTTTCTAACTTCTCAAATTGGAAACATAGGTCAGTGATTTTAAACTTTTCTTCTTTGTTATTGTGAAAGTATTTCATAATGAGAAACCATTTATGGATGATATTTAATAAAATTGTGCAGAAATACACACACACATCTATGGATCATTCCAAGTCATGCTGTGAACTATGCTAATCCCAGATGTTAGCGTGTGCAATTTGCAGGAAATGTCCTTCTGATTTTAGGCATTTGGGCTGAGAGCCTCTCTGTATATTAAGCTGTACTGTTTGTGGTCTGTTCATCTGTCTGCATTTCAATGATAAACTTGAATACTTAGCCTGAAACATTCTACATCACAGGCAGTGTCGGCTGTCTGTCAACATGCAAACACTCAATCACTGGACAGAGTAGAATGTGTTCTGTGTCTCAAGCTAATATTTAACCAGCGATTTGGATACTGAGTTTATGTTCTTGCTCAAGTAACTTCACCTGAGTGCACTGCATGGAGAGTTTCTAATAACAGTCTCACGTTCTACTTGATCAAAGTGCTGTTCTGTTTCTTATAAAGGTGGTGAAAGTTAAATCATTACAGACATTGATCTCTGAGTAGGAAGGATCTGAATATATTGACACTAAGTTAGCAGTAAAAATATTTTACATCCCTAACATTAATGTTGTCTGTCCAAATATAGATCATTTGAGAAACTACAAAAGCCCACATGTTCCTTCTATGAAAAATTGAAGAATCTGTGTGCAATGTAGAAGATTTGGGGTCATCTAGAAATGGGTAGGGAAGAACTGAACTTTTTTGTCACCGGTTAATAAACTCAGTGGAAGCTGGGGTCTCCCTGGTTTCTTTTCTTTAACATTCCTAGTTCATGAATAGGGAGGCATTCACAATGCATTCACCTGCCCAGTGCACCCAGCTGCCAACTGATCAGTAAGGTACCATTTATAATTTGGGACTGTAATTTTGTTTGTTTTTCTCCCCAATATCACATTAAAGCTATATTTTAAAATAAGAAGAAAATAAAAGGTATTCCAGGTATGTGGAAAGGTTTGGCTGATGACCAAGTGGGGTGATGAATTTATAGAACAGTGATTGTATTCCTCGGTACCACTGTAAAAACACTGTACAGTCCTGCTCAAAACCTGTGCAGTTGGGCTCATTTGGAGAAGATGTGGCTGGAACGTGAGTGGTCTTTGAAAGAAATACATGTGCACATGGAACACACAAAAAAATGTTGCTGTTTCCTAATCCTTTGTATAATGGTTCCCAGCGAGTGATTATTAATTTCTATCCCGTAGCTAATACGTGACCTTATCTACCTCTTCATGGTGCATAAAAAATACGGTTTTAGGGAGTTCAGAATCCAACCAACATATATTACTAATAAGCAATCCTTCACTCAGGAAATTGAATGCCTTAGACTCAAACAGGGCCAAGTAAATAAATTTGTGTAATTTTGGATCAACCATGCCTAGCATTCTGGTCATTTCTGCTCTTCATAATTTGTGAGCCTTGGAATGAATGTTTTGAAATCTCTTTATTAGAAGAGGTAAAGGTAAAGGTTTTCAGTGTCCACACTTATGAATCTTCCAGGATCAGCACCCACACAAAAGTGTTCACAAGTGCCAAGGGTCCCACTGGCCTACAAGGATTGCAATGGAAAAGTGTAAGAGGACCCATGTATTCCATCGGACCAATCTGGTACCTTTTGGAAGTGAAGAGAGAATTTTCAGCACAAAATGCAGATGTCATTAAGACCATCGGACCCAAAATTAGTCATTCATAAGAATGATTTACTGCACAAGGACATACTGCATACCCGCCTATTGGTTCTGACTGCTGCAGATGGAAACAAACGGGGCACAGCCTCTGGTCGTGAGCACCTCCATTGCCAGTTGTATTTTCTCCCACTGTCAAAGCATCTGGAGAGGATTTTTCAGTCCCCCTGGGCTGGGATGTCTTATCTTTGCAGCAGCAGAGTTAGCTCCCTGCCCAGCACATCGTGAGGATAAGCCAGCATTGCTGATGGTCATTTTGGGATACCCTTCTGGAGCCAGGCCATTAGTTTGTAGTACCACCTGCATCGCTGCATCTTCCTCCTTCCAGCCACGTTGCGAGGACCCTGTAGCCTCTAATCCATCTGCCTACTATGGTTAATGCCTGGACCACAAACTTAAACCTCCAGAAGGTGTACTGTATGCTTTGTTCTCAGGTAATGGAGGTCATGCCCCGGAAATTTTAGGCACCACTGACCATTTGTTATTTGAGGTGAAAATGAGGAATATATAGGCCAAGAAAAGCTTCGGGGTGAGATGGCTGGAAGACCCCTCCCAGGTGTAGGAGAGGGGGTGACAGGGGCCGAGGAGGAGGTGGGCGTGACCCTCCATGAGCCAGGGCTCGGGCAGCATCGGGAGGAGCTGGGTGGGAAGCGACTTGGCACTTGTCTGCTGGACACAGGCCTTGGGTCTCCCCTCCCCGTAGACCCTGCAGGGACTGCACACTGGCCTCCTGGCTCTTCCTGGGCAGGTGCCACTCTCTGGGCCTGGGATGCTCTTTCTCCAGGTATGTGTTCATCTCACCCCCTCGTTTCTGCCTTCAAAGGTCATCCCCTGCGCGAGCCTCCCCTTGCCACTGGACTCTGAGAGTTCACAGTCCTTCTTTGTTTCCCTTCCTTTCCTTGGCATTTCTCACCATATGACCCACCTGCACTTTACTGATTTCTGTTTTTATTGCCTTCTGCCTTCCTGAGAATGCAAGCTCCAGAGGGGCAGGTACATTCACCTGCCTTGGTCACTGCTGTACCTCAAGCCTGGCATGCACTCGTTGCTCAGTGAATATTTGTTTATTTATTATTTTGGGGAGAATTGTTTTATTGTTGTTCTTGTTGTAGAGTATAGGACAGACTTTCCATAAACATAGAAAACCAGAATTATTTGATGTCAACGTTACAGGGATTTAACAAAAATAGAAATAAGAATGATTTACAAACTTTTACACTGAATTTATTTACTAACTTAATTAACTCCATAACTTTATTCCATAATTTATTCCCGATTTTCCATAACTTTATTCACCTCAGTATGGACCTACTCTCCTTAAGCTTTTTTTTCTTTTTCTTATATATTAGAAAACCTCTAGATCTGGTCACAACAATTTTTTATTTGGGATGATGTTATGGGTAAGCTTGCCCACAGCTGCAGACAGTCTCTTCACAAGTCGAAGATCAGTGAGTATTTATTAAAACAATGTCATTTTCAGGAGTGGCTGTACTCAGACCAAATGTGGAGTAAGAAGAAAGAAATGCCTTTTAGAAAAATGCTTAAACAAAATTTTCACAAGTCTGCCTAAACCCAGAAAATAACGTTAATCATAAGACAATATACTGATGTTTTTTGATTCTAATATATCACTTTAATAAAATGTGAAAGAGAAATTGAAAGGAAATGGGATGACAGATATAGCCTCACTTTTTCTAGACAGATAATCCCTAAACATTGGAGAACAAACCATCTTTCTATGAGACAGATCAGCAAATGTACCTCTAAAGAGAAAACAGGAGCAAACGCCCCATCCCACCCTTTCTCTGTGAGGCCGGTCTGTCTCCAGCCCCTCTGCTTCTCCCAGGAAGGCTCACCCAGCCTCCAGGATGCTCACCTGTGGCCAAGCCAGACCTTCCCAGGTAACCACCTCCCCTGCCCTGCACCTGGATGGATTCCGGCAAAGAACCTCCTCCCATGGGAATTCATCCAGCTCCCCCCGCATCCTGGAGTGTCCTGGGAAGGGCAAGGGTCACAATTAATGGTTTTGAATGATTTTTAATGGCCTTGCTTTTGATGTTGATCTTCTTGCTCCTCTTGCAAATTCAGTTTCGACTCTGTATAAATGACTACACTCCATCTAAGCCATTCTGCGTACATTGGAAAAGTCTTCTTCTGTGCACAAAGAGATCCTGTGCTTCGGGAAGGCTCAACTCTGAAAAGCACCATATCAAAACATCAGCTCCACATTAGAGCGCTCCAGACTTTCACAAGGAACCGGTGGCTTTTGTTCTCAAGACCCATGGACATCTAACTTCTCCTGCGGGATATTAAATACACACATTTAGTCTTGGCATCAAATAAAAATCACACCTAGCTGGAAACTTTTCAGAGTATTCATCCACTTTAAAGGCAAATTAAAATAATACAACAGTGGTAAAATGATAAATTTGTAAAGATCCATCAGTCATGGGATATATTTCACAACAAAATTCGTCATCGTTGCTTATTTGGGATTTACAAAGCTACTGTTATTCTTTCTTTTTAATTTTAGAACATTTGGGGCACAGAGTTAGGGCGTGTTAACGGCATTACATGGAAACTGCTGAAATTTCCAACTCCGGGCTCTGTGACATGCATAGGACAGAATCATAGATTCTATGTGTGACTCGTTTCTTTATATGGTGTAATTTTAAATAGATCTGTTTCGGTGGGATTCAGCAAATCGTTGAGTCACGGTCGTGTAACTGCTCCTCACAGCAATCCTCTGAAGAATTCCTCTAGAACGTTGTTAAATGTCTCCAGTGTCCTAGATCAGAGGCGGGCAAACTTTCTCTAAAGGACCAATAGTAATTATTTGTAGTTTTTCAGCCCTTACCGTCTGTGTAGCGACTACTCCACTCTGCCGTTAGCCTTGAAGAAGAGACAGTGGGTTAACACTTGTCTGTGCTCCAATGAACTTCACTTACAAGAGGAGGAGCTGGGCCAGATTGGCCTGTGGGCCGGTGTTTGATGACCACTGGCTGGAGAAATAAGATGTTTGCCTGCCCGAGAAGGGCTTGCAGTGATGGGATGAGGCATGGTGGGGCATGGTGGCACATCCCCACGAGCTGTGCCTGGGGCTGGATGGGCCAGAGCCACGAAACCCGCCCCCCCCCCATGTGCGGGGCATAAAGCATCAAGAGGACGGGACCCCCAAGCTGAGTTCTAATTTTAATATTTTCATGGAAATGCCATTATATGTTATCAGAATTCCAACTGTAATTAATCAACCTGGGAAACTGACAGACTGGGAAATTCACTGGCAAGTTAGCTGGAAATGGTAAGCGCTGAAGCTGAGCTTTGAAGGTAGATTTGCCAGGCATACATTTTTTTTCTCCATTTATGTGACAAATATTGATCGAGGCCCAGCCATGTGTCAGGTGCATCTCTGGGCATCGGGAAGATGATGATGAGCCAGGTAGAGCAGACCCCCATCTTCCTGGTGCTGATGGTCCAGTGAGGGGTCAGACATTCACAGACACATACACACAAGGTGTCCAAGGTGCATGCCCAGGGAGCTGGGTGGGCAGTTGGAGCGAGGTGGGGAGGGGGAGGGAGAGAATGGCAGGAACAAGGTCAGGGAGGGCTCTGGGGATGCCGCGAGCAGCTTGTAGACCATGAATAGGGCCGCCAATCGGGGAGGAATGTGGTGGGAGCCACCGGAGGTGCTTGGACAGGGGAGCAGCTTGCCCTGATTTATCTGCTACAAACTCCGTCTGCTGACGTGGGGAGAACTGGACCCACAGAGGCACACGTGGAAATTGGGAGACAGTTGAGAAACCCCCGGTGTTGTCCGGATAGACAGAAACCGTGACCAGGCAAGAGAGCATGGATGGCCTCTCACCCGCCCATCTCAGGAGCCCGGATGCTGGCACACGGTAAGGCCTCAACTGGCAAGTGCGTGAGGGTCACCTGAGAACAAAAACAGACCTCCCCCCATTAGCTGTCGGCTCCTGTGTGACAAATTAGTCCCAAACCGAGCAGCTAGAAACAACAGACACGTATTACTTCACACGCTTCTGAAGGCCTGGAGGCTGAGAACAGCTTTGCCACGTGGTCCTGGCTCCGGGCTTCTTACAAAGGTGGGGTCAGTCTGTTCACTGGGGCTGTGCCATCTGAAGGCTTGACCAGGTCTGGGAGGTCCGCTTTCACATCCCCTGATGGCTCCTCATGTGGGGCCTCCGCACAGGGCTGCCTGCGTGTCATTGTGACGTGGAAGCTGGCTTCCCCCAGAGCCACATGTCTTACGAGCAGCCTTGGAAGTGATGGCCCATCACTGCCGCACTTCTGCCACAAGGGAGGGGCCACAGGAGGGCGGGGACCAGGGTTGAGTTCAGACACTGGTTAATCTGTCCCCAGGGTATCCCGATTCTGAGCCCTCATGAATCTCACTTGGAGAAACACTGATGCCAGCAGAGAACTTGTGAAAGGACCAGGCTGAAGAGGACCAGTGGCTGGGACTTCAGTTCCAGAAAGAAATCATCCTCTCACCACCTCTCCCAGCACCAAGCACCACCATCTCTCCCGCCACCAACTTGGATGCCACAAAATTTATCACGGAGGTCACTTCAGCCCAATTTAAATCCAATGATCGTGGACAGGCTCCCTGTCTCAGGCTCCGGGAAGACCTCAGGCTGCGGGCAGAGCTAAGCCGGCTTCATCCTGCACACACACAGGTTTTTTCTGGTGGCCAACTAAGGCTGCAGAAAACCGTAGGTGGGTGAGGTTAACTGTCCAACTCTCCTAAACTCATAATGTGATAATAATGAAAGCAAACATTAGAGTCAATTAGCTACACCTGTGAAACTTGTTAAGCACACCTTGATGAAGGAGCTGGTAGGAAGTCCCTACAACCTGTTCTGTAAGCTCCCTGGCGTCCCAGTCACAACACTTGAAGTGGGACAAGCCTTTGTGTCTTGAACTGTAAGCCTTTTAGAGGATGCTGAGAGTGACTAGTAATGACACCGACACAGTAGGTAAACCAGGGCCTTCCGAGGAAACCGGGAAACGTGGTCACCGTGAGGATTAAGCGACACATCAGTTCGGCCAGGCTGTGTGCCCTGTGTTTTGGTCAAACACCAGTCTAGACGTTTTTGTGAGGGTCCTTTTTAGATTGACTAACTTTTGAATCAGTGGACTCAGAGTACAGCAAATGACCCTCTATGAGGCAGGAGGGCCTCATCCAGTCAGTGGAACGGCTTACAAGCAAAGCCTGAGGTTTTTCAAAGGAGAGCAATTCTGCCCAAGACTGCAACATTCACACCCTGCCTGAGTCCCCAGCCTGCAGATTTCAGACTGGAGACAACAGCATCAATTCTCTGAATTTCCAGGATCCCGCCTGCCCTGCAGATTCCAGACTTGTCAGCTCCACAATTACACGAGCCAATTTCTTAAAATAAAACTCTCTGTCTCTCTCTCGATTGATAGATATAGGAAGATGAGAGAAAGAGAGAGAGAGAGAGATTGATTCTATTTGTTCTATTTTCCTGGAAAGTCCTGACCAAAAAAACACCACTTTCTAAGACAACAAGAAAACCCTTAACTCCAGGGATGGACAGAGGATGGTCTAGTGATCCAGTCTTGGCTTCATTCCCTATGTTCAGGGAGAACTTTCTGGATCCCTAAGTCCTGTGTACAGAAGGTGGGGAGCACCTTTCAGATATTTTAGCTCACCTACATAATCGAATTTCATCAAGGAGAACTCATTCTAACACTGCTAGGGCAACAGTCCGCTCTTGTCACTGGTTGGAACCCATCTCAGACGTGCATGAGGCTGATTAGCAGACTCCAGGGTGACAAGAGGCAGCTGTGGCCTCTGCAGAGATGCCAGCTGGTGGCCCCGGCATGCGTAGGGCCTTGACCCTTCTGGGCTGTAACACACTCCCTGATGGCATGCTGTCTACACCGTAGCCATGCACTTTCTCCCAACAGGAGCTCCAGCCCTCCCTGCCATGAGCGAGGGGGAGGCACTCAGGGGAGTGCTGTGCACCTGGAACACCTTTTCCTGAACTTACGAACATGACTCTCCACAAATATGAGAACACCGCTGTTTTCGTGGGTGAAACAGTTTTGAGGGGAAGTAAATAGTGGGGACTGTTCTCCCCAGTCCCCCTTTTCTTTGGGGCATGGATCTCACAGAAGCACTGTTCCTTTTACCCATCATTCCTTCCCCCCTTCCCTGTCTCCCTTCCCCAAAGGCCTCTGCAGCCAGTTAGTGGGTACCATGGGTTGAATTGTGCCCCCCCCCAAATTTATAAATGTATGTATTGCAATCCTAACCTGCAGTACTAGTGAACGTGACCTTATTTGGAAATAGGGTTTATGCAGCCATGTATAAGATAAGGTCATAAGGATGGGCCCTAATGCAGTGACTGGTGTCCTTATAAAACAGGGACATTAGGACACAGAGATGGACAGGCGTAAAGGGAAGATGATGTGAAGACGCCAGGAGAAGATGGCCATCTACAGGCCCAGAGACACCTGAGGCCGCCAGGGCTGGGAGAAGGGCCTGGAGCATCTTTCCCTGGAGCTTCAAGAGAGAGCAGCCCTGCTGACTTGGGACATCTGGCCTCCAGCACTGGGAGGGGGTCCATTTCTGCTGTTGGAAGCCACTCAGCTTGAGCTGCTTTCCTGTGGCAACCCAGGGAACCCACAAAGTGGGGGGGGGGGCAGCCGGGCAGAAGGAAGATGCACCTCGAGTTGGGGGAGCCTGCTTCGTCTCCCACATCCAGGCCCCAAGACTCCCCGCAGCCTTACCTGGACTCAGATCCCGGCTTGCCGGGGGCAGGGGACGGAGGGGGCCCCCTCCTGCCTCGATGTCCTGTCACTCCTTCATCCTCATTACCTGCCCTTCAGGTAACACAGGCTGCTCTCTGATCAGGCATATTTGCAACGTTCACAGATCACACAGAGACAGTATTTCAACTCAACTTTTCCTGGAGCAAGACTGTGTGGGCAGCTAGCCCAAAGCAAGCAGCTTTGCCCTGCACACCCCAGCCGTCCTCAGGTCTCGGCGGGCACGAGCAGGTGGGGAGTCACGTGGCTGGAGTCCAGTTCTTTGTCTTCTAAAGTGATAGCTCTGGAGACAACGATAAAAGTTGTAGAGAGGATCCTTTAAAAATTACAGACGTACTGATGTGAGTTACAAGGTGGATGAACCTCCAAGTCATCATGCTGGGTGATGGAGGTGGTCACAAAAGGAGAAATCTGCATGTTTCTATTAATACAAAATATCTAGCATGGGCAGATCCAGAGAGAGAGAAAGAAGAGAGATGGTTGTCAGGGGCTGGAGGATGAGAGGAACCAGGAAGAAACTACTTAATGGGACTGAATTCTACTTTCCAGTGAAGGCAACGGTATTGTACAAAATATCACTGGATTGTCTGATTTAAGATGGTTAATGTTGTGTTCTGTGAATTTCATTCATTCCATTGTTTTTAAAAACGCAGGTGAGCTTCTGAATGCAGAGAGATCCGCCCATCCCTCTCACTCTCCATCCATCCTGGTGCAGATTGTATTAACAGAAGCTGAACACTCGCCTGCAGATGGCCCCAGACAGGGGGTGACCCATCTCCAAGAAATCGTTTCCAGTCAGCTTTCTGAAGGCTGACTCCAAAAGGGGAGCTTGAAGTTCCTGAAGAAATTACAATTTGCATCAAAAAAGAGTGACCAACCAGGAGCCGCCACTTCCACCAAGTTGGAAGTTTCCATTCATGTAGCAAAGACTCCACACTTGAGCTGTTAATCAAGAAAAGTTTAGTTTTCCCAAGAATTTTCTTCCAATACAGTAAGTAGATATAGAGGGAACATCTCCTATTTCTTTTTGTGGGTGCTTGTTTAGAGAAAATATAATTTTAAGCTAACGGGACTTGTACCCGATTGCTACAAGCATTCAGAATTTAGAGGTAAAATTCCACACTTGAAAACCAAAACTGACTGGAATGTGTCACCCCTTTATGGCAACTCTGACTAGAAAAGAAATGTCAGGAGAAGCTGCCGGTCCCTAAGGGCACTGATAGAAGGTCCCCTAAAAGTAAGTTCTCAAGTAATTTTCATCGAGAGAGCTTGTTGGAATCACTAACCTGCAAGTATGGAAAACAAGGGAATGATGACACATTTTAGTAAACTTACAGCCATAAGAAACAGATTTATAAATCTGGGAACCGAACTTAAAGATAACTGAGGATGGATGACTAAAACATACTTAATATGGCAAGGCAGACTCTCTGAGACCAGCTCTGCCTTTCACTTTGTGATGCTGTGCATATTATTTAGGCATCTCCTTCTCTATAAATCAAGAGACTTGCACCTAATTAAAGACTTATCTAGAGGATTAAGTCAGCCAACATACATAAAACACTTAGAACTGTGGCTGGTCCCCAGTGTTTGCTCCATAAATATCCTCAGTATTATTTAAAAGTTATCAAAAACCTCAAGCATATACGATCAGATTATATAATGTACAAGGACAATGTGGGTAAAGTCTGAGTTCAGACTGAAACTCAGTCTAATTTTCAGTTTGAAATCCCCAAAATGAAAATATGAAATTTCATAAAATCTTGACTCAGGTGTGGAAACAGATTACCAACTGGCTATTAAAGACTCTGTGGATTTTCTAGAATCCCTGAGCTAGAAACAACCCTAGAAATTATCTGGGGGTTCTGGCTGAATCTCATTTTGCCAGCAGGGAAACCAAAGAGCAGAGTGTCCTCCATCCCCTGGTTGCCCAGCAAGCCAGGGACAGAGGCTGATCCCAAATGCGAGACCCTAACGAGGGGCGGGGACAGTCTCGCCTCCCACCGCCCAGGGCCCTGGTCCACACCGTGTTTACACCATTCTGCCTCTTCGCTGAAGTCCTAAGTGCTTGACTCTTGCTCCATCCTGCCTGATCCTCCCTTACTCAGACTTGCCCTATTTAATGCGCAAAGTGTTCTCTCTCCAACAAGAGGGAAAAGATCCCAGAGAGGAAGGACCATGGTACCTGCTCACTTTATATGACCTTGACCTTTTAGCTCAGGTCTCTGGAGAAGGAAGAGAGCATGAGTTGAGGAGACATAAAATGTCTGCTTCTAACTCTTGCCTTTAACCCAAGCACAGACGAGTTGGGCAGTGAGGTCCCAGCCCTCATCCTCCCTCATGTGGAGGGACTGTCCATGCTTGTCTGGCCATCCCACAGGATGAGGACATGACACTGGAGAAAGAAGAACCTCTATCCATCAATTCCCCGCACGTTGTTTGTTGCCAGACAAGGCGTCTGTGTAACTCTGTCTTCAAGCAGGATGAGAAGGGATGCCTGTTCACAGTGGACGGTTGGGTGTCCTCTCAGGGCTGGGGGACTGAAGGGGAGGGAGGAACAAGCACAGCCTCGCTGAGGACGCTGGGAGGTGGCCACCCAGGGGCCCCGGAGAGACCCTGCCCCAGTCCCATCAGTTCACCATCACCCACCTGCCTTTCTTCCAGCCTTTTACTTTGGACCAAATAAACATGCCTTTCTGATCTTAAGAAACAAATCCCCCCTCAGCTCAGTAAAAGCATTTACCCCTCCTTCCCTTCAAGGTCAAGTTCCTTGAGAAAGACCCATCATTGCCCTCCTCTTCTCCCCATTTATCTCCCCACAGCAACCTGGACACCCCCTGGTTGGAACGTAACAGGGAAAAACAGATCTGACTCCATATTGTATCTGCTTCTTTTACTTTAACCTTTGTATTTCTATTGCTTTTGCTACAAGTTCCTCACTAAAGGTCTGTCACCTACAAGCTTAAATTCTACATACTGGCCTATGTCTGGGAACCCTGTCTCCAGGTGATGAACATTAAGCTAAAATACCTCTGTTTAGCTCCCAGGAAACCTCCTGACCAGGCCCACTTGTGAACGGCTGCAGGAAGGAGGAAATTAACACATCCCTTCCGCAGTCTGACCAGAACCAGGACTTACCCTCCTCCCCTTTTAGTACCAAAGAAGCCTGAATTCTCACTCAGGGAAGGTGGTTCTTTAGGACATGAGTCTTCCCTCTTCTTGGTCTGGCGCTTTCTGAATAAAGCCGCTATCCCTGGCCCCCACAACCCATCTCTCAGTTGATTGTCCTGTTATGCGGTAAGCAGGACGAGCTTGGACTTGGCAACAGGAGGACAGCAGCACGTCCTGAATCCACTAGCCACCCGCCGCCTTTGGTGCTGCCCAGGCTGACTACTTGCTGCCTCCTGGAATGGTCTGCAGGATGAAGCTGTGTGAATTTCCCTCTTTCTTTCTCTTTCTGGAATCTTCCTCAGTCTCCCCTCATCCTACCCATAAAGTATGGTACCACGTGGAGTTCCATTCTCAGAAAGAACTAAGCAGCTCTGCCAACAGAAACCCTCCAAGGGCTTCACAGGATGTCAGCAAGACTCTGCTGTTGAACAAATACAACCCTCACCTTCCTGAACCTCCGTCTTCTTACAGTAACAAGACAAGTGTGAATGACATCACATCCGGCTCTAACCTCCTCTGGTTATATTTTGCTGGAGTCAAGTCTCAATACAAAGAAGATAAATGATTGTAACCCACAAAAATTCTAATGCTCAAAAAGTTTTTTTTACAACTTTATAAGTTTTTTAAGATTGTAGTAGATTGAATGATTACTGTCATCTAGTAATCATTGAAAGACCTATAAATGATTGCATTGTTATTTCATATTTTTCATTTGTAAATTATGGTTGACTCAGTTTGGGGGGGAATGCATAAATAATTTGGATATGTGATCCTCAGTGATTTTATTGTGAATTTATATAAATGGGCTTTTTATAAATGCTCGGGAAAAATATTATAGAGGAACCCAAAGCTTTCATACTAACAGGAATTAAAGTCTCCGTTATGTAAATAGGAGTATCGTTCATTTTGGAAAAGAATTGCTATGGAAACACTTTCTGTAATATTTCTTCCTCAGAGCTTTTGGCTTTTTAAGATGTCAAGCATTTTGCAAACATTATCCCATGTAATCCCTCAAGCAATCCCATGAGGTGGAAATCATTCTTCTCCCAGGTACGGATGAATAAACTGAAGGGAGCTTCAAAAATGTGCCCAAGATTACAAAGTCACTAGGATAGCAAACAAGCAGCACTCGAATTTTCTGAATGACTTTGCCTATCACCTAGGCACAGAGAGGGGTACTTTCTAAGGATCCTGACTCATCATGTTGAAACTTAGGAAGTAGAACCTAGGAAGCCTCATACTAAACCCAGAGAACCAATCAAAATCCTGAAAGTGAGCTAGTGAAGGGTGTCCAGTTATCTGCTGCTGGGTAACAAAGGACCCCTCATTTAACAGCTGACAATGACTGTGGTTTCCACTGTAGACCGCGAGAGCAGAGTCAGCCTGCTCCAAACGATGCTGGCCGAGGACACCTGGGGGTTTTCACCTGAAAGACCCAGACTGCCCAAGACAGCCACCCTCACACACCTGGAAGGCTGGGCTGGCTGAGATTGGAGTCTTACACATGGCATCTCTGGCGGGCAGTCGAGTTATTCCAGCTTCTTCTGTCTTGGCTCCAAGCTTCGCTCCAAGACATGGAGAGAGAGCTGCCAATTTCTTAACACCCAGGCCCCATAACTTCTGCCACTTTCTATTGGTCACTAAACCTCTCAGTGGGCGCTGGGCAGAGAATCTATGGCCACCTCGAACCTGCCACAATGAGCACCAACGCTTTTCTGAAACGTGTCCAACTGAGTCCTCCCTTTGGATTCACCTCCACAGAGAACACACGGCTACGACCACAAACTCTGTAGCACACGCTCGTCTTCTGCCCCATCACACTATGTTTCACATAAAAATCTTTGTGCCTCTGCTTTCCTCTCTAAAAACAAAGTGCCAAGACACGGCTACGACCACAAACTCTGTAGCACACGCTCATCTTCTGCCCCATCACACTATGTTTCACATAAAAATCTTTGTGCCTCTGCTTTCCTCTCTAAAAACAAAGTGCCTCCCATTGCATAACTAGGTAATTATCCTCGCTCCCCTGACTTAAGTTATTTGGAAAGCCTTCTGCCTTGGAAGGAGTTCATCTCATGTTAAGATACTACCTCAGTGAGTTCAAGACCACCCACTTTTGTGCCCACAGATCTCTACCTCTCTGTCTCATATATTAAACAAAACAAAATAAAACAAAAGTTGTCTCTACCGCTAACCTGAGATGAAGCACACAGCCCATGTGGAATGAAAGTGTGGAGCTTACCAACACACCCTTCATCTGGCTGCCTCTGCCCATCTGCCCTCCTGGCAGTGACTGGACTGAGAGGTTTGGGTTTGCACAACTGGGGGCAGGTGGGGAGCTTGTCTCAAAGGGACATAGGAGGAGAGGCTCTATTCCTCACCTAAACAGCTGTGGTGGTGCTTTAGAAATTGGTTCTGTTGGTCTATTTAGGACTCTCCTAAAAGGTAAAGCTCATGTCCCTTTTCCTCCATTCATTTTGTCTAATCTGTTATCATGGGTAGATGTTCAGCCCCCCATAACTGCATTGCCAGGCCAGGCTATCATTAGACAGCACAAGAATTTATTCTACCAATTCCTCCAACACAAGGTTCTTTTAGAGAGTCTGCCCTCAGGATCGCCTTGTAGAAACGTGCCAGCTTCACACAGAGGGTCCTGATTATTCAGACTCCTCCGTATTGGGCCACTTTGCCAATCAAAGTTTCCTCTCTTATTTGTCCTCCAAACCAATCATATTTCCCAGGTGATGGAGCTCCCAGGATGCTCCCAAAACACAAATCGTGGAGTCCGAGGAAATCTACATTCTCTCTGGGGAGAACTTGCTCTAGATATACAGAGTCTGGATCCTCACCCTTCCCAGCTCGCACCTTGCGGTGGGCACAGCCCTGAGTGACTGAGCTGCCCAAGAAGTGTGACTTAAGTCTACAAAACAACTAGCATCACCCCCTTAGCATGGCGGGGTTGGAGAAAGGAGAGGACTAAGCGGTTCCCAGTTGCTCTGCGGGAGCGGGCTTCCTGTTGAGAGATGTGCCATTGGGCAGCATCTGCATTCTCCTGGGAGAGGTGTGGTCCCCATGACGTTCGCCCTCTGACTCTGCTGAACATCCCTCTCCTGGTTACACACCTGCTTTCCAGGCAGCTCTACCAGCTTCACCCACAGCCTGAAGTCACCTCCCCAGAGCACCCACTGTTATCTAAACCACTCACCCTATATTCCGTCAAACACAACCATTAATTTTAACCTATTGTGATTTAAAAGTGTGCCACGTGACCTTTGTGTGGTTGGAACTGTCATGGCATTAGGTAAAGATAAGTTATTGCAAACCTGTGCAAGATGTGAGTCTTCCTAAATATGGAAACTCTGACTTGCAGCCGTGGGTGATGGGACATGATCTTAATGAGGCCTGTCAAGCATCACATTTCCAGACTCAGGACAGTCTTGCCCAGAGGCAGATATGATGTTTCTCAATTTCCCTTCCAGTCTTAATTTTAAATATGGAAAATGTATACTTTACCTCTATGTTAGCAGCCCATGGATGTTCCTAACAAAATATTTCAAGATAGTCCTGAAAAGTTTTGGGAATTAGATATTTTTCTCTGAGGCAGAGACTCCCCATCTTACTTTGGTGACATGCCAGATGCCTTCCATTACTTTGTATGCTTCTTTCTTTAGCATAGAGTGAAAAACATTTCTAATACAATAAAACAGTTTTAAATGAATTCCAAGTATTTATAAGAGTTAACTTATTCTATACAAAGACAATCAAAATCTGCCTCAATTTTTAAAAAAATAGTTAACTAAAATAACTTTCATTACTAATAACCGAAACAAAATCAGGTTAGATTAAGCTAAAATGTGTAATTTGCCGTAAGGCTCCAGGGTGGCCTGGGTACTTCATGAGACATAACTACAGACCAACAGCAGGAAGTGGATGACAGTCCACCCACAGGTGTGAGCATCTTCCCTCCATCTGCCTGTGGTCTGGCCACCTCTGCACCCTTGCCCGTGGAGGACGAGGACCAAACTGCAGCTGCCCCTGTTCACATGCCCTTCCCCTCAGTTCAGGGGGACAGCCTGCAGGCCCCTGAATCCTTGTCCCAACTCCACATTCCTGGGAGGGGAAGGAAATAGCTTGAGTCATGTGTCCACCTGCGATCCAGAGGCAGGCACCCTGCAGCAGGCACTGCAGTCTGGCCTGTTCCCCAGTCATCCTGACTGTCTTCACAAGTGTCAGGTGGAGAGCAAGAAGTTCAGGCTCAGAGCCCCCCTTGCAGTGAAGACAGACACGTGGCATGGCCAGCGAATCACAAGCAGGAGTCTACTGGGAGGTGCAGGCCTTTGAAGACACAGGTGTTTCCCCTTCTGTTCCCTCCTTCTTCCTTCCTGGACCATGGGTATGATGGCCGAAGGTGTTGCAGCAGCCATGCTGTGACCATGAGGCAGCAGTGAGAAGAGAAGCCAGTGGGAAATTTGCACAGAGCATCCCTGACAGGCCAGCCATAATGTGTGCAGCTGGAGAAAGAGGAGAAAGGGGGCCTCAGGCAATGGTCGGCTGGTAAAAGCTAACAGCCAGTTCTCTAAGGAGAATACCTGATTTCTGGTGTTTGTCAGTTTCTGTAATAGAAGTGCTCCTGGCCAATATCAAGTTGCCAATTATTCACAAAATGTGTGAAAAGGTAAGAGTTGGGTCTTGCTAGCCAGTATGAACATACTGCTTATACCTCATGTGTCTCAATATGTAAAAGTTATAAATCAAATCAACACTTTTGATAACAAAGAAAAACAGAAAAAAGGGTTTATTCTACTGCTTGGCCAATGCAACTTCATTAGCAGTGGAAACAGAGCATAACCAGAGCTGGTGGCCCCGTGAGGGCTGGCCATGGCCCACAGCCCATCTTCTCTCCTCCACCCATGATCTGTCCACACACATGAGTAGCCCAGCTTGCACTTCTGAACTTGAGACACCCTCTCCAACAGTCACCCCTCCACCATCCTTTGGGTCAGCATGGCCAGCCCTTGGGTAGAGGAATCCTGGGAGATGCTACAGTGGCCACAGTAGGGGCAGGAACTCATGGGCTCCCTGACTCATGAGGCAGCTTCTCACACCAGGGCAGGCACAGAGGAACTGGACAGGAGTGGACGCTCCAACACCAAGGCCCCTCTTGCCTGGGTATCAGGTAAGTAAGGGAACCTGGGGTCCTGAATGCATCCTTGAGCCATTGCCGCAGACCTGCCTTGGGAGACACATAAAGCCCTATTTATTAAAGCCACTTTTAGGCAAGTCATCAGTTATGTTCTCTCAATATACCCCCACTGATTCACCAAGGAAGAGAGAATGAAGCATACAGAAACAACCATGAAGGAAAAAATAGAAGAAAACCACCATCATTTTGAACCAAAGGCCAAAGTTCTTAGATTTCAAGAGCATTCCTGTCACTAACATGTGAATAATGACCAATACGCATTTGGCTGCTTCCTGATATCTCTTTCAGATGATAAGATAGAGGGAAACTGCTCTCATTTTCCCAGGAAGAAAAATAAAATATTGCATATTATCTTTTTCTAAGCAGATAAAAATGACCTTATCTCAGATCTTTTAATCTGTAACGGATGCCAGAAGGAAATATGGAAAATCTTCCAATCTGGGGGGTTAAACCATAGTCCCAAAAAGTCTGTTCATCCCCAAAAAAGCTGTTCATCTTTCTGGTAAACACACATGTGCTAAGATAATGCCAGGGTTCAGACCACATACCACACATGTGTCCAACACAAACATTTATGTGGAAATGTCCCTGGAGTCAAGGGAAGGAGAGATTTAATGATGACAGTAACTTAAAAAAGAGAGGAGGTAGACTCCTTCTTGCAAGAGCACCAGAATCACAACTAACTGCTGAACAATCCTTGACAGGAGGACACTGGAAATCACCAAAAAAGATGCCCCACATCCAAGGACAGTGGAGAAGCTGCAATGAGACAGTAAGAGGGGCACAAATACCATAGAGGTCTACCCACTGGAGTGAAGGTCACGTCAGGCTTCCCAACCTGGGGGTCCAGCAATGGGACAAGGAACTGGAATTCCTAGAGAATCAGATTTTGAAGGCTGGCAGGATTTGACTGTGGGACTTTGACAGGACTGGGGGAAGCAGAGACTCCACTCTTGGAGGGCATGCACAAAGTAGCATGCACATCAAGAGCCAGGGGAGGGAGCAGTGACCCTATGGGAAACTGAACCAGACCTACCTGCTAGTGTTGGAGAGTCTCCTGCAGAGGCAGGGGTTGACTGTGGCTCACCACAGAGATAAGGACACTGACAGCAGAAGTTCTGGGAAGTACTCCTTGGCTTGAGCCATCTCAGAGTCTGCCATTAGCCCTACCAAAGAGCTGCATAGACTCCAGTGCTGGGTCGCCTCAGGCCAAAAACCAACAGGGAGGGAACCCAGCCCCACCCATCAGTAGACAAGCGGATTAAAGTTTTACTGAGTTCTACCCACCAGAGCAACAGCCAGCTCTACCCACCATCAGTCCCTCCTATCAGGAAGCTTGCACAAGCCTCTTAGATAGTCTCAGCCACCAGAGGGCAGACAGAAGAAGCAAGAAGAACTACAATTCTGCAGCTTGTGGAACAAAAACCACATTCACAGAAAGACAGACAAAATGAAAAGGCAGAGGACTATGTACCAGATGAAGGAACAAGATAAAACCCCAGAAAAACAACTAAATGAAGTGGAGATAGGCAACCTTACAGAAAAAGAATTCAGAATAATTATAGCGAATATGATCCAGGACCTCGGAAAAAGAATGGAGACAAAGATCAAGAAGATGCAAGAAATGTTTAACAAAGACCCAGAAGAATTAAAGAACAAACACCTAGAAGAATTGAATTAAAGAACAAACAAACAGAAATGAACAACACAATAACTGAAATGAAAAATACACTAGAAGGAATCAATAACACAATAACTAAGACAGAAGAATAGATAAGTGACCTGGAAGACAGAATGGTGGAATTCACTGCCACAGAACAGAATAAGGAAAAAAGAATGAAAAGAAATGAAGACAGCTTAAGAGACTGCTGGGACAACACTAAATGCAACAACATTCACATTATAGTGGTCCCAGAAGGAGAAGAGAAAAAGAAACGTACTGAGAAAATATTTGAAGAGATTATAGTTGAAAACTTCCCTAACATGGGAAAGGAAATAGCCACCCAAGTTCAGGAAGCACAGAGAGTCCCAGGCAGGAAAAAACCAAGGAGATACATGCAGAGACATATAGTAATCAAACTGACAAAAATTAAAGACAAAAAAAAATTATTAAAAGCAACAAAGAAAAAATGACAAATAACATACAAGGGAACTCCCATAAAGTTAACAGCTGATTTCTCAGCAGAAACTCTACAAGCAGAAGTGAGTGGCATGATATATTTAAAGTGATGAAAGGGAAGAACCTACAACCAAGATTTTTCTACCCAGCAAGGATCTCATTCAGATTCAACAGTCCACACACAGGTGTGAGCAAGGATCTCATTCAGATCCTTGCTCAGCAAGGATTTCATTCAGATTCGACAGAGAAATCAAAAGTTTTACAGACAAGAAAAGCTAAGAGAATTTAGCACCACCAAACCAGCTCTAAAACAAGTGTTAAAGGAACTTCTCTAAGTGGGAATCACAAGAGAAGAAAAGGACCTTGAAAAACAAACTCAAAACAATTAAGAAAATGGTAATAGGAACATGGATACCAATAATTACCTTAAATGAGAATGGATTAAATGCTTCAACCAAAAGACACAGGCTTGCTGAACGGATAGAAAAACAAGAACCATATATATACTGTCTACAAGAGACCCACTTCAGACCTAGGGACACATACATACTGAAAATGAGGGGATGGAAAAAGATATTCCATGCAAATGGAAATCAAAAGAAAGCTGGAGTAGCAATACTCATATCAGATAAAATAGACCTTAAAATAAAGAATGTTACAAGAGAAAAGGAAGGACACTACATAATGATCAAGGGATCAAACCAAGAAAAAGATATAACAATTATAAACAGGTATGCACCCAACATAGGAACACCTCAATACATAAGGCAAATGCTAACAGTTATAAAAGAGGAAATTGACAGTAACACAATAATAGCAGGGGACTTTAACACCTCACTTACACCAATGGACAGATCACACATACAGAAAATTAATAAGGAAACACAAGCTTTAACTGACACAATAGACCAGGTAGATTTAATTGATATTTATAGGACATTCCAGGAAAACAGCAGATTAAACTTTCTTCTCAAGCACACATGAAACATTCTCTAGGACAGATCATATCTTGGGTCACAAATCAAGCCTCAGTAAATTTAAGAAAATTGAAATCATATCAAGCATCTTTTCCGACCACAACACTATGAGATTACAAATCAATTACAGGGAAAACAAATGTAAAAAACACAAACACATGGAGGCTAAACACTACATTACTGAATATTCAAGAGATCGCTGAGGAAATCAAAAAATACTAGAGACAAATGACAACGAAAACACGAAGATCCAAAACCTATGGGATGCAGCAAAAGCAGTTCTAAGAGGGAAGTTTATAGCAATGCAATCCTACCTCAAGAAATAAGAAAAATCTCAAATAAAAAATCTAACCTTACACCAAAAAGAACAAGAGAAAGAAGAACAAACAAAACCCAAAGTTAATCGAAGGAAAGAAAACATAAAGATCAGAGCAGAAATAAATGAAATAGAAACAAAGAAAACAATAGCAAATCAATAAAACTAAAAGCTGGTTCTTTGAGAAGATAAATAAAATTGAAAAAGCTTTAGCCAGACTCATCAAGAAAAAAAAGGAGAGGACTCAAATCAATAAAATTAGATATGAAAAAGCAGAAGTTACAACAGACACTGCAGAAATGCAAAGCATCATAAGAGACTACTACAAGCAACTCTATGCCAATAAAATGGACAACCTGGAAGAAATGGACAAATTCTTAGAAAGGTATAACTTTCCAAGACTGAATCAGGAAGAAATAGAAAATATGAACAGACCAATCACAAGTAATGAAATGAAACCATGATTAAAAATCTTCCAACAAACAAAAGTCCAGGACCAGATGGCTTCACAGGTGAATTCTATAAAACATTTAGAGAAGAGCTAACACCCATCCTTCTCAAGCTCTTCCAAAAAGTTGCAAAGGAAGGAACACTCCCAAACTCATTCTACAAGGCCACCATCACCCTAATACCAAAAGCAGAGAGAGATACTACAAAAAAAGAAAATTACATATCAATATCACTGATGAACATAGATGCAAAAATCCTCAACAAAATACCAGCAAACAGAATCCAACAACACATTAAAATGATCTTACACCCTGATCAAGTGGGATTTATCCCAGGGATGCAAGAATTCTTCAATATTCGCAAATCAATCAATGTGATACACCGTATTAACAAACTGAAGAATAAAAACCATATGATCATCTCAATAGATGCAGAAAAAGCTTTTGACAAAATTCAACACCAATTTATGACAAAAACAATCCAGAAAGTGAGCATAGAGGGAACGTACTCCAATGTAATAAAGGCAAATACAGGATATTTTGCAGGATACAAAATTAATGCACAGAAATCTCTTGCATTCCCATACACTAACAACGAAAGATCAGAAAGAGAAATTAAGGCAATAATCACATTCACCATTGTAACAAAAAGAATAAAATACCTAGGGGTAAACCTACCTAAGGAGGTAAAAGACCTGTACTCAGAAAACTATAAGACACTGATGAAAGAAATCAAAGATGACACAAACAAATGGAGAGATAGACCATGTTCTTGGATTGGAGAATCAATATTGTGAAAATGACTATACTACCCAAAGCAATCTACAGGTTCAATGCAATCACTATCAAATTACCAATGTCATTTTTTACAGAACTAGAACGAAAAGTCTTAAAATTTGTATGAAGAAACAAAAGACACCGAATAGCCAAAGAAATCTTGTGGGGAAAAAAATGGAGCCGGAGGAATCAGACTCCATGACTTCAGATTATACTACAAAGCTACAGTAATCAAGACAATATGGTACTGGCACAAAAACAGAAATACAGATCAATGGAACAGGAGAGAAAGCCGAGAGATAAACCCACACACCTATAGTCAACTAATCTATGACAAAGGAGGCAAGGATATAAAATGGAGAAAAGACAGTCTCTTCAATAAGTGGTGCTGGGAAAACTGGACATCTACATGTAAAAGAATGAAATTAGAACACTCCATAACACTACACACAAAAATAAACTCAAAATGGATTTGAGACCAAATGTAAGACTGGACACTATAAAACTCTTAGAGGAAAACATAGGAAGAACACTCTTTGACATAAATCACAGCAAGATCTTTTTTGACCCACCTCCTAGAGTAATGGAAATAAAAACAAAAATAAACAAATGGGACCTAATGAAACTTAAAAGCTTTTGCATAGCAAAGGAAACTATACACAAGACAAAAAGAAAACCCTCAGAATGGGAGAAAATATTTGCAAATGAAACAGCGGACAAAGTATTAATCTCCAAAATATATAAACAGCTCATGCAGCTCAATATTTAAAAAAACAAACAACCCAATCAAAAAATGGGCAGAAGACCTAAATAGACATTTCTCCAAAGAAGACTTACGGATGGCCAAGACACACATGAAAAGCTGCTCAACATCACTAATTATTAGAGAAATGCAAATCAAAACTACAATGAGGTGTCCCCTCACACCAGTTAGAATGGGCATCATCAGAAAATCTACAAACAACAAATGCTGGAGAGGGTGTGGAGAAAAGCGAACCCTCTTGCACTGTTGGTGGGAATGTAAATTGATACAGGCACTATGGAGAACAGTATGGAGGTTCCTTAAAAAACTAAAAATAGAATTACCATATAACCCAACAATCCCACTACTGGGCATATACCCAGCGAAAACCATAATTCAAAAAGACACATGCACCTCAATGTTCATTGCACCACTATTTATAATAGCCAGGTCATGGAAGCAACCTAAATGTCCATTGACAGACGAATGGATAAAGAAGATGTGGTACCTACATACAATGGAATATTAGCCATAAAAAGGAACAAAACTGGGTCTTTTGTAGAGACGTGTATGGACCTAGAGACTGTCATACAGAGTAAAGTAATTCAGAAAGAGAAAGACAAATATCATATATTAACGCATATATGTGGAATCTAGAAAAATGGTACAGATAAACTGGTTTGCAAGGCAGAAATAGAGACACGGATGTGGAGAACAAACGTATGGACACCAAGGGGGGAAAGTGGGGCAGGGTGGTGGTGGTGGTGTGATGAATTGGGAGATTGGGACTGACATGTACACACTAATATGTATAAAATAGATCACTAATAAGAACCTGCTGTGTAAAAAATAAATAAAATTAAATTTTAAAAAAAGAGAGGAGGCATCGTGGAAAAAGACTGGCAGTTGACAATACATGTGGTGCAATGGATTAAGGTCTAGTAATTCTTGTATCATATATAAAATAATAAAACAACTCAAGTCAATCGAAAAATAATGCCATTTATATAAGTGTTAAAACTGTAATAATTCTGTAGAACTAGCAGGTTCTAAAGTACAGTATCAAGAACTGGTAGAAAAATAGAAACAAGTGGGCTGTGACATCCTGCCAGGAGCAAACAGCACACACCCGCCATTCGTGACACTGATGATTAGGAAAAATGGGACCATTCCCTTCATAATCAGAAAATAATCTTAGGAACTTTATGAATTGAAAGGCCACTGTGATTGTGAACTGAATGTCGTGAGAGAGAAGCACCGTCCTGCATCCAGAGGTTGCTGGTGGTTTTGAGTCTAATGTGTGAGTGCAACCAGGGCAGGAGTTTTCTTGTATGTCATTTACTGATGTGTCCCTGGGTCTAGAACAGAGCCTGCCACAAAGGAAGTGCATAATAATAATCACTGTTGAGTCCCCCGTATTGCTCAAGAGAACCATTGAAAAATGGTCTAATGTCTCCATATTACCACTAAGAGCTGAGCCCTGGCCAGTGGAGTGGCCAGATGGGGGCACAGCTCAGGTCTGTAGGTGCCCTATCACCTTGCAGGTCAAGACACCACCTCTCTAGCAGCTGAGGTCAGTGGTAGAAATCTCTGGGATCAAATTTTGTCAATGGAGTTATCACTGTAACACGTGTGGTGTTGAGTGACAGAAGCCTGATAGCAGCTCTTCTGCAAATTCCAAATAGCCAGCTGAGAGGTGTGAATCCTTCTGGATCATCCTGAGCATGAGGTCCAGCAAAGTCTGGGTTCACTCCCATCCCTATGTGCAGAAATACCAAAAAACATGAGAAAAATCTCCCTGAGCTCTGGAACTGTCCAAGATGAACCCATGCCCACAGATCACCTGGAGCTTTATAATCAGCAGGAACACCTGTTTCAGTCCATGGTGAGTTGTCCATAAACAGATACAGCTGATATTTAGGGCAATTCCACGCCCTCCTGAAGCAAATTATAATCTCCATATTTCTCAGACCAATTGATTTTCTTTTCTTTTTTTTTTTTTAGTTATAGTTGGTTTACAATGTCATGTTAGTTTCCAGTATACAGAAAGTGATATATATTCTTTTTCAGATTCTTTTCCATTATGGTTTATTACAGGATATTGAATATGGTTCCCTGTGCTACACAGTAAGACTTTGTTGTTTACCTATTTTATGCATAGTAGTGTGTATCTGTTCATCTCAATATCGTAATTTATCCCTCCCCACCCCCCATTTCCCCTTTGGTAACCATAAGTTTGTTTTCTATGTCTGTGAGTCTGTTTCTGTTTCGTAAATAAGTTCATTTGTATCATTTTTAAAGATTCTACATATAAGTGATATCATATGATATTTGTCTTTCTCTGACTTACTTCACTTAGTATGACAATCTCTAGGTCCATCCATGTTGTTGCAAATGGCATTATTTCATTCTTTGTACAGTTGAATAATATTCCATTGTATATATACACCACATCTTCTTTATCCATTCACCAGTTGATGGACATTTAGGTTGCTTCCATGCCTTGGCTATTGTAAATAGTGTTGCAATGAGCATTGGGGTGCATGTGTCTTTTTGAATTATGGTTTTCGTTGGGTGTATGCCCAGTAGTGGGATTGCTGGGTCATATGATAATTCTATTTTTAGTTTTTTAAGGAACCTCCATACTGTTCTCCATAGTGGCTGTATCAATTTACATTCCCACCAACAGTGCATGAGGGTTCCCTTTTCTCCACACCCTCTCCAGCATTTGTTATTTGTGACCACTTGATTTTCTGTGTGAATCACTAATTAACAGAGAAACTTATTCAGCAAGTACTTTAAGCTTTTTAAACATGGATTCTTTCATTCTTTAAGAATATGCAAGTTTTAAATTTTTCTCTGAATTTTAGCTATCCAAATTATGACGATTTTCAGTAACGTCAGAGAATTATTTAGGTACCATTCACACCTGCTGTTGATTTTAAGAAATGCATAGATGTAAAGGAAAAAGATTTCCAAATTGATGTGAGCTCTCCAATTAAACTCCAACTGAGGTGATGGCAAGGGGGTGGGTGGGAAGTGGGGACCATGGATCCAGCTCCTGGCGTCTTCCCACCGGGAATCTTGCCTGGCAGTGGTTGTCAGCAGGGTCAGGACCACAGACCAGAAAGCTCAGGGGCAAGGAGCATGCCCATGTAGACACACGGTTTAGGGCCCAGTCTGTGACTTCAGCTCTGGACAGTCTGAAGTTTGTGAATATCAAAATTCAAAAGTGGTTCTCTTTATCTCAACATTAAAAATGTTATTTCTGTGAAACCAACATGTTATTTTATTGGCAAAACAGTGCAAGTGATGGAACTGTTTATAAACACTTGACATAATTTGGAGGCATTGAAATGTATTATCATAATATTCAATCCACTTGTAAACAAGTGTAAATTTGCATGAATTTTTCAGTCTTCATTAAAAAAAGGAAACATTATGGTTTAAAATCATCATAAGTGATGAGTCTTGCCATCCATTCTTGGACATAAACTACAAAAAAGAATAAGCCGAGTTTTGGGGAAGCAGATGGTTCATCGGTACCATGAAGCAGGTGATTATTAAATGGCCACCTCATGATCCCAACCCACAGTTGCGAAGGCTGGAAGGACAGAAAACTTAGAATTATGTCCAAAGCAAAATATCAGTTTGCAACTTCAAATAAAGTATGCTAATCCCTGCTCACAAAGATCTGCAGAGCAGCTCTCCAGCAGGAAGGAAAGGCAAACAGAAGCTGTCACCAGTGTCACTCCTGGCATGACGTGGCTGGAATCTCTCCACCATTCCTCTGTGGGAGCTCAGATTGTTGGAAAGAAAATATGCATTTTCTAAACTCCCATGTTGGAATCTGCCTCCTTATGACTTCCCACCTTTGGCTTTTCCTGTAATAACAGAGGACAAGTTGGGCTCATATTTTGCTGACACACCTTCCATCCTGACCTCCTCACGGCTTCCTCCAGGCTGACGAGGGTCAGGGTCCCCTCTTGCCCCTCCCCGCAGGCACACCCACATGAAAATGCATGGAAGGCAGGCACTTGGTCCTGACAGGTGAGTCGAAACCACCCTTCACTTTGTCACAATGACAGCATCGTATTTCTGCACTTCTGCTATTTTGCAGAATATTTCAGACTTTTTCAAAAACCCTGGGACATTTTTCCATAAGGACTTTTTCTGAAGATCATAGGCCCCCTGTTTTTCTTCTTACACCCACCAAAAGCCAGGTATGATGAAATCAAGTATGTGAAAGGGTCTGTTCTACTGCTTCCTAAGCCCAGGCTAACTGTGGAGTTCTTTGCTTACTTCACCTCTGATTTCTGCACTAAGCTTGGGGTCTCTGGGACCATCTCTGATTTTCTGAATAAAGAACATGACTCTGAGACCTCCAGGGCCTCCTGCTGAGCCACGTGTGGTTGTGAGGGCACAGACCATGTTTGTTCCTCATCCTGCTTTACCCTGGCAGCGTCCAAGATCTGGTACAGCCAACCCACGCCCCTGGTGGACTTACTGAAAACACACATGGAGCCCAGGTGCAGGGTCCTGTTCTTAGCCCTGGGCAGGTCTGCTCCCCTGATCTTCATAACAACCCTATGCAGTAGGTTTGATCACCACCTGGTTCCACGGAGGGGAGACTGAGGCAGAGAGCAGTTCCTGCCTTGTCCAAGGTCCTGAAGCCTCTCAGCAGAGGAACGTGGGCAGCCTGGCTCTAGAGTCTGGGTCCCTGACCGCTGAGGCAGCTGCTCATCAGCGATGCACTGAGGTGTCTCTTAAGCATCCCCAGGTCACAACACTTGAGCCAGCCTCTTCCCCAGTCTGTCGGTTTAAGCCCAGACTTGGCCTGAACAAGGAGACCCCTCTGAGGGTTTGAGTAGATTGTTTCATTCTACAGTGAGAAAACATCTCCGTGAGAATCAGGGGCATTTGGATAATCCCCCTCATTCTGTCTATAAATGCCATTAACCGGATTTGATCAAGTTTTATAATAGTTCCCATGCTCTTCTAAGTAAACAGCACTGAAAAGACATCCTATCTGGATGAATGGCAGTGCCACAGCCAAAATGTACAGTTAGCCCTGAGACTTTTGCCCAGGGCTGGAGTGGCACCTACACCACTTGTGAAGTGAGCTGGGTGGCTGCGTGATACTACAGCACCCCAAAAAGGCAAGACCACCCCCGTGGGCACGAGATGTAGCAGCTGGCAGCTGCCATGAGCTGGGTGGGCCCACAAGGCACGGAAAACCCAACACTTAACAAGAAATAGCTCAAAAGTGTTTATTTATGTCTTGATGTGTGTATTTATTTATGCCACACTTTTTTCCATAAAAGGATTTAAGGCAGCTAGTAACATACCCATTTTTTAGATGTGTTAAAATGTGCGTATTGAATTTTCCCTTTAGCAATATGACCCACCAAATCTTTACATTTTTATGAATATAACTTCAGAGAATATCAAGAAAATCATTTGTAAAACATGAATACAATACGCATTTCTTAGACAAAAGCTGAAAGATGGAAGATTATAAGATTGAAGGGAGTTATGGTATTTAAAAGCAATTGTTTTCCTTTTAAAATACTGGGATAAATTTTCATCTCTTCAGAGGCTAAAAGAAAGGAAAGATGTTGAAAGGAGCCAGTCACAGAGATAAGAGGGGTTCCTAGGGAGATAGGTAGCAGCGTGGCTTTTCCTGGAGTTTCCATATTTCTGTGTCTTCTTCCCCAGATTCTGCCTCATTAGGCATGACCCGGCTCTTCGTACTCCATACTTTGCAGTCAAAGGTAGACCCTTTACATGGGGGAAAAAATTGCTCACCTATAACTGGCCCCATTCTCTTCACTGCCATGATCTTCCTTCCACTATAAAAACAATTGGTTTGAGCCAGAAGAACAATTTGCTTTGAGGCAAATATTACCGCAAAATTTCCAATTTATACTGCGTTGAGATGTACCAAAAATACCAGCACAGTATATTGACCAACTTTTTAGCATCATTCTGTGTTTTTCCATATGCATTCTTATGATCAAAGAAACACAAATTATGTTTATTTATGAGTATGATACAATCAAGCTCATTTTGAAAAGTTTTAAAGAAATATTTATCATCTTAGTAAAATCACAAAAGCATTTTCTATAATATGAGAAACGTCCATTTATCAACTAAGATGTATCAACAACATAAATTAATGTCTTCCCTGTAGTGATACCTTCGTCCCCAATGAAATGAGTTTTTAGAATTGAAAGCTGTGGAGTACTTGCTGAACTTGTCCTGAATATAATTGTCATTATGCTCAAAAGACTATTCACTCACTCATTCTATCATTTCTCCCAAAGCTTTCTTGAGAGAATAGCATGTGTCTACTATATGTGTCCTCACTTTAACTGCCTGCATCTGAAGTGCTCTTTGGCGGACTTTCCATGGGCTATTGAAGCCAATGTGCCCAAATGACCACCCCAACGCCCAGTGCAGACCTCTGTCCGTGGTGCTGACGCAGAGGAGGGAAGCCCAGCTCTGCTCCGGGGCCAAGGGGGGAGAAACTTGGAAGCCCGACTTCCCCTCCAGGGTCGCTTGTGGGATCAGCCTGAGGCTGGTTCTTGCATGGTGTCTTCCTATTCCCCACACCCTGGGAGTCATTCCTGAATCACTGCCGGCAAGTCCTAGTCTCAGAGTGTGTTTGGGGGGAACTGACCTAAAAACCAGGCTGGATGGCAGATGGTAGAAACTCAAAGTAAATATTTCTCTCTGTGGTTAAAAATCTCAACCTGGTTATCCACTGACATTCTTAAGATAATATGTGATAAATTAAATTGAAAAAATCTTAAAGTTTTCAAACTTCTGTAACAAATTGATGTGCAACAGTCAAAGCTTTATCAAGAGAGTCACCTGTGGTCAGATTAGAGAAACACATTATCTGGACGGAAGAGTCTGGGAGGCTCTGGGGGAGCGATGCATTTGGGGTGTAGGGCTCAGGAGTTGCAGTTGTTCAGCTCCTGATATATGCATATTATGTATGTCAGAGTCCCAGCGGCTTGTGGAGATTAGGGAAGAGAAGAAAACAGGCTCTGCCAACCCAAGCACCCCCTTTCCAACCCTGCTGAGGCAAAGCTGACTGAAGATGTCAGTTACGTTGATTGAAGGATTCAAATTTGAAGAAGAAGAAGAAGGAAATCCTCCAAAGTGGAAAAATTCAACCTACTTAAACGCGGGAGGTCATTGATCCTAGCTCCCTCTTTAGGCAAGCTCCATTTCCTCCTTCTGGCTACAAGCCACCCAAGTCCTAGCAAAGGGCCCCCTAATCCACCCCATAGAATAAACTCATCTGAGGTACCCATAGGCCTTAAGCAAATACTGCCTGCAGTCCAGTTCCAAAAGCAACTGAGACCTCCCTTCTGCCTCAGGAATTCCAGGGGAAGGGGTCAACTTTTCTGGTTGTTCTTCAACACAAAAATATATATATATATTTAAAATGATTGTTGTCAAAACCCGAGGGCTGAGTTTCCCACCTGAGACACCCTCAGGGCACAATCAGCAGGCGAGGAGCCGAATCAACCACTTTGCTTCTCAAGTGTGATCAGATGCGATGAAGCAGGTCACTTCTGGAGGGAAGGACAAGCTTGTTCCCACCTAAGCCTTCTCTGTGGGCTTATGGAAACAGCTGGGTGTTACCAAAGACACACAGAGGGGCAGTGAACAGCAGAGTCCTCTCATCCTCCCGGTCATCATTCAGTGGGGAATCTGTATTTGTGTGGGCAGAGGGCATGACAACTATGACTTCTTGGAAACAAAACTAGTAATTAGTAAGGTAGAACATCTCATCGGATGCTCTTATCGTCTTCCTACAGAACTTGACTTATCATCAAACATTCCACACTCGTTGCCATAACCCAGGAAATTATTCCCCTAAAGGCAGATCTATACAGAGTCCAAAGGGAAGTCTGAGCCATGATTCACACGATTCAATCACTGGACACACAGGCTCTCCTTGGATCCCTGAGACCTTCTCCAAGGCTCCTGTTCCTCCTGCCCCCAGTAAATTCCAGATGTACTCCTTGTCCCCAACCCCAGCTCTAGACATGCCCACTGGACCTTGCCCCAAGCATGTAAGCTCAACATGTCCAAAGGCAAATCCCAGTCTTCCTTGGAAGCACGCCCCTTCTGGAACACCCTTGCTTCCTTGAAGGCATCACCCTCTATCTGGATACAAAACCAGAAACCAGGAATCACTCTAGACTCTTCCTTCCTTCCCAGGGGCTGGGGACACACAATTTCCATGTGTTTCTTTCATCTCAATGGTCTGACCAAGATTGTAACAATTAGGAAAACTCTGAGAGACAACTTCTGAGATCATTCTACTCAGGGATTCTCACCATCAACTTGGATGAAAGCACGGAAATGCTTTAATTCAATAGGTAGATTGTTTAAAATTAAATAGAATACCAGCAGAATAGCTTAAAGAGAGATTAAGAATTTAAGCAATTTGAATAAACAGCAACAACAAACATTGCTCCAAAGTAATAAGCAGTTTGATGTGGACAAATGAAAATCTGTAAAAAAGAGGAGAATAAAAAAAGAAGCAAGAGGGGGGAAAACAGCTAGGCAAAAATATGTAAGAGAGAAACTCCTGAAGGATAGAGCTAACCCACAACCAGATGTGTGTCTGCAATACAGGATTCAAACCGTGAGCATATAAGGCTCTGCTGGATGTAAGGGACTTGGCATCCCTTCCCGAGAATTACTGACATTCAAAAGGCAATCTCCATCTCCTCACACTTGTCCTTCCTAATAAATAGTCTGCCCTTTGAACATTATTGCCCAAGACTCCTTAATAACTCAATTTGATTTTATTTGTATCCATCAGAATAAGTTTTGAAAACAAATTTAACACTAATCTTATCTAATAGATACATTGTTATATTTCAGGATGATGTAAACATTGCCCATTTTTCTCATGTATGAAGAGATCCCCACATTAACTTGGCAGCCAGAAGGCTAGTGCCTACCATTTCCAGGGACCACAGTCTGTGGCAGAGGTCACACCCTCACTTATACACAGGACATCCCCAAAGCCTCAAGCAAGTATGTGCATTGGGGAATGAGCAGATTTTCAACTCAGATTAGCAGAACGCTGGAACCAGTAGAAGGTTCATCAATTTACGTGGGGCTGCAGGTAAACTGCCTTCCCTCCGAGCAAAGTGTTCCTTCTTTAAAATGAAGTGTGTCACAAGCCCACATTTTTTCCAGCTTTATTGAGATATAATTGACATATAACATTGTGTAAGTTCAAGGTGTACAACATAATGATTTGACATATGTACGTATTGCAAAACAATTACCAAAATAAGGTTAGTTAACACCTTTTGCCTCACATAGTTGTGTGTGTGTGTGTGTGTGTGTGTGTGTTGTATGTGTGTTGAGAACTTTAAAAATCTACTCTCTTAGTAACTTTCAAATATAAAACACAGTATCATTAACTGTAGCTACCATGCTGCACCTTACATTGCTAGAACTTATTCTTCTTAAAACTGGAATTTTATACCTTTGATCACCTTCACTCATTTCCCCGACTCCCCAGCCCCTGGCAACCACCAATCTACTGTTCCTGTGAGTTTAGCTTTTTTAGATTCCACACGTAAGTGAGGTCATAGGTATCTGTCTTTCTCTATTTGACTTATTTCATTTACTGCAATGCCCTCAAGGTCCATCCATGATGTCAAAAATGGCAGGGTTTCCTTCCTTTTTATGGCCGAGTCATATACATATAGATGTGTATACGTATATCCCACATCTTCTTTATCCATTCCTCTGTCGATGGACACTCAGGTTGCTTCCATGTCTTGGCTATTGTGAGCAGTGCTGCAATGAACATAGGGGTACAGATATCTCTTTGAGATAGTGAGCTCATTTCCTAGGGATATATGCCCAGAAATTTAAATCCCCCTGAAGCCCAAACTTTGAAAAGTTTGCTGATGATGTTGACTCATCTAACATACTTGTAGCTTTCGCTTTACTTTTAGGAGGTTTTAGTTTTTCATTTCACTCTTTACTCCTTTGAAAATGTCTAAATTTCGATTTGCCATCTCCACCCCTTTCCTTGGGTAGAACACCATCGGTGATCACAGCAAAAGACACACACATGTTAATATCTGCCCTGTTCTCAGAGCACTTTATTCATTGTAGGACTCAATACACACTCTGCCAACATCCTTTTTAGAGCTTGAGATTTTATCCAATGATGAGCCAGGGATGCCTGTCTTCCTCTCTACTAGGAAGGAGAGAATTCTGAGGATTGCACCTGCTCTAGGGAGAAGACAGCTATAAAACAGCACTACTTCAAGTCTGCACCACAGTTGAAAGTTACAAATCCATCAAGTTGAAGAGAACTGAGCTTATTAATATCCCGAAATGCGTTAATCTTAGCATTTAGATTACATTTTGCAAGCTTAGAAAAGCAGTTCTGCTTGTAATTATCTTCTCATAAAATGTAATCATAAATGACACCCTAGCTCTGAAATAAACCAGAGGAAACCAGAATATTTTATGTGAAATTTAACATTCTACTGTGCTCTTTTTCACAACGTACAAGCTCAAATAATATGTCAGAGATTAACTCGGCCATTCTTTCATTTAGACTTCACGCAGCAGATTTCACATTATTTTAAAAGATTGATATAAAAGTCATTCAAATGTGAATAATTTAAATTATTTTTAATGATTGTCCCATTAGAGACCCAACTTACACAGATCTCAGACTGATTTAGTTTTCTTCCCTTCCTTTCATCAGATTATTTTACTGGTGAATTTAAACAGATTCATTTCTAATTAGATATGTACTTTTCAAACAATATTGGAAAACAGTTACCTTTAACATTTGTTCTTTACATCTGTCATCCTTGGAACACAGTGACTTGCCTGTTATGTGTGTACAAGGATTTTCTCCACAAATCCCTGTCAATTACACTGCCAGGAAGCTCTTGATGTCTTCTAACCTTTCATTGTGCAGAACATACATTTAATTACGAAGAAAATGACTATGATGTAATAGGTCAGGCGTGCATGGCTACTGCCTGAGAGGGGCCCTGCCAAGGAGCAAGAGGGAGGTTAAAACCCCAAGGCCAAGCTGCAGAGTCCATGGAGCCCTGGACACAAGGTTGCCTCTTGTTCCACCTAGCTGGGATGAGCAGTGTTCATTAGCAAAACATAAGTCAGTTATAAAGAATACAAACTAGCTTTAAACATTCAAAAGTATAAATACCTATTCAATCACTAATCTTGATATAGGGTCAAAGACTTTTCTTTGGACAAGAGTTTCCTCATTGGAGGGAATCATCATCTATGGTTTCTAGTTTGTTTTTGTAAAGTCTAGTGATTTGTTAAAATATTTGCAAAGCAATCTGTGTCGAGATCAAGTAGAATTTTTTTTTTTTTAATTTGTGGAGTTGTAGGGCAGAATGTTTAAATGATGTCTTGAAAAAGTCTTTACAAAGCATGTGACAGGTTTCATGGGGAAAAAAAAAGTAATACTCCTCATTCTTACTTATATTAATATTTTGTATTATACCTATATTGATATTGAGTATTCACTTAGACGATAGATCGTTGAATGTATAATTTAATAACAGGAATGACTGGGGCTAGGGAAATCACAGCTGGTTCTTGGTGAATGTGAAATACAACCTCTGGGGCAGAAGGGAGGTCTGATGGCAACCCTGGCACCAACAGGTGCGTATTCAGGAGTGATGGAGAGCCGCTAACGAGAAAAATCAGGAAATTCCTCGCTGAGGCCCCCGTTTGGACTCAGCTCAGGAGCATGTGCTTCCATCAAGTTCCTGCTCCAGATGAGCAAAGCCAGGCATTTCCACCCCACCAGACAGCTCTCCCCACGTGGGGCTCAGAAAACACGTTCCTGCCGTGAATCCTGCTCCGCATCAGGACCCCAGCAAGCAACTCCCACAGCGTCGTGAAGAAATCGAAGCAGAGCCATAACTGAGAGCTTGCCGGGAGGCTTCTGCCTTGGATGCGGTGCACGTTCAGCTTCAGGGTTAAGAGGACAGAAGCCTCTGGAGGGTGGACAGGTCTCCTGGCCGGGCCTGGCTACCTTCTTCTGGCCTCTCTCAAACTCCCCTTCAGTAGGGGTGTCTCTGCCAGCAGTACCCGGAAACAGAGGAACAAACAGATGGAAGGAGAGCCTTCCCATTACCTGGGATTTCATGTATTTGTTCTGTAATTCTTACTGGGTAGGAGCTAACAGAAATCTTTGCAAACTGGGGAGCACATTCATCACGTGGTCCCCTTGGAGGGTGCCCCAGCCAGTGGCCGGTCCTTGACTTCCTATCACAGGAGGAAGAAGGAAAGGCAGCGTCCGCAGGTGGGCAATGGAGTGAGCGCGCGGTGGTCCTCACGGAAGCGGAAGGTAGGTTCTCAGTCGCCTCAGGGAATTAGGAATCCGGGTCCCCTCTTCTGTTTCCGGTGCCCGTCAACTCCCCCCACTGGCTGCCGTCATGCTCAGAGAGGGGTCGGAGTCTCTGGCCTGAACGGTGTGCTATTTACTTAGAACCTCACAATGGGTCAGAATCCAAACGGTAAATAGCAGAGTACTGCAAAGGTATACGGAGGACTTCTAAGCACTTACCATGAAACGCCCTTTGCAAGGGACCTGCAGGCGTGTAGACTTTGTGGCACATAAACAGCCCTTGCTCTGATGACTATGGGAACACGGCCGCCATCACCGACACCACGCGCGGGTGTTTCGGCACTTGCTGAACCAGGATGCACGTCTTCTGGAAACCAGAGCTCACCGTAAGGTTTAGAAAGTCCTCCTCCTTATTCCCACACAGGCTGATACCTGCTCGGGTTGGCCTATGCAGTGAGGAGACCCCCTTACGTGACAAGCGGCTTCTGGAGCCGCGGGCTGACACTGGTGCAGCTGCAGAGGCTGTGGGTCCCCTGCTCCCGTGTGTCTGTGACTCGACTGGGGCTTACATGCTCGGTGGCTGCCACTTCCAGCCGGGTTGCATCTCTACCCTCCCCAAGTCGTACAACATTCACCTTGAACGCAGATCACGGGGAAGTTTGTTTTTCTGCCCGGCGGCACCTGCCCCTCCAGGCAGTCACGTGCAGACTGAGCACCGGACCCTCCAAAGACAGCGCCAGACAACAGAAACCAGGGCACTCTGCGGGGATGCGGCCCAGGCTTGGGCCCCGTGCTGCACCGTGTCAGCTCCTGGATCCCACACCGCCCCTCGGGGAGGCAGTGCTACACCGGTTCCCTCACTCAGAGGAGCAGCCTGACGCTGAGAGCAAGCTGTGTGCTGGTGAGGATTTGCAGCCAGCATTTGCCTACTTCAATGGCGTACATTTCTCCACCCCAGCTGATTTCAAGCTGCCTACGTGAGGTCACCAACTGTGACGGTGGGAAATGATGGGTACAGCCGGCTCCAGCCACCACTGAGAGAGATTCAGGAACTCACTAACCCTGAACAAGCCAAGCCTGAAGGCAAACCCAGGCACATCCCTGGTGGAATCCAGTCCTTAGTTACCCTGACATAGGTGCACTCTTTCTAGGCTGAAGCCTTAAAAAATGCAAAAGCCTGAGATGGTGATTTAACCATTGGAAATCCACCAGTTAGCCTTGAAGCAAATAACGTTTTGGTTTTTGTTTTTTGTTTTTTTCCTGAAAATAATACCACAGCTCCCCATTTGCCTGTAGGGTCCCCAGCACATGGCAGGAGTTGGCATCCAAACCAAGGGCTCTACTCTCTTTCTAGGTGTTATTTCAGTGCCCAGATGCCAGAGATTTTCCCCTCTCAGCCCATCTCTCCCCTTGTGGTTTTCTGATTCCCATCCCCGGTTGCCGCTGCTGTCTCCACTCGGGCGGGAAGAGAGGTGAGCTCAGATCCATAGGGACTCGTCCCTGTTTACCTTTTCTGTAAGCAGGTCTGTAATGGTCTCATTTGTCCCAAAACCCCCTGTTCTGGGAGTTCCCACCTGCACGTCTGTGCATCCTGCAAGGAAAATTTGAACCAGAACCCGGGGATGCTCCCACTGTTCGACCTTCAGCAGACCTTGGCCACGATGCGCCACCAGGCTCCAGAAGGGCGAGCAAGTCCCCGGCGGTGGGGACTGCCTGTGTGAACGGTGGGGTGGCAGGACCGCCGAGGCGGATGTGTGCCAGCCCAGGAGCCAGAGCGGCAGGGGCTGCGGTGCCTCCTTGCGGTGGCCTGTTCCCAGCAACTGAAGAAAGTTACTCAGCATCCCGTGAGCTGCACCAGCTCCCAGCAAGGAGAGGAAGGGACTCTGCAGGAGCTGATTTCTTTCCACGGAGCAGTCAGTGGGTTCCCGCTGTGGATCACAGTCTGTTCATAAAGTCATTTAAAATTGCCTGGGTTCTCTGTTCCCATGTAAGCCTCTCCCAGTGGAGGAACTGAAATGCACCTGGTTATTCCTATCAGGGATAGGCAACCTCCTGGCCACGTAACTGAGGCTGACACACCACTTATCTACTGTGGAGGAACCCAGACTAGTGTAGGCACTAAAACAACAGAAAGCCGTCTCCTTCACATCCTCTTCCCACCCATCCAGTGAACTTGGAAGTGTCTCAGGTGAGCCAAGGCTGCAGACAGTGACAGAGACTGCATATGGAATCCCACAGGGTGGATCCACGGGGACAACAGGCTGCCTTCCCTGTGCTGGGCGTCTTCCCTGCTGCCCGGAGCTGTGGGCCTTTAAGAACACGGGCTGAGTGGAAGCAGGCAGCAGCCCGGCTGGAAGGACACAGGCATCAGGCAGATGCCATGGATCACCGTAGTGTCCTGCGCCAAAGCGCACCTAAGGTTCTGTGTGCCTGAAATGGCATGTGCCCCGCGCTCGGCATGGCACTGGGTACTGCCCTTGGAGGGCCAGGCTGAAGAGTCCATGAGAAAACCACTATATATATATATATATACACACACACACACACACACATATACATACAATGGAGTATTACACAGCCAAAAAAAATGAAATCATGCCCTTTGCAGCAACATGATGGACCTAGAGATTATCATACTAAGTGAAGTAAGTCAGACAGAGAAAGGCAAATATCATACGATATCACTTATACGTGGAATCTAAAATATGATACAAATGAACTTACTTACAAAACAGAAACAGACCCACAGACCTAGAAAACAAACTTATGGTTACCAAAGGAGAAAGGTGGGGGGGTGGGGGGGCGGAGATAAATTAGGAGTTGGGATTAGCAGATACAAACTACTATATATAAAACAGATAAACAACAAAGACCTATTGTATAGCACAGGGAACTATACACAAGATCTTGTAATAAACAATAATGGAAAGAATATATATATATATATATATATATATATATAAATGAATCACTTTGCTGTACCCCTGAATAACTGTAAATCAACTATACTTGAATTAAAAATGTAAAAAATAAAATTTTAAATAAATAAATAAATAAATTTTTTAATTAAAAGAATATGAGGAAGTGGGAGGAAGGCGACATGACCAAGAGAAGACCCAGGAAAACTGCACTCCCCCGTGTGCTCCGGGGGATGGGGGAGGGGCTGCAGCAGGCAAACTCTGCCTCACACCCAGGAATCAACCTAAGGGCAATCCAAGACGGGGAACACATTGCTACAGGTGACCCCTTCCGTGCATTGAAGGGGCTGGGCAATCCAAGATGGGGAACACATTGCTACAGGTGACCCCTTCCGTGCACTGAAGGGGCTGGGCAATCCAAGACGGGGAACACATTGCTACAGGTGACCCCTTCCGTGCATTGAAGGGGCTGGGCAATCCAAGACGGGGAACACATTGCTACAGGTGACCCCTTCCGTGCATTGAAGGGGCTGCCCAGTGAACCTGTGAGTTCACTATGACAGGCAAGGAAGACGGATAACTTTCCTTCAAAGATGCCGTAGGAGTTGAGGAGACCTCTCCCTCAGGCACCACTCAGACAGTGGGTATTGCTCTTCCAGTGGTTTCAGAAGTCCCGTCACCTGATTCAGATGACAAGCTTCTTAAGTTGTACGTACGATGCTGCAACCCACTCATTCATTTGTATCTCTATGTGCAATGAGTTTGAATAAGTTCTGTAAAGTTTAACTACAGGAGACTCAACCCAGTATTAGCTAGACTTAGTTTTAAAAATCATTGCACACTAGGGATATCGGTTTTAAATTCCCATCCGGAGATGTTGACATTGACTAATTCTCCCATCACTTTTTGTAAATGGACAGCGTGCTGCCTTCCATAATAAACAATCGGTATCCCATGACAGACCCATCTAAAAACATCCTCGCTCAAGTGATCCGGGCTTACATAAACCAAAGAGATGGTTTTCCCATCCACCTCAAATTTAAATTGACTGCTTTGTTTAGCACTAAATAAAACGCAGCTTTGTTAACTATCACCTCATCCTCCGTCCGGGGAGACCCAGCTGATTGCTTCTTAAAGCCACGAATAGACAAAGTAAAAATCCATAGCTACATTAGTTGCAGGTTACCAGTCAATAAGTATTCATTAACTAGTGCATTGCTTCTATTCAGGCTACAGTGTCATTTGTTTTCTATTTTTATTAGCTTTGATCATACAATAAGGCTTCTTTTTTTTCCTGGAGCAGTAAATCTGCATCAATACAAGTAAATCTCTGCCTAACGTGAGGCGCTGCATCTTTATTAGTGCCGGGAGCGGTCCTGCATACAAACTCCCTCCCATCCCCTCACTCCATCTCTGTTGCAGGGAACATCTCAGCAGAAGCAGAAACACTGAACATCACGGAGGAAAATAAGGGAGCCAGTTCATGGCAAATCCAGTTAAGACTCAGCTCCACCACTGACTTGCCCATCATGCTGGTGGGTCCCTGGTGCTGGTGGGTCCCTCGAGCATCTCCCCGGACTCTTCACCCAGCCCTGGGGGCTGTCAGCACCTGAGGGCTGATCACTAGTCCCAGGCTTCCTCTGTGAGTCTGTGTTCCATAACCCAACGTGGGGAACACAGGCACCTTCTAGCCCAGGATCCGGAGTGACATCTCCCTGGGTCTCTCAGGGTCTGTAAAACGAGACCATGGATACTCCTGTGACCAGTGATTCAGCCAGGCCAGGAGGATTAAGCAAAATCAGGAACATGAAATCACCATAATTTTGTATCCATTCAATGTTTTGTCCCCACCCTCCACTGTCCCTCTTGTGCAAACCTCAATTATGTTTTTAAAATGAGATATTGTCACTTCGTTGTATTATTGTATTTAAAAGAAAGTGATTCTTCTTTTTTTTAGAGAAAAGAATAAAACACTTCCCTTACTATAACACTGTACATCACGTGGAAGAAATAGACATTTAATTTTTGACCTTTTTGTCAAAATAACGAACAAGTCATTAAATGTTTCTCTGGGCACCATAATTCTTAAATTATTCATTTGAAAGGCACATCTCCTCATCTGCATCTGAGAACAATCTGTCTCATTTGTTCAAGAAATACATATATGGCTGTTTTTATTCTTCTATTGTTGATTTAGAGCAAGTTCTTGATGTTCTTTTGGGGGAAAAGTACTTTAAATTTCACTCGTTAGAGGGGCCTGTTAGAGTTCACACAAAGCCAGGTTGAAAAATGTAAACATTTCCATTTTGTTAAATCAAAAGCAGAGATGGTTAAGGGTCTTCCCAGCTGTTCCTGGAGGAGCTCCTGCACCACCTGGAATTTGGGGAAACATCTTCTGGAACTGAGTCCCCCTAAAAGCGAGCTCCCCTGCCAAGTCTATGTTCAACCTCTCTATCCAAAACTTTCTTGTCCCACCCTGTTCCCCTAAGGATTGAGGAAAGTCAAAGAAAAGGGGGAGGGAAACCGAGCAGGACCCTGTGGGGGCCTCCTGGGTACAAGCCACTCCACGTCCCATGCTGCATTTCGTATTCCCTGTGTTCCAAAGAGCAGATTTGGGCAGTTAATGATGAGCACACCAGAGTCCCAAGATTCCTAGTTTCTCCTGAGGGGTATAGATAACAATCTGATGCTCATCTTTGAGTTGTTCTGCAGAAACTAAGACCCCCACCTGGTGGAGGATTGTGACCACACACTGACCACAAGCATGCGGAGCTCAGACTGGTTGGAAACAGAAGGTAGATGATGCTGACGTCTGCCTGTGACCTCACCACCAACCAATCAAAAGGATGTCCAGGAGCTGATCAGACATCCTACAACCCTCACCCCTAATGTTGCCTTTAAAAACCCTCCCTGAAAGCCATAGGGGAGTTCAGGTCTTTTGAGCATGAGCTGCCCCTTCTCCTTGCTTGGTGACCTGCAAATAAACACTGTACTTTCTTTCACCATAACCTGGTGTTGGTAGATTGGCTTTGCCGCCCATCAGGAGAGCAGACCCGAGTTTGGTTCTGTTAACACTCACCTGTTGGCACACAAAATGTTCCCCTGTGGATGAATTGAGCCCCAATCCCAGACGCAGAGGACTGCGGTTATGATGCTCACCCACCTGATTTATTCTGAGCTTTCATTTCCAGTTTTCAGAAGTTTTTCTCATGTCACTTTTGAAAATTTTGTACTTTCGGTCAGCTTCCTTCAGCCTTGTCCACGATATCCTCTCAGTATTTTAGAGAAAAATACAACCCTGATATGTTCTGCTCACCAGGACAAATGATGGGCAACTCCACTTACACAACTCACCTGGGTGACAGGGGAAGAGACAAGGACTCCGAGGAGAGAAAAGCACCCCGGCTGACCGCGTCCATGCTCAACCGATGCCGAGGGCAGTTAACTCCCACAGAAGAATTGCTCTCTGGCAATGGTGCTTTTATTCTTCACAACTTTTTTCCCTATGATGTTAAGTTACAAGATAATTTGGAAATGCCAGGAAAAGGAGAAAGAGATTCATTTTTTAAAATAACCTCCATGACTTGGACGTTTTGCTCAGCTCCTGCTTGTGGAGCAAAATTATCCGAGCACAGAAGGAGACATGGCTGTCATTAGCTTGAGTGTCCTGGACACGTGGCTGACAGCAGGAAAATAATCCTCAAAACCCGCGGAGCCAGATGGGGTGAGTGCGCCGGGTGTGACACGAGAGGGAGGGCAGCCCCATCAGCACAGACTGCCTTTCCTGGGATGATGGCATGATGGGCCTCAGGAGGCACACGGCCACGTTTACCCGCTCTCTGAAAAGTAAGTTCTGATTTTAAGTTGACCCACACTTAGGTCTGGGGAAATAAACAGTTTTTAATTTTTAAAAAGCAACAAGTAAATGTTTGAAAATTCAAAATATTCCCTGTAGAGCCTCACACTCTGTGATCTCACGGAGGTGGTGCTTATAATCCTAGTGACACCTAAAGTGACCCTTTAGAACTGGAGAAATGTCCTATAAAGATGCAGACAGGGTTGTGCATCCCAACACATCCTCCAGATGGCGGCCGACACAGAGGACCCGAGGAGTGGGCCTCTGGGCGCCGCGCTGCTCCTCCTGCACGAGAACGACGAGGATGCTGGCAGCGTCGTCCATGGCGGCCAACACGGAGGACCGGGATGTGCGTCCACGGCCGCACACAACAAAGACTCGTTTGCTGTTAATAATACCGTCGATTAAAGGGGCTGCTCACGCGCTCCTCCTCCCACAGGAATTGTGCGGTTTCAGTAATTGCTGCTCCCTGTGCTGGCAGCTTGGGAACTTTGAGATAAACAGGTTAAACTGGCCTCTTAACTCCTGGGCTTTTTAGCACTTTTCACAGCAGTGCGTGTGTGGGTCTCATTAGGGCACAGAACACAGCAAGCCCCACCCGTCAGGGACCACAAAGCGCCCTGTCCCAGGGAAGTGCCAGGGGACGGAAAACCTTCACCTTTCTAAAGACTTCTTACACCTTAGCCCGTTGCACTCACCCCACACCCCCGTCTGATGCAACAGGTGATGTAAACGACACTCGTTTACAGCGGGGACCTGCCTGCTGGCGTCAGCATGGGTGACGCTCCCTGCTCTTTGCCCCTGGCATGAGTGGGCTCAGAGGGTCAGTCCTGTGGGTCCGGGCCACATGTGGGAAAGCACAGGGTCACCTGTGGGGCGGGAACCGGCTGAGAGGTGCCTGGTCCACGTGGGCCCCCGCACGTTGATGCCACCTCAGGGGTTTCTTAGGCCCCTCGCAGCCTGCTGGGCCCCCCCACCCGTCAAGCACCTTTTCCGCGTGGACCAGGGGCCACTTGCCAGCAGGACAGCAGTTGGCCCCAGTGTTGCACCCCATTGTTCCACAGTTGCCTTCCATCCCCCGGCCCTGGACGGGGGCCAGCCAGCGTGGACCAGGCCCTCTGCGAGACCAGGCGGGGAAGGGCAGGGCACTCGGGTTGCCTTACAGGGGATAGGACACAGGTCTCTGGGCTTCCTCTTCTCAACTCCACGCCCAGCACCGTGCGCCGCAAGCCAGGCAGGCAGGCGGAGGAGCTGTCCTGTGAGTCCCTGCAGTTTCTGCAGAACCGGGACCACACACACACACACACACACACACACACACACACACACACGTGCAGTGACCCCTGCACGCATGCCCTGCCCTGGCCCTGGGGGCGCAGTGCTGAGATCCCCGTGTCTGTGACAGGGCACACGCGCCGTCCCCTTCCCAAGGGGCCTCAGCTCCTGCACATCCGGGCTGTTAGACGTAAAGGAGGGCCCGGGCTCCCCCACTCTGCGTGCATCTCAGCGACCCTCAGGGTCTCCGCCTGCCATCCAGGGACCTGAGTTTAGACCTGGCCGTCGACGCGGAGCTCATACCCAGGAGGCAGGGACGCGCCGCGTGTCTTCCACGTCCTGTAACCTGCGCTGTGTTGATGCCAGGCTTTACCACACGGCGGGTCACTTAGCGTCCAGTGCCTCACAAACGGGAGCGTTCACTGCTCACGGCCGTTCGACTGCTTGGCATCCTGTAAATCTACTCCGGATAGCCAGCTAGCAGCGTATATACTGGCCAAGACCTCGCCGTCGAAACAGTGCTTTAACTTTCGATAAACTAAACTTCCCGAACTCCTAAAACCCAGGTGGAGTGAAAAGTAAGAAAGAAAATTTCCGAATTTTCCCATTTCCGAAAGCCTTCCTGGCATTGACCTTGAGGTCTCAAACGTTATAAGCAGAGCTGTGTCCCTGCCAGGTCACAGATGGCAGGGACCAGGGCAGGCGGGGCCACACTTCCTGGGCAGGCGGGGCCACACTTCCTCACACAGATGCGAAAGCAAACAGGGCTCGGCCTGGCCTGTGCTCGCCGCCACCCTCCTGCCCTGGAGGACGGTGACCTTCACCTCCCGAAGGAGGCTGAGTGCCACCCTCGTGTCCTGGGGGACAGCAGGCTGCCCAGGTTCCTCCTGGGAGGGAAAAACTGGCCCAGGAGACGAGACTCTGAGCGCCCGCAGTGCAGAGGCCACCCCCGCCCGGACGCCGGCCAGTTCCCAGGGCCAGTGTGTCTTGATTAATGACTGGCTGCGCCCGCTTCCCGGGGCCTCCGGAGCCGCTGTTCCCCTGTTTCCCCTCCTTCCCCGCCCGGGAGCCTCCGAGCAGGTCAAAGCAAAGGCAGGCTCGGCCGTACACGGCAGAGCTAGGGCTGACCGCTGGGAGAACCATCAACCGCGCCGTGTGATGATCAACTGAGCAGTAAATTAATTAATCATCATTTTATGCCTCATCAAGCACTTTGCTGAAGCTCTCAACAGGGGCCCCTCAAGGAGCCAATGGGAAGCTGGCTGTTTTGTTTAGCCGGGTGAGACTTCCATAAACAGGGGAGGTTTTGACAAGCTAATAAATATGTCATTCGTCTCTGCCACGGGCAGCAGCCGGCCCCACCTGCAAAGTGGTGGGGCTCTGCCCGGCCTGGTGGGCAGTGAGTGATGGCAGAGGCGCGCCCAGCGAGGTGGCCGTCCGGAGGCACAGGGAGGGCTGAAAGCTCCCAGAAGCTCCTTTGAGCCTTGTGGGAAGAATGCCACCCCTGGGAGGGTCCCCGCAGGTGCAGTACCTCCTGACACCCGCCCTTGCAGCCAGGCCTTTGCTCACACCACACAGCCTGCGGGGGCCTCTTCCCCAAGGGTTCCCTGATACAGGCACCGGATCACACTTAAGGATGCCCAAGCGAGACCCTCCAGAAACCAAGCTAGTGGTAAAATGCACTGTTTCAGGAGTTATGTGACCTGCTGTCGCTTCTCATCAGCTTCAAAATACATCATGGCAGCTTCTCGGGGAAAAGTTTCAAGCTAACCTCAGCTCAGCTCTATTGGAAAAAATTCAGTAGCGTAGAACCACCATTTTTTAGGAAACTAGGCTTTCTTTTTTAATTAAAGTCTAGCTGATTTACAGCATCATGTTAATTTTAGGTGTACAGCACAGCTATTCAGTTATACATACATATGTAAATACATATTCTTTTTCAGGTTCCTGTCTCTTATAGGTATTACAAAATACTGAGTGCAGTTCCCTGTGCTATACAGTAGGTCCTTGTTGCTTATCTATTTTATATATAGTAGTGTGTATCGCTTATTCCAAACCTCGAGAAGGGGGTTGGAGGAGAGAAACTAGGTTTTTCAAAGCTGAAGAAGTGTTGAAATTTGGGTGATAATTCCAACGACCTTATCAAATGCTTTATATTTTAAACCCAATACAATGTTGGGAGAGAATTTTGCAGAATTAAAGAAAAATAAGTATCAGAAAGATACAAATGCAAACGCCTCATAGAACTCTGATTTGTCAATGAATTTAACCCACCTTTTAAGTGAATTTGAAATGCCCTCTGATGTCGTCTGGAGAACACTCATATCACATGAAGATACAGTTTCTAAACTGCAAGTGACACATAACTGGCAGGTCCCACATGAGTCCTTTCTCGTCAGGATAACAGGGGAGGCTGGGGAACCACGAAGCCACCGTGAACCTTGTCCTGTGTGTGGCCCCCGCACATGCCATGCTGGTTTCTACCAGGTTCCACAGAGCATCTCGAAAGGGCATCAAGCACCCTCCGCCCCACCTCTGACTCACATTTTAAATTCCACTTAAGATTCCAGACTGCGGAAGAACCCATGGGGTGTTGACCTGGAACTCACGCAGAAGGTCTCTGAGTTCTTGGCGGGCATGACTCTGTCACGAGCTCCGCCTTTGATAGAGTCAGTGGGACCTTCCACAGTAACCGCTTGCCAGGCGTGGGGGGCTTTCTCAACAGGACTCACTGGGTCTGGAACCTGGGCCTGGGCTTTCGTCAAGAACGGCCACCGTCAGCAGAGGGCCAGAGCAGGTGGCCTTGGCTCTGCTGTCCCCTGGTTGCCGGCCGTCCTGATTCCTGCATGCACAGCGTTCATGGTGACATAAGGCGGACCAGCGTGAGCTGCACCAGCTCCCTTCCCAGCTCCAAATCACCATCAAGTTGCGAGGAGATGGCGCTGGTTTCCTCTGAAAGGTAACAAGATAGGAGGTCTTGGAAGGAGCTGTACAGTTTCAGCAGAGTTGCACTTCACCCCATCACATCCCATGTGGAGCACATGCCATTCGTTTGTGGTGTGATGGTGTAGACAAATCTATGAGACAGCTTTTAATGTTGGGAATGAACTTGCCCTGTCCTGCGCATTATAAAACACCACTCCTTCTGCGCATGCTTCGGTCACATGGGTTATTACCCGCTCAAGGTCACGTCCATGATGGGCTCTAAGCGCGTGGAGCAGAGATCACTCCTGTCTCTGTCTGAAGGTCACTGTGTCCTCGGGGTCAGATGGAGAATGCCCAGCATGGACCTTTATTAGAATAAAGGTTCTCGGAGGAATAATAAGACAAAGGCCAGTGACCGCACAGTGGATTCTTTGTTTTAAATGTTTTCTTTTTATCTCCAATTTTCTTATTTTTGAAACTTATTTCAGGAGAAAGAAAGAGAAAGTGGGAAGGGAGGCAGGGAGGGAGGTCAGTCAAGTTCAAAGTATGGACACTGTCTAGTAATATTTCTGTTCTTGCTTGATCCGCCTTTACTGCTTAAAGCCATGAAGACAGTCGCACAGAGGCAGTACGGCTCACCCTGATCCCCCAGGACTGTCCCAAGAGATGTAAATAGAAGTCCCAAGCTAACGGCTTCCCTGAAGGGACCCCTGGAAACTTAGGACAGTGTGCCTGCCTCGTCTCCATCCTTGACCTTCACATAGAAGTCAGTGCATGGAGGACCGGAGTCTTCCTGCAGGGACCAGTTTAATTTGGTCCAACCTAGTTTCCCAAATGTTCTAGCCATGGAGCCTTTCACTGAGGAATGGCTCAGGTAGCGTGGGGTATGCTACCTTGAGCCCACATTTCAAAGACCCTTCATCTGCGCCCCTGCTTCCCAGGGTGCAGATTTTCCTCCTCAGGCACCACGAGGACCCCCTAATTTGAGAGGGTCCCCCTGCAACCATGATGCACACTGCCCCTGGAGTCCTAACCTTTCTAATAACACTTTAAAGGCCTTACCAGTTGAGTTGTTCACCTTTTTCTGTGTTTTTATTTATTTTTTAGTCTATTTCATGCATTCTCGATGGGCATGATATTACCCCAAAGAGGATAAAAATTGATTCTTAGGGAGCAAAAGAAACCTTGCTCTTTTTATATACAAAGCAAAGATACACCTATAATACATTGATATACTGTATGTCTCTAGCGTTTAATTTTATGTGAGCAGGAATTAAGGAAAGGGTCCTAAAAGGCTGATTATGAGAGCAATGATTAAAAAGAAGATGGAAAAGCACTTTTCCACTTGATCTGTCATATTATGAACAAAGTGTTTTTAGCTCTCCCTTGTTACTGTATTCCACATTCTTGTTGTGTGTATATGTAAACACACACACACATGGCTTTTATATTTAGCTGCTACATTCTTTGTTGAAAAAAATGTAAGAGTGTCATGACTCACTCACAAGCTGCCGGGTCTCCACTTCCATTGCATTTATTTTTGTTTTGTTTTTAATTTTATTTTTTATTGAAGTATAGTTGATTTACAATGTTGTGTTACTTTCAGGCGTACAGCAGAGTGATTTGGTTATACATATACATATATCTATTCTTTTTTAGATTCTTTTTCCTTATAGGTTATTACAAAATACTGAGGATATCTCCCTGTGCTATACAGTAGGTCTTCGACTGTAATCTATTTTATATATTCCATTGCATTTAATACTAATATTTCTACCTCTGCCTTGACTTGGTTTGATTTCAGTGGTATATACTGGCTCATATCTTTAATTTAAATGCCCCCTTGTCACTTCATTTTGAAGAGCTTCTTGCTAACAACAGAGTTGGATTTTATGACCAGCACTCCCTGAGTTTTAACATAGATGCTGAGCCCACTCACGGTGAACTTGATAACTGATCGTCTGGGCTGGATCCTTTTAAATTTTTAATTCCATTCCATTTCTTTCCCATAAGGTCTGTGTTCTTCTAGTTCAAGCATCTTTAGCTAATGTGTATATTACAGATATCTATCGTTAACATGGTGTGTTCAGACCTGATTTTGTACACTGCAAGTTTGATTACTCATCGACCTCTTCTCACCTCTTTGTGTTTTCCTATCTTGAAATTCCTGATTCAATTGTCATTTGGTAAACTCCTTCCTGATTACTTTCCTTACGTAGCAAACACAATGACATTCTCTCCTCTTGGTGTCCTCACATGTTCAGAATCATTTTCATTTGTCCTGAAAGATGAGCACTATCTTGGCCTAGGACACAAACTTCTTACCCTCCATGCTCTGCTCTGAGGTCCCTCCACTTCTAGCCTCTAGTTCTGCAGAAGAGAAGTCTGATGCTACTCCAATGCCCCTCCCCCAGAAGAAAGCTGCAATTTCTGCCTTGAAATTGCTACAAACTTTTGAGGATACAATTAAACAATAACAGTTGAAATTTAAAATTCACCTTCTGTATAATCTAGCATTTGGGTTTTGGGAAATTTACTTTATATAAAAGTAATGAAAGTAATGAAAATGAAAACATAATCTGCGATGATATGTATTGAGGAATGCTTGTTTAGAATTGACTCAAATGTTGACCAATGATGGCATACTGATATTACAAAGTATAACAAAGCCTTGGTAGAAACAGCATCTTAAATCTCTACATATTAGCACATGGGGTGGCCAGAACATACGTTGTGTAAAAAAGGGGAATTGCAGAGCCATGTGTTTGTATCTGGGTGTTGTGGAGGGAAGACAGTTCCATTGGTGCTCCATTAGATGAGTGACAGAAGGGCGGAAGGGTGCCTGGCAGGTATTACCGATGGGGTGGAAGGCCAGAGGGAGATTGGGTGCTTCCCTTATGTGCCTTTGAGCAGTTCCAGTTGTTACAGTGAACACATTTACTGTGCAATCTTAAAAATAAAGTAACAAATCTGGAAGGAAATAAAATCCACTTTAATCAAGAAGTGATTCACCACCTGAAAACCATCAACACCAGCATTAAACTGTAGCACTCATGGCACACCATGCACGACCCCTTGCATCTGGCTTCTAGCTGTCTCTCCAGCCCTATCTCTACCAGCTCCAACCCACAGTCTCTTCATGTCTCTGCTCACTACTCCCTCTTCTCACTCAAGCATGGCTTAAATCTCATCTTCTCCTTCAACCTATTTTCACAAACTGGCCTAATTTCTGCCTCCTCAGAAACTTACAGAAGATTTTATCCATGTGTTTCATGTGGCAATTAATCCCAGACTACCTTGTATCATTTGTCTGGTTTAGACAACTATCTCCAGATTATATTTTATAAGAATTTTCATATGTCAAGTATTTGCTTCTTCAACTATAAGTTTCTTAGAAATATCATACCCATAATAATGCATCACCAATAATGAAATCAATAGAAAGATTGATTGATAATTATTTGATGACTTGCAGGAAAGCTAGACCAGATAGCTGAGTCTTGGTATGTAAGTATTTCTGCCTTCAAGACTTTCTTAGAACATTATCCATGTGCTATTTTATTGGGTGGCATTCAACAATAATGTCACCATCGAGTACTCTTTCTTATATTTCCAACTCCACAATATACTTAATAGCATGTCGAATAGACACATTTATGAACAACTATCAGCATATTAAAAACATAGATAGATAGATATACATATTTAAGATAAAAAGATTTTTTAGCTCTTAAGATAAATTTTTATTGCACAGAGAAATGAAATTGCAATTTGGAAAAGCTGTTCCTAAATAATAATAAATGCCCAGGCCACATTACTGAGCTTATTGCCTGAGCACAAAATTGGTCGATGTTTTTTTTCCTTTCCTTGTAACTTAGAAAGATTATGTTAAATCCTTGTATTTAAAATCAAGAAAAGTGAATAAATCAGAGATATATAAACAACCTAGAAAAGGAAACAGCAAAGAACCAAAAATAACACTTTCTCTAAAGTTCTTTGTAACATGCAATGGGTACTTGGTTTCAGGCCAATGGACAACTCCAATTGCCTCTAATTTATTTGCTTCAAGGCTCCATATGTGTCCTTCTGTAGCATGACTCTCTCATTCCTGATTTTATACATGACTTTTGTCTCTAATGGATGTAGGGTACGTTCAAGTACTTCATTTGATTCAGAGCACACAGACGATATGTTTTCTGAGGCTTTTCTCTGAGAACATTTTCCAACATGGAAGACAATGTCGGTGACAATTCAACCTGGGGGTCCCAGCCAGTCTTCTGTGTGTCTGTCACCTACAGTTGCAGAGCAGAAGTCTGCAGCTAATTGAACCTCTTACTTTTTTTTCTTATAAATGCCTGCAAGCATATTTTTTAATTGGGGGGTTTCAAAAAATTGCCACAATCTGTCTAGGCGTTCTCCGTGATGTCTGGCACTCCTGCTCAGCAGCTCCCAACCTCTTTCCTCGCTTATAACAAGAGAAAGAACTTATCGAGGAGGAATAAAAGGAACCACTCATAGGTTTACTTTTTCTTTCTGTTCTGTTTTCCCTTCTCCCACATTAAAAGCTCTCCTTTTAGGATCTCTCTCCCTAACCCCTGGACCTCTGGGAGTGAGTCGTAGCGGGGGCCCCCCTCAGAGGCCTGGAAGGGTTCCCCATCCCACTCCCTGCCTACATCTGAACAAATAAGCAGCCTGATATGCCAACCCCGAGAGAACTCAGCATCCACTCGGAAGCTGTAGACTTTCTGCCAAGACACAGATAATGATGAGCCCTAACAAGTGAAGCCTCCTGTTTCTCCCCATGCTGACAGGCCTCAAGAATTATACCTGAGGTAGTTGCATACCAGCGGGTGTTGGTCAGGGTAGAAGGATAAATTCGTCATGAAATCAGTGTTCAAATACCAATTCTCTTACAGTTCTCCTTGGTTTTATGGCCAGCCTACGACCAGGTTTCTTCTAAGTGTCAAAAACGTTTCCCTTTGTGTTTAAGGGCTAGTCCTACTAAGCGTGCCTGGTCACCATGGCTCCACCAAATCCTGTCCCCACTGTGTCCAGGAAAAATGTTGTATCTGGACGAAAGGTGGATCCATTGTCTGAGCGCCCGCGGACAGCGAGGTCCCCTTTGAATTCCAGGTGGACACGCCCACCTGAAACGTCATTCCTGAGAGGTCCCTATAGACAGAGGCTAAGACGTGATTTTAAAGCTAACCTAGGAAGCTGCTGTAGTAAAGCCTCTTAGAAATATTTTAAACAGAAAAGCAAAGGGGTTTATGGCAGATTTACGCAGCTTGCTGATTAAGCAGTCATTCTAACAGGTAGAATGATCTGGGAAGCAATGGCAGGCGATGCTGTTGGTCACTCTCAGCCCTAAAAGCTCAGTGGGTTAAGTGAGCAAACTTTTGTTTCTCATTCACTCAACACATGTGCATGTGGACGGTTGGTGGGGTGCAGTGGGGGGACACTTTCCGTCCATCCTGGTCACTCAGGGACCCAGGCTGATGGAGCCACCATCTCTACACAAGCTTCCTTTGTGGCAGGTCAGGAAGATGTGGCCTCTCACATACGGGCTCTGAGAACGTCCACGTGGATTGTGTGGCTCCGTGTGGGCCCGCATGGCAGAGACTCTCAGACCTGCACCCAGCTCACCGATCGCAGCACACGCCTGACTCACTGAGTCAGGAGGCAATGCCCCGTGCGGTACCTAAGGAGAACTAGAACATTTATCGACAGACACCTCAGGGGTCACGAGAGCAGCCATATCACAAGGGCTGGCAGAATTAACTCCACAGCAGGAAGAAATAAATGTGGGAGGTAAAGAGATCCAAATGACAAAGAATAAGCAAAGAGTGTTCACAACATCAGAAAAAGACAATAAAATCAAACAATTTCAAAACAGGGCATCTATTTTACCCAGCTTTTTAAAAAAACTGTTTACCATAACTTTTTGATAGTTCAGTGCTACCTGATAGTCATCTGTGGCCTTAGATGCCGAACTGTGTTCTTTTAATTTATTAAATATAAACTGTGGTGGTAAGCATTTTTGCAAACCATGATTTCCTAAACGTTGCCTTCAGAAACCAAGTTCATAAATTATCCCTAGGCCACCCTTCATCTGCACGAGCTTTCTTGAATGCCACCTAAGAAACTCTAGTATATTTTAATTACAGGTTAAGTTATATTCAATGGAAATCTGTTATCCTGCTAGTTAGTTAGGATATCAAATTAATAGGATATGAAAAGTAATTTGTGTTCTACAAAGGTTGGATTCTAAGGCGCTATTGTGTTCATGTAATACGATTAGATCCGTATTTTACTCAAATCTGTGTAGGAACAAACCAATACACTATGGGCAAAAATAAGTTGTAAAACATGTTTCCAGCACACAAACCAAGAGAATGCCTGGAATGAGAATTCTGACAAGGAGCTGCCCCAACCCGGGGGCGACATGACATCTATAAATGGCTTTGAACCTTGGTGGGAAGAGAGAAGGATAGTTTCAGGCCAGGGCAACTAACAAGTGCTTCGATTTATAGGGACATGATTTCTGGCTTCAATGGCAGATTACATCACTGAGAACCAGGAAACTTCGTGGAATTAATTGTTCTATTGTTTCCGAGATGACTGCCGATGTTGTCCAAAGCCTCAAGACCTTTTCAGTCACACTAGGTGATTTTGTAAAGAATAAAACCACCTTTTATGATTTTGTAGAGAATTGAGAGGGGGGCCTCTCCTCTTTTTTATGGTTTGAGCCACAGAGTTGAAGAATCTTCTCTTAAAGGTGATCATTTTTCTCTGAAGCTAAAACTCCCCATGTGTGCGCAGATGAGGGGAAGGAGACAGAGCAGAACTTGGCCTCAATTCTCTGGACAGAGTGAGAAACATTTGCCTCTAAGGAAAATTTTAGAAGAGGAACTAAGGAGACAATATATCAGAGGATGTATTCGAGAAAGCTGCCAGTCTAGGGAAGAAGGCGATTCCTTGAACTCCATGCAGCTTGGAAGGAGGAGATGGTGCTGAGGACAGCCTGGAAATAGGCAGTGAGACTTGGGACATTCCGGCTGTGATCCCACTGAAGTTGTGACCTGAACGAGGGCCGCAGAGTTAAAAGGAGGCCCAGCAAAAATCCCAAGCCAGCTGAGACATCATCATGTTGTTATTTCTGACAGATCGGTGGAAACCCCCCCTTTTCGAGCATCCACAGAAGCAGAAAGTGCAATGCCTGCTTCCAAGACATCAGAGGCATTCAGGCATTGATCTCCAATGGACTTGCTCTGATTTTTGGCCTGGGATGGTCTCACGCTGAAGCAGAGCTGGAGGGTGTGAATCTATGCAAACAAGATCTGCTGGAAGACGTTGGCAAATCCTGGGCCAAGGGCAGCCCACGCTTCCCCAGCTCCTGGGGCCATTAGCACCCCTGCTCAGCTGTCAGGAATGTTCCCAACCCCTGAGCCTCTGACTCACTTCCTTTTTCAAGCTCATCTTTCTGTTCCTGTCAATGTAAGATTAACTGTGAACTTCACTTCTCGTCCCCACCGAGTAACGTGGAAGCCCGTTTACCTGCAGACTTCTGTTCTCCCCTCTAGCCCCTTTGAAAATACTGCCCTGAACACTCACTTTACAAGCATTTGGACTGATTTCCCAAGAAGCAGTGACTTATTCTGGCTCCTGAAGACAATCTCAGAAATAAACTGGTAAAGAGTTAAGACAGAGCAGCATGCCTTGTACGTTGTCATGCTGTTTAATTTTAACTTTCAGGCCCCAATCCTGTTCCAGACAGGTATCTCATCATCACGAAGGGGGCTGGATAGGACTGGGACCCACATTTCACAGGTGAGGAAACTGGGGCATTCAAAAGTGATGGGAAATCTTACTTTCCCACTGACTGTGCCACATCAAATTCAAAGTCAGTTCAAAAGGAGATTAAACTTCCTGTTTGGCATCGTTATTAGCTCAGTAATTTGTTTTTTCATCCTGGATTGTTGACACAAGGAGAAGGTTCAGGAACTGACGTTGGTTTGCTGTTGCTGCTGTTAATTTTACTGGCCTAAGAAGAGTGGGAAACACCACGAAGCACTCATGGAGATGCTGAGGAGGTCTCCCCTGGCTCCGCGGGCTGGGCGGGCACAGGAAGGGGCTTCGGGTCATGGCCGCCAAACAGACCCTTTACCCAAGTGACCCCCAGAAGCCACACCCAGAGGTCCGTGGTCCTGGCGGGTGGACCATTGAGCCAGCTCATGGACTCTCCATCCTGACCCCTTGGAGGGCAGAGGACCATCTGCTTCTCCCCCATCGCCCCCCCCCGGAAGACCAGGGAGACCGGAGGCAGGGCCTGCAGCCATGAGGAGTGCAGACTGGGAAGCAGGGACCCCATGCCACTGAGGAGCTGGGAGCTGCAATCCTGATGTGCCCAGAGGCCAAAGAAGGCCAACATGAGAGGGATGTGGGTGCAGCCAGGGTATGGGACACAGGGGGGGCAGTGCGTGGCAGCCTCTGCACAGCTCTGATGACCTGCCCTGTTGGGTGTGGACCTGTTACAGGTCTGTGAAGGCCTCTCGCACCCATTGAGTCAGAGCGTAAATCACTGCACCATCCACCCTTCAGCTGGATAGACACCTGCGCAAGGCCGAGGTGGTGGGGGTGCACTCAGGTATGGCCCGATGAAGCCCAGGGAGAAACAGGCCCCCCAGGTGGGCCTCCACCACACATGGGCCTCCACCCCAGGTGGGCCTCCACCACACATGGGTCTCCACCACAGGTGTGCCTCCACCACACATGGGCCTCCACCACAGGTGGGCCTCCACCACACATGGACTTCCACCCCAGGTGGGCCTCCACCCCAGATGGGCCTCCACCACAAGTGGGCCTCTACCCAAGATGGGCCTCCACCCCAGGTGGGCCTCCACCACACATGGGCTTCCACCCCAGGTGGGCCTCCACCACACATGGGCCTCCACCACAGGTGGGCCTCTACCCCAGATGGGCCTCCACCCCAGATGGACCTCCACCCCAGGTGGGCCTCCACCACACATGGGCCTTCACCACAGGTAGGTGTGCCTCCTCTGCCATGTGAAGCAGGAGGGAGGGAGTGATCCTGATTTACCTGGAATCCAGCCAATCCGATCCACTGTGCAAGGTCTTCTTCCTGAAAGGCTGTCAGGCTAGGGGGATGTCGGGGGGGGGGGTACTTTCTTTTTCATTCATTGAAAATCAGTGGTTTGAAGCTAATCCTCCAGCACAAATACAATTATCTAATTGCCGTCTTCTGTGTTTCACCCCAGATGGTGACAAAGTGCCTGGGATCTGACCCTCTGCATGGCACTTGAGTCTTTAAGTAAAAGTAGAGTCTAAATTCGCTTTGTTTAGGCTCACTTAATGCAGAGCCTTTGGGGAGATTCATAAAATTCCCAATGGAAAAGGGAAAACTACCACTTTTGAGAATTTAGTGTCACTGACCCACTGTTCTAGACACCTCTGTACAGAGCTTCTCACTTAACGGCCCACAGCCCTGGAGGGGGCTTAGGTTTCTCTATTTGAGGGGAGTAAAGCTGAAAGCCAGGGAACTAAGGCCCCTGCAGGGCTACCCAGCACATGGGCCCTCCCCAAGGTCTGCAGACACCATGGCCCAGGGTCTCCCACAGCACTCGCCTGGTTCTCTTTTGGATTCTAGACCCAAGTGTCCCTCAATCACCCGAGGTTCCCATAAAACTAGCTGAGACCCCAAAGTTCTGAGTGACCCCCATCCAGGGCTGCAACAAAGACACCACCCTTCAGGGCCTCAGCCACCAGGAGTGGAATAACTCACGTGGAGGACAGATGGAAGGAAACCGAATGAACTGATTTATGGGGCTAAAATTCCATCTCCCTCTGCTTCATTGATTTTGTACTTGTCGTAATCATGGAAAATTCTTTTAAACAGGCTATAAAAAGATGCTGTTTCATCAGAGTGGGGCTAAGGTGCCACTCGGAGGCCCTCGACTGTCAGCTGTTCGCCCCGCAGCCCGGGCCCTGCCCCGAGGTGGGAGGGGCGCGTCCGAGGCCCCCCTCTCTGCACAGGAGTCCTGCACACCAGCCGCGCCCGCTGTGTTCATTGTGTTACCGTCACTGGATCAGCTCCAGGCTTCCAAATTTAGCAGTCCTCTGCTTAGGCACAGCTTCTTGGAGTCATAGCCATATCTTAACGATGAGGGCAGCCCATTAAACATGATCTGATGGCTATCTGGAGTTTGAGCGATGTAGCTGACAGCTTAGAATGAAAGAAGATACATGAGTCCCCACAATATGTGCGCACAGAGCGAGCTTGTTACAAACAGGGACAGTAGATTACATCTTTCCAATAAACCCGAGTTTCATCACCCGACTACTCCCCGACGCGAATCGGCCGGGCCTCTCTAATAACTGGGCTAATGAGGGGGCACTGGGGGCGGGGGACCAGGGACCGAATACGAGGAACGCGCGGGTCAGGCAGAGGCTGCCAGCCGAGCTGAGGCAGCCATTTAATCTAGTCTGCCATCCCAACGTGGTTTTGAGGAACAGTAAATTGAACCCAGATTTTAAAGGATGAAAAAGGCATCCACCAATTAAGGGAGTGATGCGAATTTGGGGACGCCTTGAGTGGCTCCCTGCCCTCTCTGTGTTCTGGAAATATCAGGACTGTTGAATTGAGCTCTCACTCCTTCTGCCCCTTGTCAGGTATTGGGTGGGAGGTGAGGAGGCAGGAAGGGTGGCAACGAGAGTCGAGAACCAGGTCAGCTTGTTACCTGCAACCTAAGCCCCCGAGGACTGCCCAGGCAGAATTAATTCTTCTCCAGAAAGTTGTTGGTGGAAACACTGAGTTTGCTCTTGGGCTAAGTGTCCTTCTTAACGAGTTGCGATTCTTGCTCTACCAGCCCCTCCACCCCACCCCCCGACAGTGAGGCACGTCTCATCAGGATGATAACATCAGCCCAGGTGCTGCCACAGTCTTCAAAAATCGTAAATCTTAACCTGTCACCTAAGGGAAGGGGAGAAAAAAGGTTAAACAAGTTTGTGAAGAACCTTTCCCAGGTGTTATTTTGCAAGTTGAGAGCTAATTGATGGTTCTGCCATAATAGTTACAAGTGATAAAGATCGTGTAAACACTCCCCACTGGAGGGCACATTGGGGTGTCCCCGGGGCAGCCAACGCCAGATGGAGATGGCGGCCTCAAGCGGGGACAGCACCCTGCACTGCCTGATGGTTCTGAAGGCCTGACTCTCTAATCCCACGGGAGTCAGAGTGGGGACAGTCCATGCAAGAAACAGAAATCTAGGCAACTGGATGGCTAGGTAGAGGGGACACCTCCTACCAAGGTCAAGTCCAGTGAAGGCAAGGCTGTTCAAGGCAACCAGCTTATTAAGGAACAGCGTGGAGGAACTTGAATTCGCTCTTAGGACCCCATCTTTGCCCACCCCAGGTCAACTTCTAAAGGGCATAAGATCCGTTCCTTTTCAATTTTAAGGCTAATAACTCTCTTTGCAAGATGTGAAGGGGAAAGAAAGCTTTCCCATGGTTTCCCCGCAAAGCCCTGGGCCCCACCCCCGGGCCTCAGGGATGTAATTGGATTCCCGGGTGAGGGTGGGAGAGAAGCGATAATGCAGGGTGAGAATTGTCACACAAAAGCACAAAGCCCATTTACATTTTCATTGGTTTCACAAGAAGAAAATATGGAGCCAGTTGAGTTTTTCTAATTTTTGCCATCATTGAAAAATTAACATTTGCCTGAGTAAAGACCATGGTGTTTACGTCCATGATATCACCCCCAACTTAGAGGGAGTCTAGAGCATCAGAAAATTTTTTAAAAATTAGAGATGATAACATTTTCATTTTCTCCTTTATATCCCGTAGGCTGGTTTTTAACGGCATTTGCTTGGGGATTTTTTTCTTATGAAAATAATATTATATGTGACGTTCAAGCTTCCATAAAAATGATGAAAACCACAGTTTCTTTGATGATATGTATTTGGAACCTATAAATAACACCAATATAAATAAGTCCTGAAGCAACAACGGGCAGAAGTTAAGTCACGTCAGATTCCATTCACTGCTCAGCTCGGTTGCTTTTCTGTTCCATCATTTGTAAATTAAGGAACAAATGGCTGCCTATTTCAGTAGGATGGACACACCTAGATCCTGTAGATCCTGTATCTGCCTGGAGTGTGCCGTTTCATTAAGATAGATTCCCTTCCACCCAAGAGGGCACAGACTCCCTGCGACCACGCTGGCTCCCAGCACAGGGGCCGGGGTGACTCGAACTTTGACATGGGAGTGAGAGACAGAAAGCATTTTGATGATGGAAATGCCTCTGGTTCCCACCCTCTCTTTCATTTGCCTCTGGAATTCAGCATCAATTTGTCAAAAGGATCTCTCCGTGTCAGCTCTTGCTTCACAGAAGGCATGCTCCTGAAAATAGTGCTTAAAGTTCTGATTATTTTAAAGTGATTAAACTGTGTCTTTTTGTTGTTACTCTCATTTTCTGAACGACAAAGCGCTGGATCCCCACACTGGCCATTTTCACAAAATCAACCTGGGTTTGGAACGGCGCACTCCCAGAGAGCTGGTGCGTGGGTAGGAGCAAGAAGCAGATGGTATGTCCAGGCTGGTGAAATTTTCAGGTCAATTCTGGGCAACACCAAGGCCAGGCCACCCCAGCCGTTAGCAGCTGACAATCTGAACTAAAACCTACACAATCTTTCAAATTCTCTCCTTAAAAAAAGCAAAATAACCATCTCCCCACACCACCATCACAGGCAAGGGGATCTGGCAAAAAAACAGGCCTCCTGTAATACAGAAGTCCACATGATAAAGTGAATTGACAGAGGAGAGACCACTGCGCCTTCTGGGCAGGGATGGGGGGCACATCCCAGACGTGAGGGGACGGTTTTCATGTGAATGAATGGTTTGTGAGCAATTTTTCCCAGTGAGTCAGGCACAGCGCGGTCTGAGGCTTCTTAGGCTTCCTGCTTCAATCTGTCTGATAAAAGTATTTGTGTCCGGGAGAGGATGAGAGCAGTGAACCCAATTCACAAGCGTGGTTAAATCAACAGGAGTGGTACCCAGGGCATCCCAGCTGTGGAGGTTCAGTCTCCAGCCATATGAGGAAGGTGGGTACTCGGGCACCTCTCCATTACTCAGCGCCCCCAAGACCAGGAGATGCCCTTGGCCCCTGGGCCTGGACTGCCCACTGACCCCCCACCGGGGGCGGCACCAGGAGGGGAAGCTCAGCTCTGGAGAAGGGGCCTGGCAGCACCTGCTCCCCGGACACTGGGCAGCCGAGGGCCTCTCCTGAGACGGTCGCCATGTGCCCACTCTGCTGTTTTCATTAGATAGACTCACCTTTTTTTTTAACTTAATAAAATTAATTTAAAACAAGTCTTTATGTCACTGCTGTAATCCGAATCATTTGTTAATTCTAAATACAAGTCTATTTAAAACAAACAATGTTATTAAATTCTAAAATTAAAATGAAAACAGCAATTTATAAGGATTGGTAAATCTAAACCATTTCTTAAATGTTCCTCACTGAGGAAAGCAGGTTTCTCCAGGGAAGAAATGGACCTGTTTATGATAAGTCATGATAAGGGGCAATCGGCCCCATGTTCAGGTCGATAAGGTGCTGTTCTACATCAATTCAGCCGCCCTGGGATTCGTTTGTTTGAGGTACTCCTCCTGCATGTGCCGGAAACTCACGGCTGACGGGCGTCTTCTGCAGGACCACACGGGCCCCTCATGCCCAGGACGTGGGCTCTGCTGCAGACCCTCACCTCTGCTTCCCTGCTTTTCCTCGGAAGAATTTGTTCTCAGCAGCCCAGCAGAGCCTCCTCACTGCCCTTCACAACATCAGTCCTGACCCCGAGCCCTCAGTCTGGACATGGTTTGCACTCTTACCAGAACTCACAGCCACACCCCCAAATCAGGGAAACCGAGAAGTGCAAAGATTTCTTCTAACAATAAATAAATAAATGTATTTCCTTGGCCTTCCCTCCCCCCACCCCTTCCCCCTCTTCCCCTCCCCCACCCCTCCCTCACCCTGCACATTCCCCATCTCAGATGGGTCTGATAATGTGACCACCTCATCCTTCTGGGAGTGGGCTCATCCTGCAGGGGGCGGCTGCTGACCCCCACCTTCAACCACATCTTGGACTGCCAACCTCGGCCAGGCCAGTGGGCAATGCAGCCCAAACAGTGCAAATCCCCAAAAGGGGCCACGAAACGTTTGGCAGAGCTGGTCGGGGGAGCATATTATAAAGTATCATCCAAAAGTATTTAAAATCAGAAATAGCAGAATCTTTGATTTGACAACTTTTAATGGAGCCAAAATATTTACATTAAAAACAGATCATTTGGCCACACTAACAAAGTCAGACCCTCCAAACAGTTTTGAATGGTCTAGGCATGCAGAGACCTCTTCTAATTGGCTGGTGACCAGAGAGCGTTAGTACGTGTGGCCAGCCCCACCCCCTGTGTAAAGAAAGCCCAAGGCAGCAGCATTCCAGGGCTGGGCCCCTGAAGGCCAGGCAGGCAGGCCCCAGCCCCGGCTGTACCACATGGGCGGCCGCCCTGAGTCTGGGCCCCTCACTTGCATCCTGTTATTTAAATCGAATGGACAAGTGGGCAAATTTTTGCTGCTCCTTTTGAGTCATGAACTCAAGTAAAACACTGCTTTGTAGACTATTATTCAGCCTCTTTTGCTATTTAAATGCATCCCCACCAAATATGACTGTGAATATGAGAAATGTTTGAATGTGTTTGTGAATTAGAATGTTCTAACTCGCTGCTATTACTAAATATCTCCCTTCAATTCGATCTTCAGATGTTCAAAGCACACCCTTTGTCTGCGCTGGTCTTGCCCGCTCGTGTGCACTTGTAGCGGGAAGCACATTTTCAGATGGTACAAACAGCACGTTTTTCACTCACTGACTGAATTGTGCAGACCCCAGAAAGAGTGGCTCCCTTTGCTTACAGAGGTTTAAGAACCAAAACCATTAGTAACTTTTACACTGCATTTGTATCTCACGCTAATTAAAGACAGAAAAAGAGATCAGGAAAAGAAGGGCAGTGATTTTTATTTGAAGAACTTTTCTGTTGTGACTAATAGTCAACATTCTATGCCTCCTGCTAAATGGAGCTTAACCCAGAGAGAGTATCACATCTGGAAAAGATGGGGAGATGGTCATAAAGGAGAGGAGGATGAGAAATTCACTCGGAACGCGGATGAGGGGCAGGCTGCTCTGGGGCCAAGAGGGACAGCTCTGGACAGCAACGAAAGCTTTGTTTGATTGATCATTTTTAAGTTATCAACATAATAAAGTTTTAAAAACCTCTCTGCCCAAGAAAAAGAAAGCAAAACTACTGTCTTTTGAGTTTATAGGCTCTTAACTGGCACTACATCCTTATGTTTTCTTTGAGGACATATTCTTAAATATTATTTTTATTTTATTTTTATTAAGTTATTAAATTGCATTTCCTTTAAAACTTGGTTTGGGTCTTTTTGTTCCCACCCACTGTGTTCAGGAAATCCCAAGAAGAGGGAAATTATAGAACGTAGTGAAAGATATAGACCAAAACATACCCTCATATTTTAGAAATTTTTGCTTTCATAAAAGGAAGAGAAACTCATCAATGTTAGAAAAGCTTCTTTTCAGTTTGACTTTCGAGGGGTTTCAATTTCCATAAAGATGTGGTTTTGAATATATTTTTTTCAATGAAACTTGACTTGTTCCAAGTGATTTGGAGGCATGGGTTATGTTCTTCGTGGATGGGAGAGATTTATTTCCCTAGAAACCACAGAATGCCAAAATCTCCCTGTGAATGATAGATCCTCCGGTCTCTCCCCTCCCTGGAGCCTGCCCTGTCCAACTGAGAAAAGATAAACCCTGTGATTTATTCGGGGAGCACCCAGCTTTGCTCGGGGGTAGACAGGGTGCTTCTCCCGTGAGGATGCAGCTGGAGCAAACCAATGGTTTCGCTGGGCTGGGAAAGTGCATCCCTCCCCAGCCTCCTATCAGGTCCGCAGAGGGGAAGCATCTCACTTAACTAGAAGCATAAGATAAATGATCGTCTGTGACTTTTACTCAAAGTAATATTTCAACTGTTGTACCTTTCTAGTACATTTCCTTTGTTTTTACAACTGTTCCCTAATCTGAAAGAGTTTGCCATGTCAGCAATAAATGAGAGTTAATAGTATGTGCCCTTTATGGGGAGAAAAATATACACAGAATTCAGTCATGAGAAGAAAATTAAAAACCTGCTTAATCAGCAAGAGTTAGAACGTTTTACAATATCAGATGAGCTAATATATGGCAGCTAATGTGTCTACCCCAAAGTCTGACATAACCTATAGGAATAGCTACATGATTTCATGATTTTCTCCCTAATGTTAACCAAAGGACCCCAGTGATTCTGAATTATTAAATACAGGCAGACCTTGGAGATATTGTGGGTTCGAGAATGAAACGAATATCAAGATAAAATTAGTCACACAAAATTTTTGGTTTCCCACAAGTAATGTTTACACTGTACTGTAGTCCATAAGTGTGCAATAGCTTTATGTCTAAAAAAACCAATGTACATACCTTAATTAAAAAGTACTTTGTTGCTAAAAAATGCTAACCATCAACTGAGCCTTCAGTGACTCATAGTAGCAACATCAGAGATCACTTGGCACAGTTCAGCATGAGACATAAATAATAATGAACAAGTTTGAAATATTTTGAGAAATACCAAAATGTGACTCAGAGACACAAAGTGAGCAAATACTGTCGGAAAAATGGCGCCGATAGATGTGCTTGATGCAGGGTTGCCCCAAACCTTCAATTTGTAAGGAACCAAAACACCTGCCAAGCACTGCAATGGGAAGCACAACAAAATGAGGTCCACCCCTACTGTCCACACACAGTTCTCAGGAGAGAAGGAGCCAGGGGGATAATTAACATCTCTGCATTTTATGTTGTTAGAACCTGCTGTGTGAGTTCCAGTTTCATCAAATCTATATAGAGAGTCCAGGAACAGAGTAAAGCACAAATGAAAATTTGTTAATTGGTAAGTTAATCTCTCAAATCACTGCCTTAAAGAATGAATTTTTTTCATAAATGGTGTGGGGTTCACCACTTGGATAAAGATGCAGTTTGATCCATACCTCACACTGTATACCCCAAAGAACGGCAACTGTATTACAGATTTTAATTTGAAAAATAGTCACTATAAGGAAATTCAAAAGCCAAATGACAAACTGAGAGAAGAAATAGTTGCCATTTATAGTGTAGACAAAGGGTAATATTGTGAATATTAACAGAGTTTTTAAGGTTGGAGAAGAAGACCAAAAACTTACAGAAAAATAGGCAAAAGACAAGATATGCTTAACTTTTCAACTTCACTCAAAGTAATTTAAAAATCACACCAATACCTTATTTCTCATGTATCAGAGTGGCAACAATTCCCGAAATTCGACAACATTCTCTATAGAAATGGGCACATTCCGTAATTGCTGGTCATCAGAATGTATTCACAGCGGATAATCACAGGGATTGTATCCAAACAGCAAACATAAAATAAACATGAAAAAGCAAAGTTTCTGGTCCTTTGGTGAGGAAAATAACTCTTTCCTTTTAATTCTCAGAAGGTTTGGGGATTTTTGTAAAGTGTCTTTCCTATCATTATAGAACTGATTTCTGAGATTATAAAGGGAAGGAAATAGAATCTCTTCTATTTTTAATTTTTAACCATTCTTTTCTTGATATTTTATTTAATAGATCTGTCAAGATACCATTTCAGAGACTACAAACCTTGGCCAAGTTTTGAAAGAGGTAGTCCCCCGCCAGGCCCAACGATGCGCCCACCTGAACCAGGAGAGGCAGAAAATGATTCTCTAGGGGCTCGTGGGATAGAAGAGCAGTGAGACCCCAGCCTCACCTACTTGGCCTCACCTGCAGAGGCTTCTGGTAGCCAAGCTTCGTGACCCCAGGGGGCACCATTCACTCGGCTCATGGGAGGGGGTTATGGATTAACAATGAACTGGACTTTGGTTTTCGTGTTAAAAATTAGATTTCATTTTATCTTAATTGTAAAGATAATTTAAAAGATTTGTTTGGGGTCACTAAAATGTCTGGTCCCGCAAAGTTTGGACTGGTCACCCCTCCAGGCAAATCAGTAGTGAATTCCTTTGTTCTTCCAGGTGGAGTCATGGAAGGTTGTGTTTCCTCTTGAGAGGGTCATGGTGGCATTTACACCACTGGTGTGTGGCGAGTAGTAGGTTACTGCTGAGGAAAGAATCCCCATTTCATTTCTGATGTGATTAAAAGGTCATGTCCTCAGTGTGAAGAAATAGCAGTGGCACCGGCAGCTGGGACGCTATTTCAGACCATAACCTGACCTGTGGTCACGCAGGAAGCCAATACTGATCAGTGCATTTTCCCTCCCATGAGGCTATGCATTTTAGGGAGGCAAAAAGTAGCAATGTGAATATTATTTAGATGCCAATGTTTTCACAAAGATCACAAAACAAAGCCTAGAATTGTGAGATCACATGCAATAGTGGATTACTGTGACTGTCTTGGGTTTTGTATGAAGTCTCACAGAAGACAATCACACGCACAGTTACACACATGCCCATACACTCACACACGCGCATACACACACGCACATGCACACATGCACGCACCCCCCTGAGCACAAACCTAGCTATTGCCTTCTGTTGGGTCCACCCCAGACACGGCCATGACTTTTCAGCCTCATGGGGTGAGATGCCGTCCCCAGAGTTTTCAGCAGGCCCAGAAAGGCGCTCTTGTGAATTAAACAGCTCCCTCTTGTATGCACATCAGCTGTGAGTCCTTCCAGCATGTGCTCTGAGTTTCGACACTCGAGGGTCTAGGCTGAGCTAAGCCGCTGGACCAGGAGTGGACGCCCCCGCCAGCCTCCAGCCTCCACTCTGTCTGACCTATCCCCCCACTCACAGCCTTGCTTGTAACCCCACGCCCTGCAACTTCCCACCCTTTGCAGGACAAAGGTGGCTGTGCTGGGGGGGGCGGCCTGCCAGTCTGGCCTCTGGCTCCTCTCCAGCCCCCCTACCCGCACCCCTTGGGGCCCTTGCTCCCCCAGTGCCTCCCCACACGGGCCTGCCCTGAACCCTTTGGGCAGCTCCTGTGACACCTCTCAGAGCTTCTCAGAATGGCTGTCCCTCCTCTGACACTCTTGTCCCAACACCTGCTCCCAGGGTGATGGACGCCTTGCTGGGAACACAGTAGGTGCTCAGTAAACACCTCCCGAGTGGAAGGGGGAATGAGTACTACAGATGCTGCCACTTCTCCTGAATCCAGGCGATCTTTAGATTAATTTCCAGAGACCGGAGGAACTTCATCAAATACTTCCACTATCAGTAATATCTTAGTAGTACCACGAAATGCTTTATCTGGCAGTAAAGTAAATAAGAGATGGAAATTTACATACTTCATATTTAACTGCCTCTCTTTCAAGAGTCCCCGATCAAAACAGTACAAGGATGATGGCTACAATGCTAAGATCCTTATTCATCGGCACGCAGTGAAAGCCAACGTGATGGCCCCCAAGGGTCACTCTGAGTCGCAGAAGCAGACGTAGGCTGCCGTCCCTGCCCTCAAGGGAATTAGAGTCTGGTGGTCCTAGTGGACCCCATCAGCCTCTCCCAGGCACACGCAAACTGAGAAGAGCCGTGAAGCCAGCGTGAAGAGCTCTTCCTCCACTGTTCATCCAGGGTGACGTGCATGAGTGAGCCGTCCTCGCTCTTCACACGCTGCTCAAACTCCAGCAGGGATCCTACAACCCTGGTAGCACAGTCCGAGTCTTAGAGACAGGAAATGCCCTAGAAGCCAAAGCACTCGCTCTTCCAAAGCCCTCGAGCCTATCCCTGGCTCTCTTCCTCCTCACAAGTGGTCCACGGATCCGCAGCACAGCACGTCCGGGAGTTCCTCAGAGGTGCAGAGCCCGGGCCTGCCCAGACCTAGGGGCCAATCCAAGCCTGCATCCCCGCAAACGCCCCAGGTGATTCCTGGGCACCTCGCAAGCCCACCCAGGCTGGGCATGAAGTCTGTTGCTCAGCACAAACACGACTCGCAGACAGAACGCGGGCCCCCCTGCGCGATCCTCTCATGTGAAGTCACAGCCCCAAAGAGGGGACGCAAAATCCCCACCTGGCAGCATCTACCGTGTGTCCCCGAACGGCTCCGGCGTTGCCCTGACCATCTCGGCCACCATCCACCATTCCACTCTGAGCTCCCCAACCTTCACTTCTGGGGGCTCCTTGTCAGCCTCACTCTGCCCAGCATTTCCTATTTATCGATTTCATGAGAAAACACTCTCTGAGAGCCCGGAGGTGGTGGGACGGGGGTGATGGTGAGGGAAGACTCGTATTCAGAAGACGCTGTTTCGGGGTCCCCAAGACACCCTCCACATCCAACAATCCCCTGTGAGGACTCCCAGCGCTCGGCCGTGAGTTATTCCAGCCAGGAGACACAGACCACAGTCAGCAAAGGGAAAGGCTCATGGGGTGAAGTGCAGGGGGACCAGGCGGGAGCTCCCAGAGTCCTCACCCTCGGGGCCCCAGGACAGGCTGAATCCCCCAGCAATGCATGGTGACACAGGGACCCCCATTAGAGACTCAGGGCCCACGATTTTATGGGGGCTGGTCACGTGGGCTCCTTCTGCCCGGCACATGCCAAAATTCCAGACTCCCAGCAGGAAGGCAGGATTCAGCCCGAACCCAGGATTTGTACAGTTTGGACACAGCCAGGCCCTTTATCAGTCAGGGTGGTGAGAACTCTCCCTAAATCCGTTTCCCATATGCCACAGAAGGCCAGCCTTGCGAGCAGACCTCTCTAAACTGAGTAGTCTCAGGTCTGCTGTGCTAACCCTTTTCTGCACAGATGCATTTATTTCCTTCAACAGATTTTGGAATACGGCCATTATTATCCATTAAATTTGCAGTTTTAAGTTGAAATGGCAGGAACTTAAGTTACATCGTGTAAAGAAATCCCTGATAGTAAAGGGTTAGAGAAAGAACAAAAATATTTGGGGTCAGGTTGATCATTGTGTGTCTCTCTCCCTTTTACAGCTACCATCCCAGGATCTACAATAATGTCACATCAATGAAAAAATCATAACTCTTTGGAAATTAACAGAAGCCCCAGTATACAGGAGTCCCTAGTGTAATAACTGAGGAGAAAAATTCTCTGTTCCCAGGCCGGAATCACAGAACCCTGGAGCACCTCCCCCCTGGTGACGGAGATAGTAATTGCCACCTACAGTCTACAGACTGGTGACAGTAATTGCCACGTCGAAGGCATTCTGGCAAAGTTTGAACTTAACTATCATTGACTGTACTGTTTTTATCGATTGTTCAGAATAAGAACCGATCTTGATTTGGCTAACATCACACTTGAGGTCGTCCCCACGGCCAAGCTCCCATTTTTATTCCATGATTAAGAACCCAAGACCACGGATGGACCCAGAGGAAACGTCCCCATGGCCCTCGCTCACATGCTACAGAAGGAAGAGTGACACAAGTCTATGTGACTCTCTTCTGACCAGCCAAAAGATTAGCATCATCTGACAAGACCGAAGCCGGAGAAAACTGGGGTTGGTAAAGTAAGAGCTGTAATAAAGAGTGAACCTAAAACACGGTTCCATGCTTCACCTTCTCCAAGTGTCACTTGCCTTTCAGTTAAAATGGGAGGAATATGGAGGCTGCTGAGGAACTCATAGATGTTTCCAGGAACTGACATATTTTTATACTCCACCTGCATTTAAGGTTGCTTGAAAGCATTATTTGTCATTTCTTTCCGAATAGACATGAGTCTCTGGTCACAACATCCACTAGACAGGATCTGGTCAGACAGTAACCGCAGAGGCTCCAGAAGGCCTGTGTGTGGGAGGGGCAGACACCCCCTGCGTAGCTGAGCTTCTTGTCCGGGCTGAGGTTGGCCTCCTGCTTGCCTGGTTTGGAAGTGTTGCTGCTTCAGTCCCTGGAGCCCACCTAGGGCAGGGCATGCTGGGGTAGCCGCAGGACGGATCCACTGCAGAAAAAGCATTGCCCATCCTTGGCTGGGGAAGGTCACTCCTGGTGCAGCGGCCTGAGTCGTGGTGAAGATGCTCCAGGCGACCCTCCACCACGGCCGGACTCGGCCGCCTCTGAGTGGAGCTGGTGGGCCTCAGGCAGGCAGCCAGGGGTGAGGAGCCCCACTCACGGCAGAGTAAATACCCCAGCCCCTCTCCGCTCATCCCAAACCACTGAAGCACACTGGCAGAGTCTGCGTGGGTTGGATCACCCCGTTATTGCCATCCTCTCAAGTGAGTTTTCTCCTCTACCACCTGGTGACAATATTACTGTGATTTAGCCGAAGTTTTCTGTCTCCAGGTTAAAGACTCAACATTTTCTGAAGGTGCCATTTCTCCTTAACGGGGTGAGTCATGTCCCCGTAGGAGCACCAGAACTAACCTTCAGAAAAGATGTTAAACACGACCTTGTAGGATGTGAAATGCATCCCTCGAATTTTCCTTATGGCTTACCATATTTGCAATCTGAAACTTATATGGTTGGAAAACAAATATGTTTTCTTCTTAGAAGTGTTTTAAAAAAATCAGTGCTTGCAGACCATTGTGAAGCCCTTGGTTTCAACCTTTTGTACAATAGAAACAGAACAGATTTAGAGGCTGCTGTCCAGGGCCCCGTGGCTGCAGGCAGGTCCCGGAAGGTGTTTGCCAGAAAGTAGGCCACCAGAAGCCAGGGCAGATCGGGACAGTTCCCCATGCTGTACAAATGAACCCCATCCAAGCACGGTGGCAGAGGTATCTATCAGGAAGGCAGCACTCTGTTCATCAGCCATCCCCGCTCCTGGAGCTGGAAGGGAAACCCAGTGGCTGATTCAAAAACGTGAGGACAGAAACCTCACATAGAGGCGAGATTCAGTGTCAGGCTGTGTCCTTGAGGGAAGCTGAAGAGTCCTTCAAAATGCAAACAGGCGATGGTTCTTCAGAAACAGGAGACCTCAAAAGCATGGGTCCCCAGGATCGCATAACGCAAAGGTGGCAAAGTCCTCAGAGGGCCCCCAGCAGGGGAAGTTTCCCTCTGAGGCCCCTCAACAAGGGGCAGTGCTGGTCAGGGCGGAGCCACCGGGGAGAAGACTGCAGGATGGCGGTGCAGGACCCAGCTTGGCCTCACCTGGAGCAGCCCCCCGACCCCTGGTACATACACATTGAGTTTCCAAGAACGATGTGAGTTGAGCAAGGGTTTCTGTGCCCCACAAAGATTAAGAATTCTATTTTACAAATAAGTAAACAGAGATCCACAGGGATCAGTGCTCTCCTAGGAGAAAACAAGTAGCACTCGGCTCTTTCCACTCAGCCCTGCAGTTCCTGTGATAACAAGAACGTGGGCCCCGGGAAGAGTCAGGGATGGTGACCAGGAGGCACTGGGTGACAGTGAGGCTGAGGGGGCCTGGGCAAGGGTCATTTGGCCGGGGGGGTTTGTTCATCCTTTGCTTATTCCTCTTCAAGGTCCATGATGATAGGGCCAGTCGAATCATGGCCCCCCAAAATGCCCACGCCCTGCTTCTCTGGAACCTGTGACAATGCTGTGTTTGGTGACAAAGGAGTCTCTGCTGAGGGGATTAAGGTAACAGCATCATCCAGACTGTCAGGTAGGCAGAATCTCATCTCGTGAGCCCTTAAAATAGAGACTTTCCCTGCCTGGAGGCAGGAAAGCTGCAGATGTTTGAAGCATGAGAGGGGCATGACCGGCCATTGCTGGGGGGCCAAAGGGAGAGCAGGAGAAGCGCTGGGGGGGGTGGGGTGGCCCTGCAGGAGCACGACAGGCCCTCAGCTGATCGCCTGCAGGAACACGGACCTCAGTCCTACAACCAGGACTACCTGAATTCCAAAAGCAACGGGAGGGGTTTGGACGTGGATTCATGTCAAGAGCCTCCAGAAAGGGGAGCGGCCCTGCCAAGACTTTGATTTCGGCGTGTGAGTCCCCGATCAGAAGATCCGGTCCAGCCAGGGATCCCTGGACTTCTGACCTACAGAACTGTGGGATAATACACGTGTGTGGTTTCAAGCTGCCGAGTCTGTGGTGTCAAACATCATTACAGTAGCAACAGAAAACTAATTCAGGTGACGAAACATCCTGGAGACACTTAGTAAGGAGGACTCAGGAGATGTTATAGGGGAACACCAGGGAGGTCCCATTAAGATAGCCAGGCTGATTCTTGCCTCCTTAAAAATCAGGCAGTAAAGGAGAAGTCACCATTCTGAAAGAAAGGAACTCATGGTCCCTAGAACAACTTACTCACATAGAAGAAAATGACACAGAGGTTAAGTTTGTTTGTTTTTTTTTAATTAACCATTTCTATACAAAAATTTGGGGGCCAGATGAACAAAATCCCTTTCATGATGGTGATGATAATAATAATAGCAGTAAATATTTGTGCAGCACTTAAAAATTTATGAGATTCTTTCACGTCATTATTCCCTTCCATCCTCCACATTCCATGAGACATGTATTATTATTTATGTTTTATAAAACATATACATGTCCAAGGGGGTCACCAAGAGTCAGAGAAGATCAGGGCAGTTCCCCACGTCACACACATAGGCCTGAGCTCCACCGGGACGGTGGCCCCCTATGTGTAACATCCTGGAGCAACAGCAGATCCCAGACAAAGTGGTCCAGAGTCCCTGAGACCCCCTTTCCTTATGGCTTCCCAGACTCCCTCTCCACCCACATCCCCAAGCTTCTTCCCGATGTTCCAGGAAGCTCCGCCCCCTTCCCCAGGCCCAGGTCTTCAAACTCCGGGCTCCGCAGCCAGGCCAGCCATGGCCATCCCTTCCCCCATGTGGGCTTCCCCTTTCCTGGCCAGCATCGCTGCTGAGAAGCGGTTCCCTACGGTGCCCCGCACGTCCCCGGCTGGGCGTGCACCCCACCGTGAAACCCACAGCTTCTGCCCCACGGACAATACATGCCTGCCCGCCCCTGGCCTCCCAGGGCTTGGGGGGCTCTCGCTTTGTCCCCCCAGGTCCCAGCCTGTGTTGGACCAGCAGCACATGCTTCTCACTGCCACACAAGGGGAAGGACAGCATCGCCGCCCTGGTCTGTACCTTTGAACGACAATTCCGGGCCAGACCACCTCTCCTCTCTCTAGCCAGGAGTCCCAGTACCAACTGCAAGGATATAAACTCCGACACCCCCGCTTGCCATCTGTGCTCCTATATTGACGTTGTGACTCCCTACTAGGGCCCAGACATTATGCTCTGTGGTGAGGACAAGATTAAAAGCAGCTCGGGGGGCTGTTGGTCTTACAGAAAGATTTGTTTGTGGTGAAGTAAAGCGTGGAAGGGGGGGAAGGGACTGTAGGAGGGAAATGAGGTCGAGTCGGTGTTCCTGTGAAAGAGCCGACCCCAGGCAGTTCAACAACCCTCCTCCTCCGAGTGCCCTCTTCCAAGTTTACAGTGAGATGGTGTGTCCTGCTCCCTGCGGTTGGGCAAGGCGCCGGGACTAATTCTAGGAAGGGGCTGTGAGCAGAGCCTGGTGAGTTCCTTCGTGGTGGAGGTATTTAATAGGCAGGACAAGACACCCCTGCAGAACTTTCTTGCCTTTTGCACAACAATTGGCAACATTCAAACTGGGTCCTTGAAAGATTACGATGAGCACAGCTTGGAGATTCAGGATGAGAAAGAAATAAATCTGTGGTTTTAAACTACTGACATTTTAGGTTTGTTTGTCACTAAAAAATAGCTTACCGTAAGTGATACTAGAATTGGTACCAGCATTGGGGCGCTGTCACCACAGAAAATCTGAAATATGTGGCGCTGATTTAGGGGTTAGTTGTCAGCCAAGGAGGAAGCTGGTATTAGAGCTTGTAAGGGTGCCAGTCTGTCTTATGAGGTGGTGAAATATGTGATAAAGTTCTCGCCTATGGCAACATGGATGGCATGTAATATACCTAGTAGGCTGAAGGGATTGCATGATGGAAGGTTAGCAGCATGTTATTGTTAACCTAGTTACTTTGGGCTGCACTGGAGATAATACTACAGGAGATAATACTAAAAGTTTGCGCTCAGAAAAGAAAATGAGGAGTAGAGGTCCGAGCCCAGAAATTAAGGGGCTTTCAGAGTTGGAAGGTACAGCTTCTTCTCATCAAGGCATGGCCACCAAGCCCATTGTTAAAACTTCAGAATAGATGCAAAGTCCTGTTTTCAGTGGATAAAATGTCTTGGGCACATGACTAAAGGTGTCCCCCCCACCAGAGCCAGACAGGCTTACTCACATGGAGAGACAGAGACCCGGATGGAGAGACTGGCCAGGGGGCAAAAGAGTAAAGACAGCAGATCTAAAATGGACATGAGGAAATTGACACATAGAGCTGAATGGGATCATATAAGTAAGAAATTCAATATGTTTTGTGCTTTTTGTTTTGTTTTTTAATTTTGGTAAAATGTACATACATAATATTTGACATTTTAACCATTTTCAGGTATACAGTTCAGTGGCATTAAGGACATTTACATTGTTCTTCAGAGTCCCACCGTCCATCCCCAGGACTCTTTCATTTTCCAAAGCCGAAGCGCTGTCTCCATAAAATACTCATTCCCTGTTCTCTCTCTTCAAGCCTCTGACAACCACCGTTCCACTTTCTGTCTCTATGAATTTGACAGTTCTCGTAAATGGAATCATACAGTGCTTGTCCTTTTGTGATTGGCTTATTTCACATCTCATTATGTCTTCAAGGTTCATCCATGTTGTAGCCTGTGTCAGAATTTCCTTCCTCTTTGAGAATAAATAATATTCCATCGTATGGATGGACCACATCTTTTTTATCCATTCATCTCTCAATGCACACTTAGAGCGCTTCCACATTTTGGCTACACTGCAATGAACATGGATGTACAAATATGTCTTCTAATCTCTGTTTTCAATTCTTTTGAGTATTTACCCGGGAGTAAAATTGCTAGATCACATGGCAGTTCTAATTTTAATTTTTTGAGGAACCTCCATACTGTTTTCCACAGTGGCTACACCTTTTTACGTTCCCACAAACAGTGTTCAAAGGGATACAACTTGCCTACATCCTTGTCAACACTTTGTTAGTTTCTGAACCGTTTTGGTAGTAGCCACCCTCATGAGCATGAAGAGGTGTCTCAATGTGGTTTTGATTTGCATTTCCCTAATTATTAGTGATGCTGAATATCTTTTCATGTGCGTATTGGTCATTTGTATGTCTTCTTTGAAGAAATGTCTATTCAAGTCCCTTGACATTTTACAAATTGTTTGTTTCTTCGTTGTTGAGTTGTACCACTTCTTTATATATTCTAGGTATTGCCCCCTTGTCAGATATGTGATATGCAAATATTTTCTTCCATTCTGTGGGTTACCTTTTTACTCTGTGTCCTTTGATAAACAAGAAAACTTATTATGGTTGAAAGATAACCGTCCTTCCAAAGAAACCATAAACTAGGATAAAAAGACTCTGTAAAAATTAAATGAGATTATGCATGTAAAACACTTAACATAATATTTAATGTATTATTGTGTCCAATAGGGGTTAGTTTTAGTGTATACTTATTCTAATAATAAAACCATTGCTTTAAAAGTTTCAGAAGTTTAAAAAATTTCCTTTTGGAATCATTTTATAAAACACATGTTTAAAATTTCAAAGATAATCTGTCTCATTATTCATAAACACATTCCATTTTAAGGCATCAAATAAACAGTAATGGTTTATTAGTTATGGGTTTTGCATTTAAATTTTCTTTACCTGTTAAGTGTTAAGAGACTTTGGGCTAGTTCTACGTACTAAATCTACTCTAAACCAGAGAATATTTGCTGTCACTGAAGTACATAAAACCATAGTGCAATGGAGATTCTGACAATTCTGATCTTCAGTATCACAGCTTAAAATAGGCCGTGGGTTAAATGGGCTTTCCCACTGGAAATGTCTTCTTTAAGAGAGAAAATATAAATGTAAAAGCATAGTTCAGGTCAATATACAAACAACAGCCTTCTCAGTTGCCTTGTGCAACTGAGAAAACTCTACTGATCCTCAGTATTGTAACTGTGGTGTCAACACCCTCTGGTCCTCTGATGAACCTGGACGGGAGGCATGTTCTCCTCTCCCGTCCGATCTGTAGCTGAGTCACAGCCAGCGTCACCCACCTTTACCATTCGCAGGATTACATGGAGAGGCATCAGAAACCCAAAGGAGATTCTGATGCTGTGCCACCGTTGAGCTGATGATGGGCATTCTGTGTCACCGATAAAGCTCTGTAGTGACCTGAAAAGGAGAGACGTTATTCATTCATTCAACCAGTAACTCTGAATCTGGCAAGTGTTCCATCCTGGAAATGATGTGTGCCTGGGTAAGCAGTGATTTGATCAACCTGAAAACTATGCATGCTATGATGGATACCAAGGTCTTCTTGCTGTTAAATCGCTACAGAACAAGAACCCTTCTGTTTAGACCTGTTATCTGAAGATGGATCATTCTGACTGGTTGAGTTCATCCAGCCAATCATTCAATCATGGGCTTCTTCAAAGATGATTTGCATAACTGAATCTGGAAACATAGAAATGAGTGAAGTGCTAACAAGCTGATCGTTTCACCTGGGTTTTCTTGCAGAAATATTGCTGCATTCGCTTCAGTGCTTCTATTTTTGTTTTGTCTTAAGCTCCAACCCTTAAATAATGATATACTGTGAGCAAGTGGCTGGCACGGTCTGTGCCTTGACACGGTCCTCTCGGCCAAAATAAATTCAGACGAAGAAATTAAAGTCTGCCTCTTTGAAATGCTCTGAGTTGCCCAAAGCCAGCGGTGAGCATAAACTATAAAATCCAAAGACGATGGATTCCTCAGCCTACTCCACATCACAAAATTACCAAAAGCCAAAGAAGAATCAGATGAATGCCAAAGACCACATCTCACATGACAAGATATTCTCAGGATGGCAGATCAAAGAGAATCTTTAGGAATGGAATTTAGCTTAAGTGGAAACTGGCAAACGGACTTTGAGTAAAAGTTGATGAATGAGACGACTCTTCTGGAAGTGACCACATTACCTGCTTGTTTTTCATCCATTTCCCATGGACAGAAGCCTATTTGGGGAGATTTTAAAATTATCCCTGACTTGAGACTAAATAATAACTGGGTTTTATTCCATTTATAGCTGAGGTAGAAATAGGACAGTCGGTCTGACAAGCAAGCCATGGAGTTTGCCATTCCCTAATCCCGCTCAGCTCCCCAGCTTCCAAGAGCCCGGCAGTCAATACAAAGTAAGAAAAATGCAGTGCATGGGGGCTCCAAGCAGCTAACTGACCATGCTTGGAAAGCATTTTTTCTCCTTCTGAGATTAGTTTGGAAGAGAAAATGCCCTTTCCTTCACAAAATGCAATGATAGGAGAGAGTCATAGTTGTGCTTTCTGTTTATTTTTAACATCTTTTTTGGTTTAAATAAAAGTTGGCAACCTTTCCTGCAGCCTACAATACATTTATTTTAATTACCACTTCTTGAATATTGAGAAGTTCCAATCCATTCTCACAGGAAGCAATTTGCACTATGGTCAGGGGTTTGGGTTTGAGGAAAGTGGGCGGTGGAGACAGAGGGCGCGGTGGGAGGAGAGATGCAGGACAAGCTCCCGTTCCCCTGGGCTCAGGCACACCTCCGGGGCTGGACGGCACCCCCGGGCACTTTGCCCCTCTGCCCTCGGTGGGCCCATTCCTTTGTTCCAAACACAACAGTGAAGCACCCGGTGGGGAGCAGCCGTGGTTGTGGAGAGTCTGAGGCACCAGGGCAAATTCTGACACATGGCTTCCATTGGATGAAGAGGTCTTGAAAAGGGAAGACGTCCCTCTGGATGTGGAGTGATATCCAGCCCAGTTAGCTATGGACTCCTCACGTCAGGCCGTATAGAGCCAATGGGTGATGACGCAGCCTTGGTGGTGTCCTGCCAAAGATGCATGAATCTGGTGGACCACGTCCTGTCCGAGCTGCTGTGAAAAGCCAGCCAGTCCACCCGTGAAGACGGGGCTGCCGTGCTCGGTGTGGAGGCTCCACTTAGCCCTGCAAACACTAACCCGTTACAGCAGCCATGGCGGACAGACACAGAACCAAGTAGAACTTCGAGATGAATAACCTCCAAACTCCAGGGCCTGGCAGCCTTGAAAGGCTCTGTGGTCTGTAGCTCATCTGCCCATCTGTAGCTTGAAGGAAGTCTGGGTGGCCTTGATTGATACCTGCAGTGGTCCACACTGGAGGCCAGCTGGCCTCACCAGGCTCTGGCTGCAGGTACACCCTGTACAATGAATTCACTCATATAATCCTACTGTTTAGACTCGCCCACGTTCTGTGTGTTATCTCAGTGCTGAGAATTTAAAAGAAATGATGGGTTGACCAGAAAAAGCTAAACAGAGTGCAGGACTTAGAAGCTTAGGCTCCCATCTGTACCTCCAGGTCCCATCATCAAAAAAGCCATGCAGGGGCTTCCCTGGTGGCGCAGTGGTTGAGAATCTGCCTGCCAATGCAGCGGACACGGGTTCGAGCCCTGGTCTGGGAAGATCCCACATGCCGCGGAGCAACTGGGCCCGTGAGCCACAACTACTGAGCCTGCGTGTCTGGAGCCTGTGCTCCGCAGCAAGAGAGGCCGCGATAGTGAGAGGCCCGCGCACCGTGATGAAGAGTGGCCCCCACTCGCCGCAACTAGAGAAAGCCCTAGCAGAGAAACGAAGACCCAACACAGCCAAAATAAATAAATAAACAAATACTTTTAAAAAAACCAGCAACAACAAAAACCAGTGGCCTGAACTACAATATTAAGTCCAATAAAAGTGTTTTTAAAAAAAAAAAAAAAAAAAGCCATGCAGGTCACTGAGTTGATGAGTAGGGATGTTGAGACCCTGCCTGGAGAACCAAGGTCATGTAGACAAGCAGAGATGCCCACAGGCCGCACAGGTGTTGGGAGGGGGCCAGGAGGAGCTCGACCTTCCCTCTGAAGAAGATCACCCCCTTATTAGCCAGAAGTCCTTTCACCTTGTCAGTAGGAGGGGACCCCCATCCCTGGGACCCTATTTATGAAACGTCCTCAGGGGGGCTTCTGACTTGACTCAGCCAGGTCAATGGCACTTTGCTTAAACAAGTCCTTCGGGTGTTATCTTCCGGACACATGCCTTTTTTTTTTTTTTTTTTCACTAATTAGCTGATGGAAAGCAGGAAACGCGTGGGAAGTTCATACAGTCTGCGTCCTCCCCGCATCCACAGTGTCCCTACCCTCTTGTCTCCTTTTTCTCCTGCTCTCACCCTTCAGAGGCATGGATATCACTTCACGTGGACTCAGAAGCCACCTCACAGCCTTTCAGGAACAAGAGGGGGTGGAATTAAACAGTAACTTTTACTTTGCAAATTGGATTTCAGATACTTAGGGTTTAAAAAAGCGCTACATGTTTATGAAAAAGAATGCAGGTGAAAAATAATCAGAGAGCAACAAAGAAGAAAGGGGAAAATCATACTTTTGATGAATTTGTACATTTTGAATTTAAATATATTTTATTAACTTCCTCCAAAAAATCTGCAGCAGGAGCCATGACGTGGTGGTGTGGAGAGTGTCCACCTGGTGTCACTTCTAGTGAAATGTTTGCCAGTTTAAAAATACGGACTTTTCATTTCAATTTCATTGACATTTTCTGCCATCAGCAGGGTTACAGACTTTTGATAGGTTTGAGGTCCTAGGCGTGGTTACAGTTGCTATTAAGTATCTGTTCTTCAACTTTGAGGTTTTTCTATTGGGTGTGTATCTCCTTCTCGATTTGTCATAAATGTTGTATTTTTTTTTTTCATTTTATTGTTTCTTCTCACTTGATTTTTCTTTTTATTTGCCCTAAGTAGGCTTTAAATTTTTATTAGTCAAATTTTTCATTCTTTTTCAGAATAATTCTGATTCATATTAGGGAAGTTCTTGACAAAACTAGAACAATGTAACAAAAACACACTTAATTTTCTTCTTAAACTTCTGTGATTTTATTTCTTTGTATTTGAATATTTTTATCCACCTTAAATTTATTTTTGTGTAAGATATATATTTGTATTTTATCAGATGAATTTTTTACAGAGGATTTCTTTTTTTTTTTTTAATTTATTTATTTTTATTTATTTATGGCTGTGTTGGGTCTTCGTTTCTGTGCGAGGGCTTTCTCTAGTTGCGGTAAGCGGGGGCCACTCTTCATCGCGGTGCGCGGGACTCTCACTTTCGCGGCCTCTCTTGTTGCGGAGCACAGGCTCCAGACGCGCAGGCTCAGTAGTTGTGGCTCACGGGCCTAGTTGCTCCGCGGCATGTGGGATCTTCCCAGACCAGGGCTCGAACCCGTGTCCTCTGCATTGGCAGGCAGATTCTCAACCACTGCGCCACCAGGGAAGCCCCAGAGGATTTCTTTATATGAGATATTTCTTTTTTCCAAATGGGTAGCCAAGAGTGTCATGATGAAGTAAATATCCTATCATTTTCTGGTCAATGTAAATGCCTCCTTTGTAATTTGTTAGATGCCACTCTGCTTGTCCTCTTTCCTTGGACAAGGAACTCAATTCCATTCATTGTTCTGTCTTTTCCTAGGCAAGTACTCAATGATTTTACTTACTAGAACTCTTTTCTTTTTTGGGGGGGGGGCAGTGCCATGCTGCATGGCCTGCAGGATCTCAGTTCCCCAACGAGGGATTGAACCCAGGCCCCCAACAGTGAAAGCCCGGAATCCTAACCACTAGGCCACCAGGGACTCTTTTGCAAAGCAATATGAATAACTCTCAAAGAACTGTTTAAAATAAGTCATCTATGGATAGAAATATGCAATGACTAATGTAAAATCGCACTAAGCCAATAATAGACACGTAAAAGAGAAACATTTGTATCAACAAGCTGGAAGAAGACACAGAGCCAGGATTATCAAATACCATGTTGACACAGAGTCAGGAGAGATCACTAATTCTGCGGAACAGAATCCGCCTTTGCAAAGAATGCCAAGGATCAGAATTAGCCAGGTAAAGTCCCAGGATAACTGTGATGCTGTGCACTTGGGGTTGGCACACCGACTCCACCTGTGCTGGAGGGAAAGCCCTGGATCAACTCAGCCTCTTGTGAAAAAGACCGGGAGCTTTAATTCACCACAAGTGCAGCGTCAGCCAACAGGGTGAGTTTGGGCAGCACCAATGGAATTAGCGTCTCCGTGGCAGCTGGGAGGTACATGAGTTCCCCTTCCATTCCTAGCCCACCTCCCAGCCCCCGCTGCTCCCCCATGACTTCACGCTGGACCCCCCAGTAAACCAACAGCCATTTGGGGCAGGGGCTCTTCTCTCCATCAACTGCAGCTCTTGGTGGAGACCCAATAAATATTTTTGGAGGTAATAATCCCTGTCTAAAAGCTAGAGCTTTCTTACAATTATTTGCGATTTTCAACATGTTCTCTCAAAACTATGTTTTTAGAAAAATAACCCTTGTACAAACTGAAACTATGATATTTTAATAAGAAGACCACGAACCACTATCTAAATACCTTTTCAAAAGGTGCTCCTAAGAATCTTCACTTGCATCAAAGAGGTGGAACACAGGTGGAAGGGAAGCAGAGACTCCCTTACCTTCTGGGAGGTGGAATGCAGGCAGCTTCTCAGGCAGGAGTGGTGGGTATCTAGGAAGTGAAAATTTTGTTGGCAGTACAAGACGCTAAAGTTGGTAATGAAATAGAAGATGCTACAGAAAAGAGGAAGGTGATAAGAATGTAAATCTGAACACATATCTGGATCTCTGCAGAAAATAAAAGACTAAAGCAATTTTCCCCTCGCTTTGAAAAACTGACCTAGTTTAAGAAAGTAAAAGAGACAAAAGGAAAGAGGCACAAGAAGTTAGTGGAGGGACAGGAAATGAGGGAAGAGGAGGAGAAAGAGGAGAAACAGGGAAAGAAGGATTGCACTGGTTTCTGGAAATATCGGAAAAATGGATGAAGTAGCAGGAAAATACCAAATAAATCACACCAGCTTTTAAAGACCGTCTATATGCTCAGTGTCCTGAACCTAGGTCCAAACCTGCAGCGTCCCCAACTGGGTGGGCTGTCCTCAGTCACAACCCCAGGACAGTGCGGAGAGGCCCCACAGGTAAGAGCAACCTCGTACCACCACGTCTTCCACCAGTCACTGGAAGGGGTGGAGTTGTGTCCACATCTTGAGCTAAAGCTCAGAATATATCTTCTCTTGGAATCAGCTCCAGGAAAGTCAGCTACATTGAAAAGGACCAGCTGAGCTTCTTATGGTTTGGCCCAAGACCCTCACCACCGTATATAGTGCTGTCTTTGGAACTTGCACATGAACTTTTAGAGTTCAATCCATTCATAAACTGAAGACTGCTCATCCTTGCCACAAACATGTTCGCCCACTCCTGGGATGACAAGCGCAGCAGCTGTGAAAGCCGCCTTTGATGTGAGCCTAATTGATTCCAAATATTTCCTTTGAGAGCGTAGGGCCGGGAACTTTAGAGTGGAAGTCCTTGGATCTTCTTGGGCTGGATCTGCTTAAACTCCTCCTGCTGGCGAGTGCAGGCTGTGGTTGCCTTAAAGCCTTTGACCTGGACATTCAATTGCAGAGGTGGATATGGTCCACCCAAGATAAATTCACACAATAACCAGGTGCGGATCTTTTTCTAAAATTTTGTTTATTTATTTTATTTTTGGCTGCGTTGGGTCTTCACTGCTGCGCGTGGGCTTTCTCTAGTTGCGGGAGCGGGGGCTTCTCTTGTTGCGGAGCACGGACTCTAGGCGCAGAGGCTTCAGTAGTTGTGGCTCGTGGGCTCTAGAGAGCAGGGTCAGTAGTCGTGGCGCACGGGCTTAGTTGCTCCGCGGCATGTGGGATCTTCCCGGACCAGGACTCGAACCTGTGTTGCCTGCCTTGGCAGGCGGTTCTTCACTGCACCACCAGGGAAGCCCCAGACGGGGATCTTAAGAGCCACGTGCTGACTCCGACCCAGGCTTGTCATTATTTCAGCCACGTCAACACTCCTCCCAGCTCCGCTGCTCTACCATTTTAAGTGACTGATAAAATTACACAGTTGCTTGTTTACTTGTCTAAACACAGCCTGGAAAGTGTCAGGTTGTATCACAATGTTTAATTGCTACCAAAATAGGTGTGTGTCAAGTAAACAGTTACAAATAAAAGGAAATCATTGTTCAGAAAATGGATTAATTAGTATTTAATTGCTATAACTTACAATTAATCCCTTAATATTAGGAATGCAAGCTTGTAACAAATTCGTGAGGAACAAAAAAATGCATCAAGGAATGCGAGGTCCTTTCCCAAATCCATAACCCATGAGAGCGCCCAACCCCCCGCAGTCTTGACTGGAGCTGGTCAGGAATCTCAAGGTCTTTACACTGGTCAAAACTCAATTTCTCTTTCTAACCTCAGAAGTCATTTTAAATGGTTAAGGTGGATTCGGGATCCATTCTGATGATTCAGACGTGATGCAGGAGCGGGAGTCTTTGACTGAGAGCACATCTGAAAATAATTGGTTTGCCGGGAAGACGCGTTTAGTAAGGCATGTTTGCAGGGACACAAACCCCAAATGTTCTCTGCCTCCGCGGATGCTTCTGGCAGGTCTGAAAGCTCGGGCTCAAACCAGGCGAGTCTTTTCTAACACAGCTCTGTCCAGGGGGCCGGACATGCTGCCCATGGGCCTCGCTCACACCTCGGGAGCTGGGCCACCCTTAGGGTGAACGCATTCCCAGTGCCCACGCCTGACATCGCCCGGGAGACTCAGGTGGGACCCCTACCCAAGTCATTGGGAACCCAGCCGGCTTCGCCTGGCAACCAGGCCCCAGTCGAGGCTGAAGCTGCCCCGCGTCCTGGGGAGCTGAGTCCAGCTGCTTCTTAGGAGATCAGAACCCCACACGCGATGGGTCCCCGGGCAGAAGTGGCTCCCGCCCACCCCCATCCACCCACCGCCGCTCTTTAAGGCCTTTCTGAATTGTTTGCTGTCAGCAGAACAAGTGTGTGCCCCGCGATCCCACAGACAACAAAGCCCCCAGCGGCATTTCACGCGGGTGATGTCACCCAGGTAAAATTGTACTGACAAGCTTTTAATTAAAGTTTTCCCACACATCTTTCCACGGGTCCCCGGAGCAATTATTCATTATGTGCCGACTGCCAGCCAATTGTGAGTTGGGAGGGAAGTGTTTTATTTTCAAAGCTCTTGCTGACAGCTAGAGAACACTCTGTTATACAAGCTGTTTACGTTTTCACACACACACGCACGCACGCGCGCGCGCACACACACACACACACGGTCTCGCTTAAGGGGAAATGGCCATGCAGGGTGTTTAGCATGCACGACAGTAATTAAATGTGTCTGCTGTTAAGATAAATAAAAAGGTGGGGGGGGGGAAGCACAGCTCTTCTGTAAACAATCCCCCATCCCGACCAGGTCCCCCCAACCTGTCAAGGAGAGATGTTTCCAGGAAGGCACAGGTTAGAACAGATGCAGGGACCCATGGCTGGGGCAGGGAGGCGCCTGGGACCACCCCGAGCGTTGCCAGAAGGAAAAGTGCCCTCACTGTTGAGACAGCAGGCCGGTGCCCCGTGCGGGGCCACTAGGAGCGAAGCAGGCTTTTGTCAGCACCTGAGACACAGTCCCACCTTTCGTAGCTGAGAACCTGCAGGAAGGAGCCCAGACGTGGGGAGTGAGACTGAGCTGGAGATGGTTGGGGCTCCCCGGGTCCCCGGTTCCTGCTGGTGGAGCTTCTGCAGAATCGGGCTCTTCATCCCGTCCCTGTGTCACCAGGACAAACTCTCCAAAACCTGGAGAGGAAGGAAGGGAGGGGCCTGCCCGGGAGAGGTGACCCCGACCTTGAGTCTTAGAGGATGAAAGTCCATTTGCACAATGACCACCTCACTGGGCCACCCTGGACACCTCCTGTCGGGCTGGCCTGGCGCCTCTTGTGAGCTGCGGGGCCTGCAGAAGCGGCTTCCCCTTCTGAACGTGGCCCTCACTGGAGGGGAGACTCCACACACACCTGCCTGGCCTCCCCGGCCTCAGGATGGGGACAAGGGACTGGGACCACCTGATCTCAGAAAGTGTGAGCTCACCGAGGGTCCCCCAGTCGTGAATTGCCGAGACCCCCTTTTGCTCCCTCCCATCGTGGCTCTAAACAGTGGAGCAGAACGAAGATTGGGAACCTCAGCCAGGCGTGCTTGGGCCCATGATGCTCCCACAAGGTCCTACCTGGGGCCCTGCTTCCAGACGCCCAGAAGGGCTTGGCAGAGACTCTGGCTCTGGTGGAAGCAGGTGCCCTCGGGCAGGCCCACGACAGGTCTTTTCACACCTCAGGCCAGAGAGCCCACTAACACTTCCCCTCTCTTGGCCCATCTGTCTGTCAAAATCAACTGTGAGTTGGGAAAAGAAAATGTATGCATATATATGCGGCCATCTGGAAAACTGTCCCCTCTCCCGATGCAGAAGTAGGAGGAGATGTCGGGACCACAGCCGTGGCACCATGGAGGGCGCCTGGTGCCTTTTAAGGGCCAGCCCCTGTTCTCACACCATCGCCTGATTGGGCTCGTACACCGAACCAGTTTCCTGCATTCCTGGGCCACAGATATGTGGAGGGACTTAGGATACGTCCATGGCGAGCGACTATGAATAAGCTCACGTTCTCTTCCCTTGATATTGACCCAACAGGTTTGGATTCCCACTGGTCTTGCCTCAGCCATGCCTCAGTCACCCTCTGGCCCCCTCCCTCGGAGCCTGACGCCCACTGATCCCGAAATGTCAACCAGTGAACTAAAAAGAACTTCTGTCTCGCACGGGCATGATGCAGAACGGAACTGGGCTTCACAGCATTGCTGCAAGGATGCTCAACAAACCCGCTGTCCCCGCCACTCTGGGGCAGACGTCCCCCTCCCGGTGTCTGACATCATGTCTTACGTTGCTGGGCAGGGAAGCAACATGAACTCCTCCCACCCGGCTCCGGCCCCAACCTGCACGGAAGTGACCACAGCCATCTGAAGAGGCAGTTCCTGAAACAATTCAACCAATGCTCACTACTATCCTAGGCGCAGGGCGTTGTGCTAGGTGCCAACACCACGATGCTGAGCGAGACACACTAGCCCTGCCCTCCTGGAGTCCAGCTACGGCCACAGACACTGAGACAAGCACAGAGAACCTCTGGATGGGGGCCCGTGGACGCAGCAGCAAGCCAGCCCTGGGCGTCAGGCTGGAACGCCGAGAAGGAATTACTTGTCAAAGGGAAAAGCAGAGAAGGCTCCACGCAGAGTTACCAAGGCCAAGGAGAGAGAGAGGAAGGGAGAGACTGAGAGTGAAATGGAGACAGAGCCCTCAAGCGTCCGGGTAGAGCTCTGTGTTTGAGGCGCGAGTCCATGAGGAGAGCAACAAAGGAAGGAGGAGGCTGAGACGCCAAGACTGGACAGAAGGGCGGGCTCGAGTCCCCGGGGCCTCAGATAACACTCCAGGGTACCTGGCTTTGTCATAGAAGCAGCTGGAACCCCTAAATGTTGTGAGCAAGAAAGAATACAATCCACCTTGCGCTGTAGAGAGAACTTTCTAATGGCTGGGGGGGCAGTGGACGAGAGAGGGGCGTGGAGGAGGCAGGGGGCCCTTGGGATGCTTGACAGCACCCCCCCAGAGTGGGAGGGGTCCTCTGACACAGAGCAGAGCCAGTGGGGGTGGAGAAGGGTGAGCACAGCTCTCCAGAGCCTGTCATGCGAGCTACATCGTGGGAATATGTGTGTAAACACATGGATGGGTGGATGGATTCCATTCATGAATGAGTAGAAAATCGTTTGCCCTCAGCTACCTGGCAGTTTCATGATTTGGAATCGGTTTAGTTAATTTAGTTTGGCATAATGCATGAGGTGATTTAAGGAAAAAAAAAAAAAAACAGCCACAAAAGTCTTCCTCGCTCCCCCCACTGAGCTTGGGCCACCAGCCCCCTCCTCTTCAATCCTCAGTGGCCAACATCCCTCCAACCCACACAGCACAGCCTTGGAGGCACATCTCACGCATCTGAGGCTAGTTTAAAACACATAACACGGCTTCCATCGTGCTCTTTTGAGCCCTGGAGTTGGAGAGTCCATCGGGTTGAAGAACTTCAGCCACATGGAAGCATTCTGGCTGACAGTTCCAGCACCAGAGAGTTTTGCTGAATTTTTCTTCAAATCATCCCCCCCCCGCCGCCCCATCCTATGGGTCAGGACAAACTTGGTGTGTTTCTGTCCAGACGCTGCAAATCAGAGACACACCATCTCCTCAGTGGCCTGTTTAAATCCTTAGCTCCCTGAATATATTAGCAAATTTAAATGGTTGTTTATGCCACTAAGTTCTGGGTGATTTTTCTTGCATCAGTAGGAACGGGGACAGGATCTGACAGCTGGAAGTGAGATGCCGCCATCATGAAAACCTAAAATACACTGGTTTTAGGGTCTTAAGGAGACTGTTGGTAGAAGCCAGAGCTGTGTCATAAGAAGTGTCAGTGAAAACTCAATAAAAAGTGAGGAAAATGTTATCAGAGGAAAGATGACCCTTGCTATTCAGTGGTGGAAATGCTAGCAAAATTATTGCCTGAAATAATGGAGAAAATAGCAAATGCATGCAAGGAAATGATGGACTTGTCTATGGTAATATTTAGGCAGAATGCTGAAAGTGTCAACTATTTTCTTTTTAGATGAACATCATAAGGTAAGGAGAAAGAAGGATGAGTTGCAGAAGGAATTATTCGGTTTTCAAGAAGGATTCGGAGGAAATATAAACAGGCAGGACTTGCTGGCTTTGAGAATAAACTATTTCACATCTTCACTTTCTCCAGAGAAAGATTTAAGGCAGTCCTTCACAGACTCTTTCAAACTAACTTATCTTCTAAGAATCTCAAGGCACAAACCTTGCTTATTAAACAATAGGGCTTCTATGAATTTTAAAGGTGTTTCCCACTCTGTGCTCAAAGGGAGCTCAAGTTAGAGAAGGACTTACCTTGAAAATTTTGTGGATGTGACTTTTGACTATATGACTATAAAGTGATACAAACGAAACCCACAACATTTTTAAAGAAATTGTATCAAGTTGAACTGAAACAGTACAAAAACAGTAACAACAAAAAAAGAGCGTTTTGGAACTAAAACATTTAACATCAGGCAGTAGGCTGAGTAGGCTATTCAGTTACAAACTCAGGTCATTTCTGGCAGAAAACGACGAATGACTCTTTTGCACACAGGTCTTTTTTTTTTCTTTAATTTTTATTGGAGTATAGTTGCTTTACAATGTTGTGTTAGTCTCTACTGTACAGAGAAGTACAGCTATCTGTATAAATATATCCCCTCTTTTTTGGATTTTCTTCCCATTTAGGTCACCACGGAGCACTGAGTAGGGTTCCCTGTGCTATAGAGTAGGTTCTCATTAGTTATCTATTTTATACATAGTATCAATAGTGTATATGTGTTAATCCCAATCTCTGATTTCATCCCACCCCCTTCCCCCCTTGGTAGCCATATGTTTGTTCTCTACGTCTGTGTCTCTATTTCTGCTTTGTAAATAAGATCATCTATACGATTTTTTTCAGATTCCACATATATGCATTAATATACGACATTTGCTTTTCTCTGTCTGACTTCCTTAACTCTGTATGACAGTCTCCAGGTCCATCCACGTCTCTGCAAATGGCACAGGTCTTTATATTGGGAGGAACTGTGTGCAAGGAACCACACACAGATGCCTCATCCTCACAAGGAGCCGCAGCCTGGTGCCAGAATGGCTGAACATGGTCTTGACCTATTTTGCACAAGAGAAGGATGTAAACAATTTGTGACCAGAGGACAGGCTGTAATATTCTTTTAAAGGAAAATGACCATGAATTTCTTGGACAGTCCTTCAATTGAGATTCAGGGCTCTGTCCCCTCTTCTTAAATCTGGGAGGGCTTGTGGTTGTTTTAACTAAGAATACAGCAGAAAGGATACTTGTGATTTCTGAAGCTAGTCCCTGGAAATTACCCAGGCTTTCCCTGGCTCACTGGAACCCTCAGTATGGACCCTGTGCCATCCCACAAGGAGCTCCACTGCCTTGAGGCTGCCGTGCCACGAGGAAGCCCAAGTAGCACGAGGAGATCATAGCACCTGGTCCACGGTCCCAGCTGAGACACATGAGTAACTGAATCTCCAATTTCAGCCATGAACCAAGGAACAAAGGCGGCCACCGGCTGCTGGAAGAGGCAAGGAAGGATCCGCCCCTGGAGCCTCCAGAGGGAGCGAGTGTGGCCTTGCCAGGATCTTCATTTCAGACGTTGGGGCTCCAGAACTGTGAGAGAATGCATTTCTGTTGTTTCAAGATACAACGTTTGTGGTATTTTGTTACAGCAGCCCCGGGGAACGACTACAGGGATCCTTCCTCCAGAATCTGTGTGCGGAGGAAGTGCCCTGAGAAGCAGCCTGCGGCCTGGGCCACGGTGCGGTCTGGTGAGCGTTATTAGCTGCCACTGCAAGTTCACCAGCCCTGGGGACTGGACGTCAGGGACAGAGCACGGAGAAGTGAGGTGGACGCGGGAACACAGGGCACAGTGGTGAACCCGCCGTGCACGCACGATGACACTGACAGGCGCGAGAATGCCTGGAGTGTGAGCGCCAGGGCGGTAGGGCCCCCGCAGCGGGGGTGAGCTAGAGTTCGAGCCGGCTCTTGTCTGCTCCCCCAGACGCTGACCATCCTTGGGCAGGATCAAAGCGCTGGTCGGTCAGAGCTGGTGCAGGTCTGTGTGCACGGCCAGCTCGGCCAGGACGAGGACACTGTCAAAGGCTTAGACGCCGGCCCCTCAGGAGCACTCACTGCCCACGACGACCCTAGGACTCAGGATCCACTGTCCTTCCCAGCACTTCAGGTAATTCTGGAAATGAGACGCCATCCCTCCTGTAAACAGACTTGATCTCTACGGCTCCATCATCCAAGGAGACGCTCACTTACTGGGGCTAAATAAACTCTCAACAGTGGAGGACCTCTTAGTGCAAATCCCTGTGCTTCGGGCTTGAACTTTTCTCTGGGATTTCTCCCATCCTTTCCTTCCTTTTTCTCCGCTCTGCCCGCCCCCCATCTTTTCTTCTTTCTCTCCTTTCTGTCTTTCTTAATATTCTTTGGAAGCTCTTGAGACACACAGAAAGAGGTTGGGAAACCCACTTCCCCTGCAGCTGTGGGCGGATGGACTTGCCCTTTCCCTCCGTACTCAGACTCTGTATGGACCACAAGGTCGTGTTGTGTTTTCCTTTGGTTCCTTTGTCTGTCTTGTTCCTCCTGTTTTCAGGTAACTTTATGGAGTCCAGAGGTTTCATGTTACATGAATATGAACAGCAACACTATCTAAATAATTGGATCTGACTCTACAAGATTCACTGGGTGGCATCATTTGAGGACTCACATCTCCAGGAGAAGTGCTGGCCCAGGAATCATGCGTGTTCAGCTGCAGCGGCACTGAGAGAGCTGTGCAAACTGCAGGGAGGACCCGTCCCCGCAAATGCACACGTCGCCAAGTGCCTGGCCTGAGCCCTGACTGTCTGCCCACCCAGGAGAACCATGAGGAAGAGTCAATCAAAAACTAATACAGAAAGCTTTTCTGTCTACCCATGAGGCAGAGTACACACAGACTTCCAGACTCTTAGCCACTGAGAGGTTCCAACCACCCCCTCTGTGGGAGTGGAAGCCAGCCTGGATCCGTTCCTGCCACCTGGTGGCCCAGGCCCCAGCTGCTACCTTGCCTTCCCAGCGGGGCAGCCTGAGCCATGACGTGGGGACACATGCTGGCCCAGGATGGAGGGCAGGCCCGACACCCCACAGCAAGCACCTTGACCTTGTGGGCTTCCCCGTGGGCTCATCACGGCTGCGGTTGGGAGGTCCCCAGGGGGTCCAGGAGAGAATGAAGTCAATGATGTGAGTCAAAAGGCCTGAGGACCCTGGCCCCATGGAGATGACCTCAGCCTGCCCTGACCCAGGGCAGCCACTGATGGACCAGACCTGGGACAGCCGCTCTAAGGGACGTGGCCTGAACTTCTGCTCTTGGAGGAAACTGCCGAGATGAGGTTTTCTCACCAAACAGTTTTCTGGTTTTGTTTTTATTTTCTTGTTGGTTTTCTGGGAAGAGTTTCTTTTTCCTCTCACGAGCTGCTTTCTCTGCTGCCTGCAAGAATACTGGAAACCAAGCGAATCCACCTTTTGGGTTGCCCTGTTATTCACTCTCCAGACGCCTCCTGAGTTTGGACAGGTGTGTTAATCACATTCCCAGACTCTCAGGCTTCCAGAACTGTCTTTCTTAACCTGCTCGGCAGTGGGTGCTGACCAGCGAATAAATGGTGTCACCGCCCCGCGGGCTCGGAGAGGAATGACGTCATGGAGAGAAACTCAGCCGAGCGAGGTGAGGAGAGTGTCCGGGAGGAGGGAGGATGTCCAGACCCCTGGGAAGACAGATGGGACCATGTGCACAGCCTCAGATGGCACTTCTCTGCAGAGAGTGGGCTGGGCCAGGTCAGCTCAGTGTCAGCCTGGGAGCAGTGCAACTGGGGCTGCCAGGAGCATGGCCTGATATTAATCCAAAATTGTTCCCTCCAATTTCTCATCACAGATTCTATTGCCCTGACAAATAAGATGGAAACACGAGAAGGAAAAATAAGACGATAGCAACAGGAAGACTGCTAGTCAGCTCCCCTTCTGTGTGTGAAATCTTTTCTTCGCCCACGTCTGGCAGAGGACCCAGGAGTGTCCAGGGAGGCCAGGCTGGGTGCAGACGTGAGCTCCCCCAGCTCATGCGGCTGGCAGATGTGTGGGGCTTTGATAACCAGGAAACCCCAAAACAGATTGTGGAGGGAAATTATCTGCAGATGTGTCATAGGGAGAAGAGTCAAGCAAGTGCCAATAAATTAGTCAAAATTACATTTTCCCAGATCAGCCTTACCTTCTGAAGTATAAATTATGTGTGATCTAAATTTTCCAAAGTCTTCAAAGGCAAAGCACCCAGAGTCCTGGATGTTCTTGGCAAATTTGTGTTCTTCCCTGAAAGTGTTCACAAGAGAATGAAAGTGTGTACCAGCATCTTGCCACTTGATGGTGGAGCTAGTTATGCAAGAGAGCAAGGGGAGGCGCAAGGCTGCCCCAGGAGCTGGGCTGAGGGTTTGCTGCACCAGGTCCAGGAGAGCAGTTCCTCCTCTGCTCCCAGGAGCCCAAGGTTCGCCCACCCAACACTAAACTTGCCACACTTGGGACTCTTCCAGCTCGGCAGGGTTTTCATGTGGTCCTTATGTGAATCTCCCCTTGGGGAGTTCTAATGCTCAGGCACGAACCCTATATCCATCTGATGACCCTGACATAATTATGGTGAACAGAGAGATTCCATTTTTATTAATTCCCATTTTAAAAGAGAGGAAACCTAAACACAAAGAGATTCAGGTCAAATCCCCAGCCCTCCTGAGATATCCAGGAATGAAGCCAGGCCAGTCATCCTCACCCAAGAGAGCTGGATTCTGTTGGGCACTAGAATTTTTCAGAGCAGTGGCTCCTCATCTAAAACGTGACATTATCTCAAGGGATTTTCAGAGAGTCTCAAATTCCTAAGACAAAATGCAAAGCAAGCCCAAAGAAAAAGTTCAAGGAAATATACACACAAGAAGTTTCTTTTTAAAAAATCCCTTTGACACTGGGTTTGAATAGGTGTATTGAATTTCTGTCCTTCCCTTAGAAACCATGTTGACTGGTTTATCATAAAATAGTTAACATGCTGATTTGATAAACATGCAAGAAATAAAACAAACCTCCTTTTTTTCTTGGCTCTCATTTTCTCCCTATGGAGATGCACTTGTCTACCCAGGGGCAAGAGTCTAGACAAGAATACTGAGCGCACCTGGGGGGGTTGCAGGGCACACCTGCCTGATGTGTCTGGACCATGCAGGGTGGGTGCCTCTGGTCCTGCCACCTCGAGTGCAAGGCACCATTTAGCTAAACCTCACCGTAGTGGGTTGTACAGCGTCCCTCCAAGAGCTATGTCCACTGGCAACTTCAGAACGTGGCTGTCTCTGTCCGCCTGGGCTGCCGTGACAACATTCCACAGACTGGGCAGCTTATAAACAGCAGAACCATATTGCTCACAGTTCTGGAGGCTGGACGTCCAAGATCAAGGTGCCAGCAGGGTGAGTTCCAGTGAGAGCCCTGCGCCGGGCTGTAGACAGTGCCTTCTCACCAGGTCCTCACCTGATAGAAGCTCTTTCATAAGGGCACTAATCCCATCCCTGAGGGCTCCATCCTCATGACCTAATCACCTCCCAAAGACCCCACCTCCTGATACCTTCATCTTGGGCGTTAGGGCTTCAAAGTATGAATTTGGGGGGACACACACATTCAGACCACAGCAGTGAACTTATTTGAACTAAAAGACTTTGCAGAGGATCTTGATATGAGATCATCCTGGGTTTGGGTGAGCCCCAAATCTAGTGGTGGGTGTCCTTGTAAGACAGAAAAGGAGGTGACAGAGAGGAGAAGCCAAGGTGAAGTTGGAGGTGGGGACTGGAGTGATGAGGCCTCTATAAGCCAGGAAGGCCACAGCCACCAGGGGCCCAGAGAGGAGTGGGATAGGGTGTCCCCAGACCCTTCAGAGGGAGCCAGCTCTGCCCACACCTGGATTTTGGACTTCCGGCCTCTAGAGTTGTGAGACAATAAATGTCTGTTGTCTAAAGCCTCCCAGTTTATAGCAGTTTGTCACAGGACACTCGAATACTTATGCGCCCAGAGCAGGAGGAGGTGGACGTGCCTGGGGGAAGGGACAGCACAGCCCTGGCTGCTCCTCAGGGACGAATCTCTGGGAGGGTGAGGCCCGAGCCCTTGGCCTTCTCCTCTGGGGTTCACAGCAGAGGCCACCTGAGCACAGGAACAGTCACAGAGAGAGTGGAGGCCATGGCCAGGGCTCCTGGCTGCCCTCCCGCACACACACACGCCACAGCCCAGGCTGCCCTCGGTGCCCGGCTGACCTTACCCTTCTCACCCCTAAGGAGGGAATTGATGAAAACATGAGGGACAGAGCTTCTGGGGGAAACAGCACAGACTGGGCAGGGGTGCGGCCTCTAGGGACACTGGCCAGACGCTGAGAGGAATGCGGGCCTGTGCTCGGCTCCCTCGTTCCCCAGATGTGCCGTGGGGTCCAGGCTCTGAGTCCCCTCCCAGAGAGAAGACCACCCCCCCAGGAGGAGGGGACCACCCCTGGGATGACAGCAGCTGGTCACCGTCCACCCCCAGCACCAGGCAGGCCTGCAGCCAACTCGTGTCTGAGACGCGTCTGCTGTGTTCGGGATCTCAGGACCTCCTCCTTCCACTTGGGACATGAGTTCCTTGTCTGAGTCGCCCCTGCTGACAGCCTCCTCCTCAAGGACCGGCAGCTTATGGGTGTGTCCTGGTGTGTCCTGTGTATCCTGTGTGTCCTAGGGTATGTTCTGGGTCTCCTAGGTTATGTCCTAGGGTGTGTCCTGGTGCGTCCTGGTGTGTCCTGGGAGTGTTCTGGCATGTCCTGGTGTGTGTCCTCGGGTGTCCTGGGGTGTGTCATGGGAGTGTCCTGCTGTGTCCTGGGCATGATCTAGCACAGATGAGGGCCCTGCCAGAGGAGGGCAGGTGACTGGGAAGCAGCAGGACAGTACAGGACACACAAGGGGACCAGGGTCCAGACCGTCTGGGGTCCAGGGCTACCTGCACACACACAGAGACAGGAACATGCCTCCACAAAGGAGCAGTGAGGGTTCCGGAGATGCCACTCCCGTGAACTCACCACCTGGGAGCAAGAAAGGCTGGAAGCCCTGGGGAAACCCTCGGGTGGCACCTGGCGAGGACTTCCACATGAAGACAAGGACCCCCACAGCCCACCCATCACGGGAGAGCCATCCGGGTGGTACCTGGGCTTCTCCCCCCACCCCTGCACCCGGGCCTGATGGCTCCGTCTATCCCTATCGCCCCAGCAGCCTGTGTCCTCCGGCTCCACGCGCCAGAGACAAAATCGGAATCGATGGCGCAGACAAGCCTCATCTTACCTGCATGTTAGCAGCGATGAAACCCAACCGAGAAACTCCTTGAAGCATCTGGCCCAACGGAGGCAGAAGCAGATCAGGCCAAAGCCGGTGGCCCAGGGAACAGGAAGGGCCAGAGAGGATGCCACTCAACAAGACCTCACTCGGGTCAAAATTGGACCAGTTTCCAGGGACCTCACAGCCAGTGTTCCTGCCTTCCCTGCTCGACCTCCTCTCCATCCACACCTCACCCCCACCCCACACACACGCCTCTCAGCTCTGATTGTTTTTAGATCAGCGGGATCTGGGGTCCGTGCTTGTGCCTGAAATGGAGAGAAGCCATGCCCTGCTTCCCCCTCCAACTCCGATTAAACCTTCCCGTCCGTCTCCAACCCCGCCTAAGACGCCAAGTGCCCGGCCTCCTTGTGAATTTGCTTCGGGAGCCCAGCCCGGCCAGGACTGCCCCCCGCCCTCTCTACTGTGTGCTGAGCGGTGCATGGTGAGCACGGGGCCACGCTGGCAGCCAGGGAGTTCTGCAGAATAGACAACTGTCCTCACAAAGGCTCTGTGCATGCATTTGGGGCAAGAAAGGGGATTCCTAGGATGCCATGTAGCTATCCAAGGCTGGAAGATTGATTTGCAAATTTACACATTTAAACACCTTTCATGTTCCATAAAAAAAATTAAGGAATGTTATCTGCTCTTCTCAGATACAAAACAACTGAAAACGTGTGAGACTGTCACGCTCTTGGTGTTTGATTATTTAAAATATTTACGAGACTATGGCCACACCCATCTTCCATGGGATTTCAGCTCCCCTCCTGCCACCAAACTGTTCCACCCTGTCACCACCCTGGTCATGTGATGCAGAAACCCAAAGACCACTTCTCTCAGTTCCTCTTTCTTGGCATCTTGGGGATGTGGAATCATCTGGAAACCTGCTCTTCCCATATGGTTCCAGGAGGTTGCAGGCTCTGCCTCCACTCCCGACCCCCTTGGGGCTCCTTCTCTGCTTGATCCTCTCCCTCTGGTCCCCCAAGATGCTGGGCTCCTGGGGTTCCACCCTCAGCCCTGTGCTCTTCTCCATTCCCACCCTGCCCTGGGGGCTCCTTGGGCTCCCCCGGCTGCCCATCCTACAAACATGCCAAATCCCTCCACCCAACAGCCTGCTGCCGGTCACCAGAGGGACCACCTGTTGTCACCTGTAGCTCTACTTCTCTGCAACGCTCACCTGTACCCCAGCAGAGCCCTTCCCCCGATCCTGTCCCCTCCACCCACCGTGCCATCACATCGTCATCTGCTCTCCAGTCCCTGCCTGTCTCCACCTCTACTGTGTCCTTGGGGCCCCTCCAACCCCCCCGGACCAGTGCAGCCCCCTCTGCTCACCCTCACCTGCCCGGCCTCCATGCCCACCAAGGGACACTCACAGGTGTTGCCTCAGGACCCCCTGCTTTGTTCCCCACTCATCAGACTGCTGTCTTGGGGTGAAAATGTTGGGCTGCTGCTCACTGGTCCCACCTGCTGCTTATTATCCTGTCTCCTCCTCCAGGAAGCCTTCCCTGCCTTCCCCATGCCTGGCAGACCTGAGCAACCTTTTCTACCATCCACAGCACCACCACAACTGGATGTATTACAGCCCCTGGAGGTAGCTCTGTTTCCTTATTAGCCTGCGAGCTCCTTGAGAGAAGGAGCACATGGTGTCTGCCTTTGACACTGGACACTCACTCAACCACTCACTCACTCATTCATTCACTCACTCACTCACTCATTCGACTCCACCACTCATTCACTCAACCACTCATTCACTCACTCATTCATTCACTCAACCACTCACTCATTCACTCAACCACTCACTCACTCATTCACTCACTCATTCATTCACTCACTCATTCGCTCAACCACTCATTCCCTCAACCACTCACTCACTCACTCTCTCACTCACTCATTCACTCTCTCACTCATTCACTCACTCATTCATTCACTCACTCACATTCACTCACTCACACATTAACTCACTCACTCATTCCCCTGGTCGGTTTCAGTCACACAGGACCCCTGTGATGGACATAAGAAGGAGCAGTGATGAGACAGGCGAGGTGGCCACCTGGAGCTCACTCAAGACAGGGGAGACCGACACCCAGTCCAAAGTCCAAGGACAAAATATCCCACACAAGTTAAAAGGAAATGCTCCAGCTTTAACTTGAAGATGACCAGACCTTAAAAACATACTTCTGAGAGGGGGAAAAAAGCAAGTTTCGTATACGTTTTGATCTCACAGACATTAAAAACACAGGAAGTGAGTGTCTTTTCTGTGTCAGTAACATGCGTGGCGTCTTTCCAGACACCAGCACATCAGCTGATGTTTGCTGAGAGCCTTTCCACTAGCTTGTGTGTCCTGACAAATGCCCGCCTGTACCTCCTCTTTCTGTCACCCTGTGGGGTGGCCCCAAATCCCTGAAAACCTCCCTGTCTCCTCAGGGCCTCGGCCAGGGCTGTCTGGCTCGCAGGAGGACCAGCCAGCCCCTCCCAGGTCTCCTGTGTGTCCCAGCGTCTCTGGGTACCAGGCTGGCCTCAGGGCCCCACAGAGCAGGGACTGAGCTGACCACACTGCTGGGCACCCCCCTAACTTAGTATTTTTGTCCTTTGCACAAACAACTGTGCTACGGGATTTTCTGTGTAACACACACGCGGAGCCTCGGAAGTTAAACTGCCCTGGTGTTTGTAAAGAGCCGTCTGCATCCCTGTGACACCATCTGGCAGCTCCACGGAGCCTGGCCTTGGAAAAATAAGACCCCAAAGTGTGTTGAAGCCAAGCCTCACCAGGCCATCCACCGGGACCCAGCCGGGGGGTCTCTCAGACAAGATGTGCCGGGGCTCCCCCAGGGATTATACTGGGCACGCGGCCGCCAGGCTGTTCTGCCCCATTGCTTCTTGGTGAAATGAAAATAATAATAATTTCTAAGACTTCAGATTCTACCTCCCAAAGTACTTTTCCAGGAACATACTTTGAAAGAACACCATAGAAAATATGGTCCCAGTGATACAAAGCTTCAGACATTCTCATGATTTAGGGGGCGAGGCCGTGAAGGGGCTCCTGCAAGGATTTTTTGTTTCTGAAATTTCAGAAGCAAGAAAACACACCTTTGAGCTGAGCCTGTACGGTCAGCATTCAAAGTTTCATGTGAGCTTTGCTTGGCTGGTGCTTGTTCTAAGAAAAAAGAACGTGTGTGCCATGAGGGTCTGGCTGTCGGCAGGCATTCGCATCCTGGGGTCAGGGGAAGCAGCACTAAAGACAGCGTCTCAAGTACAAAGTCTTGTACAAAAGTCTCTGTATAAAGCACAGAAGAAGAGAAAATATTCTAGAGCAACCCCTGTGAGTGAGTCACAAGGCAATTCTTCAGGGTACGTGAAGGTCCCAGAATGAGCTTGCAGACTCCAGGTAGGCAGAGCACAGATTCACCCAAACATGCCTGGGTGCACTGGGCACTTAGTGAGCACCTACTGGGTGCTTGGTCCCTACCAGGCTCTGGGGAGAGAGCGGGGACAGGTGGAGGGTTTGTCCTGTGATCGTGACCGCTCGCGCACTTGAGGCCCCTGGGCCGCCACGGGAGGGACGCAGAGCCGGCTCCTTGGGGCTGACTCGCTCTGGACTTGATGACACGCACGTCAAGTGCTGCTCAGACCAGAAGACCTTTGTCCTTTCTGAATCAAAGCTGGAGTTTCCTTGCACGACACAGAATTCCCAGTTCTGCTCCAGAAATTGACCTTAAACTGCAAAACGTAAGAGGAGGAATGAAAACTTCAGCCTGCCTGGAACACAGCAATGGTTTAGCGGATTCAACTCAAAAAAAGGCCTGGGCAGCTGATGAGGTTTCAGACGGCTGTTGATACAAACTCTCATTTTTACCCACAAATCCTGAAAAGCAACATGTTGAAGGCAATGGATGCCTCTAACATCGTCCTCTTGCCTTCCTTGGGAATTCAACATTAAACAATGAAGAATAATATTTATCTCCTTCAAGAAAATTGTGAAGATAAATACACAGTGGGTCACATCGTTCCAAGACTTACCTGGAACAAGTAAACAGGTTTTCCCCTGTGTCCAAAGAACAAAGTATAAAACTAATCACTTTGGGGGGATGGTGGGCACGCCTCCTCCTCCCCGACATCTGGTCAGACCAGGTAGCCCTTTGGTCCGAACACTCCGTGGACGCGTTGCTGGAAGCATCTCGAAGCCCCTTGATGCTTCATTGAAGAGCTGCCATGGCCTCATGACAGTTATACCGTATCTTGCGGGTAAGGACACAGGACAATGCACTAGATTAATACTTTGCTTTCTTAATCTATTAATCTACCACCTTTGGGACATGATTTTAAATCCACTCCAGAGCAAAGTGACTGAAAATCACTCTGGTCTGACAGCTTTAAAAGATCACAAGTGAAACGTGTTAAGAAGGTCTCAACCCATCGATACGGTGCAAGGATGGCTCTCTGGAAGTTTCCCTGGCCTGGTGATTCTACACCCTCCCGCTGGGAGCGTCCAAAACAGACAATCATGCACCAGCAAGAAAATATTTCTATTAGACAGAGTTAAAGGGGCGAGTCCGTGTTCTGTCAGATCTGGGCCGAGGATATTTATTACTGCTGAGGTTGAAAATCCTCCGAGTTCCTGGAAAAGATGTGCTTCCTCCTTGCTGGGGTGGGTCCTGGTATCATCTGAGACAGGGAAAGGGTGGGGGGGATGCAGGCCAGGAACTGAAATAGATGGAGCCTTGCAATGTGACAAAACAGAAAACTTATTTATAAAAAAAAAAAAAAGCTTCTATTTTGATGACACTGAAGTAAAGCATTTCTGTATTTTTAAAACCAATGACTGAGCCCCTGCTTCCCTTGTCAGTCTCTGTGCTCAATGGCCAAGTTCACCCCCATGGCCAGGGATGGCCCCCCTAAACAGGCTCTGCAGGCATCTCTCCACGAGCGTGGTCTGGGGAGAATGCCGAGGAGGTCCCCAGGCCACAGGCGTCCCCGGCCAGCCCCCAGCCAGCACGGGGGGATAACTCACAGCTCTCAGCCTCCCAAGTAGTGGGAAGATTAGATAATACGTACAAAACCTCACTTTTGTAAAGCAACTATAAATAAAAATTAATTTAAAAAAACACCTCACTTTCTCCCGTGGTCAAGGGCCCACACTGCACATTTGGCCATTTGGATGCAAATCACAAAGTGTAGGAACCTCTAGGAATTGGCTACGTATGGAGGAGAAGGAAGAGGAAGCATCACCGCGAGAGGTGGGTCACCTGGGAAAGCAGGAGGGGTGGACTCCCATAAAGAAGGAAAGCTGCCTGGGACGGCCTGGGAGCTGTGGACAGGGGCCTGAAGACGCTGCCTCTGGACAGGACGAAACAGCTCAACGGGACCGACTCCAGGCGGCTCAGGTGTCCTGTCGTGGGGACAGAGAGGGAAGCGTGGACACTCCTTCTAGGGTCTGCCAGAGAATGGAGGGAAACCGGACGGGTGCGTGGGGATGGCAGGGGCCAGGAGAAGGTCAAGGGTGTGGGCTGGCCGTGCTTACAAGGCAGAGACAGCAGGCACGTGGGCCAGCACGGAGGCACGGGGGGCAGGTGACCCCCGGCACAGACGACGTTGTGCCCATGATGAGGCTGGAGCAGAAGCTTGGGGGCCCTGCTCGCTGCAGCCCACCTTGGAGGCCACCTGTGCAGGGGGCTCCGCTCCGGCCAAGGCTTCCTGCTTGACAGCCCTCCTCTGTGCCCGGGAGCCACCTGCAGCCACTGGGCTGGGAATCAGTGGATAAATACCCAGCTCGCCTACCCTCGGTGGCCCCGCCAAGACACCAAGACTCCCACCAAAGAGTCTCCTGACCCAGCCTCCGGAATCACCTCCCAAATAAACTCCTTGCCTTCAAATCCTTTACTCAGAAGCTGCTTTGGGGTCACTGCAAGCGATTATACGGCATGAATGGGGGAAGTGTTAGCAGAATGCCTCCTGGAAAAAACCAAAAGGACGGTCAGGGCTGTGCAGACGGACAGACAGGGAGACGTGGGGTCCCCTCGGGGGAATTCAGGGGAGGCTCAGGGGGCAGGGTAGAGAGGGATTCAGATCTCAGAAAATGCCCCCTTTTGCCCTTTTAAAAGAATTGATAATGATGCTGAAGAAGAAACGCCATGCAGTCAAGGTTACCAACATGGGATTCCATGATTAGAAACAGGGAAAGGCTGGGTTCAGCCACGTGCAGGACACGCAGCCCTCCTGTAACAACAGTGCACTTTTTAAAATTATCATTAATTTTTACTGGAGTACAGTTGCTTTACAATGTTGTGTTAGCCTCCACTGCACAACAAATGAATCAGCCAGACACATACAGATATCCCCTCCCTTTTGGACTTCCCTCCCATTTAGGTCACCAAATATACATTATTGACACTATGTATAAAATAGACAACTGATGACAACAACGCACTTTTATCAGCAAGTCTAGGTGGATTTGCACAATCCAGTGAAGCTTCCCTTTTCTTCCATCAAGTTGCCCTGCAGGTTAGAGAGAAACCATCACTGTTCTCTCTCGCCCGGGACATATTCGTAATTACTTTGTTTTTTTTTAATTAGAAGAAACTCTATATCTCCGCCTTGTCCCCAACTTTATGGGCTCCTCCAGATGTTGAATAGGAAACAAGAAGCCCCAGAAAAACAGCTGGATGCTAAAGACAGCGAGAATTACCAACAGATCACTTTGGAAACGATGCCTTATCCTCACGTTACCTCTGAGTAACCACCGCTGTGGCATTTCCCTTCTAGAAGGACCGAGTGGTGTGAGCCTGGGGCAGGACGTCCACTCTCGCTGTGCCCTGATGTCTCCCGCGCTTACTTCCCTGGGGTGCGCCCACGCCACCGCCTGCCCCTCCGTACAGTCGCTGCCCCCCAGCAGCTCCCCTGGGCTCACGGGGCCTGGCTTCCCTCCTCTGGCTCTGCAGATGGATTAGCCGAAGGTTGTGGGTGGAGGTGCCCTCTCACCCAAACCTCCCACCTTCAGCCACTAATGCTAACCTCCCCTCCATCAGGCTGAGAGTGATTTGGCATCTTTTCCTTAGAAAACCACATCTCTCAGGTGACTTAGAATTGGTAGAGATGTCTCCCTTCCAGACCAGCGACCTGCCTTCTCTGGAGCGAGAGCCTGGAGTGAGGAAACCTCTGCGGGAAGGCACCCGGTGTCCACAGCGGTGACCTCAGCCGCTGCTCAGGGCCGCTGCATGGGTGTCTGTTGAGGGGCTGTGTGAGTGTGGGACCCTCCCTCCTCCCCCCACCCCTTCGGATGGAGGTCAGTTGGGATCCAGAGCACAGGCCAGCACCTCTAAGGCCCTCATCCTTGGTCACATGGAGCTTTCTCTACCAGGACTCACTCTTCCAAGAAGACGAGGGGAGATGGCAGGAGGCCTGCTGGTGTCAACCCAGCAAATGCTGGTCGGCTCTGCAGCACCTGGTGGGGAGGAATTGCAACTCATGGACGCCTGGCCAAGCATTCCCGTCTTGATTCCGTGGAGAAGAACGACCTTGGTTCTCGTCTTCTTTGAAGAAGGAATTCAGCAAAGAGACCAAGACTGTGAAATAGAAACAGTGTTTATTTAAAGCAAAGTACATGTGGAAGGGCACACGGGTGAACTTGGAGTGAGTTATGCGGGCAGCAGGGGAGGCTTAGTTTGGTTATGTGGGGACGGTTTTCTGGGTTGTCTCCGGCCTATCATCTCACTTGTGCCCACATTTGGTCTGACTCAGGGTCCTTCCAGGTGTGTGCGCATCTCTCAGCCAAGATGGATTCCAGCTGCCTCTTCTCCCTCCTTTTGTCCTTCCCCTAGACTGAGGGCCTTCTCTGCACACATGTTGGGCTGGGAAATCCACAGGAATGCACCCAATCAGAGCACATCGCGAAGCATCAGCAGGAGACCAGCTGCAGCTGCTTCGCCTGGGGCCTAACTCCTTCCTCAGTCTGAGTTCTCTATCATTCCTGAAATGATTAAAGCAAAATGTATGACAAAAGCAAAACCCAAAGTATCTTTCTGTCATTTTCATGACTGCATTTATATAATTAACATACATAATAAATAAATAGATATTCAAGTTTAGTTAAGTTCAGGATAAGTTCATGGTGATAAATACACTCGTTTATTACCAAAAAATTGAAAAATGAAATAAAAACGCCTGTGTGATTTGACTAGCCCATAACTGTCATGTTTCAGATATTCTGTTTCAGTGTTTTTCTATATGCAAACTTTTTCATAAAATTCCGTTTATTTACAGTTTCTATGACTTCATGTCCTGCTCCTTTCATTTACTGTCACAAAAAAATTATATGTTTGGTCTCTGCTCATTATTTTTTGTTTAAAATAAATGACTTTGATGTTTCAGTCTTTTGCTGTCTGAATTATGTTTAGTTTACCTTGTCTTTTCTAAGAAACTGCAGGATATATTTCTCCTGCCTTCAATTTTTCACATGATTACTTTAAATTTAGAAATGTGTTAATTCATATTTTATCATTAGAGTCAGAAATTACAATCATCTTAATCTCTTCATACAAGATAAAATTTCAGTCTATTTTTACCATTTCCCAACATCCTAGATTTTCTTGACCAAGTTTGAGGGTTGAGACACGAGTTACCCTCCTTTGAAGAGCTGGGGTCTTCCTTTCATTGTGGTTTGTAAACACCTCTCCAACCTCTTTCTGGATTTACTTGATATGTACTTTCTAAGACCCTCTGCCAAGTCTGGGTCTGTCTGCCCCACTCTGGTTTGCTTCAACCCCCAGTCTCCTTATGCCTCCTCAAGTTGTAGAGCTTTTGTTTTGTGAAGAAGGCAACCACGCGCCCTGCTCTCTGAGCACTGTCGATCTGGGTGGCTTGTCTGTGGGAATGGAAGCTTTCAGCTGCAGTAACAACAGGCCCTACTCCAACAGGCTGGAGCAGCAGGGAACACCCAGCCATGTGCAGGGGTGAGGGACGCCACCCGGGTGCTAGATGGAGAAGTTAAATGGGGCCATGGATGTCGCAGGTGTGTTCTGCCTCTCTCTCTGTGACACAGACCACCAGGGTCGTCCTAGGCTGGAAGCCCTCATGGTCACGGCAGGGCTGCCAGTGCCCAGCAGGACTGCACACCTCTTCCCTAGTCATGTCCTCTGGACAGAGAGTGGCTCATGTGTCACCATCAGAGTGTTTTCCAAGCAACCTCCACAAACCTCTCCTGAGCTCTCATCGTCAACTCTCGTTCCTCCCAGGGGTCAGGCTTGGCAGGGATAGGGTTAGTCCTAGAGCAGTCAGGCCTCCTGCTAGCCGAGGCGTGTGACCACACAGGGGGAGCATGAGGAGCCCCCAACACAATCTGGGAAGAGGGAGTGGGGAACACACCCTCCAGGACAGAGTTCTGCTGACTTCCTGCATAAACAGCCCATTGTCTGGGCCCACGACGATGCTAGAATAAGTGTATTTCTTTGGCCTCTGTGCAGTTGGGGAGGCCTAACCTCTGTTTCCTTTATAGAACAGGAACTTTTGTTGCAACTCTGTATTTAAAAAAATGATAGAACTGCAAGCAGTATTTCTGCCTGGAATATTCTAAGCATCTAAAATTTCCTTCCTTAATGAAAGAAAATTTTCTTCAATTTTAGTTCTAATTATGCTTCTCTTTTAGTTGCCCTAGCTTTTCCTACAAGGACATTTATAATTCTTAGTCTAGATTCTTTCTCTGCCCTATCTTCATTTACAAAGAATAAAACAATTAGTTTCATTTATTCTGCGTATTAAAAAAAAATGTTTCTTATTGCAGTGAGCCAATACCAGAAGTTAGACATAAGAATACAAACGCCCATCACCAGGGGGAAAAGCAGTATTAATAGTGAACCATGTATCTTTTGGTCTTTTTTCTATGTGATGTACATCAAGTCACGTGTTAAACAGTCATCAAATACTTCTTGGCAACCTATTACGTTGGCCTTAGAATATACCCCTCTGAAGGTATACAGAATGCAGCGCTTAAAAATTAATCAAATTGGTTATTTTTCCCCTGTACTTATATCAGTGTGATCTACATTTATTCCTATTTTGATGTTGCCGTTTATCTCTTTTAAAATTGGATTGTAGTTTTGCCACGTGCAACATGTCTTGTTGCAAACATCAGCCGGCACTCTGCACAGAGTTCTCCCCCTACACCCTCCCCACTCCCCTCCTGAGTGACCACTTTCACCATCGGTCCCCATGGGCCCTTTCTGTGTTCCATTCTACCAAAGTAAGGAAGGTGCTGACCTTCTTATTTCACCTTCTCTCTGATTACACATGTAACATCCTCACCCCTGAGCATTTGACTTCACAGCGTCACAATATCCTGCTCTGGGGTTGGGGGGACAGTCCTCCACACCTTTTCCGTGTGTGGCCACACGAGTTTATGGTCACCTTCTCCCCGACAGGCTCTCTGTGTTTGCTTCCTGTGATTGCTGTGATAAAGCACCGCAAAATGCGTGGCTTACAACACCCAAAATGTTTTCTCTCCCAGCTCAGGGGGCCAGAGTCTGAGATCAAAGTGTCAGCAGGGCTATGCCCTCTCCAAAGGCTCTAAGGGAGGCTCCTTCCTGCCTCTTCCAGCTTCTGGGGGCCCAACACTCCAACCTCTGCCTCCGTCTTCACGTGGCCTCCTCCTCTGTGTCCCTCTTTTCCCCTGTCATCTGTCTAATCTCCCTCTTAGAAGGACAACTGTCATTGGATTTAGGGTCCACTCACGTAACCAGAATAAGCTCCTCGTCTCGAAATCCTTAATTACATCTTCAAAGACCCTTTTTCTGAATAAGGTGCCATTCTCAGGTCTGAGGTCAGGACGTGGACAGTATCCTGGAGGCCACTGCTCAGCCCACTGCAGTTGGTGGCTTGCCATGTCTTACTGTAGCAAACACCACCTTGTGCACACGCCGCTTTGTGCTGTGTAGATAAATCTCTGGCACAATTTCTAGAGGAGGTGTTGAGACTTGAAGGGTGACTGCCTGCACGGTTTTGTTAGATTTTGTCCAATTCCCTTCCATGGATTGCATTTCTCTTAACACAAGTGACCTTGAGCATCTATCTATGGGTGTAAAGGCAATTTGTATGTGTTTGCATTTTCAGTGAAATATCTTTTCATGTTGTTTGTCCACTTTTCTTTTGAGTGTTTTGGTCTTTTTTTTCCTTGATTGTTTAAAACATCTTAAAATTTAAGGTTTTTAGCCCTCAAGCTAAGATAGGAACTGTTGATATATCCCCCAGTTTGCCATTGCTTTGGATCAAGGCAGTTGGCGGGGGGGAGATTTTTGGGCCATGCAAACATTTATATAGTGTTGAATTTATTCATTTTTTTCTTATTTACTTGAGTCTTTATTTGGATCATAGTTGGAAGGCTTTCACCAGTCAGGTTAAAAAGGAATGTGTGCTCTTCCAGTGTACTTGAAGTCTCATTTTTCATATGAATTTCTGACCCATTGTGGTTTGCTCTGTTGTTTAGAGGGAGATTTGGGTCCAATTTTGCCTTTTTCCAAACGGATGTTCAGTTCCCTTGATGTCATTTACTTTTACCTTGTTGGTATGAGATGCCACCTTTGTCATAAACAAAGTCCCCTGGGTTGGTCTCTCTACTCTGCCCCTAGGACCCATTTGTCCAGCTGGGCGCTAGAGCTATTAGTTACAGGATTTATACCATGTTTGCGTGTCCTTCTTCCTCACTCCTCTTTTTGGGATTTTCATATTCTTACATGATTATTTGTCCATACAAACTTTAAGGTCAACTGCATGTCTATAAAAAATACCTGCTGCCACGAGTGTTGGATTTATGCTAAATTCATATATTAACTCGGTAGAATTAACTCTTCTTATCCAAGATCAAGGTACAAGTCTACCTCGGAGACTTTGAAAAGTATTTGAGAGTTTCCCCATATAGATTTTACAATTTCTTATCAAGGGCATAAGAATTTCATGTTCTTAGTTGTTTTAAACAAGATTTTCTCTTTCTTTACGTTTTCTAAGGGGCCGTTGTGGGTCCATAGGAAGGAGATTGATTTTTGTTGGTTAGGCTTATAGCCTCCTAAATGTTCCTAAAGGCAGCTTTTAATTATTTAAATAATTTGCTTAGCTCTCAAAGTCATGTTGATAAAGGGATAAGAGTTGAATCTTCTCTCTAAACACACGGATATGGTAGATAAAGATTATTCAATATTTTAAAAAATGCACAGCCACCCATGAAAGCAAGCAAGGAGAATCCCTGTGGCTGGAAATGGGTGGAGTGCATGGTGGGGCCCATGGTCACAGTGGACCCAGAGCAAAACAGGTCCTTGAGATCAGCGCTCACCTTGTGCAGGGCCGGACTTGGTGGGTGAGGACTTTGGGTCTCGGCAGAAAGCTGCCCATCCAGGAAAGGGTTGAAATTACCCACCCCTCACTCCCTCCCACACACTCAGGGTTGAGGTTGGGAATGAGTTTCCTGCCCAGAATGAGCCCAGCCACACATTCAAATCAAGCCAGGCCCCCAGTGCATCTGTGTGCAGCCTCTGACCTGGGCTGTCGGGGCAGGATGAGGCCGGACCAGGTGCCTGCCCTGGGGACTGCGTTCCAAGCAGGTGGGAACAGTTGGCAAAGGGCCCTGAAGGAGAGGCCCTGCTCAGGATGAGCTCTTAAAACACAAGGATTTGAAAAACAGTTAACAGTCCCATAAATGGGAGACGTCAATAATGATCAAAGAAATGTTCACATATTGAGGTGTGGGGAAGTCATTCTAGCTTATACATGAGATAACTTGAATTTTCTTCTAACTAGAACAGCCTGTTTGCGGCCCGTCAAACACACATTGTGCATCTGCTTTAATGATTAAAGAAAAGGGCACATAGACTAGAAGGGAAAGAACGTCCATGTTAAAAATAAAGATTAAATGCCCCTCTTGCTGGACGCTAATGCTGGTCCTCCTTTGACGATAAGACCCCCTTCCCGGGCACCAAGGCCATACTGACTCACTGGATATGTGCAGATCTTTTTTTTTTTTTTTTTAAACCAGGAATGCCTCCCTGACTAGTTTGATGTTCTTGGTTCTGATGAGACATAAAACTGTGCTGAAAACCATGCTTCTCAGGACCAGCTCCACAGAGTAATCTGAGAGGCTGTCTCCCAGGCTATAGTCCTCAGTTTGGCTCACATAAAACTCTTTTCCATTCCTATTATACATTGTTTATTGATTATTTTCATCCGACAGTAAGGAGGATATAGAAATAGCAGAGCGGGAATTCCCTGGAGATCCAGTGGATAGGACTCCTCACTTTCACTGCTGAGGGCCTGGTCAGGAAACTAAAATCCCGCAAGCCATGTGGTGTGGCCAAAAAAGAGAGAAAATAGCAAAGCAATTTTCAAGAAACACTTAGCTAAGCACGTGTGTACTACATTCTCAAGTAAATAAAGTAAAAGTCTTCTTTGTGGAAAAATAAAACAGAAGGTTATAAAGCACACGTAGGCAGATTAGAAAAATGGAAAAGCTGGAGACAAAAAATAGCAGCGGTGAAACTTATCCAAATTCTTACACCCAGATCTCAGGCGGAGGGCTGGGCTATGTAGCAGGCATTGTGGAGCCTGTTGGAAAAGGTGGGTGGTGGGGTTGGAGCCAGTGGGGCCCCCGGCTGTGCAGCCGCTCCTGCACTGAGGTCAGCCCAGCAGCCAGCAGGGTGGCCTGGTCCAGAGATTCCTGCCCGCAGAGGGCGGACAGCAGGGTCCCAGGGGTCACACTGGCACCTCTGGCCCCAGAAAGTCTTCCCCTCCGGATGGAGCTGCCGCCCCAGTTGGGTCTTCGGGTTTGATCAGGTTTCGTGCACCACCACCACCCCCACCCCCCCTCCCCACGGTGTGGCTCACTCCTGCGTTTAGGCCAGTTCCCAGCAAGAGGCTTCTAGAGCATCCGCCCACCCTGCCGCCCGGGCCGGCCACTGGGCCTGCATCCTCAGCAAGGGCATCCACCCCCGCCGCAGGCACCCTGCCTGGCGCTGACCAGCACCGAGACCCCGGGCTGCGGTTGCCTTTCGGAGGAAAGTTAGACTTACTCTGGGATCCCCTAAGGGAAATCTTCTCAGAGCAGAGAGAGTTCCCCCACGCCCTGGGCGCAGACCCCTTTGATGGGGCGGGGAGGGGCCTCTGAAGGGAGCTCCCAGCTGGAGGCAGGTGAGGCCTTGGATGTTGTAACTGATGGAGACCCCTGTTCACACCGACGGGCCAATTAGCTCGAGGTGACCCTTTGTCCAGGACGGACCTGCCCCTCAGGAGACCAGGGAAGGCGCAGGAGGCACCCTGCACTCCCGACAGGCCTCCATCCTCCCTATCGAGGCATCCAGCCTCCCATCACCCCTTCGGGCAGTGGAAGGTCTGTTTGAGCTGCAGCCCCTTGCCCGTAACCCTTAATCCGGTGACACCAAAAGGGAGCTTCAGCGTTCAGGAAGGAGTCTGAGAGTTACAGTGAGGGCCTGGATTTCAGAGCCAGGATGGAAACGGGGAAGATAGAATCAGACAGGACCCAACCCCCTCCTCAGAGCACTTTGCAGGGGGCACTCCAGCTGATTCCAGGGTTTGGGGTATCTCCACAAACTCTTGGATCAGATGCCCTCCCGGGAGAAGCAAAACCACAATAGAATTACCAGAAGACAGATTCTAGAGTTTCAATCGCATTTTTGTGAAGTTCTGTACCATATACATTCAATTTCAAATGTCAACACTTTTCTTTTTCCATCTGATAGGCAAATGTAGAACTAAAAAACAGCCTAAAACCAAATCTAAGACAAAAAATAAACCATGGATTTACAGAATTTAGCATATCCTTGTCCTCAAAGATGAGGTTAGTTCATGCACAGTTTAAGCAAAATACCTACAATTACAGCCCCAGTTGCATGTTTAGTTACAATTCACGGAGAAGTGATCAGTCAGTAAACTAGCTCATGGTTAATAAACCATTGCATGGAGGTGGACCCTCCGTGGTAACCACACCCAAGCATTTCAACATACAGTTCCTGGTCTTGTTGCTGGAAGCTTCCAGCCCACCTGAACGCCCAGAGTGGGTCATCTCACAGGTGCACAGACACAAAACAATTTCTACAACTTACACTTTAGACCATTGTTCAGACTCCTACTTCTGACAATGTTCAATGTTTCATATTAGCTGTTTTTAAACAGCAAAACCAGCAAAGAAAATATTATGCAAAAAAAAAAAAGAGAAGTATAGTTCTCTTGCCCTGTGCATTGATGGAATATTTACAGACGGGCTGTGTACGGAGGCCCTGCCATCAGCATATTTAGAATAATCATTTTCAGAGCCGGGAGCTGGGCCGGGCGGGGCCTGCTCTCCTTTGGGTGTTGAGGAAGGACCACTGGAGGAATGGCAGCAAGTCCCCTGTGGACCCCACTCAGGAGCACGATGTCAAGGTGGGGATTCTACCTCTGGCTTCAGTATTACTCACGAATTTAAAATAACAAAGTGTTAAAAAATATATCAGAACAAGTAACTGCCAACGATAAATGCATCAAGGCGGTGGAAAGGATTACATTTAAGGTATTAAAATTGAAGTTGATGGTGATCCCACATTATTCATTACTTCAAATGGAGATGCCTTTAAATTTATATTAAATTCAATTTAAATGCCATCAAAACCATGGTTGACAAAGTACTGACGGATGAATATTTTAGTCTGATTCAATAGCAGTAAACTTTATTTTCTTACCTTGAGGCAAGGTGATGGAGTTTTTATATGCAGTAGGTTGAACTGGGTTTGTAGTAACATGGCTTCTGATTCCCATAAAATAAAATTCTATCTTTAAAAAATGATTTTCAAGGGTTTAAGTCTTGAACTCTGAAAACATTTCTTCAGGGTTCTTTCTGATTCACTCATTAATTTATACTCTGAAATCCAAAAGCTTTCTTATGCTTCTGTTCAAAATATCTTCTGGTTTAGAATTAACAATTAGTCATCTTAAAGGTTTTATGTTTGATGTTGATATTCAGTAATATTTCAACTTGATTTTTCCACTTACAGCTCTTGGTTATAGGGGAAAAGGGCCTTATACAGAAATTCACTTGGAGTTGGCGTTGAATGCATGTGCATTAGGTAAATGAATGAAATGATTCAATAACTGATTTATTATAATTAACTAGTCTCTGTAACTGTTTCTAAGAAAGAATAGGCAGCCTTTTGTCTGTCTGCTAGAATAGCCCTTGGCTTAAGAGTTTACAGGCCTCATCACAAAAAGATACAGGCAGTCCCTCTGAAGAGATTATTAGTGACATAAATATTGATTATTACCGATGCAGGGAAATAGATAGTCATCTCTGGGCTGAGTCCTTCAGCCTCTGGCTCTATGTGCTTCCGTCTAAGCTCCTAGAATTCAGGGAAGGTTTTTCTCTCCGTATGTCGTTCCCAGTGTGCTGTCTTTCCTGGAGATGTACAGGAGCTCCTGTGGTGGGATCACATTCTGTCAACTCTTCCTCGTGTATCATTATTTTCTTTAGCCCAGTGTATTTTTAATTCCTGTCGATTCTTTTCTAGCTAATGGCTCATTTCGCCCCTAAACCAAGGCAGCCACAGCTTCTGGGGAAGGACAGATGCAACTGAAGGTCAGGAAGCCATGGCTTGGCTGTGACTTTCAAAATAGCCTTTACAAAAGGGCGGGGGGGTCCAGGAGATTTGGGAGCCAGAACTTCAACTTCAAAAGCCAAGTCCTTGATAAATAAAAAAAGGCCCACAGACATTTTCCATTTTGCCTCTTTGAATAGAGTGGGTCCTGTAGCCAAGGCTGGGTTGCAGGGACCTCTGAGGAGTAAACACACAGCTTTTCCAGGCTCTACTGGGGGAAGGGGGAGGGGGAAGGGGCTGGGCATGAGGGACAGCCTGCAGTGTGGACCACAGCCCTCTAGCAAGCTGTGCCCAGCCCTGTAAACATGCGGGGCCGGGATGTGGGCACAGGCGTCTGCCTCAGAGTCCGTCCCAGGCTCTCCAGGCTGCTGTGCTGCGTTCCTCCCTGTGTCTCAGGTACGGCCACTCTGGTGATGAAGGTTGACAGCTCACAGAGACACTGTGCACAGAGGTTTACATTTTAACCATCCCTCTCCGGACTACTGAGCGATGCCTTCGGGGGAGACATTGTCACAATCCTAGTACAATTAGCATCATCGATTCTTTCATCTCCAGGATGGAAGGGCTGCATCCTGGGGGCCAAAAAGTAGGTTTGGGTCCTCAGGTTCCACGTGCCATAGCCACCTTCTCAGGGCTCCCTGAAGGGCCACCCAGTCAAAAGAGTGGCCATCAATCCAACCTTGTTTTAGGTGGTGACCACTTCAAGTGCTTAATTTTGATTGCCCCATTATTTTTATAAATGTGTAGAAATTTTTTTCCAAATGTATTTTTTAATTAATCCAAAATGAATCATTTAAAAAAATCTGTAGTAGGAGGGAAGAATCAGTGCGGATAGGTGATTCATTTCGGCATAAAATCAGTCACTTCTGGCTGAAAAGCAAAGATCTGTGACTGACATATAGAGTATCGGGAAAATAATCTCAGAATGGGTTTTGTCTGCTTCTTGGCTTTGCAGTACCGAAACACAGATTCAGAAATAAAAAATAACTTCATAACATAATGACATGTCTAAAGTACTGCATTTTACTAACCTTTCACATGAGTAATTTAGAATAAAGTCGCTATGTGATTATATAGATTTACATGTTATTTGTCAATTAGAAATATTTTATTTTAAAGGAATATGGATTTGTTTTACTTATCAGAATCCCAATATACACATTCATGAAATTACTTACAAACTTCACTTTATACTTTTGAATTATCCCAGGCTCTGGAGGCTCTAGGGAGTCACTAAAACTTAGTAATTCTGAGTAGAGTATCCCTGCCTCACATTTAAAAATAGAAGCCATAATACTCTCTAGCTTTTGCCAAATTGCAAATAAGTGAGCAGAGTGGAGAGTGATGTGATGAGTCAGAGCTGAATATTCTCAAACCCAACAAGTGTCAAAGTGTGATTACACAGCCTTACCCTGGGGTCCCGCACCCTCAGCTCTGGCCCGGAGCCCATCTCAGGTAGGCAGGCACCAAAGTCAGGTCCATCTGTGCACCCTGGAGCATCTTTGAGGAAAGCCAGCAGATCCCAGCTTTGTAAGTAACTTCATAACTGTGTCTCTTGGGATTCTGATAAGCAGAACAAATGCATACTCCTTTAGGAATACGTTAGGACACATTGTTTTAGTTACTGTGGATATCATTATGATTAATTTGGAAAATACAAAACATATAAAAGACAAGCCAGAGGATCACGGCCTCCTCCTCTTTCACTCTCAGCCAGAGGAACCCTCACTGCCCACCTGGTCTTCACTAGAGCCCTGTGAGTCCTGGGAGCTCCTCGTTCACTGAAAGTTGAGCCCCCAAATCAAGAAGAATGGCCAGGTTGAAGGGGAGTGGCCCTCACCCCAGTGGCATGTCCTGGTTGCACTAACATGTTGCTGGGACATCACATAGGAGAGGGTTTATTCCCCATCAGAACAGAAACAGAGCCGAGGTCACGTGTGCCAAGGTCATTCCATCTTGTCATAGTGCATAGTGACCACTGACCTGTCTGCACAGGAGAGAAGGGAATTTACTGATGGAAATGAAGGTGGGCGTCTGCAGACAGGAGACCCCAGCGTCCCATCGCTCTGGGCTAGGGGGACCCTCCTACACCCTGGTCACCTCAGGGTCCACAGTGCACCAGGACACCAGGCTCCAGCACTCAGCAGTGGTCCATTTATTGGTTTAAACAAACCAGAACTTCCAATTCACCAGGCTGGCGCTGTAGCCAGAGAATGTGAGGTTTCAGGACAACTGCAAAGAGAGCATAGCACACTGGAACAATATTTTGGAGGAAAAGAGTCCTTCATATTCTAAAGTACAGTCACAGAAAAGACGCAGCATCTCGCAGGCACCGGGCATGTGAACAGACCACCAGTTAGTTATACTTGTACCTGGCATGCTGACTACGGTTTCTTTCCCCAACCATTTTGGGACTTCAAGCTCAATGAATTTTAAGGGGTAATTGTACTTGGCAAAACAAAGACTTAGCTGGAAACGATTTTGACAATCTCCAGAACTTTCAGGGTGTGTAATATGTATTAAAGCATGTCAAAAGTTAAGCCCATAAGTCACAGAACCTCTCCTGGATTTGGATTCCAGCTCAGGAATGAGATGATGAAAGTATAAATACGCAGCCAACTGCGCTGAGCACCTCGGAGAGTTCCCAAGCTCACCCTCAGCCAAGTGGCAGGAAACAGCTGTCCAGAATTTCTGAGTGCCTTTAATGAAGAGGATTCTTCATTGTTCGGATTTGGTGATTAAATGGAATAAGACTAATATTCCTTAGTGGGTTTCCTGAGAGAAGACTGTCCTGGAAGACAACTGGGTCTATGAATCCATCCTGGGGCCTGACATGGCAAGGGCAGGGGTGGGGGGACCACACTTGGAAATCAAGCTTTTGGTCACATGGGTTCTTGTCAGTGTGCTTTTTGTCTTTCCACACATTTCAAGAATCTTTCTTAGACCCAACTAAGAAGTCTGGGCTACTTTATTTGTTGGGATTTCCTTCCTCAGAATACAGTGCCAAGGATTTGTAAAACAGTCTCTGTGTGGGTCCGTGGATGCGTCATGGCTGGTGGAATTATGGAGTGAAACTACGCCGCACTCAGGGCAGAAACAGGAAGACTGGGAGCCCCCAGAGGCCAGAACGCCCACAAGGGCACCGCGGAGACGTTTACAGGCCTTGGGAAGTTTCTCTCCATGACGGAAGAAGCTGTGATCATCACCAGTCATCGCTAGCAGCTCAAGGACGAAGTTTGTACCGATGAACTGTTCACTGAAACTAGGAACAGTCCCCATGGTCCCCGCGTTTCCACTTAATCAGCTTCAGTTTCACTCACCTTTTAGGGTTATTTATTCTTTCTTGACAGACAGAAATGGAGGCCTGGGGTGGCGGGTGGTGGAGCGTCCGGCTGGGCTGCCTCACCCCACACTAGGAATAACACAGGCCAAGCTCCGTGCTGGTTCGCTGACCCTGCAGCCCGGCACCCTGGCTTTGCTGCGCGAAGCCCCATGGGAATGAAGGGTCCCAAGTAGAACACAATTGAAATCCTGGTCACCTATCCGAAAAGCATAAGTCATCGCTTACTTGCTCAAGCAGCGGCCTTCAGACTGTTGACCGAAATCCTCAGAAAGAAATATGTTGTGTTATCTACACACACACACCCCTGAAATACAAGTTCACAAAACACTCCTTATATTCCCGGTGATACTTTCTCTTCTATCCTATCTCATTTAAGGAAAACTGGACACACAGTGGATAGAAACCCACAGATTGAAAATAAGCCTGAATTGCTTAGACCGTCTTGCATATTCACGGCTGCATCCCTACAGATCCACGGCCACAAGCATCTGTCCACTAGGCTGTTTCCACATAGGGTGAGACATTTCCGTTTCTGTAGCCACAAGAAATGTGTATTCAAGAGACACCGAGCTAGATTCTCAGTGCGGTTTCTAACCACCACTGCTGACTGAGCCCTTGTGTAGTTGAATCTATGACTTGAGCTTTCATCCAAGGTAGTTTAAACAACTTCATGAAACAGATGGGTGTTATCAGCAAACTTCATACGGGACGTCCTTTGTTTAAGGAGCTCTGACTAACTCCAAAAAGATCACATGTCAATCCAGAGACTCTTGGGATTATAAACTCTTAGGTCTAGAAGAAATCGAATTGGTCCTCCTTCCCAATTCTTGTTTTATTAATTAAAAGGAAAGCATCTGTGGACTAAATTGTCCCACCCAGCATCTGGTACACAGTGGCAGTGCAGTTATACGAATTGAATTAATGAACTTGCCAACGTGGGCAGGGTCAAGGCCACACAACAGGCACCAGGCTGGGGATGCAGACTTTGGATCCACGGTGGTGTGTGTGGGAAGTTCTGGGTTTGCACCACAGTGTCCGTGGTCCGAGCTCGCCTTCACACCGGGAGAGGAGCCGCTTGCCCACAGCTAAAGGCGCTCCCAGCAGAGTGAGCAGAATTATGGCAACTCTGTACCATCTGCACATTCCTGCGTGGCCTCCCGCACCTCTGAGTTGAGAGATAAGATGGGGTCCTGCTTCCCCAAAAGGCTTCATCTCTCCTAAGCTCGTCTAGAAGGCAAACCCACAACCCTAGCCTCAGGAGCTCCATGTTTTGATGAGGTTGGAAAACATGGTTGGGGGTGGGGGGGGACATGGAACAGGAAGTTTTGTTTAATCTATATTCACACCCCTGAGATGGCATTCCCAAGGGAAGTTAAAATAAGACTTTGAAATGGAAATTGCTTAAGAAGGGCCACGCAAATGATAGGGAGGGGCAGGAACCCACAGGGCCCTTCTGCCTCCTTCTCACCCCTGGATGTGGTTGGGAAGGTATTTCGTTTGTAAAATCCAAGGTCATTTTAGTCACTAGTGAGGTGCTTGTGAGGAATTATTAGTAGAAATTGTGAACAATTCCACTCAGACAGAACCCTGATCTATCTGCCTGTGACAAGCAGACTGTTAGGGGTTCTGAGAGCTCTGGATAACAACAGCTGGTTCTTCTCATAAAAACGGGGCACCTGTCAGCTTTTCCAATGAGGAACTTTCACGCCAAGCATACTAAACTCTCCTCACCCGGCTGCCAGCGCCCTGCCATCGGGCAAAGGTATTTTTAAATGTCTTCCAATATATTTTATTACCTGCAAGGGCAGCAGAAATAGTTTGTCGATGTGTGACGCCCTCCTTTCCCAGCACGACCCGAAGCGAGCCAGCAGCTTAGAGATGGCAAGCCATCACCCTAATCGCTTTTGACTTTTTTCTCCAAAACCACATCATGAAAATGCTGCACTATGAAAAAAGGGGATTGTTCGCAAGGAAAAAAAAAAGCCAGGGTTTCCGTTCAGAGTGCACAGAATCTCCTGCCGCTCCGTGTGCCACCCTGGGCCGTGGTCAGGGTGACACCTGAACCGCTAAGGGTGATGGGCTCCTCCCCAGTCCTGGGACAGCCACGTGACCTCAGAAAAGGCACATGGTCTCTGGGACGCAGCCCCAGGTGACGCTGATTCCGCCTTCCTGCCCCCCCAGCTGTTGGTGCATTGATGAATTAATATTTGTAAAGTACTGAGAACTATTTGCAGAGGGTCTCCAGGGTCAGGAATCACACGCCTCCTCTCAGAGTGAGAACGCATGAGGAAGAGACCTGCAAATACGAATCAGGCTAAATGCCCATTGTAAGTTACGAGTCCGCCCTAATTCTTAGTTTCCTGTGAGCCCGCGACTCCGTGAATTCAGATGTCCTCCCTAAAACCGGAACACGGAAGCTCCGGGGCCCACTTTCGATCTAGACAAACAATTAGCCAGGACATTCTTCTGTTTTACCAACAAAGGTCCTAAATCAGTGGAGCTCCCCCTGGCTTTCTTTTCAATGTTATAAAGTCTCTGTCAGTTTCCCCCCTTCTACTGGAAGGTTACATCACTTTCTTTTTCTTCTCTATTTCCTTTTAGGTTTGGAATCACATTCATGGACAGTAGACACAACATCTATCTGCCGTCTATAAGGTTTAGGAACCTTTCTGAGTTATCCCTCCAACAAAGAATTCTATAATTAGCACAGCAGAGTTAATAATATTCAGTGAATTGAATAATACATTACATAGTCCTTAACAGTATCAGAAAATCTTCTGATTGTCTGGTGTTTCACATGGGCTCCATTTTACTTATTTTTGTTTTTGTTGTTGAAGTATAGTTGATTTACAATGTTGTGTTAATGTCTGCTGTACAGCAAAGTGATTCAGGTATGCATATATATATATATATATATATATATATATATATATATATATATATACACACACACACACATTCTTTTTTATATTCACATGGGCTCCATTTTAAACACAGCCTTTTCATGAGAAAATAATCTTGAATTTGTTACCACAATGTACACTTTGCAGCTAAGGAATTCTAGAATGAAAACAGACATTCCTTCCAGATAACACATTAATGACTATGTCATCTGATATTCTTTCAATTTTGTAGAATTGCAGGGCTGCCTGATCCGGGAAGGCCCCGAGTCCCAGTGCCTCTGTGTGGATATGGCTTTAGGGATGGTTTCCTATGACCTGCTTCTGGCACGGGTGAGACGGAGAAGGCCGGGGAGTTGAGGGAGGCCGCGTCTGACCCCTCACTCGACGAGCCCTTCCCACGCCTTCTCAGATCACAAGATACTCAATAAAGGCACATTTAAAATGTGGCTTTCAAACTACTCCCTCTTACAATGATTCCTTGGGACACAGGAGTCAGACACGGGGCCAAGAGTGGAGCCAACAGCAGGTAAGGGAGAGTTTCTCCCGGGACGTTCCCTGCCCCCCACAGGGAAGGGACGCTGCATCCCCGCTGCCCCCAGGGGCGCTGTCAGGGGGACCAGGCGGTGCCCGGAGGGGCGGGGACGAGGACAGCCCCCATGGAGAGGCCTGGGAGCAGGATGCTCAGGTTACACAGCAGGAGGGGGACCCAGGTCACCAGGAGGCTGTGCTGGGGGAAGACGACCTCAGGCCCCTGTCCCAACCCTCGCCCATCACTCCCCAGAAGCACCCCGCTTGTTGAGCCCCCAGTGGTGTCTTTACCCGTCATCCTGAACTTGAAAGATTTACTTGTGTTCAGAATCTGGAGATGCGTGTCCACTGAAATTAGGCACATGGACCCTCCTCACTCAGCTCCCGATGTATCTGAAAGAGACAGAGTAACGCAAGGAAAGAGTGAACTCCACTCGGGCCTGTCTTTCCCCAGGCAGCTGGTGCAAGACAAACGGTGCCGAGTTGCTGACGGGTGATGAGTGACAGTCCCCAAATATTCCTGAAATACTCGGTCAACTTGATACATCTTGCTTAAGGGCTGTTACTCCACATGATGTAAGGTAGACATACCTCCTGCTCCAAATTAGATTGTGCAGGTGAGGCAGGAATCTGAGGGGCCCAGCTTCAGTGTGCAATTAGGGGAGCATCATGGGCTGCCCTGAGAACTTAACAAGGTGTGTGTTTGTGTGTGTGTGAAACCAAAAGGCAAAGATATTGTGCCTGATTCCTAAGGTTTGAGCAATTTCAACTACTGTTTGTGCCAAGAACACGCCATTAAAAAAAAAAAAAAAAAGGAAAGGAATTTACTGGAAAGGGCAAAGAGATGGGGCCTGCCTATGTAAGTTGAGGGAGACTGGGGGGCGTCCTGTGGAACTCGGGTCAACTGGAAGCTAACAGTTTACTCTTTAGAAGAGAGTAAATTCAAGCAATGTTTGCATAAGCCACGGCTCTAGACTTCATCTCTCTTTCACATTTTGATTCATTCTTGGAAATTTAAACTCCATGGGTGAGTGTGTGTGTATGTGTGGTGTGTGTAGAAAGACAGACAGACAGACAGAAACAGAGAGAGACAGACAGACACAGACAGAGACACAGAGAGAGGTATATCATATCAAAAAACTGTAAGGTCTCAGGAAAGAAACCAAGGGCTAAAATTTTAGTTTCCAGTTCCAGAAGATAAAAGGCCAGAGGCCCTCTTAGTCCTCATTCGCTGAGCCCGGGCAGAGAGCACAGGTGAGCACCCCTGGAGGATGGCAGAGGGTGGTTCCCCCACCAGGTGAGCCCCCGAGGTTTGAGGGCTGAGACCACCATCATTCCTGCCTTTCTGCAGGGCGGTAGTTTGGATGTTACAGAGTGTCTGTTTGTTTCTGCAAACCCTGAAGCCCTCTTTTGTGAACTTGCTGTAGAAAAATTTAAGGAGAAAATGATGCTGGCAGCTGCTCTACTGAAACCAAGAAGGACTTTCCACCATTCCCCATCTGCAGAGGAAATTGCAGGCTGCACGCAGGATATCACGTTGCTGTGTTTGCACCTGTCTACAGGTCCAGTGGGCATTTATTGGGCCACTCCCTCTGGCAAAGCTGAGACACGAGGATGCATCACCCCCGCCACCCTTGGTCGACCCCAACCCATTGTCCTCACTTCATCCATGACCTTCGTTTGCTCAAAGGCTGGCAGCAGGGGAGGCCGGGGACAGCGCTGAGGGCTTGTGTTGCAGGGAGGGGAAATAGTCTGGAAAAGCAGGTCTCGGCTGGACCACTCGAGGAGCGTGGGGTTGGCGCCTGGCCCACGGTGGAATCCACAGCACAGCCCTCGCCCCGGGTTAATCTGGGCAACTCACAGATCTCAGGTGTCTCACCTGTGAAGCCAAGACGACAATCATGACTCTTTTGTAGTGTTGTAGGGAAGATTAGGTGAGATAACCCACAGCACGTGCACAGAGTAAGCGCTAACTAAACACCGGCAGCTACTTCCTTTACTTATTAACTGCGTGTCCTCAAACAAAACGTTCAGAACTTCCGGTGCCCCCTGTGTACCACGTGAAGAAAGTAGCATCAACCCAGAGAGGGCTGAGGGATGTTGTTTAAATGAGATACTGGACGTGGTCTGCCAGGTGAAGGAGATACAGCTAATCCACAAGGATGTGGGTCAACTCCAGCTCTGCTTGTAAAGCATCTCCAGCCAAAAGACCCCCCACCCCATGCAAGTTCCATGAGATTCCCCAGTTTCTCTTCCAAACTACTGAACCTTCCAACTTCTTAACTTCACCCAGATCACTGGAATGAACTGAGGTTTAGACATTAGCCATAAAATGTACGTGTGTTTTAGATGAGTGGGTCTATTTTGGGTCACAGAAACTGACACGTAAGGATGGAATGGCTGTGCCTAGCAGTGGCTGAATGAAAACTCTCCCGGGTCACTGGCAGCTCTCAGTCCGTCCAACCTCTGTCCTCTGAGACTCCCCCCACTACACCTGCTCCATTCCAGAAGCCCAGGGCTAAGTCAGCAGAAGCACGACACAATGATGCCTCCCTCCACACGTTCCATGTGGGATAACCGTGCCGCCACCACCATCACCCCAAAACAAAATTTCCTCAGAAGCCAAAGAGTAAACACACCTCTGATCTATTCCTTTCCCAGCCCAACGTTGTCTGAGTTATGAAGCAAATTAGTAGCCACTGATTAAACAACTAAACTACTGGGTTGAGAGGAAAGTTTTCAAATGCACTTACCTATTTAACTTTTCTTTCAAGGCCACTCATTAAAATTAATAGCAGTTAACGTTAATAAAAGTCTCTTTTTCATCATTGAGTTGCCCACCCGATCAACATGTGTGTGTGCTGAGGCTTGTGAGGTGGAAAAAGGGCCCGGAAGTAAAGCCGTGCTTCAGGGAAAGCTTCCCCGCCCCTCAATCCGGTGCCTGTGTGGACAGACGCAAGCACACACATGCGCGCACACACACACACACGCACGCGCACACACACACGCGCGCGCATACACCCCCAAACGCGCGTGCACACCCCCACCCACGCACACCGACACCCACACACACGCAAGCACGCGCGTGCACACCTCACACACACGTGTGCACGCCCGCGCACGCATGTGCACTCACACCCGCACACACGTGCATACACACACGTGCATACACACATACGCACATCCACACACGTGCGTGCACACCCGCACACGCGTGTGCACACACACACACACACACACACTGTTCCCTGCAGTTTTAAGTTTTTGGCTATAACATACACAAAATGTATTTATAAGCAGAGTTGTCAAATTAATTGATGTAATTGCTAAAAAGCCATTGCTTCTTCCATGGCAGTTAAAAGCCCATAACTTCAGTAATGTAGTAAACAAACTTGTTTTATCCACGTAAGCCCCCTTTGAATTCTTACCTAACAGGGATTAAGCACGTACCCCAGAGAATTTTACTAGAAGATGTCTCAGGTGAGAAGACATGTTTTTGCTCACTTCCTGCATAAAGAAAGCTGGAGGCGTGCAGGAGATGGCCAGTCATCACCCGCAAGAAGCCGCCAGCAGGTGGCTGGAGGGGAATGGAACCCCAGCTGCTCCCTCTTCGGCTTCTCACCTTGCAGACACTTCACCTGCACGTGGCATTTCAAGACTCCAGGATCATTTCACGAGTGTTTCACAGGACACATATTTAAAATAGATGCTAGTCATCTGCATCTAACAAATTGCGCTAAAGAGCAGTTGAGGCAGCGCCGTGTGGAGGGGGTCCAGACAAGGTCAGAGGTCACAGAGGAGAGAGAACACAGGGTGCTGGCGGAGACCACGGCTTTGTGGTCCTGGCCTCCAGGACCTGTCCTCACTGCCTCTTGCACTCAACTGTCTACACTACTTCCTGCACCGGGCTGTTCACACTGCCACCTGCACCCAACTTCTACACTGCCTCCTTCACCTGACTGTCTACACAGCCTTCCCCTGCAGCTCGCAGTATGCGCAATTTCCCAGCACAAAGATGTGTTTTCAAACAAGAGCAGGCAAGGAAATGAGGAGGATTATGCAGGAAGCTGGCGGTCCGGGTCCTGCTGGGGGATGAGAGTCTCGGGTCTGATTCTGCAGGCAGCTGGGTCCCCCCTCAGCCCCTCCACCAAGAGACTGTTAGGTCTGCGATATTTTGGAGGTCAGTGTAGAACAGCTTGGTGCAAGCAGGCCTCCGAAACAGGATCCCAGTGCTTGGATGTTGCAGGGGGCAGACAGAGAGGTGAGGGTCACAGGGAAGGCCAAAGACAAGGGGAGAGGCAGCAGAAGGGGACAGAGGAGGCGGACCTCAGGCATCGCTTCTCCACTATCACGTGTCTTCCCATCAGAACAGTTTTGGGACTTCCCTGGTGGTCCAGTGGTTAAGACTTCGTCTTCTAATGCAGGAGGTGCTGGTTTAATCCCTGGCCGGGTAGCTAAGATCCCATATGCCTCGCAGCCAAAAACACAACAAAGATTAAACAGAAGCAATATTGTAACAAATTCAGTAAAGACTTAAAAAACCTGTTGCAAGGACAATGTTCAATTTCATTTGCGTCTGTGGCTCAGTGCATCTCTCGTTCTTCCTTCTCAACAAGTTCTCTCTGCTTAGAGCATAAATTACTACTTGAAAGTCACGGTCTCTTTGAACAAACCCCGATGTCTTTCCACAGACATGCAAGGTAGCCACCATGAACGAGAAATGGACAGGCCCGGGCTCTGGGCGTAGGATTACTCTGCTCTGTGCTGGTGGACGAAGACCATGGACCGAAGACCAAAGATCACTGTGTTCCAAATACATACTTCGATGGTTGCACAGTGACTGAAATTCTCAGATGCCAATAGGAAGCTCCTAAGAAACCCACGTCCCCTAGAGGTTTACGGTGGATTCTAAGGGGCTCATTGATAACACCCTTGGATTCACTGGTGGGACTGTGAATCAACCACACAATGAAATCCAACAAGAAATTATTCAAAACTCATCCTGCTTCTCCTGCTTTTAATTCTTGTTGAACTGAAAAGTAAGTACTTTAAAGAAACCCAAGTCCACTACCAAGAGCCCAGGATTCCAACATGAACCAATTGGAAAGCAGCTTGCGCAGGTGACTACACGTCCCAAGATTCCAGACCTCAGGAAAAGCCTCACGACCAAACCTATCACTTTGATTCTATCATATTGTTCCTTACCTTTTCTATCTGTAAACACTTGAGTCGACACATACTCACTGTGTTGAGTTCACAACAAGGCAAACCTAGGAAGGCTCCCTACCTATCGCGTTCCTGGATCTCAGAGCTGGCTGACGCTGGAACACACAGGCTTGTAAATCAAACTGTCTGCACAAAAGGGGTCAGGGCCCAGGTTTGAACACCAGCATCCCTCCTTCCTGCTGAGTGTGGTGAAGGATGATCTGTGTGCCCGCAGGGCTAAAGCCTCTTCCTACCCTGGGTATCACTACCTATAATGCAGACACTTCCCTGCCTCTGATGGAAACCAAAGGGCTTTCTGATCACCCTGTGGTGGCCATGCTAAGCCACTGTCTCCGCACAGCTCTGTTTGCAGGACGTCAGTGGCCTCTGGAAACGTCTGACACTTTCAAGAGCTTGTGGGATCATCACATCCCCGATCTGCCCTGAAGGAAATACACCCATGTTACAGAGGCCCCAGCTCTGTCTCACAGGGCTCCACCACTCGAATGCTGCCTGAATTTCCACTGCAGGCGTTTTCTTTTTTCTTGTTTTCTCACCTCAGTCCTGCACCCATGGCCCTGCCAGACCAATGGACCCCTAATCTCTCTCCAGGTGACTCCAGTGCCATCCTGGCTTAAGGTCCATTGGATTAATGCATGAAGTCACTTAATGTGGAACATAAAATCCCTGAATGTGGGTGACTGTCAACAAATCCATGCCAAGGTAAAGTGACCGTTTTAAAAAAGCAGCGTTTACTTATGAGAGGAGCATGTGATTTGGGAACGGGTTTTCATGAGAGAAAGGCGAGATGGAGGGCTTGGAGGGCCATCCTTTGGTGGGAAGGACTGTTGAGGTCTCTGTGTATAAAGACAAGGTCTGCCTGCTTTCTACCACAGGGTGATGGGAGTCTGGCTTGAACCCGAGCCACCTTACACCTCTAATTCTATCCACTCACAGTCACTAAATTCAGTTCTGTCAATTCTGCCTCAATTTCTCCCTTCCATACACCTCTCCTCCAAGCCATGTACGAAAAAATCTCACTAGACAAATATTTTTAATGTATCTCATCAGTAATAGGCTTGCCAGACTTAGCAAATAAAAATAAAGAACATCCAGTTAAGTTTATTCTTACTTTTTGCATGTGGTTTACTATACAGTTTCTGTTGAAAATATACTTAAATGTACACTTTGAATACAATTACTTTTTAATTTTTGAATCATTATTGTCAGTGGAACACAAATTATATGAAAATCTTGATTACTACAAGGGAAGGAGTGATCCTGCTGCAAAGAAGACAAGGAAAAAAATGAATAAATATATAATTTATGAATTACACAGTCTTTATTACTAATCCAAGCTTTGCCACCCCTCAGAATGAAACACTCAGACGTGCACAGTAATCATTAAATTCAATCCTCTTTGATATGGTGATGACTCCTGTGCAAGTTATGCTTTGCACATATTTTGTGACTGTTGTCAGTTGAAGGTGTATTTTCCCAGGTAGAAAAGCTAAAACATATTGCATGGAACAGTTTATAAGCCTGATTTACAAATGTTCAGGATTCGGACACTGAAGGGGACTCATTTATCCTCTTGGCCTGACCCCTGCATGGCCGTCACTGGGCCTCGCGCTGGGATGAGGTCTGTGAGTGGACCGACCGGGGCAGGTGGATAGTGATGCCAGGGCCAGCCTAGCCGAGCACGGAGTACCCTGGCAGAGCCTCCGGGGCAGGAGGAGCTGGGCTTTGGGAGGAGAGCCACTTGGGGCACACAAAGGGCCACGGCGGAATCGCTGAGCGCTACTCCCTCCCCTGCCTAGGTTGTGGAGGTCACCGGCCTCCATTGCCTTGTCCGGGGTTCTCTGCCTAGCAGAGTGCAGGCACTCCCCCTCCTGTAGGACCGCTGTCCAGAGCCAGCACTGGGGCCCTGCTTAGCAGGCGCCTGCCCGCCCTGCTCGGAGCTTGCACCCCATCCTCTCATGCGGGACACCCTCCAGGCGAGGACCCCATCACAGTCGTCAGCGCCTGCCTCTAAGCACCCAGCCTGAGGCTGCCAGTACTCCTGTGCATAAGCCCCTACCAGAAAAGAAGTGCCTCCTGGGCCTCCCAACACCGCGGTGAGTTAGCAACACGACTGGTCCCTTTCCCACAGGTGTGCTCTCAGCGGCTTCTCCTTACCTCGAGGTAAGAGGCCAGGAGTGCACCCAGCCTGGGACAGCCCGCCGCACTCCTGCAGCCCACAGCCCACCTGCAGCGAAGCCTCTCGCTGCGCACTCTGCCGAGCTTGCACGGGGAAGGCAGGGAGAGGAGGGGCTTCGAGCACCTGAGCACATCATTTGCTTCTACTTAAAGATCTAACGTCAGTCGAAAAGTTTACATTATAACTCATTTGTGTGCTGACTCCTGGCAAGACGGCTTTATCTTCTTTCAAAGCACAGCCTTGACTCAGCGCCTGCTTCGTAAGAGGTCCAGCCCCACGGAGAGGTTAAACCAACTGTGTTTCCCATCAGGGCTTGGGCTCATCCCACCCACCGCAGACAGGCCCTCCCGGAGGAAGCGGGCCCTTTCAGTAACTCCTGTTTACATCTGGGCCCATTACCACCTAACTCACTATTATTTGAGGGGCTGAGTATCACTAATCATTTTAAACGGATTGTTTTTCCACTGCTTGAGAGCCAGAAAGAATAAACCTGGAACTGGCCTGGGCCTCCTATTTAAATAAACTAGCGTCCTGGCGCCCGATCTGCCCCGCACTTGGGCCCAGGGGTCCCCAAGGCCCCGCCTCCTGCCTCCCGCCCCACCCCCTTCCCGCCTCCAGGCCTTGGCGGGCTGGTCCAGGCTCCCGTCCACCATCTCCGCTCCGGTCCACCATCTCCCCATCTCGGCTGTACGGACCTCCAGGGTCGAGTTACCCCCGGGAGTCGGATGGTGGGAGGGACGGGGCCGAGGTCGGGTCGGGGGCACAACTTACCCAGATCAACAACAGGGCCCGACTCCCAAAGGTTACAAAGCACACCGCCTCCCCGGACCCAAACTTCACTGCCCCAGCCCCACCCCAGAGCCTCCCCCGCGGCCGCTGGGGCCTCCTGCAGGTCCTGCTCTCGGGGACGCTCTCCCTACCGGTGGGAGGATGGGGGCGCTGCTCCCATGGTCCTGCCCCGGCACTACCAGCTCTGAGCGTCCAAGTCAAAGTCGCCAGTGGCCACCCGAGAACGAGGGCCACAGTGCGGTCTGGCAGCCAGGAGTCCCAGAAATGAAGTGTTGGCAGTGAGGCTGGGTTCCAGGACGCCCGCCCCCCCACCGCCTTTGACTCTAGAGCTTGTCCTCAGGAGCTGTAGCTGGACGAAACCCAGGCGACCTGGCCGCTCGCGGGCGCCCCCATCCAGGCCGTGAACTCCGCTGCGTCCACGTAGGCTTGTCACCACCTCCAGGCAGCCCTCCAGCTTGTTCTTAAAGAGAAGTGCGGGGCGGGAGTGGGGGGGAGGGAGAGTGTGTCGAGGTAACTAAAGTTGCTTGATCGGGCCTATAAAACCCTGACTTCTCCTGGTAAATTCCCTGAAAAGGAGAAGAGATGTCTCAGGCCACTGGCCTGCGGGGAGCCGCACCCAGACGCCAGCGGCTCAGTCGAGCGCCCTCCGGCCCCTGGCTAGGTTTATCCAGGTCGTCCCAGAGGGGCGGCCCCGCCAGGCGAGCTGTGCAGTCAGGCTCCTCCGCGCAGTCCTGGGAAGGCGGCTGGGGGCGCGCGGGGTCCCCGCCCCGGTCACTGCGCGGCGGGACCTTCCGGGCGCGCGCCACGAAGGCAGCCGCCGGTGCGGGGCAAGTGCTCTCAGCTGCCGAGCGAATATCACCTCGAGCTCTGCTCCCAGCACCGCGCAGTTGCCTTGTGCGTGCAGTAAAGACCCGCAAAAGAACCGAGGGAAGGGGGCGGACAGCAAGGCTGGCGGCGGCTCCTCCCTCCTGGGCGTGGGGAGGGCGCCCAGCCGACCCTCCCTCATCCTAAACTTGGAGGCAGTGCTTTCGATTTGCGGCAGCTGGGGTGTGGACTCGTCGCCCCTTCCCCGCGCACGCCCGCGCTCCTGAGGGGCAGGGGTGCGGCACCCACAGCCGCCCGCGAGGGTGTCCGGAGCAGGGCTGGAGGACAGGGGGCCCGCGAGAGGGGCCGGGAGGAGGAGGGGAGACTTGTCCAGGGGAGGGAGCAGGCGTAGGGCCAGGATGGGGGCTAGCGGAGTGCAGCCGGGGGCGGGAGTCGTCGGAGGAGCCCGGGATGGGGCCTCCGCTGGGAGCTGGCAGGCGTCGCGCGTCCCTGCAGGCTGGTGGACGGGCCCCGGGCGCCTGGCTGCGGCCTCCCCTAAGGAGGCTGCGAAGGGCCAGACCGTCTCCCTCGAGGGGACGGGGCCTGGAAGTGGCGGGAGGACATCAGCAGGCCACTGGACCCGGGCCTCCCGGAGCGAGATCTGGGCGGGGGCTCTGCCCTCTCCTGAGCGGCCCCCGCGCCCCCCGCACTTCCCAGTGCCCCGGGCGAGGGCTCCCAGCCGGGCCCTGCGGTCCCTCCCGCGCTCTCCGCGGTCCCTGGACCTGCTGCTGCTCTGCTAGCCCGCCTCGGTCCTGGCCGCTGCCTTTGGGGGCCTCGATGTGACCAGTGAGCGCACACGTGGCGGCGCAGCCCTGGAGGCCGGTAGGACAGAAATGGGTCTAGGGGTGTCAGCTGAAGGACGTCCTCAGCCCGGACGGCCCAGGGGGCTGGAGACCGTGGAGGAAAGACAGTTCCTTGAAGAAATGATTGTAGTAGTTGTGCAGGGGCCAAACGTGGGCTCAGAACCGACCCTGGGTTAAAGGCCCTTAATGAACTTCGGGCCCCCGGGGGTCCCTGTGGAGAGCGCGGCCGGGAGCGGGGCGCCTCCAGGTCACGCACCTCACGCGGGGCCGCCGGCGCCCACGGCTCCCCCTGCGCACGATGCGGAGCGGCCTCCTGGGCTGACACTGCCTCTGCCCACCCAGCACGTCGGGGCACCGATCGGCCTCCCCTGTCTTCCTGGGCCGCCTACTTGTCCCCACCTGACCTGCTAACTCACCTCCCAACTTTTCAGGGCTCGTGACGCCCCCGGGTCCCGCGGGACCCGCACCTGCTCAGGACGAACGCCCGGTACCCTTCCCATCCCTAGGCCAGGGTGGTCCCACTGTGCTGGTAGGAGCAGGGCCTGAAAACAGGGGTCCTCCCCCAGCCCACCTTCCCCTGTTAGAAAATCTCAGGGGTTAAAATGTTCGCTTTGCGCTTTTTCTTGATCTCGGAGGGGTAAGGCTGGAAATGCTGGCACCTTTACCGGCCTTGCTTAGACCTGCGGCTGCGAGTCCCAGCCCCACTAACTTGGGTCAGCCTTATTAATTCCAGCTGCACTCTATTTGTCTGTCATTTTCCCCTTTTCCTCCCGAATCATTACTTATGGCAGAGGGGGGACATAAAGGTGCCCGTTAGTAGAATGGAGGCTGGGAGGGAATTGCTGACAAGGAGAGCATGAATGTGTGTTTTCCCTAAAGGTCACCAACAGAAGGGGCCTGGTCTGATCATCTCTTAAAATGGTTACTCAAGAACATTAACTAATTACCCAATCAGAGAAATGAAAAAATATATATATATATTCTTTAAAATAACCAAAGGTAATTATAACCCGGTTGTTGACACTAATGGTGAATAATTGATCAGGACTTACAATCAATTGTCAATTCCCCCCACCCCCACCCCTAAAAAAACGTGAGTGCTTGTGTAGTGTTATTTTGTTTCTCCCCTCTGGGCATTGCCTATGAAGATCCACTCAGTTCCCATTTGGAGGCAGCCCCAAACCTCACAGCTGCTTCTTTAAGAATCTTAGATTTAATTTGTTTTCAGTTTCATCTAGAACCAAGTAACATCGGGACACCTTTTTAAAAGATACTTCCTTATTATCTTGGAGCCACACTTAAACAAACAAACAAAAATCATTCTTCCTCTTTCCTTTTACCTGGGGTTGCAAAAGAACAGACGGCAGATTTCCTGACTCATCCCATTTGCATTATATTACCAGTAGAGTCCTCCTTCCTAACAGCTTCAATTGTTATCTTTCTTAGAAAGAGCAAGAACACTCTGCCCTCAGTAGAGGGAATACAAGCCTATTTTCTCTGCCTGGAGGGTGGAGGGTGTAGGTGCCAGCTGAGACTATATCCCTCTGTTTGCAGGAGATGCAGGTGAAAAAGCAGAGGAGAGCATGAAAATGGGGGTATTTGCTCCCCAAACTGGGGGTAGAAGTGGTGTCTCCCTCGCCTACCAATGCCTGGCATCCAAGTGCACAGCATCAAACACCGGTTTCCTAACATTCTAGCCCAAGCAAAGGGAAGGGCTGGCGTGTGGTTTCATCGTGGCCAATAGAAAGTAATTTCCAGCAACTGGAAAATTATATTGTCATAGATTACTTCTCCTTATAATAAGCCTTTAAAATATCTGCAGGGATTTGTCACTTACATAAAGGTTTGCAAATACATCAAAGGGATATGTCCCCTTTGCGATTTGTAGAAATTCAAATGATGTTAATCATAATATCCACATATCACAGACTGTTGTGTATTGTTCCCAAGATTGTCTCTTGGGTTAACACATTTTTTTTTTAATGTTTAAAATGTTATTTTTGTGAAAGGCAGTGTAAAAACACATATTTAATGGGTCTATTTATATCCTTAGTTTGGGGTTAAAATGAATGTTTTCCTTGGGATTTTCAATGCACTGGGAAACTAAAGAAAAAGTATATGGTGGATAATCAGTGTAGACTGTTACTTGGAGGAACTTTCTAATAATCCAGCGTATTATTTACATCTGAAAAGGGATGCCTCCGACTGAAAAGATAAATGGCTTTGTAATGATTTTTGCAAACTGTCTCTTTACTGCGACTCGAGCAGAGAAAGTTTAGGGCACGTTTATTCCGTCACGTTAAGAAACAAAAGGGTCGACTTGACTCTTAGCCTCTTTGATAATATTTCAGTGCGATTTTAAATGACCCTAAAACGCACGCGGCCAGTGGAGGGCGGCTGCTCCGTCCGCGCTTTCCGCAGCGGTGCGCACGGGCCAGGTCCAAAGATGCCGGATAAACACGCGCGGAGGACAGCCTCGCGGGCACCCGGCCGCTTCCCCGCTTCCTGGACCCGCTCGGCGGCTGCGGCGGCGGCGGGGGCGGCGGCAGCGAGGGATGCGGGTTGCGCGGAGCCCCGGCCCGGGCGCCCGGCCCCTTCCTCTCCGCCGCCCCCGCGGCCTCGCCGCAGACAAAGGTGGATGAAGTTCTTTTCAAGTTTCAAAGGCAGTTGCCCGGCAGCTTTGCAGAAACAATAACTCTTTTATTGGGAACAAATGTTGACATTTGACGGGAGCGGAGCCTGCGGCCGCCGGGCAAGCGCTACCCTTGCTCTCGGCAGCGCCCGACCCCGGGGCCCACCTGAGATTAAAGCACGAATTCCGATAAATCTGCTCTAAAGCACCCGGGGCCGCGCGGGGTAGAGGCCGGCCGGCCGGATCGCGGGCTGCATCCCAGCCGAGGGGCGGGAGGCCGGGCCAGGCCCGCGTCCCCAAGGCCCCGCGTGCTCGCCACTGCGCGCCTCCCTCGCCTCCGCTAACATCTGCGAAAGTCTTCGTGGGCCAGGACGTAATGTTTGATTAGCTAGATTTTAAAGCAAAAGATAAAAATCAGACGCAGCAACTTCCTTCCCTAAGAAGGGTCTCTCTGTCTCTGTGTCTGTGTCTCTATCTCTGTCTCTGTTTCTCCCTCATCTTCCCTAAGGATCTGCGTGGAGAAACCATAACTCACTCTGCATTTCCTTAAAAAGATCCCGCTAAACACCTGCAGCTTTTATGTGCTTAGAGCACATTTCAAAATCACGTTTTCCAGAAAGAAATTCAGGTCAGGAGGCAGGGTGGGTAAGTTATGGAAATCTTTGATAATTTGTTGGACTTATAAACATCAAAGAAGATTCGTTAGCCTGGGCTAATCTCCTGCGCTGCTTTGAGTTTTCACCCATTGAAAGGTATGCGTTGTCCCTGAGCGAGGGCGTGTGTGTGTGTGTGTGTGTGTGTGTGTGTGTGTGTGTGTGTGTGTGTGTGTGTGTAGGGAAGGGATCACATGTCCAGGTAAAACAATCTTCAGTTCCAAAGGGAGACAGCTTTTATCCAGGCTTCAATTTCTGAACATGTGCAAGGGAGATCAATTTTTGCCTGGGTTTCCTACTTCTCCACTCCACACTTCTTTAAGAGATGGAGTGCCCTCGCTGTGTATCCTCACTGGGGGCATGGTCTTTCAGTGCTTAATTTGTTAAATATTGTTAACTTTCATACTTTTCACTGAAGTCTTCAAATATTCAAATTATAATATTGCATATAGCAGATATTGCTGCCATGTGCATTGTATTCCCTGCTGACTTAGGAAATATAGCTAATATTAGTAAAAGCAAAACTACTTAACGCCTTCGTATGGCAATGTCAAATGCTAGCTGGAAGGAAAATCATTATCTTCACAGTAATTCTACAAAGGTTTCATCTGAGAGAAAAACAGGCAAAGGAGCTCCCGCCTCACTTTTATGTCCACAGACTCGAATTTGTTTTCTTCCAGACGTGCTGCCACAGAGTAACCAGGCTGCCCACGTGAAAAATCTTCCCTGTTGCCAAGAGATAGCTCAGATCCAAACATGTCAAGGTCTCTTACTAGGAGAGGCAGGAAGGAGAAAAAAATAGTTGTGTACCCCAGAGATTCGCTTTCTGCTAACCTCCAAATGCTTATCTACTCAAAGCCAACAAAATGCCTGAGAAGTAATAGAAAACCGAAACCTTGGCCTGCGTCTCTGTTGGCAGTCAGACCCCACCGTTCCTCCCCATAGGCATGGCTCTGTGACCAGTTCACAGCCCCCTGGATTTGCCTCAAGTATCTAACATTACTTTCAAATACCCTTTCTAACAAGACCCCAGCAAGAGGCCACTAATTTCTAAGGCACAAAAAGCCACTGGAGAGAGATCCGTTTGTCAATATCAACTGGTCCAGCAATTTCCCATCCTCAGACACATCGGCCTATCGGAGCTGGCAGATGTTTAGACAAGATTTTATAAATTGTTCAATATCAGCCCATAATGAACCCCAACTGACCATTCCAAAGCAGCTAAAAGCATCCGGGACGACCCCCGCTGGGATCCAATAATGCTCTCAGGCTGCAACATTATTAATCATGGAATAAAATAGATGAACCTCTTGAAAAATAAGTGTATGATTGATTAAAGGGCAATCTAAGAAGCTATTATTCTTGTTTTATAACTGTAAGTTATATTCACTCAATTTATCTTTGGAGAGGAAATAAATGATTGTTCATTTCTTTTCTGAAATTATATTATATGGATATCCATATAATTTTGCTGAAAATTAAAGTGACAGTTTTGCTGCTTTTATGATACTAATCAAAGGGAATATGTTCCCTGACTACAAATTCTAGGCTTGTCCTATAATTAGATAGTAACACAATAATGAGGCAATAGGCTAAGGTTCTTTAAACTTTTCTTTCCCCCCAGGATAAGGGTAAGAGTCACTGCAAGGAAAATAAATCTCTCCTCCCAGATTTTCACCGTGTGTTTAATGTGAGTTATATGAAAACGAGAGTTAAGAAGTCATCCAATAAATCTGAATAATCTGTTCCAATTTGGATAATTCAAGCTTATAATAAACAATTATTTCCCTCAATAATTTATGGTGAGGGTGTAACTATTATCCATGTTATCACAATTCTCTAGTTACTGAGAAGGTTCAATAAGCCTACACCAGAAATAAATATAAAATGGATCCTAATGCATAGGCATATCAGATCATTTTATCTTGCCATGCTTTTAAAATGTACACTAACAAGCCGTTTTCATATTCAGAACACAAAATCTGAATTTTCTTGCAATGCATGTGTATATAAATAACCTAAAACCATACATATTCTCCCTACTGTGTACTTCTCTTCCATCTGCCTTTTTGTAGGAGCAGGAGAAAGGAGAGATTATTTTACACATTTTCATTAAAAAGCCTGAGGTCAGATCACCTGGGCAGAGGGGCTACTATCACCAGGACTCCCTACCCAAATCACTCTTCCAGGACAAATGAGCCCCAGACACCAAATTGTTGTAGACTAGTTTGTTTTTATTTACAATTTAAGATATAAATTAGTAAAGAATTCTTGTTAAACAACCAACAAAGATTATATAACCAGCAATGTTCAAATAAAAACCAGGCAGAATTTATTTACAAAAGGTTTAGATTCCATTGCAATACAACTTGCATAAATTACTAGAAGCTTTATATCATTATAAAAATAAATATCAAATTTGTTTCCACTTCTTAAGTACTCAAGTTCTATAATCACGTTTTATTTCTACTGTGTACATCTTTTACAAATAAACTTTACAGTAAATCCTATCACACCTATAGAATATATACCGTGGCAATGAAGTGATCAATTCAAGATATCCTGAGAAAAAAGATTGTTTTCAAAAGTCACACATACATTGGGGAAGCTATACTATGCCAACAAATTCACATATGTCCAACAAAAGTCTGTTCCAATAGAGTCTGTGGGTTGGCAGTGCCCTGTGGATCCTTCTCTTTTACAGTGGCACAAGATGTGGTCCGGATTTAGAGATCATTTTTTGTTTTATATATCTGTATATTTATGAACTTGGGAAGAGAGAATGGCCTGCTGACTTTTTTTTTCCAAAGCAATTGTGACACCTACCTGTGGACCAAGGAAAAAACCAAATCATCCCAAATCCTTCAGTCCCATGCCAACATCATCATATTCTAAAAAAGAGTCCATCTGAAATGGTTTTGCATCTTTCCCATCTTCAAGATCTGTGATTAGCAATTGTGCCTACTTGTAAAGTAGGTATTTTTTGAGTTACTGCTGTCAGCCAGGCGAACTGCACGGCCCTATCTAGTCCATCTGGACATAGGGACAAGCCTGATAAAAGACTAGACTAGTCCTTCTATGTCTCTACAGTCTGACTCTGCAAAGATCATCTATAAAGGGGTTTGATACCCCAAGTTTCAGGAGCACTCGCTCATCAAAGCAAGTGTCTATTAAGGGTCTAGCATAGTTAAAAAACAAAAAAAGTTCCAAGTTGCATACAAATACCCAGATTTTAAGAATCTATTTTTTCCAAAGAGAAAACAACAGCAGTAGTGCAATAAATACATTCCAGTTAAAGGAGTGATTCTGTAAAGCAGAACTTGAGCAGAAAAAGAGGGACTCTCTCTCTAAAAGAGAATGGATCCTCTCCCACTTAAAGGGAAAAACAAAACAAAACAAAACAAAAAAAACCGGGGAAGATTGCAGTGCTCTGTCCTCAAACCCCTTGACGAAAAGCAAGAAATACACATTAAGCAAGTTTACAGGGCAACTGGTTCGGGGAGGCTCCCCAAGGGGTAGGGGGGAACCCCAGGGAGCCCACTTACTTGCATTGCTGCGTGCGGCCCTTCTATACGTAGGGCTGGAGGCCTCCACCAACCACGGTGCAGCCCTCACTGGCATCTGTCAGGGGAGGGGGCAGTGAGTCAGAACCCACCCCCAGAGCCATCAGTCTCCCAGACAGCAGCACAGCCACCAGCCCGCACACCCACGCTTGCAACGCCCTCGCCCCCTGCGCCCAGCAAGCAGTTTGGGGGAGCCCGCTGTCTCCACCACCACTGCCTGAGACAGACTTCGGTCACGTTTCCGCGTCCTCATTTTCTCTCCCCCTCGACTCCTTTTACAGGTCTTATCAGCTCAAGCCTGAATTATGAGCAACATAGACGATATAAAGAAAAGGAGAGAAAGAAAATAGGTTCTCGTTTTCTATTTTGAAGATTTAAAAACTAAGGCCTCTGGGAAGAACTAGAACGTTTTGTTTCCTTTCAGCCAAAGGCGGAAGAGGAGATTCAGCTGAGACTCTATAAAGGGACAGAAAATACAGAAGCTTAGGCTCAGTCAGCAGGGGGAAAGCTGGCAGCTGCATCTTGTGGCAATTTGTGTTTGCCCAAATGAAAACGGTCACGAGAATACTAATAACGGTAATAATGATAAATCAAATGAAAACTCAGTTATAAGGGGGCAAGTCCCGTTGCGAGGCAGGATCGCCTGGCCCTCCGCCCCCTTTCTGCCCTCACCACCCCTTCACTGCTAACTTGTAGTCCAAGAACCACCGTCCAAAGACGTCTTGTCTTTTTCCTGTTCTCGTGTAAGCGACAAAGCTTCCCTGGCCAGACCTACAGGTCCCCCGGCCCCTTCCCCGGCTCCTCGAGGGTGCTCACCAACCGGGGACCCGCCGGCGCCCCCTCCCCCAGGGCCCCGCGGGCCGCAGGCCGCCTACCTTTCTTGGGCTCGTAGCCGCCGCCGGGGGGCCGGTAGTGGGGCTCCAGCGGGTGCGCGCCCGCCTTGCCCGCGTCGCTGGCAGCCTTGGGCGCCGCGTGCAGCGCCTCTCCGGGGGCCGCGGCCGCCGAGTTGTACCGCAGGAGCCCCTGGCCCTGCAGCGCCGCGTTCAAGTTCCCGTAGTTTGTGTAGTTGCCGTAGAAAGGCGACGTGTAGTAGAGGTGGCGGCCGAGCAGCGGCGACGCGGGGTAGGGCGAGCCGCCCGGCGGCGCCCCGGACGAGGCGGGCGCGGCGGCCGCTGGCAGCCCCGGCGGCGCGCAGCCCGGGCCCAGGCTCGGCTGCTTGAGGTCCGACGTGGCGATCTCGGCCAGAGACCACAGCTTGGGCTTGCTGGCGGGCGGCGGCGCGCCCGGCGACGTCCGGCTGCCCAGGGGCGTCTTGCCGCCGCCGCCGCCGCCGCCGCCCCCGCGGGGCGCGGCCTCGGATGGGGGGCTCAGCAGCGGCGCCTCCACGCCGGTGAGCGGCGACGAGGTCACGGGCTTGGGCGGCGCCAGGTCCCGCTCGCCCTCCTCGTCGTCGTCCTCGTCGTCCTCCAGGTCGTCGTACTTCTCCTTGCACTCCGAGCCCGACTCGCACAGGGGGTCCCCGGCCCGGCACGGCAGCTTCTCTCCGTCCGACTCGGCGGAGCACGAGTGATCCGTGAGCGAGTCGACGTGCAGGCTGATCCCTGCAGGGGCGCGGGCACGGTCTGTGGCACCCGGGGGCTCTCTGCCCCAACTGCTCCCTCACTTCGACCCAACCCGAGCCGCGTCCTCGAGAGAGCGTGACCTCCCAGGACGCGCTCACCGAGGAGTTTCTCGGCCCCGGAGCTACCAGGCGGCCGAGACTCCAAGCCCGAACCTGGAGCGTCGGGCGGGCAGCACCCGCGCCCCCACCCCCAACCCCGGACCTCATCCTCCCTGACCTCAGCTTGGCGCCCCGCCTGGGAAGAAAGCTCCTGCGACCCTGCGCCCGCCTCGGCCCCTCTCACCTTCGTCCTCCGCCGAAGTCTCGGTGCCCTCCTGCGCCTTGTCCGGACTCTCCTCCTTGCTCCTTGCCGAGTCGCCCTCGTCCTCGTCTTCGTCCTCGCTTTTGTTCCTGGGGGCCCACGTCATCTTGTTCTCCTTCTTGAGCCGCCGGCGCGCGTTGGCGAACCAGGTGGAGACCTGCGTGAGGGTCATCTTGGTGATGATGGCCAGCATGATCTTCTCGCCCTTGGTGGGGTAAGGGTTCTTGCGGTGCTCGTTGAGCCAGGCCTTGAGCGTGGCCGTGGCATCCCGCGTGGCGTTCTTGCGGTAGGCCGGGTCATTGAGCTGGTACGGGTAGGCCGCGCTCCCGTAAGGGTGGTAGCTGATGGCGCCCGTCATCCCGGTCGTGTGTGCGTCGTAGGGCGCACCCTGCAACCGACAAGAGCCTGGTGAGCGGGTCCCTTGGGGACCTGCCGGGCGTCAGCGCCAAGGCGACCCCTCCACCCGCCCGTGACCGCCTTTCCCACGATGCCTCCGGCGCTAGAGCTGCGCTTCCCGCAGCAACAGAGCAAAAGGACGCAGCGGGTAATTTAAGGCCAGCTGTTGATCAAGAAAAGCGATATGGTTTTATTCTCAAAATTTCCAACTATTTCACTTTCATAAAATGACACATCTTCCCCCAAATGCCCCTGGGCCGCCGGTACAGACGTACACAAATACGAACGCACATACAGGCCCACAGGTAGTTTCTTGATATCTAAATTTCTCTGGATGTTAAGTGCGGCTGCCTGCCCCACTCCTCCTCCCCCGCCCTTATGTGGTTAAAAAACTACCCCAGAGCCCCCGCTCCGCTATTCACCATCCTAAAGCTCTGCAAATCCAATTTGCAACTCAGAAGCCAGTCACCGTTTCGAATTCTTCAAATACGTGGTAATTAGCATGTTAATTCAGCCTTTAACGTTTAAATTCGAGACTTTTACAGCCTTCGCCGAGGCCCCAGCTACTCCATCGCTGCCCTGGAATTCCGCCGAGGGCGGGAGGTGGCCACCAGCCCCCGTTACGGCCTCCACCATCTAAAACGCACTTTGCCACACCCGGCCGGGCCGAGCTGCAGACCCCGAGGAGCGCGGGCCGACCCCGGGTCGGGGAAGCAGGAGCTGCTCTCGGTGCGCAGGGGACCGAGGCGGCACTTAGCTGGCCAAACACCGGCCGACACGTTTTTCCGAAGCATGGCCTGTGGGACAGATTAAGGCTGAGATCTTGGCGGCCGGGCCGGGCCCCAGAGCCTCTGCCGATGCTCCCTCCCTTCCCCAGCCCGGTGACCCCCAAGCTCCTACAAGTAGATGCTAAACACTCGGTAATCGCCCCGGAGGCCCCAGTGGCGCCGACCCTAGCGCCCCGCGCCGAAAGAAGCGAGCCCCGGCCCGCTCTGGACTCCTGGCCGAGCTTCTGCGCCTGAAAGAAGGACCACCCAGGACAGATCCCATCCCGACCCCAGCGGAGTCGCACTTCACAGGCTCTTGGGGAAAATGACCCCTGCAGCCGAGGGGAAGGGCGTGGAGCGCGAGGCTCGGCCCGCGCTCAGGACGTCGCCGGCCGACCGCCCTGCCTCTTGCTCTGGACTCTCGTCCCGCCAGCAGCGCGGCGACCCCAGTCGGCGACTGCGGAGACACCTCCCACGGCACGTTCCCCGCCGCCCAGCTCGCGGATCCCCGGCCCCGCTCCTCCAGCGCCGCGATCAGTGTCTCTGCGCCCGGCGTCCCGCGTCCCGCGTCCCGCTCGCCCGCCCGCCCGCCCGCGCGCGGTTACCATGTAGGATGGGAAGCCGGCGGCGGCGGCGGCAGCGTCGGCCGAGTACTGCAGCGGGCTGCCGAAGCCCGTGGCCGCCTGCGCGGTGAAGGCCGCGGAGCCCGGGTAAGGGCTGAACGCCGAGCCCGACGCCGAGCGCGCCAGCTCCTCGCTGCGCGGCGCCGCCAGTGCCGACGCGCCGTACGCCGGGCACGAGTATAGCGCCAGCGAGCCGGGCGCCTGGTACAGGTAGCCCTGCGGGTAGGACATGGTGGGCGCGGGGCGCCGGGCCCGCGTCACGCCGAGCAGCGGGCAGGGCGCGCGGCGCCCTCCATCCACGCCCGGCCGGGGCGCGGCGCGGCGGAGGCGGGCGCGGGGACCGCCGGCCGAGGCAGGCCGGCCTGCGCACTAGCCCGGGCGGCCCGCGGGCCGGGGGAGCGGCTGGGCGGCGGCGGCGGCGGCGGCGGCGGCGGCGGCAGCGCGGAGCCGGTGGGCGCAGCCGCGCGCCAGGCCGGCGGTCGGGGTTTGGGGGAGTCTGGACTCGGGAGTGAGGAGTTGAGGAAGGAGCGCTCGAGTTTCCGAGGGACATTGGAACGCGGAGCTGTCCGTCACGAGCTCATCTGCATATTCGGGCGCCCGCCCCCTCCCCTGCCCCGCCCGCTTCGCCCGCTCCAGCCGCCAGGCCGCGGCCGGGGGAGGGGCGGAGACGGGCCAGGGAGGGGGGCGGAGGAGCGGGGGGGTGGAGGAGCGGATGGCGGGAGGGAGGAGGAGGAGGAGGAGGAGGGAGGAGGAGGCGGTGGCGACGCGCAGGCTTTTGTGGCGCAGTCGACTCTCGCGCAGACCCAGCCCGCGGCTCGCGGCCCCGCAGCCTGGCGGGGCCGAGCAGTGCGCACCCCCTCCCACTCGCGCGGACTCCGGGCACCCGCCCTCCCACCTTCCGCTGCCAGCCCCCCAGACCCCGCCGCGCTGGCCCCCTTCCCTTGCCCCGCCCCCAGCTTGGCCCGCGAGAAGCCGGCAGAGGCCGCCGGGCTGCCACCTGGGGGGACGAACGGCCCGTGCCCCCTCTCCGCCCGGGTGACTGAGCGCAGGACCCTAGTGCCAGGGCCGAGAGCCGCGGGTGATGGGGCGGGAGCGTGGCACCCGAGGCCCGGGTCCTCCTGGGGGTGCCGTGCGTGGCTCTCACTTCCACCTTCCTGCGTCCACCCTGCCTGCCGCACGGTGCGAAGCTCCCCGCGTGGCCTCGCGTCTGGTCTCCGGCCCCGCGCCGCCCGGCGTGTCCCCGCGGGACCCGGATCCGGGGCACTTTCGCTGCGAACTGCCAGGAGGGCCCTGAGGTGAGCTTTCTGCCCCGAAATCCGTAGTGGCAAGCTGGTCCCGGGGTGTTAGGACTTTCTGCTCTAGGAAGCGTTTTAGCCCACGCCTCCAGTGCTTCGTCCGGGAAGACGCAGCCCCCCCAAAGGGTTTTATTTTATTTTGTTTTAATAAGTTGACTCCTCTTTCGGATTTGTGTTGTAAAACACTCGGGGGAATGATTGTCACCGGACAGACCGCCTCTGGCGCGACGTGAAGCCTCGCTGTCACTCGGGAAGGGACGAGAAAACGCCAGGCTGGTGGCAAGGGCGGCGCAGTCGGCAGCACAGGTAGCTCAGGTAACAGGCGACTCGGGAGGTGCTTCGCAGGGCCCAGCAGCGAGATGCTTAGCAAAGGGCCCTGGGACCCCCAGTCCCTCGAAAACACCCTTCTCCCCATACCTTCTCCAGGGGCCGGGCCAGCGGAAGCGGGCGTCTGGCGACTGGGCTGGGGGGGCCGAGGGTTGGGGAGGTCACCGGTGGCGCTCAGGAGGTCCACGGGGGGTCGGGTGTATGCGGATACGGCGGGGTGGCCCACACAACAGGTGTCACTTCTTCGGCGGCCGTCTCGGGTGGGTGACCTGTAGGGGGAGAACGCGGTAGCTGGGAGCTCCGGCCCGCAGACCCCCCCCCCCTTCCCGCAGCCCCCTGTTGGTTGGGCAGCTCTCAGAGTGACCAGAGTTATCGCTTTCGGGTCGCGGTCGCGCGGGCGCCGCGCGCGCGTCCTGCGGCCGCTCTGCTGGCTGCGGCTGCAGCGCGGGGACCATGAGGCCCCAGTCTGCGGCCTGGTCGCCTGCGGCACCTTCGAGGCAGTCAGGGTGCGTCTGTCTTTCCCTAGGTCCAGGGGACCAGTTGTAAACGGCAGTGCCGGGCTTGAGCAGAACCCACCGTCCTTGGCCTGCGGGTGGGTGGCTCCCGGTAGGTGCGGTCCAGGCCCTTTAACGAGCCGCCTCTCCCCCGAGCCCCCAAACCACTCGCCCCCACCTGTCCCCCCACGCTGCCTACAAACCCCAGCCCGCTCCCGCCGCACCTCACTGGCCACCTCCCCCCCAACACACCCTCCTCCGCCCCGCCCCTCCCCCACTACTTCCCACACACTCTGGGCCGCTGTGAGGACCCAGCAGGGGAGTTTCAACAATGCTGTGACCCCAAGCAGGACGTCCTAATTCAGTTCAGGGCAGATATTTTAAATCAATTATCCTAGCGTTAAAAAGGAAGGAGAAGGAGAGAGAGCCAGAGGCCCCAGCAGCCCTGTGGAGCATGCCTTTGACAGGACCCACGGCATTTGTGGTCTTCCTGGGAGGGAATTCGGCCGGGAAGAGGCCATAAATGAGACAGACACACGTTGGATGACCAACATAAACAGCAACAGATCAGGTTACAGGCCTTCGGTTCGCTTCCAATTACATAGTTTAAGTGAAAAAATCAGGTCTAATTTTTATCTCCAAGGAAGACTGGCTTGAGTATTTCCATTTCTAAAGACCAGTTCCTGCTGTTGTCTCATTAGCATTTGGGCCTGCCCCCCCCTCGCCCTCCCTCCCCCTCCCTCCCCCGATCTCTCTCCTGGGCCTGATCTCTGCCAGGGGCAGAAAAGAAAACAGCGAATTATTACAAAAACATCCCCGGTTTGGAGCAGAAGCAGAAGCTCCGATACACTCGATTTTGACATCAATTAAGTGTATAACCAGACATGTGCACGTGGCTTTGGAGGGTCTCGACTCGCCCAGGGTGCATCTCCAGAAAGGGCTGCCAGGCTCTTCCCTCTGCCTCTAGCTCGGCGCTGCTGATTCTGAAGACAGCTTCTTCTCCGAGTGTATTTATCCCCCAGCAATTACACTCCTCCACTGAAATCTGAATTCTCCGTACTGCTGCCTGCTACTAATAAAACCCGTCTACCTTGCACTATTAAACAGTCGAATCGCCCTACATGCCGTTTTTATTAGTAGTGACTGTAGCAAATTAAAATGCCTACGCAGAGACATTAAAACTTAACGCTCTGCATTGTTATTGGGATATATAAACTCCGTTTCGCTTTAAAGCTCTCTGATTTTTTTAAAATCACTTTCCCTTTTCGTAGATTAAAGTTGGCTGGGTCTTCTTTTTAAAAACTCAATCGAAAGAACAGGCTGCATGTGTCGAGGCTCGACGCGGTGGCTGGGAGCGCGGCCGCCTGCGACGGTGGCCTGGATTCGCTGGAACTGCGTCTCGGGTCACCGCGGGGAGCGCTCGGCTGCGCCCCGGGCCGCAAGGCCGCCTCTCTCCGAGAGCAGGGACCTAGATGTTTCGCTCACGGGCGTGGAGGGCGTTCAGGCCTGTGGAGCGTCTGCGTCCGGACGTACACTTGGCTTCTGTGGCTTTCAGTTGCCCTCCGAGCTGGATTTAAAGAGAAGGGCCGGCACGCAGGGCCAACCGGGTAAGTGCCCGGAAAGCGCGCTCACACGGAACCATTAACCTGGGCAGTGAGCGTTCAGGTTTACGGTGGATCCCCTCCCCCCTTTGCCCCAGGTATGCATTCAAAAAAAAAAAAAAAGAAAGAAAAACCGGGGGTGGTGATGGTTAGCACTGTCACATTTCTGTTTCTTGTCCCAACAGTGGCCGATGCCTTTGGAACAAGTCGGCGTGGACATGCACGTTTCAAGAAGCTGTGGTTTCCTGGAGGCCAAGCTCTGGGAAACGGCAGAAACGCTCGCGGGCTTGGGCTCCGGGCCCTTCCCGGAAAGCGGCGGCGGCGCAGACCGTGGCGCCCTCCACCTCCGTCCTGGGGCTCCCGGGAGCCGGGCAGGCTGAGCGGCGACGCGGCCCGAAGTCGTGCGCGCGGGCGGCGAGGGGGCGCTGTGGCCCGCGGCTGCCGCCTCGTCCCCGCCGCGGTGGCCCCGGCGCTGTCCCCGGCCACCGACGGGCGGCGGGAGTCCCGGACCTGCCTCCTCCCACGTCGGTTTGATTCGGGGAAGAAGGACAATAACACTGGAGCATTTCAATAAAACCTGAGCCTCACTCGACCTTTCTCTCGTTCCGCCTTCTGCCCTGTCTTCCGGGGAGTTTGTAAGAGTTTGGTGGGAAAATAGGTGCCATTGTGGAGCGTGTAAATTTGGAGGGGGGTCAGTTAAGATTAAAGAGACACATTTTACGTGGTTCCCCCGAATAAAGTCACGTGTGAAATGTAAGTCGTTTCAGTGTATAAGGCACATTTCCAGTGTGTTCCTAATCGAGTTCTCTTCCTGTGCCCGCACTTCCTGGCGGGACTGCGGAGCGAGTGACAGCAAGAACCAGGAGAAAGAGCACGAGAGTTCGGTTGTGCGTTTTCCTTTGTTTCTCTTTTCTTTTTTGGAAAACCGAAATACGTCGCTATAAATTGTACAAAATTTAAGTCAAACTGAAACGTAAATGCCTTCCAAGCGGGGTTGAGCCCGGTCACGATTCTGTGGACACTTTGGATTTCCGAGGTTCTCAAACTCTCTTCTGATGCGGCCACGTGTGTCTGGAAAACAAAGTCGTAGGCGAACCCGCGCGAGGCCCAGGGGTCCCTGACGCTCCTGTCCAGGAACCCCGAGCTAGGACGCGGCCCGGGGTTTTCACACGGGCCCGAAAGCCAGGGCCCTGCGGGCAGCGCCGCGGGTGGGCACCCGGGCTGGGGCCCCAGGACGCAGGGAGCTCTCTTCTGCACCTTCTGGGCTCAGCCGGCGACCCGGCTCTCCCACCAGCGGCTCGACCTCGGAGCTCGGACGACTGCGAGGTCTCCTGGCCGCTAACGTGTCCCTCCCGGTTTCCTTTAGTGGCAGCACAGATGCCCCGCCTCCGACGCGCTTCCTGAAGTTTCTCCCGCGCTGCGCCCCGAGAATCCTCCCCTCGCCATTTCTCAGCATCCCGCAGGCTTGGCCTGCGTGCTCCCCTGGCTCTCGGCTCATCACTCCTCCCCGCACGGAACCGCAGACCCTAGAGGCGAGGCGTGCGCGCGGCCCCGCGCCCAGGTCCCCGCCGGCGTCCGAGTCCCGGGCCTGGAGCGCCGAGCGGGAACTGGATGGCGGGTGCGGGGGGGGAGGGGCGCGGGCCGGGTACGGGATGAGGGATCCGAGTTACCGGAGACCCGTTTCCGGAGCAGCGAAGACCCGAGCGCCCTCGTCCTGCAATCGGCGGCTCCCTGGAAGGAGAAGTGTTCGGGAGTCCTCAGCCCTCCACGTTCACGGCGTGGACTCGCACACACGTGCGCGCGCACACGCGCGCTGCCCGGGGAGGTCCGCGCGCCGCGGGAGCTGCTCTGGGCAAGTGGAAAGAGATGAGTTGTCAGTTTGTTCTTTTCACTTTTCTTTAAGTGTTTCTGCAAGACAGTCGTTGGAAGAACTTAGTTCACCTCCATCCCCCACCTCTCCCCACCCCACCCTCAGTTCCTCCGGCAGCTACTCCATCACTCGCTTCGCATTCTCCGTTTTACACTCCGGAGCGCACCGTGGGACGTGAGTGCGGGTGTGAGCGCGCCCAGGGGGCTGCAGAGACCGCGCGAGTCGCTCCGACCGGCCGGAGCAGGTAGGATCCTCGCTCGCAAGAAAACATGGGAGGAGAAGGAAGTGTGTTTTGACAATTGCTTTCATCAGAGAAGCGAAGCTGTATAGGGCGTTTGTCTGGGGCCACGCTTCATATCCTTTTGCTAACTCTCGGTTTGTGCACCCAAATGGCTCGCCCAGACCACGATTCGGCGACGCGTAGTCAGGCGCACACACCAGCCCTCCCCAAGCTCTCCCACACACTCTGACACAGCTGGGTTGCAGAGCCAGGGGTAAGGGAGGATTTTTTTTTTTTTTTTTTTAATTCTGGAGGGAATGCAGAAAGAAAAGTTTGATACATTTGATTGCATTAAAAGTAAAAACTTCAGTTGGATAGAAAATAAATTGCTGACACCAACCAGGGAGAAGATATTTGCAGCCCACCTAAACGGCAAAGACTGCTCTGCAGAATCAGGAAGGGTTCCCAAGGTCAACGGGTGAAGGCAAGCCACCCAGTGGAGAAATGGGTCAGGGATGCGGGCAGAGACCCTCCACACAGAGGAGACCTAAGAGCCAAGTTCGCAGAGGCTCACAGTCACTCTTGACAGGGAAATCATACAGTGTATAAGATGCCACTTTACGCCCACTGGATGTCACCAAACGAGGCCCAGGGTGTGCAGAGACAGGGCACTCACACTCCCTGCCATGCTAGTTGAAATGGCTACAAAGGAATCAGGGAGACATTTGGCCACATCTGAAAGAGCAGGAGATGCCCACTCCCTATCACCCTTGGATGCCTTGCCTTATCGTCCACCACAAGAAAAATGCCAGGCAGGGGCACGGAGGGCCCAGCACAGCCCTTGCAGCATTGTTTGCAAAGTGCAGGGCTGGAAACGTCCTAAATGGCAGGAGAGGCCTGGATACAGAGTCTGTGGCATATTCCATGGAACAGAATGTTCCCCAGGGATGAAAGTGAGTAAGATAGGTCTGCTGGTATCAACATGAGTGAGTCCTGAGAATACAGAGTTGAGCGGGGAAAATAATAATAATTTTTTTTAAAAGGATACAGACAACTTGATGCCCATGACAGAATTTGACAAGACCCAGCAATATGTGTGCTATTTACACATGGGGGTGGGGAGTGCAGTAATGCTGTGGGGAGGAAGGTCTCCCCTCCGCTCCAGGCCCACTGAGTGCCTGGGAAGGGGGGTGAGGGGACTCCACTGTGTTAGTCATGTTTTATTTCTGAAAAATACATCTGCTGCAAACGTCACAAAAGATTATTAACTTGGAATGATGGTTACGTGGGATTCTATTACTCTGTACATTCCTACCATGTGAAATATTTTACACTTTGAAAATTAAAAGAAAAATATGTGTTATCATTTAAAAAGAAGAGTCATAGCACAGAAGTATAGTGAACTAATTTAGGAGAGCTTTCTTTAAAAAAACACAAAAAAACAGGTTCTCAAAAATTTGCATTTTTGTTTCTTTCTTCCTCTCTTCATCCCCCTACCCTTCAAAATATAAAGGTAAACAAAGTCTTGGATTTGCAGTTTAGACCTTTGAACGGACTGTCACCCATGTGTCTTTGGGCCATCGTCCAGAGCATGGCAGGTAGAGAGGGGCTTCCTGGGCAGGGCGCTCCCTACAGGACCCTGGGCCCCTCGTCTGGGACCTGCAGGTTAGCAGCTCACCCCATGGCCACTTGCTCTGCTCAGGGCCGAGGCACCGTCACAGAGGGCTCTGGAGGGGAAGGACAGCGTTGCTGCCACCGGCCACCTGCACGCGTCTATGGGGAGAGAGATGCCTTTGCCCTGGATGGAATTCTGCATCTTCTCTCTACACACAGTACATGTATTTGAGAAAATTAAAGTTACGATTAGAGAGAAGGGCTGTGGAAGACAGAAAGATGGGGGGATGGCCAAGGGGGAGGGCAGAGTGTAGCCTAGAAAGGAAAGCAGAAGAGAGGCTGGGGCAGGGTAGGAAGACTCCAGGCCCCGGCAGGCCCTCACCCCCCACACACCCCTCACTCCCAGAATACAACTCTGTGCCTTTCTGGCAATTAAGCTGCTTCTAGAAACAATTCTCTCTGCTCTCATTCTCTCCATTGCAGCTAGACGGATTGGATCTTGCACACACATTTGCGGAGAGGCCTTGCTCAGGCAGAGAGGCCGGCAGCTTGGCCCCGGCAGTGATTACAGAGGCCTCCACGTTCCATTCTATTCCCCAACCTGCTCAGAGCCAGGCTAGGAAAGGGTGCTGCTTCCTGGGAATCCCCACAATTCCAAAGGCTCCCCTGCGTCCACCACCGGGTGGAAGGCCCTTGCGGCTTACTTCCACTGGCAGGCAGCCCTCGGGCTGGCTGCCCCCTTGCTCTCGGCTCGGGCCCCCTGGCCTGCTGACCCTTCTTCCTGCAGCTACACCCCCTCGCACATCAGCCTGTACACGTTGCTTCCCCCGAGAGCATCCTGCCCACGGGGCTCCTTCATCCCTCTGCCTCGGGGCTCTGTGGCAGCCGCAGCCAGAGCTGTTGCTGGTGTCCGGGTGTGAAGGTTCTCTGACCTCAGTGATGCCTCTGCCTTCAGGCCTGGCAAATCGTGGGAGCTAGACAAGTATTGATTGAATGAATGAAAGAATGAGTGGATGGCTTGCTCTTGGTTATTCACCTTTACTTCTAAAAGGTACAGCAGGGTGTTGAGGGAAAGAAACAAAAAAAATCACAGGGACACTTGCTTACATTTTACCCCCGCTTCCCTCCTTGGAGATTCCTCTGCACCTGAGTGTCATGGACACTCGTAATCCAGGCAGATCCGATCACGCCTCAGGAGCCCTGCTCTCCAGTGTAAAGCACGGTTGATTTGGGATGTTAAATTTTAGGGCCCAATGGAAATACGCACTTAAAATAACATTTAATTTTAAAAATAAATTCCTGAGTTAGCAATCAGCCCCAAACCTTGCATTCCTTGAGGAAAGTGAGCGTGCATTTTTATTTTTGCATCTCAAATGACCTGTTCCCAGCACACAGACATTTGGGAAAAAGGAAATTTGACCAAAAGCAAACTGGACTTTTATGATATTTTTAGTGAAAAATTCAGTGAGAACAAGTGTTTAAAGCACTACTTAGATCTGAGCAAGGGTTTTGTAGATACAATCTTATTGTAAAACTTATTTTTAATGGCACAAACCTTACATACGATAGCTAAAACAATTTTGACAAAGAAGAATAAAGTGGGACGAATCAGTCTACCGGATATCAAGACATGACATCATTGGAACAGAAAAGGCAATCCAGAAACAAACCCAGATGAATATTCCTGACGTATTTTGACAAAGGTGCAAAGCATTTCAGCAAATGGTGTCGGAGCAATTGGACATCCATAAATCACACACACACACACACACACACACACACAAACTCCAACCCAGTCTCATATCTTATACAAAAATTAACTAAACATGGATCACAGACTTAACTGTCAAATTATGAAACTTTTAGAAAAATAGAGGAGAAAATCTTCAAGATTTAGAGCAAGGCAAAGAATTTGTAGACTGGACACCAAAAGCACAATCTATAAAAGGAAAATTTGATACGTTGGGCTTCATCCAATTTAAAACTTTTGTTCTCTGAAAGAATGAAAAGGTAAGTTGCAGACAGAAAATATTGGGTTGGCCAAAAAGTTTGTTCGGTTGTAAGTAAAAAAAGAAGACACATTTTTCATTTTCACCAGAAATTTTATTCAACAATGTACTCACTAACTGAACAAACTTTTTGGCCAAACCATATATCCGACAAAGGACTAGTATCTAGAATATATAAAGAATACTCAAAGCAAAATAGTAAACTAAAACAATAAAAAACAGTCCAATTAAAATTTAGTCAAAAGAAATTTCACCAAAAAGGATATATAGATGGCAAATAAGCATATGAAGGATGCTCAACGTCATTAGCCATCAAGGAAATGCAAACTAAAACCACAGTGAAATATATGCACCTATCAGAATGGCTAAAATGAAAAAAATAACATAGAGATAACATCAACGTCTGGTGAGAATGCAGAGAAACAAGATCATTCATCCAGTGCTGGTGGGAATATAACATGGTAAATCCACTCTGGAAACTAGTTTGACAGTTTCTTATAAAACTAAACTTGCAGCTACCATGAAGTCTAGAGATTGCATTCTTGGGCATCATTCCCAGAGAAACAGAAACTTATGTTCACACAAACCCTGTACACGGATGTTCATAGCAGCTTTATGTATAATAGACAGAAACTGGAATCGGCCCAGATGTCCTTCAGTAGGTAGAACGAACTAATGCTCAACCGTATGCAGGAGTGAGTTATTGGTCCACACAAGAACTCTCATGAATCTCCAGAGAATGAGGCCGAAGGACAAAAGCCAGTGCCAAAGGTTATACACTGCGTGATTCCACCAGGAGAACATTTTGAAATTACAAAAGTTGAGAAATGGAGAACAGTTTGGTGGTTGCCAGGTAGGAGAGACAAAGTGAGGGAGTTAGGAAGTAAGAGGGAGGGGGCGTGTTTACAAAAGGGAACAGGAAGGAACCTTGTGGTGATAAGGGTCAGTACCTTGACTGTGTGTGTCTTCAGAGACATTCAGGGCATGAGGGCTGGAGAAGATGTGGGGCCCACATTATATGATGCCCCCTCTGAGCACAGGAAGGCAGGGCACGTGACAAGGGGACGGTAGAGGAAGCATTCTCCTGGAGATGCAAAGCCAGGAACTGCCTTCTATATTTTTTGACTTTTATAAATATTTGGTGATTTTTTAAAGTTATATATGGTCGGGGGAGGGATAAATTGGAAGTTTAGGATTAACAAATCTATTATATATGTATAATAGATAAACAACAAGGACATACTGTATACCACAGGGAACTATATACAATACCTTATAATAACCTATAATGGAAAAGAATCTGAAAAAGAATACATATATATGTGTGTATATATATATATATATACACAATAGAATCACTGTGCTGTACACCTGAAACCAACAAAACATTGTAACTCAACTATACTTGAATTTTTAAAAATTATATACAAATATGATGAATTGGGTGTATACTGTAATGGGATGAGAAGAAGAGCATGTTTTTATATTTATCTTTTGAAATCTCTGACTTTTCTAGATTTTTACATTAGTCTGAGAAAAAATATATATTATATATAGAGATCCTGAATTATGGTAGATACTAAATTATATCTGAAATAAGCACACATATATTTCAACTCATATTTAATGTTAATGTTTCTTTATATCTCTCCTCATATATTGAAAGTCTTGTTTCTTTCACCAATGTATATTTATTGATTTATTCTGAAATATACATAAAGTTTCAAAACCATAAATATCAACATTACTACTAACAATAAATCACTCAGTACAGTTTTTTTTTTTCTTTGTAAATCATTTTGCATATAGAACATATCACAATTGGGATCCACAAAACAGTATTCAAAATTACTTGAAGATAGTATTTTATCTGTTATCAATTTTACACAAAGATTTATTTTTTTCCTACCTAAATTAATTTTAGGACTTTTCCTCTTTTTGACTGAATTTTTGTAATTCAATAACTTCCATGGTTAAGAGTCACGGGAATTGTGCTCAGCAGTCTTGGCCCCTTTGTCTCCCCCGTTTTCCATCTCTCCTGCCCTCCAGCTGACCGTCTCTGCCCTCATTAACTTCTACAAGTCTTCCCAGCATTTCTTTTTGCAAATGTGAGCAAATACATGCACACGTTCATGACCATAAGTCAATAAACCCTCTCCCTTTCTTTCTCAGGTTACATACCTCCTTCCCAAACTTGCTGTGTTTTCTTAACAATAACTCAAGTAGATCACTACGAATTACTTTCTACAGAATTTTCCCTTTTTTCCCAAAAGTACCTGAGTAATATTGCCTTCAAGGGTGCATCATAGTTATTCAACCAGACCCTGAGTGAAGGGCCTTTGTGCTGGTTATAAGCTTGTACTTTATTAATAGTGCTGCGATCGGCAGCTTTCTTACAGGCTCTTGCTGGGGAAGGCGCAGCTTCAGCCTGGAACCTAAAAAAAGGGATGTCTGGGCCGTAGGGTGACTAAATGTGTGGTTTTAGCTGGAATTGCCAAATTTCTGTTCTGTTTTGTACTCCAAATATCAGTATAAGAGACTGCACGTTTCTTCACATCCCAACCAGTGTAGACTGTTTAAAGAAACTCGGAATGTTGCCTGATCTGATATGTGAAAAGTGAGTAATAAATTCTTCTTTCGATGGCATTAACCTCTCAATATTGGAACTCAGTCACCTCCCTGAGGTAAAATCCCACACGTATGTTTCAGAACAAAGTGGCATTTCATTATGGTTTAATGTGAATTTTCCAAATAACTAATGATGCTGATCATCCTTGCACGTGCTTGTTGGCCATCCATATACCTTATTTTCTGAAGTGGCTGTACAATTCTTGTGGTCATTTTTAAAATGCATTGTTTTTCTTCTAATTTTTGCATTATAAGAGTTCTTTATATATTCTGGACACAAGTCCTTTTTCAGATATAGGTTTTGCAGATATTTTCTCCCAAACTGTGGCTTGCATTTTCATTTTTTTTATTCTATTAATGGAGTTTTTCAACAAGCAAAACTTCCCATTTTGATAAAATTCAATTTTCAGAAATCATTCTTTTTGCCTTGTGGGATGTGTATGTGTGTTGTGTGTCCTTTTAAAGAAATATATGCCTGATCCAAGGTCATGAAGATTTTCTCCTATGTAATTTTTGCAACTGTTATGATTTTAGCTCTTACATTTACCTATTATGATTCATTTTGGAGTAATTTTGTGTGTGGTATGTAGTAAGAGTCAACATTATTTTTTTCCCCATCTAGTACATAGTTGTTTCAGTGCCACTTATTGAAGACTATACTTAACCCAGTGAATTATCTTGTCACTTTTGCCAAAAAATACAGTTGCCCATTTGAGTGTGGGTGTATTTCTGGCTTCTCAACAATGTCCCATTGAGATCTGTCTATCCTTAGCTCAATACCATATTGTTTTGTTTTTATCTCTTTACAGAAAGTCTTAAATTTGAAGTTAAAAGCATAAGTCCTTTAACTTTAATTTTCTTTCATAAAATTGTTTTGGAACTTCTAAGTCCTTTATATTACCATGTAAATTTTGAATTAGTTCCTCAATTTCTACAAAAAGACCCATGGGGTTTGATTGGGATTTAATTGATAATATAGATCAAGTCGTGGAAAACCGCTCTCTTAAAAAATATTGACTCATTCAATCCGTAAATATACTCTACCGTTCCTTTTATTTAGGCCTTTAAAAATTTTCTCAGGAATGTTTTATAATTTTTAGGGTAGAAATTTTGAACAACATTTATTAAAGTTATTACTAAGCATTTTATTTATTTATTTAAGCCATTGGGAATGCCTTTGTGTGACATATTTTGACATTGTTTATATAGAAGTACAAGTAATTTTTGTATATTGACCAGGTGTTCTGCAATCTTGCTAACTTTGGCTATTGGTTGTATTAGCTTTCTGTAGATTTGTAAAATTTTCTGTATAAATGATTATGTCTTTTGTGAATAAAGTTTTATTCCAAACTTTCCCGTTTGCTTGCTGTCTCCTTCGTTGTCTGCCTTCCTTGCACTAGCCAGACTCTCTGGTGTGATGCAACAGAAGTGTGAGGGAGGCATCCTTGCCCTCACCTGAGTTGGGAAGGTCAGTCTGTCTTCACTAAGCATGGTGCTGCTGTAAGTTTTGAAGATGTCCTTAAGTTTGGAAGATTTCCCTTTTTTCCTAGGTTGCTATGAGTTTTTAATCATGGATGGGGGTTGTACTTTCTTGAAACTTATTTTTCTGTATCTATTGAATAAACATATTTTTTTAATTTAATTCTATTAATATAGTATGTTACATTAATTGACTTTCAAATGTCAAACCAACCTTGCATTAGTGAGATGAACTTCACTTGGTCATTGGTACATTATCATTTTACAGGCCTGTGCGTCTCATGATATAGAAACAAAAATCTTCAAATATGTTAAGGAATCGAGTCCAGCAACTTATCAGAGGATGACAGATCATGCACAAATGGGGTTTATCTCAGGAATTTAAGATTGACTCAACTTGGCAAAATCAACCAATGTAATTCATCGTATTAACAAGATAAAGGAGAAAGATGATATGATTATTTCAATAAATGCAGAAACAACTTTTGACAAAACTTACAATTCCTTTATTAACAACACTCAGAAAACTATGGGTAGAATGAAAAATTTTCAAACTGACAAAGGATATCAGCATACACCTAAAGCTGACACCACTGTTAATCATGAAAGATTGCATGCTCTCTACGATTGGGAGCAAGATGAAGGTGTCCACTTCTTTTTTTTTTTTTTTTTTTTTCTGAATATTTTTGTAGTATTAAGCCATGGTTGAGAGTCTTAATTTGCTACTTTTTGTAATTAGTAGCAAATTAAGGTGTCCACTTCTATTCAACATCATATTCACAGTCTTAACCATGGTAATAAGACAATATGTAAATAACAAACAAACAAGAAATAAGACAGAATTTGGAAAGGTTTCCTAGACAACACAATTGCCTATGCAAAACAAAATACCTATTAGAATTACTATGTGAATTTAACAAGGTTACAAAACATAAAGTCCACATTAATGTCAATCAGTTGTATTTCCACACAGTGGTGACAAATAATAAGAAAATTTAATTTTTAAAATTCCATTTATAGTATTGTTGAAATATTAAACAAATAGAAATAAACTAAATCAAATGTAAAACATACAAATTCTACATGGAAAATGACAACGTAGTACTCAGAGCAATTAAACGATATATAAATAAAATGAGAGATATAACATAGTCATGGATTGAAAAACTCCATATCGTGAAGACATTCATTCTGCCCAAATTGATATGTAAATTGAGTACAGTGCCAATCAAAACCTCAATAGGAATTTTTGTAAAAACTGATGGTTGATTCTAAAGCTTATTTAGAATTTCAAAGGACAATAGTCAAGCAATTTTGAAGAAGAAGAACCAGACTGGAGAGCTTCTGCTACTTGATTTCAAGCTTTATTATAAAGTTACAGTAATTAAGACAGCTTGCTATTGGTGAAAAGATGGACACATAGATCAACAGAACAGAATAGAGAGCTGAGAAATAGCTGTACACATTTGTGATTACTTAATATTGACAAAAATGCCCTGGTGTTAGAACAACTCAACATCCATATGAGAAAAAAAAATAATTGCTACCTAACACCATATACAAAATTATTTTGAAATGGATCATAGACCTAAATGCAAAGGCTAAAACATAGGAGTAAACTTTTACAATTTGGAGGTATTCCTTAGAGAGGACACACATAAGAATACCCTTAAAAGAGAAGGGGTGAGGGGCTTCCCTGGTGGCGCAGTGGTTGAGAATCTGCCTGCCAATGCAGGGGACACAGGTTCGAGCCCTGGTCCGGGAAGATGCCACATGCCACAGAGCAACTAAGTCCATGAGCCACAACTGCTTAGCCTGCGCTCTAGAGCCCACGAGCCACAACTACTGAAGCCTGCGTGCCTAGAGCCCATGCTCCACAGCAAGAGAAGCCACTGCAATGAGAAGCCTGTGCACCACAACAAAGAATAACCCCCGCTCACCACAACTAGAGAAAGCCTGTGCACAGCAACGAAGACCCAACGCAGCCTAAAATAAAATAAAGAAATTTTTAAAAATGAGAGAGAAAAGGGATAAATTGGACTTCATAAAATTCTCTTTAAGTGACCAAGACGATAAAATAAAAAGGCAAGCCACAGTGTATATTGTTGTCTGTGACATATTATATATAGCATATTTTTTGACAAAACACTTGCATATGTAAACACATCTTACATTTCAATAAGATGAGGAGTCTAATAAAAAGTGGGTAAATTCTTGAAAAGACACTTGTCAAAAAAGATATAATTTCAAAAATGGTCAACACCAGCAGTCATAAGAGAAATGCAAACAAATCCCAGTGAGGTTCTACTACTCACCTTCTAGAATGAGGCTAAAATTAAGGAGACTGACAATATCAGGTGTTGTTGATGAGGGAGAGCACCTGAGATTCTAAATCATTCCTGGTGGAAATGTAAAACTGGGCTAGCACTTCAGAAAACCATCTGGGCCGTCTGATATGAGCCTCAACATACTCTTATCACGTGCCCAAGAAATTCTACTCTTAGGTCTGCCCAAGAGAAAAGAGAATGAGTGTCCTGCCAACCATTTGACCCCCATGTTTATTGTAGTATCATTTATCATAGCCCCAAACTGGGGACAACCCAAATAGTCATCATCAGGAGAGTTAGACTGTGGCCCACAGTGCACAGGTGACCTGTCTCATCACCATCAACCCTGGGCGACTCTGCAACATGTATTCTTGAGGTGTTCAGGCTCCCCATCTTCTGCTTCGCCCTCCACACCTGACCAGACACTGTACCTACCCAGGGACCTTCTGTCCTCATGCCCGAGGGTGTAAGAGAATCTGAAGTCATGTTTGACTTATCTTCCTTTTTCTCTTAATTAGTTAGTTAGTTAAATATGCCAACAAATACTTTTGGAAAACGGTTATGGGAGGAACTGAGGACCCACCAAATTCATATGTGGAAGTCCCAACCCCCAGTGCCTCCAAATGTGACCGTGTGTGGAGATACAGTCTTTAAAGAGGTTATTAAGGTGAAGTGAGGTCATTGGAGCGAGCCCGGCTGCCGTTATGAGTGGTGTCCTCGGAAGAAGAAGAGATTAGGACACAGACACACACACACAGAGACGACCATGTGAGGACATAGGGAGGAGATGGACTTCTACACGCCCAGGAGAGAGGCCTCAGAGGGAAGCAGCCCTGTGGACACCCTGATCTTGGACTTCCGACCTCCAGAAAGATGCAAAAATAAATTCCGGTTGTTTAAGCCGCTCAGTCTTGGTACTTTGTTAGGGCAGCCGGAGCAGATGATACAAACACCTGTGAAGTAAGAGCCACTAGGTCCACCTTCGTGAATGCCATTATGAGTATGGAAAAAAAAGAGGTGTGGTCGCATGGGGTTTATTCTCAGCTGGGGGTGAGGATGGAAATTCACTCATTCCCCAGCGGCCATGCCCACATGAGCCTCCTACTGCCTTTCCTGACTGTGACCCCTCTCTTCCGCCTGGTTTGCAGCAATCTCCCTCTTGCTACCCTCGACCCTACCATCAAGTTAAGGGAGCATGTGATTTGCCACTTACACTTCCCAGATGACTCGTCCCTGGAGATGGGGCTCAATAGAATAGAAGTCACGGTGTCCAACTGGCAGACTACTAGCAGACTGGGAGGTGAGGCAAGCAGCCCCTACACTCCCCAGGCACCACCACTTGCCAGGGGCTGATGCAGACACCGAAGGCCACAGCGGCCCCCCCCAAACTTTGTGCAGATTGGGTGAGAAGGGGCTGTCAGTGAGATCTAATGCTATTCCCTTTGGGAATTCGTTCCTGTGTTCACAGAAGAGGGAACCAAAGCTGGAATGAACAGTGGCACCGGAGTGTTCTATTCACTTACGTACACCTTTATTGTGTGCTGACTTTGTACAGAAGAACCCCACACTGTGGGGCAGAGAGAGATTTCAGCAGAGTTTCTTCTTGTACCCATTAGAAGACAGGCAGAGACACGCACGCGAACCTTAACCAGGTTATGTAATATATAAAATGATGCAGAACAGAGAGCGCTGGAATTTCAAAACAGGAGTCTCCTGCCAACATCCGAAGAGACTCCAGCCACCTCACGCAGAATCCCGTGTGGTGACCAACTTTCCCCAATGCATCCCACGTGCTCCAGGGCACAGGCCGGCGTTCAGACTCCGATACCCCCTCATCACTGATGCTCTTCTGGTTTCTCTCATTGTCTCTCAAGTTTGCTGAAGGATATTTTCATCTTTCTAGGGCTTAGAGTGTGCTTTCATTCTCATTTTTAAAAGTATTACAGTTTTGGGAATTCCCTGGCGGTCCAGTGGTTAAGACTCCGAGCTTCCACTGCAGGGGGAGCGGGTTCGATCTCTGGTCAGGGAACTAAGATCCTGCGTGCCACAGTGTGGCCAAAAAAAAAGTATTACAGTTTTGTTTCCAATGAGCTTCCCCTTCACCTGTATCCATTTCCAACATATTTTTTGTTTGCTTGTTTTGGTTTTGTTTTTCCATCTTCATTCCAATCTTTATTTCTTAATATATCATGATAATCTAAAAAAAAAGATAAACATTTTTATCTTGTGCTTTTAGTTCATATTCAGACAAAATTAGTGCTGTTTTAGCAACGCAAATTTCACATTAATATGATACATTCCATTGGCTGAGGCTTCCATGTATTTTGTTGGTTTGATAAAAGCCCTTTTCAAAAGGCATAAGAAGGTACAAAGAAAAAGACAAAAAAGGTAGCTGAGTTTTAGGAATTAGTGTGATTATTGGTAATGCAAAAACGTCCAAAAACCTGAAACAAATACTGAATCTTCAGTTCTAAACCGCAGCTTAAGCAAGCAAGCAAGTGACAGCAAATCAAAGGAAACTTGATTTACTCATGAAAAAATTAAGAAAATCCAACGTGGTTTTAATCAACTGTGAGGTAATCACGGTTTCTCACCTGTGCCTCCATCGCCTTTGCTGTTGGACCGAATAACATTTCCTGGGCCGTGTGTGTCAGGTGGCTGGTCTTCTCCACCAACTTGGATTTCCAGGCTTGCGCTCTAAGGGTAGAATGAGGACTGGGGTCTCTACCTGATGGATCTCCTGTAGGTCTTTGCTGGCAGATGTAGAGATATCCATGTGTAAGGCATCCCTGAATCCCATGGGCACAAAGCTGGGGCTTGTCTCTGTGGTCAAGTCCCGTCAGTTCTCATGGCAGGACAGGTGCAGACCTGGTAAACAACAGGTTAGAGAGGGACCAGGTACAGGGTCTGCGGGGCCGGGCTGGGCCCAGGCCCCAGGAGGTGTCTGCTGTTGAGGAGACACGTACCTGAGATGACTTTGCCGGGAGAATCCACTGAATCCATCTGTTTTCTTAGGTGGTGGGAAGTGCTGGGGAGAACAGGACAACAGGGCAAGCGAGCAGGGGGCTATTTTGTCAGAGGCCATGAGAGGTCACGTTGACAAGGGAACCTTTAAGCAGAAACCTGAGGGAAGCAAGAGAGAGCTTCCCGAAAGTGTGAGGAGGTGGGCATATCCAGGGACTGTGGGCACAGACTTCCAGTCTCACAGGGAACAGAACGGAATTCCAGTTGTATTTGTTTCCTGTGGCTGATGTAAAAAATGACCCCCAAAGGGGTGACTTAAAACAGCAGGAATGTATTCCCTCACAGCTCTGGAGGCCAGACCTCTGAAATCAAGCTGTCCCGGGGCCGAGCTCCCTCCTGAGGCCTCTTTCAGCATCTGGTGCCCCAGCCTCTGTCTCTGGGCTCCCGGTGGCCTCACTCCAAGCTCTGCCTCAGTGTTCGGTGGCCTTCCACCCTGTCTCCCCTTCTTAGAAGGACATCCATCTTGGACTTAGGCCCTCCCAATCTGGGCCGATGCTTGCCTCAATCACATCTGCAAAGACCCTATTTCTAAAGAAGGTCACATTGGCATCTTTTCTAGGGGGTCGGGGGAGCACAGTCCAACCACCACACGTGTACGAACTACAGACTCCAGGAGGGATTCAGAATCAATGCAGAGAACACCTAGGACTGCGCTCTGACGAGAGCTGCGGCCCCCAGGCAGGTAGACTCTGGTGGCGTCTGGGGGACAAGACGTTCACACTGAGAACAAAGCAGCCCTGGTTCGCTGGGGGAGGGGCAGGGGAGCCCCGCGGACGGGTCGGCAGGTCAGCCGCGCAGGTCGGCGCTTTCCCCCTACTCTTCCCCATATCTCTCTGCTGAGCCAGTCCTCCACCTTCGGTGTCCAGGGTCCCTGTACCACCCGATGGCCGCCCCAGCTAAACTCTCACCTCGCCAGCGCTCCCCTCGGGCTGAGGACCATTTCCTGCCTTTCCCTCTTCCCGCCCCCGGTTCCTCAGGCCGAGGCCCAGCTGGCAGGGGTGCAGCCCTCCTTTCTGGAGCGCCCGCCGATGGCACCGTCTAAATTCGGGGCACGCTCTAGTTTGTGTTTCGGGGGGCCTTCTTCCGTGTTGCCCCGGCCCAGGCCCGCCCTCGCCCCTCGCGGAGCCCGCTGCCTCTTCCGATTTGGGAACGTGCCCTGCGGTCCCACACACCCCCGTGCAGGTGAGAGGCCCTCCGGAACACAACTGGTTCGACCAGTTTCCACACCAGACTCTCCACCACCTGCAGGAAGCCTTGGCCACTCCGGGGGACAAACCGGTTTCAAGGCCGGCGCCACCCCGCGCCCCGAGGTGCATCCCCCCGCAGAGGCCGGTCCAGCTCTGCATCTGCGCTCCCGGGATGCTGGCCTCGAGGTTCATCCAGCCCAGAGCTCCCCCGCCTGCCCAGACCCACGCAGGGGACCGGCTCCTGCCTCCAGTGGGACCCTCCCGGCCTTTATTGAAGCGGGGAGGGGTGGGAAGACGAGGGGGAGAGCCTCAAGTTATCTGCTTCAAGATAAAGGCAACTTGAGACTTAGAGCTGGACCTTCCATTGCCCCCCACTTTCGTCCCCAGGGGGCGGCTTCCTCACGCCTGCTATCCCTCCCTCCCGGGCCTGCTTCCCCATCAGGAGGAAACGCTGAGGGATGCCCCCTCGTTCTTAGGAAGGGCAGTGGGACCACTGTTTTTATAAGTCGGCTTCTGCCAACAGCCTACTGTCAATCTTAAGTTTCTTAAGTTTTTGTGCCGACAAAAATAGTTTTCTAAGAGGAATTCTTGAACCAGCTGTCAACTAGTGCCTTTTATGTGGCCAAATATATATATGTATTAATTGAAATTTTGCATATATAATATATACGTATATTTGTGTATTATCTGTGTACAAGTTGTATAGATATACATTTTCAACAAAGAAAAATAAATGTTTATAAAATTCATAGAAAATCTATTAAAAATGCAGGTTTGGGCTGCACAATTATTTCATAATTCCCCAAATAAAAAATATCCAGGCAACAATAATATCATAAATTAACAACAAAATGACCCCCAAATAGTCTACTTGGGATTAAACAACATTAACAATGACAGCAAGAAAAAGCTCAAGCTATCTGCTGAGTGAATGTGAGAATGTATTCATCAAGGTAGAGGGGAAACAGGAATATAGATTTGGGGCACAAATATACATTGATTAAGCTTTTAGGTATTTGGGTTTTTTTAATCACAAGTATGTAGCATCTTATAATTAAAAAAAACAGAGAAGATAGAAAATAGGTCCTCAGTCAAATATATTATGATACAGTCTCATAATGGAATATTAAGTAGATTCTAAAAAAGGACAAAGCAGAAATATATGAAGTAAAATAGGAAGATAGCCACTATAATTTGTTAGATTTTGTGTATGATAAAACAAGTGTGATCTACACATACGTGAGTTAATAAAACCATGGAAAGCTGAATGATATCGGCTTAGTGAGTGGTCATGAATACTTACGCATTATTTGCATGATAACAGTGATGGACTTTTTTGGGCTGATGTAGCAAAAACTTCTGTTCACCTCTTGCTAGCAACTCCCTGCTTCTTATAGAGCCCTGGTGTCCACAGGAGGCAATTTTGAATTGTCATAATGACTGGGAAACTATATACCTTAGTACTCTACAGCACACAAATCACCCCCACCCTAGAAATGCTGTTTTATAATAACAGAACCTTGGTTTCTAGCTGAGCACGTGGTCACCTGGAGCAAAGACTACATTTCCCAGAATTCCTGCAGATAGGTATGGTCATGTGACTTGGGGTTGGCTCTAGCGTGTGAGCAGAAGGGATGCGGCCGGTTCAGCAACCCCTGGAGATGGAGAGCACAGCCCCGCCTTGTTTCCCTTCTTCCCGCGGGAGCACGACCCAGCCACTCAGCACTGGAGCTGTGGGGACACAGTGTCCAAGGGTGAAAGTGCATGGAAAGGGCCCCTTAGGCTCCCACGCCCGCTGGGCCTGGACTGAGCCACATCCCGGCCTCCCTTCAGCCACCGATGCTTTGGTTTCCTGTCTCTCACAGATGAACCAAGCCCGAACAAAAGCGAGTAGAGCTTGGTATTTTATTACACACATTCTAATGAATACGCTCTTCCTATTACCAATTTTAAGATAATTGATAAAGTTAAGCGGCCTGTGTCTGCTGTAAATACCACCACCTGGGTGGCTTTTAGCACAAGAGCAGTGTAGTCTCTCACAGTCTGGAGGCTACACGTCCCAGATCCAGCTGTGGGCAGGGTTGGCGCCTCTGGAGGCTCCAGGGGACGATCAGCTTCGTCCCTCTCTGCCCAGCATCTGGTGGCGCTGGCAACCCTGGGCGGTCCTGGGCTTGTGGCCGACAGGCTCTAATATCTGCCTCTACCTTCACAGGGCCTTGCCCCCGTCTTCTCCGCTACCGTGAAATAAGGGGAGTTGTCTTTGTATTTAGGCCCTGCTTGGGTCATCCAGGATGACCTCTTCTCAGGATTACATCTTCAAAGACCCTTTTCCTAAATAAGGTCTCATTTTTATGTTCTAGGGTTAGGACATGGGCAGATCTTTGGGGGGCCCCTATTAGACCCACCTCAGACCACTGCCTCAATCTCATTCCCTCTCCCCAGGGTCAGTGTGTACAGTCCGGAGCTTTCTCTAAGCACTTCTATACATGTACATGAATCTACTGACGTATCAGGTATATATGTGTGTATATATAGAGAGAGAATATGAGTGAGGACTTCACTAACTTGTGATTAATGAACAGAATATGGCATAAATGATGGACTCTTAATTCTGAGATTAGGGTTACAAGATTGCTGCTTCCATTTTGGGTGCCCTTTCTCTTGTGCTACTCAGATCATACATTCTAGGGGAAAACCGGCTCCAAGTGAAGCAACCTATGAGTAGGCTTGCATCGTGAGGGGCCAAGGCCAGCCAGTAGACATGTTTTTGAGTTGGAAGGGGGTCCTCCATCCCAGTAGGACACTGAGATGGCTACAGCCTCAGCCATCAGCAGCACCACAACCACACCAGAGACTTCGAGCCACTCTCAGATTTCTGAACCACAAAACCGTGAAACAATAAGGGTATACACAATAGATAATATAATAGGTTCTATAGAACATGCTGTGTGTAATCTGTAATTTCTTCTTTTAATAACAGTATCTTTAAGAACCTTTCATATCATCAAATTCCTTGTTATTTATTGACTGCAAAATATTCCACTGTTTTAGATTTTTTACTTATTCTTGAGACAATGTTGGCCATTTATGTTTCCACGATAATTTGTCTAGATTTTAAAATGTGTTTCTGTGAAGTTTTGTTTACCCTCTTCCACCTTGACTTTTGGTTGTTGTGCCTTCCCATTTTTCCTATTCCAATTTATGTAGTTTGGATCTTCTTTCTTCTTTTTTTTAATAGATCTTTATTGGAGTATAATTGCTTCACAATACTGTGTTAGTTTCTGTTGTACAACAAAGTGAATCAGCCATATGCATACATATATCTCCATATCCCCTCCCTCTTTTGTCTCCCTCCCTCCCTCCCTATCCCACCCCTCTAGGCCGTTGCAGAGCACTGAGCTGATCTCCCTGTGCTATGCAGCTGCTTCCCACTAGCTATTTTACATTAGGTAGTGTATATATGTCGATGCTACTCTCACTTCACGCAAGCTTCCCCCCTCCACTGTGTCCTCAAGTCCATTCTCTATGTCTACGTCTTTATTCCTGCCCTGCCACTAGGTTCATTAATACCAGTTTTTTTTTAGATTCCATACATATGCATTAGCATATCGTATTTGTTTTTCCCTTTTCGACTTACTTCACTCTGTATGACAGACTCTAGGTCCATCTACCTCACTACAAATAACTCAGTTTTGTTTCTTTTTATGGCTGAGTAATATTCCATTGTATATCTATGCCACATCTTCTTTATCCATTCATCTGTCGATGGACACTTAGGTTGCCTCCATGTCCTGGCTATTGTAAATAGAGCTGCAAGGAACATTGTGGTACATGACTCTTTTTGAATTATGGTTTTCTCAGGGTGTATGCCCAGTAGTGGTATTGCTGGGTCATATGGTAGTTCTATTTTTAGTTTTTTAAGGAACTTCCATACTGTTCTACATAGTGGTTGTATCAATTTACATTCCCACCAACAGTGCAAGAGGGTTCCCTTTTCTCCACACCCTCTCCAGCATTTATTGTTTCTAGATTTTTTTTTGATAATGGCCATTCTGACTGGTGTTAGGTGATACCTCATTGAAGTTTTGATTTGCATTTATCTAATAATTAGTGATGTTGAGCATTTTTTCATGTGTCTCTTTGCCATCTGTATGTCTTCTTTGGTGAAGTCTACTTAGGTCTTCTGCCCATTTTTTAATTGGATTTTTGTTTTTTTGATATTGAGCTCCATGAGCTGTTTGTATATTTTGGAGATTAATCCTTTGTCTATTGTTTCATTTACAAATATTTTCTCCCATTCTGAGGGTTGTCTTTTTGTCTTGTTTATGGTTTCCTTTGCTGTGCAAAAGATTTCAAGTTTAATTAGGTCCCATTTGTTTATTTTTGTTTTTATTTCCATTACTTTAGGAGGTGGGTCAAAAAAGATCTTGCTGTGGTTTATGTCAAAGAGTGTTTTTCCCATGTGTTCCTCTAAGAGTTTGATAGTGTCTGGCCTTACATTTAGGTCTTTAATCCATTTTGAGTTTATTTTTGTGTATGTTGTTAGGGAGTGTTCTAATTTCATTCTTTTACATGTAGCTGTCCAGTTTTCCCAGCACCACTTATTGAAGAGGCTGTCTTTTCTCCACTGTATATTCTTGACTCCTTTATCAAAGATAAGGTGACCATATGTGCATGGGTTTATCTCTGGGCTTTCTATCCTGTTCCATTGATCTATATTTCTGTTTTTGTGCCAGTACCATGCTGTCTCGATTACTGTAACTTTGTAATAGAGTCTGAAGTCAGGGAGCCTGATTCCTCCAGCTCCAATGTTCTTTCTAAAGATTGCTTTGGCTATTTGGAGTCTTTTGTGTCTCCATACGAATTGTAAAATTTTTTGTTCTAGTTCTGTGAAAAATGCCATTGGTAGTTTGATAGGGATTGCGTTTAATCTGTAGATTGCTTTGGGTAGTATAGTCAGTTTCACAATATTGATTCTTCCAATCCAAGAACGTGGTATATTTTTCCATCTGTTTATGTCATCTTTGATTTCTTTCATCAGTGTTTTATAGTTTTCTGAGTACAAGTCTTTCCCCTCCTTAGGTCTGTTTATTCCTAGGTATTTTATTCTTTTTGTTGCGATGGCAAATGGGATTGTTTCCTTAATTTCTCTTTCTGATTTTTGATTGTTCGGGTATAGGAATGCCAGAGATTTCTGTGCATTAATTTTGTATCCTGCAACTTTACCAAATTCATTAATTACTTCTAGTAGTTTTCTGGTGGCATCTTTAGGATTCTCTATGTATAGTATCATGTCATCTACAAACAGTGACTGTTTTACTTCTTCTTTTCCAATTTGGATTCCTTTTATTTCTTTTTCTTCTCTGATTGCTGTGACTAGGACTTCCAAAACTATGTTGAGTAATAGTGGCAAGAGTGGACATCCTTGTCTTGTTCCTGATCTTAGTGGAAATGCTTTCAGTTTTTCACCATTGAGTATGATGTTTGCTGTGGGTTTGTCAGATATGGCCTTTATTATGTTGAGGTAGGTTAGCTCTATGCCCATTTTCTACAGAGTTTTTACCATAAATGAGTGTTGAATTTTGTCAAAAGTTTTTCTGCATCTATTGAGATGATCATATATATTTTGTTCCTTAATTTGTTAATATGGTGTATCACATTGATTGATTTGCCTATATTGAAGAATCCTTATATCCCTGGGATAAATTCCACTTGATCATGGTGTATGATCCTTTTAATATGTTGTTGGATTCTGTTTGCTAGTATTTTGTTCAGGATTTTTGCATCTATGTTCATCAATGATATTGTCTATAATTTTCTTTTATTGTGATATCTTTTTCTGGTTTTGGTATCAGGGTGATGGTGGCTTTGTAGAATGAATTTGAGTGTTCCTCCCTATGAAATTTTTTGAAGAGTTTGAGAAGGATAGGTGTTAGCTCTTCTCTAAATGTTTGATAGAATTCACCTGTGAAGCCGTCTGCTCCTGGACTTTTGTTTGTTGGAAGATTTTTAATTACAGTTTCAATTTCATTACTTGTGATAGGTCTGTTTATATTTTCTAATTCTTCCTGGTTCAGTCTTGAAAATTTTACCTTTCTGAGAATTTGTCCATTTCTTCATGGTTATCCATTTTATTGGTATATAGTTGTTTGTAGGAGTCTCTTATAATCCTTTGTATTTCTACAGTATCAGTTGTGATTTCTCCTTTTTCATTTCTAATTTTATTGATTTGTGTCCTCTCCCTTTTTTTCTTGATGAGTCTGGCTAAAAGTTTATCAATTTTGTTTATTTTCTCAAAGAACCAGCTTTTAGTTTTATTGATCTTTGCTATTGTTTTCTTCATTTCTATTTCATTTATTTCTGCTCTGATTTTATGACTCCTTTCCTTCTACTGACTTTGGGTTTTCTTTGTTCTTCTTTCTCTAGTTGCTTTAGGTGTAGGGTTAGATTGTTTATTTGAGATTTTTCTTGTTTCTTGAGGTGAAATTGAATTGCTATAAACTTCCTTCTTAGAACTGCTTTTGCTGCGTCCCATAGGTTTTGGGTCATCGTGTTTTCATTGTCATTTGTTTCTATGTATTTTTTAATTTCTTCTTTGATTTCTTCAGTGATCTCTTGGTTATTTAATAGTGCACTGTTTAGCCTCCATGTATTTTTTTTTTTACAGTTTTTTTTCCACAGTTTTTTTTTTTCCTGTAATTGATTTCCAAACTCATAGTGTTGTGGTCAGAAAAGATGCTTGATATGATTTCAATTTTCTTAAATTTTCTGAGGCTTGATTTGTGACCCAAGATGTGATCTATCCTGGATAATATTCCGTGTGCACTTGAGAAGAAAGTGTATTCTGCCACTTTCGGGTGGAATGTTCCATAAACATCAATTAAATCTATCTGGTCTATTGTGTCATTTAAAGCTTGTGTTTCCTTACTTACTTTCTGTTTGGATGATCTGTCCATTGGTGTAAGTGGGGTGTTAAAGTCTTCTACTATTATTGAGTTACTGTCGATTTCCCCTTTCATGTTTGTTGGCATTTGCCTTATGTATTGAGGTGCTCCTATGTTGGGTGCATAAACATTTATAATCATTATATCTTCTTCTTGGATTGATCCCTTGGTCATTATGTAGTGTCCTTCCTTATCTCTTGTAACAGTCTTTATTTTAAAGTCTGTTTTATCAGATATGAGTATTGCTACTCCAGTTTTCTTTTGATTTCCATTTACATGGAATATCTTTTTCCATCCCTTCACTCTCAGTCTGCATGTGTCCCTAGGTCTGAAGTGGGTCTTTTGTAGACAGCATATATATGGGTCTTGTTTTTGTGTCTATTCAGCCAGTCTGTGTATTTTGGTTGGGACATTTAATCCATTTACATTTAAGGCTATTATTGATATGTATGTTCCTATTACCATTTTCTTAATTGTTTTGGGTTTTTTTTTTTTTTGTGGGTCTTTTTCTTCTCTCGTGTTTCCCACCTAGAGAAGTTTCTTTAGCATTTGTTGTAAAGTTGGTTTGGTGGTGCTGAACTCTCTTAGCTTTTGCTTGTCTGAAAAGCTTTTGATTTCTCCATCGAACCTGAATGAGATCCTTGCTGGGTAGAGTAATCTTGGTTGTAGGTTTTTCTCTTTCATCACTTTAAGTATATCCTGCCACTTCCTTCTGGCCTGCAGAGTTTCTGCTGAAAAATCAGCTGAAAACCTTATGGGGATTCCCTTGTATGTTAGTTTTTGTTTTTCCCTTGCTGCTTTAAATATTTTTTCTTTGAATTTATTTTTTGTTAGTTTGATTAATATGTGTTTTGATGTGTTTCTCCTAGGGTTTATCCTGTATGGGACTCTCTGTGCTTCCTGGACTTGGGTGACTGTTTCCTTGCCCATGTTAGGGAAGTTTTCCACTATAATCTCTTCAAATATTTCCTTAGACCCTTTCTTTTTCTTTTCTTCTTCTAGGACCCTTATAATTTGAATTCTGGTGCTTTTAGTGTTGTCCCAGAGGTGTCTGAGATTGACTTCAATTATTTTCATTGTTTTTTCTTTATTCTGCTCCTCAGCAGTTATTTCCACCATTTTGTCTTCCAGCTCACTTATTTGTTCTTCTGCCTCAGTTATTCTGTTATTTATTCCTTCTTGTGCATTTTTCATTTCAGTTATTGTGTTGTTCATCTCTGTTTGTTTGTTCTTTAGTTCTTCTAGATCTTTGTTAAACATTTCTTGTATTTTCTCAATCCGTGCCTCCATTCTATTTCCGAGATTCTGGATCATCTTTACTATCATTACTCTGAATTCTTTTTCATGTCCTTTGCCTATTTCCTCTTCATTTATTTGGTCTTGTAGCTTTTTGCCTTGTTCCTTCATCTGTGACATATTTTTTTGCCATCTCTTTTTTTTTTTTTTTTTTTTTTTTGATGAGTGGGATTGTGTTCCTGTCTTACTGGTTGTTTGGCCTGAGGCTTCCAACACTGGAGTTTGTAGGCTGTTGGGTAGAGCTGAGTCTTGGTGCTGATATGAGGACCTCTGGGAGACCTCACTCCAATGAATATTCCCTGGGCTCTGAGGTTCTCTGTTAGTCCAGTGGTTCAGACTCAGAGCTCCCACCTCAGGAGCTTCAGCCCAATCCCTGGCTCATAAACCAAGATCCCACAAGCTGAGTGGAGTGGCAAAAAAAAAAAAAGAGAACAATAACAAAGTAAAAAATACAATAGGAAACTAACAGATATGTTAGAAAGAATATAAAAATAAAAATATAGATGAAGCAACAACTGGAAGGTAGAACAGAGCCACAATAGTAAAAAAGAGGAGGAAAAAAAAAAAAAGGTGGAAAAGGCCTTGGCTGTGGAGGGTGGGGCCTAAGCAGGGATGGGTTTTGGTTGTGGGCAGGGCCAATGCTTAGGACCCACAGGGCTGGAAAAGGCCCTGGGGGGTTGGGGGGTGGGGCTTAGGCTCAATGGAACAGATGAGGCCCAGGCATGCCCCCACCTCTGGTCTCGGAGGGCGGGGGACCCCACCTGGGAGCCCAGCCGGCTTCTTCTCCTTCTCCTCTGGTCCTGGAGGGCCCCTTCCGCCTGCCTCTTCTGCTCTCTCCCAGCATCCATCCTATGCCCCCAGGACCCACACAGCCTGGAGGTGGTTTGGAGGGCAGGGGACCTCCCTGGGAGCTCAGTAGGTTTCCTGGGCTCGAGTGGGCGGGGCAAACATCCTCCGCTCCTTCTCCTGCTCTTCCAGCCCTGGAGAGCCCCTCCTGCCTGCCTTTCCTGTTCTCCCCTGGCTTCCCTCCTATGCCCCCAGGACCAACGCAGCCCAGAGGGGGCCTCTGAGGGTGTAGGACCTGGGCTGAGAGCCAGGCAGACTTCCCTGGGCAATAGGGCAGGGTATACGCTGGACGTGTCCCCCGATCCAAGCCCCCAAGGGTCCCTCCAGGCGTGGGAACCCCTCCCCTCTCTCAGCCCCCCCTCAGGGATGCCAGTCCTGTCCGGCCTCCACTTCTCCTCCCCCCTCAGTCACCCCAAGTCCTACGGGTTCACTTGGGGATTCCTCCCGTCTCTTTGGGCATCGAGGTCCCCTGCCAGCATCCTGCAGGTGCCCTAGTTGTGGGGAGATGTAAACTCTGCGTCTTCCCACACCATCATCTGCCTTATTTCTTTTCAAAGCACCAATTTTTATATCTATCAAGAGACTGTCTACTCTAAGATTTATTTATTTAAAAAGTGTTGAAATTTCTATGTGCAGTAATAACTGCCCAATTTTTGTGACAGTTTCATGAATATTTTAAAAGAAAGAGTAACTTCTCATTGTTCAATTTCAATATTGAAAGGCAATTTAGACCAAGCTTGTTAAGTATGGGGTCCAACTTTTCTGCATTTTTTTTCTGTTTAATCTGTTAGTTTCTGAAATTTAAGTTAATGCCTCTTACTATGACTGAGAATTTTCCACTTGTCTTTATTTACTTTGTGTGTTTTTAAGCCATATTCTGGGGTACAAACACAGTTTCTGACTGACATTTTCTGAGTGCATTATTCCCTTTATTACATGAATATCCAACTTCATCCATTTTGTTGTGTTCACTCTGAATTCTAATTTATTCCATATCAATATTGCTCCAGTGGCTTGCTTCTTATTACCACTTGATTGGCATATCTTTATCCTTCCCATTCTTTTCAACTTTCATGTTTTGATGTGTCTCTTCAATTGACTTATAATGGGATTTTTCTTACCCAATTTGTAATATTCTCTTGTTTATGATGTGAATGCAGCTCACTTACATTTATTATAAGTACTGATGTGCTTAGCTTTTCTTTTCTGCATATTTTTTCCTTGTCTTTTGTTTTCCTAGGTACCATATTTTTCCCTTTCATCCTTTCCTTGTAAACTTCATTTTGTTGAATTAATCATCTTTTCTGAGTTACCCCCCAACCTCTCTCTAATTGTGTATTGAAGCATCATTATCAGAGCATAATTTTAGATGTACTCATTTAGTGGGCTGTTAAGAACAAAACTGATATGAACATTCATGCACAAGTTTTATGTAGACTGTGTTCTCTTCTCTTGGGTAAACACCTAGGAGTGCAAGTGGTATATAGTGCAAGGGCCATATAGTAAGTGTAAGTAAGTCCAACTTTGTAAGACCCTTCCAAATGCTTTCCCACGGGGTGTATTATTTCCACCAGTAATGGTGAGAGTTGCAGTTGTTCTAAATCCATGCCAGCACTTCTATCTACAAGATTTTTAATTTTAAGTATTCCAATGGATTTGTGCTGATATCTTCTTATGATTTTAATTTGCATGTATTTGATAACTTAAGATGGTAAACATCTTTTCATATGCTTATTGATCATTCTCATATCTTTTGTTTAGATATGGTATGTTGAAATATTTGCCAACATTAAAAAAATTGGCTATTTGCATCCTTATTATTGAGTTACAGGAGTTCTTTATATATTTTGGATGTAAAACCTTGGTCTGACAGATGTATTGTGAATATTTTCTCCAGTCTGTTGCATGCCTTTTCTTTTTTTGGAAATCTTTCCAAAACAAGAAAATTTTAATTCTGTTCAAGTTCAATTTATCAGTTTTTATTTTATGTAATTTATGCTGTTACATTCTAAGAAATCTCTGCCAGCCTCAATGTCACTAAGATTTTCTATTATTTCTTCAAGAGATTTTATACTTTTATATTTAGGCCTATGATTCATTTTTGTGTTTGGTATTATTTTTTTAATTGATATACTGATGTCCTAGTACCATTTATTAAAAAGACTATCCTTTTCCATTAACTTGCCTTACCATCTTTGTAGAAAAGCAATTGACCACTGAAGTGCACATTTATGTCTAGGTTATTTATTCTGTTCCACTGATCTACATGTCTATTTTAATGCAGATACCACTATTACTGTGGCAAACTTTGGAATCAGACTAAGTCCACCATCTCTAACCTATTTTAAAATAGCCTTAGCTATTTCACATCCTTTGCATTTTCATATAACTTTTAGAACCAGCCTGTTATTATCTACTGATAAGCCTGTTGGGATCTTGATTTGGATTGCAATCCATTAATTGAAGGACATTTCATAATGTAAAAATAATGAAGATGCCAATCAATGAACATAACATATCTTGTCATTTATTTAGGTTTCTTTAATTTTTCTCGGTAATATTCTGTAGTTTTCAGTATATAGATATTGCACGTATTTTGATATTTTTGTTCCTACAGAATGTTTCTGATGCTATTGATAATGGATATTTTTAAAAATTCATTTTCTAACTGCCTCTTGATAGCATAGAAAACTATAATTAATTATAGTATATTGCCTTTTTATTACATGGCCTTGCTAAGTTCATTTCTTAATGCTAGAAACTTTTATAAGGATATTTTTAGGATTTACTACACACAACATTGTTATCCACAAACAAAAACCGTTTTATTACTTCTTTTGCAATTTGCATGACTTTTGCTTCTTTTTTTGGTCTTATTCCACTAGACAGAAACTTTAGTACAGTGTTGACTGGAAGTGGTGGGAACAGACAGACATCCTTGCCCTGTTCCTGGTCTTAGGAGGAAACCATGCAGTCTTCCAACATTAAATGTGATGTTAAATGTACATGAACTGTAGATGGTCTTTTTTAGGTTGAGGATGTTCTCTGCTTCCTTTAGTTCTTTGAGAGTTTTTAATCATGAATGGGTGTGGTGATAATTGCTATAAACTTCCCTCTTAGAACTGCTTTTGCTACATCCCATAGGTTTTGGGTCGTTGTGTTTGCATTGTCGTTTGTTTCTAGGTATTCTTTGATTTCTTCAGTGATCTCTTGGTTATTTAGTAGTGTATTGTTTAGCCTCCCTGTGTTTGTATTTTTTACAGATTTTTTCCTGTAATTGATATCTAGTCTCATAGCGCTGTGGTTGGAAAAGATACCTGATATGATTTCAATTTTCTTAAATTTACCAAGGCTTGAGTTGTGACCCAAGACATGATCTATCCTGGAGAATGTTCCATGAGCACTTGAGAAGAAAGTGTATTCTGTTGTTTTTGGATGGAATGTCCTATAAATATCAACTAAGTCCATCTTGTTTAATGTGTCATTTAAAGCTTGTGTTTCCTTATTTATTTTCATTTTGGATGATCTGTCCACTGGTGAAAGTGGGTGTTAAAGTCTGCTACTATTACTGTGTTACTGTCGATTTCCCCTTTTATGGCTGTTAGCATTTGCCTTATGTATTGAGGTGCTCCCATGTTGGGTGCATAAATATTTACAACTGTTATATCGTCTTCTTAGATTGATCCCTTGATCATTATGTAGTGTCCTTCTTTGTCTCTTATAATAGTCTTTATTTTAAAGTCTCTTTTGTCTGATATGAGAATTGCTACTCCAGCTTTCTTCTGATTTCCATTTGCATGGAATGTCTTTTTCCATTCCCTCACTTTCAGTCTGTATGTGTCCCTAGTTCTGAAGTGGGTCTCTTGTAGACAGCATATGTACGGGTCTTGTCTTTGTATCCATTCAGCCAGTCTATGTCTTTTGGTTGGAGCATTTAATCCATTTACATTTAAGGTAGTTATCGATATGTATGTTCCTCTTACCATTTTCTTAATTGTTTTGGATTTGTTATTGTAGGTCTTTTCCTTCTCTTGTGTTTCCTGCCTAGAGAAGCTCCTTTAGCAATTGTTGTAAAGCTGGTTTGGTGGTGCTGAATTCTCTTAGCTTTTGCTTGTCTGTTAAAGTTTTAATTTCTCTATTGAATCTGAATGAGATCCTTGCTGGGTAGAGTAATCTTGGTTGTAGGTTTTTCCCATTCATCACTGTAAATATGTCCTGCCACTCCCTTCTGGCTTGTAGAGTTTCTGCTGAAAGATCAGCTGTTAACCTTATGGGGATTCCCTTGTATGTTATTTGTTACTTTTCCCTTGCTGCTTTTAACATTTTTTCTTTGTATTTAATTTTTGATAGTTTGATTAATATGTGTCTTGGCATGTTTCTCCTTGGATTTATCCAGTGTGGGACCCTCTGTGCTTCCTGGGCTTGATTAACTCTTTCCTTTCCCATATTAGGGAAGTTTTCAACTATAATCTCTTCAAATATTTTCTCAGTCCCTTTTTTTTTTTCTCTTCTTCTTCTCAGACCCCTATAATTCAAATGTTGGTGTGTCTAATGTTGTCTCATAAGTCTCTGAGACTGTCCTCAATTCCTTTCATTCTTTTTTCTTTATTCTGCTCTGCAGTAGTTATTTCCACTATTTTACCTTCCAGGTCACTTATTTGTTCTTCTGCCTCAGTTATTCTGCTATTGATTCCTTCTGGAGAATTTTTAATTTCATTTATTGTGTTATTCATCATTGTTTGTTTGCTCTTAGTTCTTCTAGGTGCTTGTTAATCATTTCTTTTATCTTCTCCATTCTATTTCCAAGATTTTGGATCATCTTTACTATTATTACTCTGAATTCTTTTTCAGGTAGACTGCCTATTTCCTCTTCATTTATTTGGTCTGGTGGGCTTTTACCTTGCTCCTTCATCTGCTGTGTATTTCTCTGTCTTCTCATTTTGCTTAACTTACTGTGTTTAGGGTCTCCTTTTTACAGGCTGCGGGTTCATAGTTCCCGTTTTTTTTCTTGTCTGCCCCCAGTGGCTAAGGTTGGTTCAGTGGGTTATGTAGGCTTCCTGGTGGAGGGGACTAGTGCCTGTGTTCTGGTGGATGAGGCTGGATCTTGTCTTTCTGTGGGCAGGACCATGTCTGGTGGTGTGTTTTGGGGTGTCTGTGAACTTATGATTTTAGGCAGCCTCTCTGCTGATGGGTGGGGTTGTGTCCCTGTCTTGCTAGTTGTTTGGCATAGGGTGTCCAGCACTATAGCTTGCTGGTTGTTGAGTGGAGCTGGGTCTTATCGTTGAGATGGAGATCTCTGGGAGAGCTTTTGCTGTTTGATATTACATGGGGCCGGGAGGTCTCTGGTGGACCAATGTCCTGAACTCGGCTCTCCTACCTCAGAGGCTCAGGCTTGACACCCGGCCAGAGAATCAAGACCCTGTCAGCCACACAGCTCAAAGGAAAAGGGTGGGGGGGGGGAAGAAAGAAAGAAAGAAGAAGAAAAATGAAATAAAAAATTTAAAAAAATAATTAAAAATAAAAAAGTAATTAAAAAAAGAAAGAAAGAAAGAAGAGAGCAACCAAACCAAAAAACAAATCCACAAATGATGACAAGCACTAAAAACTATACTAAAAGAAAAAAAAAAGGACAGACAGAAGCCTAGGACAAATGGTATAAACAAAATTATACAGACAAAATCACAGAAAGAAACATACACATACACACTCACAAAAAGAGAAAAAGGAAAAATATTTATACATATATATATTAAAAAAAAGGAAGAGAGCAACCAAATCAATAAACAAATCTACCAATGATAATAAGCTCTAAACACTAAACTAAGATAAACATAAAACCAGAAAAAATTAGTGCAGAAAGCAAACCCCAAGTCTACAGTTGCTCCCAAAGTCCACCACCTCAATTTTGGGATGATTTGTTGTCTCTTCAGGTAGTCCACAGATGCAGGGTACATCAGGTTGACTGTGGAGATATAATCCACTGCTCCTGAGGCTGCTGGGAGAGATTTCCCTTTCTCTTCTCTGTTTGCACAGCTCCTGGGGTTCAGCTTTGGATTTGGCCCCGCCTCTGCATGTAGGTTGCCTGAGGGCATCTGTTCCCACCCAGACAGGACAGGATTAAAGTAGCAGCTGATTAGGGGGCTCTGGCTCACTCAGGCTTTGGGGAGGGAGGGGTACAGAATGCGGGGGGAGCCTGAGGCGGCAGAGGCTGGGGTGAAGTTGCAATAGCCTGAGGCACCATGTGTTCTCCCAGGGAAATTGTACCTTCATCACGGGACCCTGGCAGTGGTGGGCTACACAGGCTCCCAGGAAGGAAGGTGTGAATAGTGACCTGTGCTTGCACCCAGGATTCTTGGTGGCTGCAGCAGCAGCGTTAGCATTTCATGTCCATCTCTGGTGTCTGTGCTGATAGCCGCAGCTCACGCCCATATCTGGAGCTTGTTTAGGTGGTGCTCTGAATCTCCTCTCCTCGGGCACCTCAAAACAATGGTCTCTTGCCTCTTTCGCAGTTCCAGACTTTTTCCCGGACTCCCTCCCGGCTAGCTGTGGTGCACTAGCCCCCTTCAGGCTGTGTTCACACAGCCAACCCCAGTCCTCTCCCTGGGATCTGACCTCCGAAGTCTGAGCCTCAGCTCCCAGCCCCCACCTACCCCGGTGGGTGAGCAGACAAGCCTCTCGGGCTGGTGAGTGCTGGTCGGCACCGATCCTCTGTGTGGTCATCTCTCCGCTTTGCCCTCTGCACCCCTGTTGCTGTGCTTTCCTCCGTGGCTCTGAAGCTTCCCCCCACACACCCCTGTCTCTGCCAGTGAAAGGGCTTCCTAGTGTGTGAAAACTTTTCCCCCTTCACAGCTTTCTCCCAGAGGTGGAGGTCCTGTCCCTATTCTTTTGTCTCTGTTTTTCCTTTTTTCTTTCGCCTTACCCAGGTACATGGGGAGTTTCTTGTCTTTTGGGAAGTCTAAGGTCTTCTGCCAGCGTTCAGTAGGTGTTCTGTAGGAGTTGTTCCACATGTAGATGTATTTTTGATGTATTTGTGGAGAGGAAGGTGATCTCTACATCTTATTCCTCTGCCATCTTGAAGGTCCACCCCACTGGGTTATTTGAACATATTTTGCTTAATTTCTAAATATTTGGGAATTTCATAAGTTTATTCCTATTGTTTGTTTCTAATTTAATATCATGTCAGATGGTATATAATTTCACCCCTCCTAAAGTTATTGAAACTTATCTCATTGTTCATTATTTGGTCTTTATGGGGGAAGATTTTAGGTTCACTCAAGAAGTTACAAATTCTGCTGTTGTAAGGTAGAGTAGGTCAGTATTAAAGTTGGTTTACTGTTTGGGACTTCTATGTTCTTAAAGATTTTCTGTCTGCTTGTTCTATCAAGTGTTGAGAAAGAAGTGTTAATATTACCAGCAATATTTGTCTATTTTTCCTTCACTTTATCAATTTTTTGCCTCATGTATTTCAACACATTATTCGGTGCATACGAATCTAGGATTGTTATATATTCTTGATTAATTGACAGTTTTATCATTATGTAGTATATTTCTATATACATAGTAACACTCCTAGTCCTAAAGTGTGCAGTGTCTGATACCAGGATAGTCACTTCAGCTTTCTTATGATTAGTGTTTGTGTTGTATACTCTTTCCCATTCTTTTATTTTCATGTAGCTCTGTTTCTATATTTGAAGCTTATTTCTTGTAAACGGTACATAGCTGGGTCTTGTTTTTCTATCAAGAGTAACAATCTCTGCCTTTTAACTGCTGTTCTAAGATCTCTTATATTTAATGTAACTATTGTTATAATTTGGCTTAAGTCTACCATATTGCTATTTGTCCCATCTGTTCCTTTCCTTTGTTTATCTTTTTATGCTTTTTTTAGATTGAGAATTTTTTCTTTTATTATTCCACTTTATCTCCATTATGGGCTCATTAGATATACATCTTTTTAATTATACACTTCTGGTAGTTTCTTGAGTTTACAATATGCAATGTTAATTCAATAGAATCTGCCTTTAAATATTATACCTCTAAAATATAATGTAAGACCCTTATAAGAGTGTGCTCCAGGGCTTCCCTGGTGGCGCAGTGGTTGAGAATCTGCCTGCCAATGCAGAGGACACGGGTTCGAGCCCTGGTCTGGGAAGATCCCACATGCCACGGAGCAACTAGGCCCGTGAGCCACAACTACTGAGCCTGCGCGTCTGGAGCCTGTGCTCTGCAACAAGAGAGGCTGCGATAGTGAGAGGCCCGCGCACCGCAATGAAGAGTGGCCCCCACTTGCCGCAACTAGAGAAAGCCCTCGCACAGAAACAAAGACCCAACATAGCCATAAAAAAAAAAAAAAGAATAAATTCTTCCTTTAAAAAAAAAAAAAGAGTGTGCTCCATTTCCCAATGTTATGTATTTTATTCATACATATGATATAAAGCTCACAATATACTATTATATTTTGCTTTAAATACTCAATTATCCTTAAAAAATTCAAGGCTGAGAATATTTCAATATTTACCTATACATTTACCATTTCTGGAGTTCTTTATTCTTTTTCTGTAGATCCCAGTTCCCATTTGGCATTGTTTAACTTCAGCAAAAATAAATTTTTTTTTGTTTTTTTAAATTAATGTTGTTTGTAGTCCATCAATTCTTTCAGCTTTTATTTATCTGGAAAAATCCTTATTTTGCTTTATTTTTGAAAGAGAATTCCCTAGACACAGAATTATAGGTTTTTCCATTGTCTTCTGGCTTCACTGATTCTGAAGAGAAGTCTGTGGACATTGTTATCTTTGTACCACTGCATCATATGCACCAAGCCCCTGATCCCTGGCTGCCTGTGCAGTTTTATTTGTATTTATCCTGATTGAACTTGGATGGGTTTCTACCATCTGTGTGTTCAGAGTTTTCATAAATTTGGAAAAATATTGATAATTATTTATTCCGGTATAATTGTAACTTCTCTTTCAGGGACTCTAGGTGTACTTAAATTGTTTGATATGTTCCTTTGCTCATTGAGATGCTAATCTTTTTTTTTTTTTAAGTTTCATTTCCCCCTGTCTGTGCCTCTTTTTGAGTGTATTACATTGCTACATGTTTAAGTTCCCTAAGCTTTCCCTCTGCTGTGTGTAGGTCTATCTCATTCTTTTTGATGATTGCATTATATTCCATGCCATAAAAGTAGATATCAGAATTTATTTACTCATCTCCCTAATTAACAGTATCTGTATTGTTTCTAGTTGTTTGCTATTTGCAGTGATCCTGCAACAAACATCCTTGCATATATATTCTTATTTACTTTTATTTCTGCATGATAGAGTTCTAGGTCTGGGATTTCTGGGTCAAAAGTCATACGTATTTTTTGGTTTCAAAATTATTGTGAAATGTTGCTTTCCAAGTATTCTGTCTCAAATACACCTATTTGATTATATACTTTTATAAGTTACACCAAATATTAATAATTAATGTGGTGATTTCATATGTCTTATTTTAGTAGTTCTTTTTTTCTTTTTCATCTTTGCTTGATGTCTCCTCCACTTTCCTCTGCTCTCCAAATTATACTTTCCGGTAGTGCTTAACCTGCTAAATCTATTAGTGATTTTTTTTGTTTCAGATTTTGACTTCTTACCTCCAGAAGTTCCATTTGGCTCTTGGGTAGATTTTTACTAGGTGTAGAGTGAGAAAGTACAACATAGAAATTTTAATATAATATAAATCAATGACCAAAATCAAACAAACAACAAAACATGTCCATGTTTGTATATAAAATATATACATATTTGGTGTAAAATATGTACTAAATTTCTTAGGGAGAAGAAGATGTAATCCTATCATAAATAATATGTATGTGTATTAGAATATATATGCACAAATTTCTCTTATAGTTTAGAATTAAGTGGAAATACTAGATTATAAGACTAAGATGTGGTTTCTTCAACTCCACCAGATGTACCATCTGAGCCTGATGTTGATGATGATGATGACGATGATGATGATGATGATGCAGGGGATTGGTACTTGACCACTGAATCAATTTGAAAAAACATATTGGTTTATTTATATTTGTTATTCCTTCTGGCCTCAGTTTTAGAAATGGCTGTTATTCTTGTGATTTGTCTATTTCATTCAAATTTTCAAATCTTCAAATCTGGTTAAGTCTAAATAGCTTAGTCTAACCTAAGCAGGAAAGGAAAGGAAAACATAAATGGAAAAATGTTATTTATCACATAGATATTTTCCTTGCTAAATATTCAGTCCCTAAACACAAGTAGATAATTGTCAATAGCCAGAGTAAGTATGCTGAAAGTTCATTAATAAATTAGACTTGGAGAGAATCATTTCTAGAAAAGAGGGACTAATAGTTATGAAATTGTACAATTTTTCTCTATAGAAGTCATGGTTTAATCCTCTTAGCAGATCTCAGGATCCTGTCCACAATGGAAAGAAATAATATATCTGATATAGATGAAAATTTTCAAACATTAAGTATCAGTCTCTTAGCAACCACGGAGATTTAAAGAGTTCACTTTCTTAATACCCATTGAGAAGTGTGTTAATGATTAAATGGTTCCTAAAAGAAAGCTACTGAGCACTATTGGCTTGGGTGGGGGTGGGGGGTTCCATGGAAGGCTCACGTGATTGATGGTCTCAGCCTCACGTGATGGCACTTGGTGGCATTCCTGACGTAGGGTCCACCTTCCAGCTGTATCGGTAAGCGTAGCTGTGCCTCAGGATCTGGGATGGCATTCAGTAGGCTTTGGGTGACTTTCTCTGAGTGAATCTCATTTGTAATCCATCTGACAATTTTCTATATAGTGTATGTGAGAACAAGTGTGATTTTTCTTAGAATTGACATTTCATCTCTTCACAATCCAAATATTTATATTTGGTCCTGAACCAAGCAGATAACAAGAGTTCAGCTACTCATTTCTATGAAAGAAAAGTTATAGTCAATGAATGGAATAATTTTGCAAATATTATTCTACTCCCACCCCTTAGTACAAATAAGTGCCCAATTTGAAAGAGATTCTCCAAGTGAGAGTCAAGAGGGATAATGCTTTAGGGAGGACATCACATGAGCTGACACGTTATCCTCATAATAAATGTTTCTAATATGACACATTGTTTCAGACTCTGGATGTGATTTGTCATTTGTTTCAAATTTGGATTGTTCTTGGAATAATAAAGGATCCCTCTGTTATTTTCTGACATCATGCAAGCCAGTGGTTACTGCATTTGCTCCACCGGCTTCTATGAGGGCTTAGCTGTGCAGCTGCAGGCTGGTAGGAGCTGAGAACACCCAGCAGGTGGAAGGAGACGGGAAACTTGCATGCTTTCTCTGCTCTGTGTCAATGGGCAACATGGTTCCGGATGTTTTGTGTGCTCTGTCCACTACTCTCCCTGGAATAACATTTTACCTGGGGTGGTAGTAACCTCACCACTAGAGAGTCAAGACCCACATGGAACATTCCTTAAGCTACAGCAAGGAGTAGACCCTAAGATCACATTTGCTAGGAAAATATAAGGGCATTTATCTAGATTTTTTTAAAAAGCAACTTCATAATGTCACATAGGTGACGAATTCTGAATTCTTAAATGAGAATATGTGCGAAAATGATATAGAACTTCTAATTAAATATAAATTTCCAATAAATCAGCCATGATGAGGGTTCCCCCCCAGCCTGATCTTGTTTTAGTTCTTGTTTATAAATACCTGGTGTCCAGACTCTACCTAGGAGGCTGTGAGTACCTGTCAGACATACTTGAATAGGAGCCTTAATCAGGGTGCATCTTTAAAGATGGGAATAACGGGTCTGGAGTCATTTCAGCTACTGGGACAGAGGAAGAGAATGCTATTATTGTAGAATAAAATATGGGCATTGCCCCATAAACTGACATAGGGTAGGATTTACTCCCAAAGAGATTTATTTGGGGGTCCCTTCAAGGGGTTATTTATTCAAGTATACAAAGTACCTCTTTGTGAAACTTTCTTATGTGTAAAGCTATCGCACTGAAGAAACCATTGCACTGAGTTTAAAGTCTAGGTCATCGTACGGATGATGTATAAGTTTGCTGGGGCCACCTTAACATAGTTTCACAGACAGGGCATCTTAAAGCACAGAATTGTATTCTTTCATAGTTCTAGATGCTGCGGGTCCCAGATCAAGGTACCAGCAGGAGTGGTTTCCCGTGAAGCCCCTTTCCTTGGCTCACAGGTGGCCTTCTTGGTATCTTTTCTTCCTACTGGGACACCTAGTGAGTTAGGCTTATCCTTCTGACCTCGATAAACCTTCACCTGTTTATAAAGGCCCATCTCCAAATAGTGACATTCCAAGTTGCTGGGGGGTTGGAGTTTCGGTATATGAACTTGGGAAAACACAATTCAGTCTATAATGGACAATGTGAGATAGAAATGTTTTATCAGAGTGAGGACGACTGTAAATAAACTGCAAAGGCTTGAGTCGACCGTTCCTGAAAAGTGATTGTGTTTGAGAGGTTTTGCATTTTCCGCTCTCTGGAAGGTTTGTCCAACATTTTCTCCAGCACGCTTCCTGTCTAAGTCTGGCAGCCTGCCCCACAGCTGTGGTGAAGTAGCCTGGCTCCTGCTCCCATGCACAGGGGGGCCCCATGTCTGAGTGTGTCATGGGGAAAGGCACACCGCTGTGGGGCCCGGGATCACACAGCCTCCCCCGCTCCCAGGGAACAGACCTCTCGGGGACTGAGCACCACGGCTCTTCCTACGGGGCCATTTGTGATCAGAAAAAGCTTGTCAAAACTTCAAGTAGGTGTCTTGGGAGAGAATGGAACGGGTGACAGTGGTGTGACAACGTGAAAGATTCTGCAGTTGGAGGGACTGATGCCTGAATGTCACGACTGGAAACCATCGGGCTGCAAGAGTGAATGAACGAATGAATGAATGACCAAACCAATCAATCAATAACTGGGCTCACTTGTGGGAACTGTTGAAAGCTGCCGTTTGCATTTTTACTTTACAGTGCTGGTAATTGCTTCCTCTCTGGGCCCCATGGCTATGATAGATTTTTTTCCCATAATTATAATTTCAGCAAATTTTTGCAATTGTAAGATACTGCATTTTTAAAGAAATCCAGCTGTCATTCCCCATTGAGCAGAGCTCCGTTTTCTGTTGTTCATTCAGTTGTCTTCCTCACTCTTGGCACCCAGCTCCAAGAACTCTTTACAGGGGCAGATTTATGATGGATGCCATCTGGTCTGATAGAAGGAAACAGATATTGATTTTTAATATTTTCTCCCTACTTGTTTACTCTAGGATAATACAGCAGCTGTGTGGCAGCTTGTCTCCGAGTGGAAAGGATTATTACCACTGCCTTTTGATGAGATAAATTACCTAGGATGACTTGAATGGCTAAAGGGTATACTTTGATGTTATGTCGCTTCATTTACTCTTATGACTAAATGATTATTGATTTTATATTTTTAAGCTCTTGAAACGTGAAAATAAGTTGGTTGAGGAGCCTGGCTGGGTTCGTTTTATTAATTTATTTCTGCAGGGCATAATTCACTTTGGACCAGGTTGTGAAGGTTTTGGGTTCATGACCGGCTGTAGATACAGTTGCAAAGAAATGGCTTATTTATATAGTCATTGCAAGTAGTCTCAAAATCAATACAGTCTGGGATTGGATGATTAAACTCAGTCCCTTTGTGGGATTCATTCTGGTAGCTGCTGCCCCAATCATCTTGACCACAGCAGATCCAGGGGATCAAGTCTACAAATAGCAAGTTTGTTCAAGTTGAAATATTATTATTATTTTTTTTGCTCATCATTTATTTTTTATCTGCTATGTTCATTCAATGACATTTTAATAGCCTGGGGGAAAAAAGTGGTTGATTACCTACGTCAATGAAATCAGGAATCTGCATTCAAAGAGGCACCTCCCAGGTCTTCTAGAATGTCCGTGCGTGGATTCAGTGAAGACTTTGATTAGAGGTCGGGGCTGCTCTGGATATCGTGTCCGGGGTGCTTCTGCCAGCAGTAGAAATCCGATGTGTCTGCTAAACCTTCAGCTACTCTGTGGGTTGATGATGGCTCAGTGCCTCTGTGCACTGGGCAGATGCCTACATATTTCTGTGAAGTGTTGCCTGTTTTGTCATCATCTGATGTGTAGGAACTGGTCAGCGTCTGTCTGCAGAGTGCCTGTATCAGTCTATTTCATGTCTATTACTCCCCGGTCAAGTGCAGAAACACCTTCTGTAGAAAATTGGATTGTCTTTATTTCTCACGATTTTCCCTCTATTTATTTTCATAGACTTTAACATAATTCACCTCATCCCATCTATTCCTTGTTAGTAATAACATCTGGTTTGATTACTGAGCCTCATAGCATCTCTGACACTGAGTTTAACCTTTGAAATGAGGGGTTTCAATTTTTTATGTGATCTTCTCTACTTGTCCCATACTCAGTGACAAGAGAGGCTCAGACCCTGTGGGGGGAATGGAAGTAAGAGGGACTGATTTTCTAGGAAAATTTTGCACTTATTGACTCAGACGGTCAAAAAACCAGAGGAAACCGAACCCTGGGATTCATGGTGGCAATGCAGGCCCAGGCTTTATCTTAATTTCAGCAGAGTTCTCAGCCTGAGACTTCCCTCCCTGCCCCTTATCCCCACCCTGCTGTGGCCTTCAAGAGTTTCTAGAGATGGATCAGGAAATTAGCTACTGGGTTTTGTCCTGAGATGGTATTTTAAAAGCCAAAACTTTATATACCAATTGTATTTGGTAATATTACTTTTTGCCTCGGAAATTTATTTCAGATAAGGCTAATATTTGTAGAACTTAAAATCTGCCGACAGAGATGACTTCTCCATCCATGCAGGAGAAGCAAACACAAGGCATTTCCTTCCCAAGACAGAACTCGTTGTTGTAAGTCATGGGGGCACACTTTACAGAGTTAAAAAAAGGTGTAAAACACTTTTTCTTACTTTAGTCAGTATGTATGTATAATTAATATGTAGTAAATTATGTGGCTCCAGTTTAAAGCTTGTTTAAATGCATAGAATTTGAAGTCGAATGAAGAAATAAAATAACTTTTGGAGCAGTGTAATGTAATATGTTGATCAATTTTATAGGGGAGTGGTGAATATTTAATTAATCACCTTGTGACAATTATTCACACTGGTTGGAATCAAGGTCTCCATTAAAGCCGAAGAATAGCTTCATTACAAATGACCCATAAAAGTGTCAAGAGCTGGCTGTGAAGACAAGTAATTTCCTTTCCCTTTAAAACCATTAGATGGAATGATGGGGGTGGGGCAGGTGATGAAGAGTATAATCGTGTGATTACAAAGAAAAGCTTAAACAGTAAATTTGACGGCTGGGTTGGAGAGGGGAGCGGATAAGGGTTATAAAGCGATGGCTGTGTCCCTTCCAAGAGCTCTCAATTTCATAAGAGGACGAGAATGGCAGCATTTTATTTTTGCTGGACTTTTCTCTTTATTCTACAGTATTTGCTCAGGATGTCGGCATGCCAAGCTTTCAGTACTGGTGGATGTAAATAGAAGAATAAGTGACTTTATTCATGAGCCTCTTGATGACTCTCAGCAGAGGGCACGCTGCATTGTGACTGACGTCTGGGAAGGCTGGCCTCGTGGCCCAGCGTCTGGACAGCACAGAGGGACCCATGTGTCCCCAGAATTGGCACAAGGACTTCTGGACCTGGGTGCGAGGACTCGGAACATGCTGATCATTGTGGCTCCTCTCCTGCCCCAGAACAGCCTGGAAGGCTGATAACTGTTTACATTTCACCGAATCCGTTTTTTAAATTTTTCAACACTGGCCAAGAATCCTTGACATTGATCCACTTTCAGATGCCAAGATAGATCTCTGGGTTTCAGGAACTCTTACAGATATTTTCCTGAGTGAAAAATATTTTCTTGCCCAAATGACTCAGGGGTGAAAATTCATTTATGAGAATGTCAGGATTCCAGGGCCTTGGGCAATATAATACAGAATGGACTTGTCTCCTCCAACCTCACTCCACCCTGCTCGGCTGAGAGAGGCACCCTGGGTGTGAAAATCAAAGCTCATTTTAAGAGATCCAGTGAGATGCCTGAGCATGTGTTGTGAGAAGTGTTTCAGACATTTGAATTTAATTGTAATTACAAATGGCCTCTCTAGCTGTTAGAATTTGTCTAAAATTGGGCAAAACACAAAGGGCTATTCTTAGCTTTAACAGAAACAGCATCTGAAGGGACTTAAGTTTTCAGCAAGTCCTGGCCACCCCTGAGACGTGATGCTTAAACCTCTTTGAACCTCAACTATTTTAGGGTCCTACACCTCTGGGTAGCCTGACTCCAGAGTCCACACCCACTCACACAAGTTCAAGTGGCCACTTTGGAGAACTAATGGCTATTGACGCTCCTTGAGATTTCTGAGATGTTATCTCGCTCCGTAAAGACTTTGCGGTATGCAGTTTACATTGTATCTGGTGATTGTATAATCATTATTGATTTCCTTGTGTGTAGTACCTATGTCAAACAACCTAATATATTTAAATGGCGATTATTTCAGTTCTGTGTCTACTAGGAGATAAGATCAAAGGCAGTTAAGTCTGCGATAGATGGGCGCAGATAGCGTAATGTACTTGTGCCTCTGTCTAGGCTATTATACAACTCAGCAACCACTGAGAGTATTTAATAATTAACTTTCTAAAACAGGTTGAGATTTTGGGTCTGCAGAAGAATGAGACTGGCAGATAGAGGGAGAGCATCCCAGATTTGCAGCTAAAAGCTTCTCGGCCGCATGAATGCCAGCGGACGGATGGATTGCTTTCAAAGATGCTGGGAAATCATTCTGTGTGCTTAATTTACTCCTTGTTTTGTACAAATACTCCTGAAGAAATGAGAACCACATTTAGACCGATGTGTAATTTTCCCCAGGCTGGAGTCACTGCTCATCATAGCGGTGAGATGCGCTGGGAACCCCACCAGTGAGTGGTGATGGGGTTGTCAGTTCAGTCTCAGGGGATAGAACGGTTATTGTGCTTTATTAATCATCCAGTGGTACCCAGCTTGGGCTGCTGGGTCAGGATGTCTGGTCAGGCACATTTGTTTGAAGGCAAAGCAAGCTGATTTTGCTGTGGCTGCAGAAATTTTTTTATAGCATTTTCCTTTTTCAAAATACATTTTGTATTACAAGTTTTGGAATTCTTTGTAATGTAATAAAGAAATACTTATCATTTTGAAAAGTACTAGCACTACAATTAAGACAATCTAAGGAAACTTTACGGCAGTTAGAAAAATAAAGCTCCACAAAAACCAAATCTTAATATGAGGCTTAACATACACATAAATCAATAGACACTTTTGAAAATTATTGTTTAGACAGTCTCCCTGGGCCATGGCTCATGTGGACTGTCAGCCTTCTCACAGCTCTACTTTCCTCTCCAGCGGGGTAGGTGGGACGCGCCTGCCCAGCCCTGACGGATGCTTCTGTGGCTTCATTAGAGTATTTATTCAGACTGTCTTCTTGGACCACAGCATATTTTCCCCTTTCCATGGTGTTTATTAGAAGTTATCCCGCTTAGTTGGGGTCATTAACAGGACACTGAGGGCAACCACAGAATCAGAGAGAGGCCAAGTTTTTCCAGGGAAACACAGATTCAAGTTTAACGTCAGGTTCATTAGTTGGAGTGATTTGTTTCAATGGACTGGTTCACATTTGCAGGTGAAAATTTCATAGTGCAAAACCTACTGAAACCCCATCTTTGAAGCTTTGCAGAATGCTTTTGGATCTGTCTCACATAGAGTCCAGCAATGCCTGATGAGGAAGGGGAAACCCACAGCGATCGACCCATATTTCAGGTGGGAAAACCATCGGTGCAGCAGGTGCATGCCTGCCCCCAGGGCACTCAGGCCTCCTGGGGGTTCGTGTCCTGCCTTCTTAACCCTGGGCCGCCAGCCACGGGATGAAGGCGTGCGGCTAGGCGGCGGATGCTTGAGTTTCCCTGAGTTCCCCGAGTAACTTGCTGCAGCTGCAATGTGCCAACTGAGTTCCAACAGGTCCTCAGCACAGTGTACCTGGACAGCAGTGGAGTAGAGTGATTTGGGTCACACTCTGGTGGAAAGGCAATGATCTTACTAAGAACATTTGATATGATTTCTATTTGGTTTGCTGATTTTAAATGATCTCAAATTTAGTTTTGGAGTCTAATTCATTACAACATTTCCCCCTTAAGCTAATTTCATACAATGACTAATGGAGTAATGTGTTTCTTCCTTATTTTTATTTTTTATTTATTTATTTGTTTAGATAAGGTCATGACTGGAAGAATGTAGAAAGTGTTTTAAATTTTAGGGGGCTATCTTGCACAGTGTTTTCTGAGGGCAAGCTGATTTTGAAATGTAAAATTTCATGCACTTCAAGGAATGGCATCGTTGGGCCGCGGTGAGGTGGAAAGCCCAGGGGCTTCTGCCCGATACCACGTTTGGTCCCCAGAGTTCACACCTTGAGCGGATGATGCTGAGGTCGTCCACACCCCAGCGCTCATTGAGTGCTCTCCGTGTGGACACTGGGAGAACAAGGCCAGATCACTGCCACTCAGCCCTCAGGGTGGAGACCAATGTGCTCATGAACGGGAGAACCCAGGACTTTGGAACCCTGCACACAGTCAGCAGGGCCTATTCAGTCATGGGGTGGTTCGTACAGAGGTGGGGGTCCACCCCTGCTGGGGTCATCTTAGCGTCAACTGGGCCACCTCCTGGCACAGTCTCTGCAAGCATCAGGGCCATGAAGGAACGCCCATGGGTCTCAGGCTGGCCTCTCCCCAAGCCGGCCCCTGGATGGAGAGGCCTGGACCAGAAAGTGCCCCCAGGACAACCTGATGGGGGGTGGGGGGCTGGACTTGGAAACAGAGAGGCCAAGCAGTGTGTGATGTCCAGCAAGTCCCATGGGAGGGGCCTCTGGGAGATGCCCTGGGAGCTCTGGGGCCTCCAGAGTTGTCCATGGGGTAAGGGAGAGGGGAGGGAGTGGGGACGTTAATGTCCCATCGCTCCATTCCTGGGAGGCTGTCCTCATCAATTCACAGGCAGAGCTGGCTCTGGGAAGCATGGGCTGCCTCTGACGGTGACTCAGGTGCAGGCCGCTGGGCATGACGACAAACCAGGGCTGGTGCCCGAAGACAGTGATGGGTCAGAGGGCATGTGGCGGCCCCCAGACAGCCGCCACCTGGAGCCCCGTTTCTTCATAGCTTGGCTACTTTTATCCTGGTTTTGGCTACACACATAAACTTTCCACCTAAATTTTGAAAATACTCCCTAAATGTGACTATTTAAAAATATGTTTGGTTATAACTGCCACTTGAACATTGTGGGTACTCTTTTCAGGGTGCAGATGTTTCCAATGATAGTGCCATTTCACTGAGAGCAGCTCTGAAGGAAGCACCATGTGTGGCATGCTCAACAGCTCTAGAAACAGCCAGACTGCAGACGGGATCAGGTCAAGACGGGGCCGCTGGGTGCGTCAATCCCATGTGACCGGTGTCCTTAGGAGACAGCGGCCGTAGGAGCGAGATGCCATGGGAAGGCCGAGGCGGAGAGAGGCGGGATGCCTGTACCAGTCAAGGAGGGTTGGATAGTCGCCGGGACCAGAGGCAGAAAGAGACACAGAAGCATCCTGCCCTGCACGTTCCAGAGGGAGCACGGCCCTGCCTACGCCTTGAGTTTTGACTTTCAGCCTCCAGAACTGTGAGACAGTGCAATTCGGTTGTCTTAGGCCATCTAGTTGGTGGCGCTGTGTTACGGCAGCTCAGGAAACAGATACAGACCCATCATAATAAATTGGTTGTCAAACCCGTCACACGAGAGTGGATGACAGTGACATCTGATATCAGGGGTGCAAACTCTCCAGGGGCCCCTGCCCCGTCTTGGAAGGAGAGGCCGCTCGGGGAGGAGAGGCCGAGGGCCACCCTGGCTGTCGTGCTGCTCACCGGCCGAGCTGCGTGGGCCATGGCTTAGCAGAGGAGAGCGGCCTGGATGGCAGGGGACAGGCCTGCAGCTCCACCAGCCTGTGTCCCCAGCTTCCTGCCTGTGCCTCCTCTGGGGCCACCGTCAGGTCTGTCTGGGGCTGTCCCCTCTGCACGGACTGTTAGTGGCCCCCGTGGGCTGGTGTCATGTGCTGTGAACCCAGTCGGCCAGTCTGCTCTGTGATGCCTGAAATCACTCTGAAGTTTCCGCTGCTACTCCTTTAAATCTCCTCAAATTCCACTCATGATCCTTACCTGCAGCCTCATAGTCTGTGTTTTCTCCAGAAATTTCCGTTGCTCATGTAGATATATTAGTTAGCTAGGGCTGCCATGACAAAGTACCAGACTCCCCGTGGTGGTGGTGGTGAGGTGGGCTTAAACAATAAAGATTTACTGTCTCAGGGTTCTAGAGTCCAGAAGTCCAAGGTCAAGGTGCCACAGGACCACGCTCCCTGTGAAGGCGTAAGGGAAGGGGCTCTTCCAGGCCTCTGTCCTGGGTTCTGGGAATTCCTTGGTCTGTGACAGTGTAACTCCAGTCTTCACCGGGTGTTCTCCTTGTGTGCATGTCTGCCCCCCTGCACCCACATTTTCTTCTTTTTATGAGGGCAGGGATCGTTCTGGATTAGTGCCTGCCCTAATGACCTCATTTTCACTTGATTAACTCTGTAAAGACCCTGTCTCCAAACAGTCACATTCTGAGGTCCTAGGGGCTCAGGACTCCAAGAGATCTTTTTGGGGGACACAGTTCAGCTCATAACCATGGGCTCTTAGGGAGTCCTAGAAACTACCTGCTGCCTGGGATTATTTTCTGTGGGGGCCTGGCACTCAGTCCTCCAGAGGGATGACCCCCACCCACCCGGGAGGGTACAGACCTGTAGGGTCACTGTGCTTGCACTGGCTCCTGGCTCTGAGTCTCAGGGCTGAGTGGCCCCAATGGCTTTGCTGCTGGAACAAGACGCACCTGGCTGGACAAGAGGCAGGTAAGCAGTGTTCCTCTGGCCCACGTCCTCTTTGGTTTAGGTCGATCCAACAAAAGCTGAGATATGTTGGTGCCACCAACAGACATACCCATTGTGCTTTACCTACAGTTGGCATGAAATAGCTGAAGTTGTCCGCTCCATTCATGACTCTGGGCAGTGATCTTACCCTGTGTGTTTGCTGAATAAACCCACCCTGACCTAATCTTCCCACCCGTGCACAGGCTGCCAGCTCCCCCAAGGGTGGTGTGTGCACTCTGAGGGTCAAGCTGGCCAGGACGGGTGTCCAGGGATGACAGGGAAAGTCTGAGAGGGCCTCATGGATCCTTCTACAGCCACAGAGAAACAACCGACCATCCTCACTGACAGAGCAGCTGGGAACCTCACTCAGACCACGCTTACCCCCCCAGAAACCTTTCCAGGTACATATGTGACTTCCCTTTGACAAGCGGGGACACTGGGTTTTTAAATTATGAACAAAACAAGTCCAGGCTCACATGGGCTGGTAGAGGCAGGGCAAGGATTTGGATCCGGTGGGCCTGAAACCAAAGACCATGAAGTTTCCGTATCATGGATTTGGGCTTTTCCTGATGTATTCATTTCCCGTCAATGCTCTAACAAATCGCCACAAATGTTGCGGCTTACAAGGGCGGAAAATTTTTCTCTTGCAGTTCTGGAGACCAGAAGCCTGAAAAGAGTCTTGGCCTGATTCAAGGTGTCCCAGGCCTGGAAGCTCCGGGGGAGGGCTCATTCCTTGCCTTTTCCAGCTCCGGTGGCTGCCAGCAGTCTTTGGTTTGTGGCCGCATCACCCCAGTCTCTGCATTTGTGGTCACATCACCTCCCCTTCTGTCAAACCTCCCTCTGCCTCCTTCTGAGAAGAACACTTGTGATGGCGCTCAGGCCACCCGGATACACCAGGACAATCTCACGATCCTTAACTTAACCACACCTGCGAAGCCCCTTCTGCAAAGTCAGGTAACACTCGGGTTCCCAGGATGAGGACTTGATATATTTGCGGGACATTATTCAGCTACCACACCTGCCATTTTGCATTATGACATTCCTGGGGGTGTGCTGCTCAGATCTCTCCCCCGCCCCAGGGAAACAAGCTGCCAGTGACCTCTGGGATTGTGGTCAGTGGACTAACTAGCTGTAGTACCACCCAGACCCATCCACTGCTCACCTCCTCTCGGGAAGCCGCAGCTGTCGGCTGGCCATGTCTGCCCCGTGTGGGGCTCTTCAAGGGTGCCCTCTTCTCCACAGCCCTCCTTGGATTGGCTGCTGGCAGCGGAGTGACCCTGCTCACAGGAGGGGGGGCTGCAGTTACCCAGCATGGGCAGGAATTCTACCCCTGTTCTCACAAAGCTACACTTTTTCTTGTCTGTGTAAGTATCTTGACAGTTCTTTAATTTTAAACTTGATTTCCATGAAAAACTCCCAGTTGTAGGATTACTACATTACAAAAAAAGATAGACATTTTATGTCTGTTTTTATGTTTTGTCAAAATACAATTTGAATCAACTATTAAAACACCCAGAGAAATCTATTTTTAAAACATTTCTTAAAGTGTGTTTACTGTTTCATTTCTTATTTCATTGGCCTAAATCATCAAAATCAACTTTAATAATAATGTGTTCTTATTCTTGTTTCTATTCTGATTTTAAATGTAACCCTAGTGTTTCCTCAAATTATAATTGTCTTTTGATTTAAAATTTTGTCTGCTGTTGATTTATAACTCTTATCATGTTAAGAAAATGTTTGCATTTCCATGCTCTGTCTGAATTTTAGAAGTTTGAATTTCATTAGTTGCTGCCTCTCCCTCTGTTACGCTCACATAGTTTAAATTACTTAATTTACTTTTGTGGTACAATCATAGCATTTTCTTAAATTGATAATCATCGCATAGATAAATCATTATGCAGAACTGACCAAGTAATTTCAGATCAATGGAGCAAGCATGACATAGAAAATGTTTTTATTCCTGAGCAGTGTTTGGACTGTCCCTAAGTCATAGGAGAGCTCAGTGAGAAAGTACACATGTTAATTGACAGGACCGAAATGATCCCTCCAAACGCCTACTGCACACAATGGTGGCATCCTTATACACACACAGACGCACATGCACATGTGCATACACAGGTGAACACACACAGATGCATGCACACACACATGCAAACACACACAACATACTTCACTTATACAGCACATGCATGCACATATACTCACACTCACTAACACACACCACACACTCACACACACACACACACACACAGGTTTATCTCCACAATCTCTATGTACACAAGGTCACTTCCTGCATAGCATGTGTGATCCGTCCCACTTGTCAAATCTTCTTTGTCCTTTGTCTCTGACCATCACCAAAGCTGTGAACTCGGGGAAAGCGATGAATTTCTTTCTGATACTGTAGGAAAATTAAATTGTGATCTGAAGCATGAGCATTAATTTTCATACCAGTGAGAGGAAGTTGCATCTCAGCCCAACTTCTAAAATATCTGTTCTTAATGAGATGAATTTCACCTGGGAGACATGATTTTAAAGAGTAACCTTTGGTAAGTCTGTGACATTCAGACTTTCTTGAGTAAGTGTATGTTACAAGTTAGGTAATTTTAGTAGTTTTTAACCTCTTCAGGTATTTAAATGACATTTTCTTTGCTTACTATTTTGATACATTTTTACCCAAATTGCCAGTTAACTTTCCAACTGTTGTCCAAAAAAGCTAATTTGGTTGTGATGGCCAAGCCAAAAAAAGATCGCAAATTACATCACTTTGCTGGTGGATAATCGACAATGACACACATTTTCTCCACAGTGTGGTGACAATGAAATGCTACCTTGGACATCAGCAGAGAATATTTAAGGGTCAAACAGCTAGTCTAAGGAATTTCCTGAGTCTTTACATTTTTCCATTTCAGATTTGCATAATATTTTACCATTTTACTTCTTAGTCTTTATGTGCCGGAGAAAGAAAACAAAAAGATGATTGAGCCAAACTTTACTATTTGAAAACTTAACATGGACACCAGACCAAGGGTCACCATTACAGCCTCCATCCCTGACAGCTGCTGGCGACCTCCCCAGGTCTAAGATCTTTCTGCCATCTGACACCACCGTGTTATCCTTTTGCGTTAAAAAAAAAAATCAGTATCTCTTTTTGGAGAAGCAGTTTTAGCAATAAGGGTATTTACAGAATGTTTTAGTGACTACGATGTTCTGTTTATTCTAAGAAAAGGTGGTCACAAAAACTACACAAGCTATCAAGGGCAAGACAGGCTGTGTGGAGTGTCCTACACCATTTAGCGACTGCCTTTTACGTTCCAACTCACAGTACCCTTTCAGGCCATTGAAAAATTGCTTCCGTGTAAAATTACACTTCAGCAATTTGAATCATTATTCCACCTTGTTTGAGTCAGTTTTAAACAACTTGTGAAGCGAAAGGGGAAAAATAAATGTTCATTTTTACTCGTTCCCTGTGACTGCTGCTGAGTGATTCCAGCAGTGACTTTCCAACGGCAAACACTGAGCAAACCACGCCTAGTCAACTATGAGTTTCAGTAAAGTTGGAATATCAGGGCCTTGAGGGATGTTTCTGTTGTTTGAAAATATGGGCATACGCATTTTGATTTTTAAAAATTTAATCCAAAATGATGAGCTTATCAAATACTTAAATGAATCCCTATTGCTTGAAATTACGAAGCTGGATGCCTGGAAAGTTTCTGGTATTTCTTTAGAGATTTCTTGCTCTTCTTTCTGGGGTGTCTAATGAAAGAGAAAGGAGATTCCAGTCTACGGAGGTTCTGTGGCCTTTGCAGAAACCCTGACCCTGACATTTCAGTGCCAATTAATGCTCTCTGGGAAGCCTCAGGCTCTGTAGAGGGGACTCTACTCTGTTTTCACTTTCATATGCTGTGGAAGCTTCTCCGGTGGTCATGGAATTTATATTAGGAATTTCCTGTGTCCAGCCAAGAATTTTCTAATGCTACAGTTTTGGCTTACACCAACTAACTAGTCCCTGTTATGTACATAGAACTGTGCTTCATTTTTTAAATTAAAGCAAAACCTTTTGAATCTCCCTTTGTCCTTTGCAATCCTACATTTCATTTTACTTTTCTTAAATGAGGGGAGTTCGATGGCTCTCACAATAGATAAGCTCAGAGGTTGGGATGGAATTCAGGCATGGTTAGATCAAGCTTCTGGCTCTGTTTAGCTATAATTGTCTTAGGGCTGCCCTCCTCCACGTGTAGCTGTCACCCCAGAATCACTTCTCTTACAGTGGTAAATAAGGACAGGTCATGCTTTGTGTTCTCTAGAGAATAGCTGCACCCCGAGCAGATGTTTTCTCCAGGTTCATCCACCTGAATGGAGTCACAGAGCTCTGATGAACCAGGTGCTGAGCCAGGAGATTGGGCTGTGCTCATCGACCTCCCATTGCTACATGCCTCACTCCAGGTCCTGCTACAGTCAGCTCCCCCCAACACACATCCTACCCGGGGAGGAGGAGGGGTGCGATTGTTACTCTCCATGTATTTCAGTGCATGGAGAGTAATACAATAGTACTGATCATGCTACTGCAAGCTTCAAGGATTGGTGGTGGGGATAGGGAAATCTCTGAAAAGAGAACCACGAGAACCTGCCTGCTCTTCCCTCAGGCCACACCTGCCCATACCTGGTTCGCAGTGTGGCAGTCTGTGCTCCAGGTGGTGAGGGCATAAAGCAGAATGTTCCTGGTCCCTGTCTTCCATCCCTTGGACCCCACCTCTCCATGATTCTGGACTCAGCCCCTCACCCTGACCCCAGTGCCAGCCTCTGGCTTGCTGTCCTGGTATTGGGAGCACAGCCCTCTCCTGCTATCTTAAGTCAAGTTGCTCGCTGGGCCCTGTAATCAAATGTGGGCTCAGAGGAACCCGCACCCTGGCCTTGTCCCTGGCTGTGGCCCCTCTACAACAGACAGCTGCCTTGGAGGACAGGGGTGGTCTCAGATAAATCCATCAGACAGTGTTTCCAGGTAGAGGAGGGCTTTTAACATCACCGAGCTCACCTGGCCCAGGGCCCTGTGCTCTGCATGAGCCAGAGGAGTTCAGGGCCACAGCATCCACGGCAGGGGGCCATGCTCATCAGAGGCTCCTGGAAAATCCAAGGACCAGACATTCAACAATGGCTCAAGACAGCAGAAGGACTCAGTGCTGCGAAGAAAGATGACATTAAAAACCAGACTCCTGCCCTCGGGGTGCTGCTTATTTATTTATTTATTTTCCTGGGAGACAAGTGATTTATGCAAATAATTATAAATCAGCTCTCTTTTGTGAAAATGCACTTTTCAGCTTAAAGGATGCTGAGCCATTACCACTATTTCCACAGATTCAGTGTTACCGTAGAGGTAAAAACAAAGAACCCAGGGACCCGGGAGAGGCTTGCAGATGAGGAGAGCTGCCTGCCTGCAGGAAGTGGGAGCCTGCATGGAACCTGACATGCAGATATCCATGCGCTGGCTGCAGGCAGAAAGGGTGCTGGGGCTGAAAAGGGCCCTGCTGGGGGACCGGGGTGGCACCAGGACACCCAGGAAGGGTTGTGAGCTTCTCTCTGCAGAACAGGAGCTGGCAGAGGTCTGTGAGGCAGAAAGGAACGTGAATCCATTTTGCCTTTTACAGTAAACTCTGGCACTGGCCAAAGAAGGCATTTTGGAGAGGCAAGGTAGGGGCAGGGGGTGGTTGGGATGGCAGTGAAGCTGGGGCCATGCAGTGGGAAAATGTGAGGACATTGTGGCAGGAGCACAGACCGGAAGCAAGGGTGGTCCTGAGACTTCTTGCCCATGAGAAGGAGAGGATGGCAGCACCATTTACTGAGCCAGGGAGCACAGGTGAGGATGGATGGATGGATGGGGCTCAGTCATCTGGTCATGGGGCTCAGGCCATCTGGTCGACCTGAGCAGCAAGGCTTGGAGAAGGAGAGGAAGGGTTGTCTCCGAGGGAGGGGCCTGTGGATGGGGGGATCTCTCAGGTCACAACTGCCTCTGCCTGGGCACCTCCCAGGGCGGCTCCCATCCCCACTGGATCCTTCCTCTCCCTCCCAGAGTCCACCCCACTGTGCTCTGGGGCCGCTGAGGGCTGAACTCTCACCTCCATCTCACCAGGCTTGGGAGCCAAGGAAGGGAGACTTGGAACCAATAACTGGTTTACATCGATCCCTAAGGGGCAGGTAGGATTTCGTGAGGTGCACGCAAGGGGCAGGGCACTCCTGAGAGGTGGAGTCACGTGTTGAGGGTGGAACCACAGACACATTTTGAGCACAGTCTGGGTGCAGAAGGACTGGGTGGGGGAGAGGCAACGTGTCGGGGCCACCAAGCACCAGGTCTTCCTGTATCCTCATAAAGGAAGATGCTCATTGAAAGATCAGAAGGTCTGCGAGCCCTGGTGACCCAATGCCGGGAAGAGGACCGGCAGAATGCCCAAGATCACAGGTCAGAGCTGCATATGGCGGCTGAGTGTACTCTTCTGCTTCTGCAGTTTTGCTTAATCAAAACTAGATTCGAGGGACTTCTCTGGGGGTGCAGTGATTGAGAGTCCACCTGCCAGTGCAGGGGACACGGGCTCGAGCCCTGGTCCGGGAAGATCCCACATGCCGCAGAGCAACTAAGCCCACGTGCCACAACTACTGGAGCCCGCACGCCTAGAGCCCGTGCTCCACAATGGGAGAGGCCACCGCAACGAGAAGCCCATGCACCGCAACGAAGAGTAGCCCCGCTCGACGCAACTAGAGAAAGCTCACATGCAGCAACGAAGACCCAACGCAGCCAAAAATAAATAAATAAATAAAATAATTAATTAATTAATTAAAAAAAAAAAACTAGATTCGAATCTCCCATGTTAAACAGATCCAGGGAGCCACTTTTGGTGGGTAATGTTGTTATGGAAACAGGAAGGGGACATAGTTTCTGAAAGATTCCATGGAGAATATGAACCGAATATAGAAGCTGATGGACCCTCCGCGGCCGCGATGTGAGGTGACATCTTTTACTTCGTTTTCAGCCTTTACCTGACAAACATTACCTAGGAAGTTGCTGAGGTGAAGGAGAGGACCCCAGGGCCCACTGGTCACTGCCATTTTGCACACACTCGATGGCCCAGCTGCCCGCAAAGGCCCAGCTCAGCCCAGACAAACCACTTCCACCTCCAGCGCAGGTAATGGCATCCCCGTAATCACATGCTTGAGGCACTTAAGGTGTAGATTTATTATTACTGAGAATAATAATCGAAGTGAAGATTGCTTCTTCTCCACCACAGTCCTCCACCAAAATTGATTTTCCTGGGGTCTGCATGGGTGTAAGGCTTCTTTTCCTTTGGTCTCCAAGGTGGATGGGTATTTCATTGCATCTACCCCCTTAAATTCCATATGAATGATGGACATAATATTGATACACTCACAAGAGAATGGTTTTAAAATCACAAATCTTTATCCAGTGCCTTTATGGTCCAATCGATCTCAGACACTGAGCAAACCCTTTGATTTTTACAAAGGAATTCCTTTTAAGTAAGGAGAATGCGCACGCATGGAAATGTCTTTGCCTTTCAGACCATCGAGTCCTGCATTTTCCAAGCGGGTTTCTCTCTGGTTGAGGAGGTTGGACACAGAGCCGGTGACAGTGGCTGCCCTGCTTCTCCCAGCAGAGGGCCTCCATCGGGGAAGTGTAGCCTGGTGTTATCAAACAATAATAAGTCCTCCAGGCTCAGTCCTTTACGCTTGCTAATCTTGGTGACTGTTTACATGCTACTATTTGTTAAATGGCAAAGTTTATTGATTTGGCAAATTCAGTCCCACATTGTAGATTTTCTCTCAGTCTGTGTTGCTACATGTGGTTCAGCATTTTTAAATGTCAACTGCAAAGTATTATTGATCAGTAATTAAATGTGCGGAGAAAAATTAGCATAGTAGAAGTTTACGGTCATTAGCACAAGTACCGTTGGGCAATTATTTAGCATGTTTTAACATTTATTTTCCTTCCTGTTATTGACATAGAGTATGATGCTCACCCAACAGTTTTTGTTTTGCTAAAAAGGAAAGTTTCAACGTCAATAAGAATTAATGACATGCAATTCTTTTTGAAAATGTGCCTGTTGGTTTTCCTGCCGCATAAATAAGCGAATCTGAAGGGTTCTTTGTGTTCTGGCTAGAATGAGAGAGAGGGTCCGGGCATCGTGGGGCAACCAGGGGAAGATGATGGCTTCCCAGGACCAAGGGCTGGGCGTCCTGATGAAAAGGAACCAGGAAAGCTAGCAATGTGGGCTAGGCAGGGGAGCAGGAAACCAGGCAACATTTCACTAAATGTTTATCCCAGATATTCTCAGACACGATGCAATTTTCAATATTCTACTCCTTATAAGCATACTGCACTAACCGAGTCATAGGAACAGATTTTTATTCTGAAAATATGGTCCCCTAAACATTAGATGTTACCAGTGCCCTCAAAAGCCTATATATTATCATGTTTAAAAATCTAAAGCACAAGGTCAGCAATTCAAGTGTGCTACCCACGTGACTGTAGCTGAGGGTGGCCATGGGGCAGGGGCAGGGCAGGTGTCGATGGTGGCTGCTGGCCTTACTTGGGCATTATTTTGAGCCAGTGGAGTTTCTTATTCAGGAGCTTAGTGATGGGCCTGGAAAGTCAGAGAGGAAAGTCTGAGCTACAAAACCAGTCAATCAGGGCTGGGGGTCAAAACCTGACCAGGCGGAAGGCCATGGGACGTGCAGTCATTCCAGCATCTGTCCTTCATCCTTGTGGACGTCGGTTCACGTGGGCAGCCAAGTGCCCATTCCCTCATCCTTTAGGGGCTGAGTGCCCTGCAGGTGGGCCAGGGGACCCTCTGCGGCTGGGCACACTGGCTGCTCTCCCTTAGCCTGGAGCCTATGCTGCGGGGTGCAGCCCAGAAGAGGGGTCTCCCCTGGGGCTGCGTGTGACAACCGCTAGGGCCAGGGCTGGCACAGAAGGCCGATGCTCGGGCCCTGGCCAGCTACCTGACGCTCCAGCAGTGGGGCCTGGTTGAGGGGCCTCTTCCAGCAGGTGCGGGCGGGACGTGTGCACAAGGCCATGCTGCTCATGGTGGGGACAGTGGTGCAAGGTGTGTTCCCAGAGAGAGGGGCACTGAGGTCCCCCTGGCCCAGCTGGTTATCTTTAGGGAGGAGAGGACATTTCTCTGAAACCTGGTGAGGGGGGAGCAGACAAGACCAAGGTACAGGTGGGGGCGTTCTGGAGGGATTTGACTCAGGAGAAAGCTCAGCCCGATTCGGGGACAGGGCTGGGGGTGCCCACCTGCTGTGGTGGGATTTTTGGCTTGGTCTCTAGTTGCCTGAGGTCTGCAGTTATGTTCTCCAAGACGGGAATTGTCCAGAAGCTGGGTCGCTGAGAATGGGGGGTACTTGGAGGCTGAGATGCTGTGCTGGGTTCTGCCACTGCTTTTGGGGTCTGGGGTTTGAAAGGCCCCCCCCCCGCACCTCTCAGTGCCAGCCTGCACCCACCGGACAAAGAGGCCTAGGGCTTCAGCAAGGTCGAAGTTAAGGATTTAAAATAAAATTACGTGGGAAGCGATCACTAGTAGATCACTTGAAGATGCTAGCTAGGTGCTTGAAGTTTGAAAACGTCTAGGAAAGCCACAAAGGAAGGTGGCTCAGAAGAGGACAGAGGGAGGGGAGAACTGCAAAGCAACGCTGATCGTTAAGGGAGAAAGATTCATTTAATAATTTAGTGAGCTATTTTTTCAAAGAAATGAAATCTATTAAAAGCTCTATTTTCATTTGGTTAATAAATGCTATATAGGAACAACAAATAACCAAATAATTAAAGCAAATCCAATCTGTTAATGCAAACATCCTTTACACAGTCCTTAATTTGCTTTTAAATATAAATATTAAATAATGCCTAACCCTTCAAAGAATCCTTTCTGCAGCTTTGCTTTCCAGACTAGTTCCGCCTGCCTAGTTTTCACTGTGAGTGCAAACTCTTTTATCTAGTGGCATCACTTGCCTGCCTCTCAACTCTGAAGGATGCTTTAGCCTGATTTTTCTTTGCTAGCGATTGATTTGATACAGTACATTATACATTTTGTCACTTAAGGTCACTAGTATCCTGGATGGCATTAAAGCTTTGCATGTAAGGTTGGACATAAAGCATAATAAAACATTTTCATTTGATTTCTCCAGTTTATTTTATACATTTAACCTCCCCTCCCCTTTTTTTTTTTGGTGCACAGTGTGTTATTTGAACATATTGAAGAACTTTTCCAGGGTTAGGTACACTGGTTGTTCAGTGACATTTTACTTTACTAAGATTACCTGAAAAGAAGTAAAAAGAGAGAATTACAAGTGTCTTTCTTTTATTATTATTATTATGACTACTACTACTATTACCTTTAAATATTATATTTATTTATAATATAAATTTATATTTATGCTTCAAAAATTTGCAGGTAGCACACTCAAGGCTCTCTGTAAGACAATTTGCTGATTCCCACCTGCCTTCGGGGAAGAGGTGACAGAGCTTTGCTCATCTCACAGCGGGTAAAGACGAGACAGTGAGAGCTGAGAGGTCAAGCAAGAGGGGCTGAGACATCATTACGTGGGTTTCCAGCTGTTCTCCGAGTGTTCCTTGTCGTCCTTCCTGTGCAAAATATCCATCAGCAAAATCACATCATGAGTGTTACCCACAATATGAACATCTTTTTTTTCATGGACAAGCATATCCAATTCCAATAAAGAAACAAAAAATATTTGCCTATAAAATATCATATAATACAAAAAAGGTATTTCTCAGACATTGTTCCAAAACAAATGAAAAATATATCCAAACTTATAGCCTGGAAAAATGTCCCTGCATTTTCTTTGTTAGAAAGTATTTCCCACTTAATTTTATATCTTTGTACTTTCTATTTTTTAAAAAAAATATTAACAAAGAAGAACCCATAACCCTTTTAAGGTTTGGAAGTTGAATCTAACGGTGTCTCTGGAAACTTTGGAGGAAGAGGCTATATATTGGATGGTTCTTTAAAATGAAAGGTCTTTCTTGAAATGCCAAAGTATTTAAGATTTCCATATGATCGGTACTTTTGGAACGGGAAGGCTATTCTGGTGTATGACGTGTGAGGTCATCTTAAAGTCCTAGGCTGATTCTCATGGCCAGTTAGTCATTCTGCAAGTGGAATGTTGTCCTAAATATCCTCCTCTCCAACGTAAGACATCATATATATTTCCTGAAAGAAAGAGATTTGGTGCAGAAGGCATTTGTAGGACATCAAGAATGATTGACCGTGAGCTGGGCCTCTTGTCCCAACACTTCGATGGAGTTAAAATCAATGCCTTTGAGTGGAATGGTCTTATACATCATCCCAAACCACGTATTAGCACAGACCCTGGTCAGGGGCTGCACAGGGGATATTCCTGGCGTGCGGGCGCTGTGCTGGGGTGGACGCAGGGGGACACCGCTGTGGACACAGGGCCTAAAGTGACCGATGGCTCCCCCTCGGACCTCAGGCCAGGCGAGCGCTGTGTTGACAATGCAGTCAGCCATCAGGGTGTCGTGACGTGGGTGCTGATTTTATCCCGCTCCTGCTGCTGGGTCTTGTGACATTACACACCCACCAGCCACCCACCCCTGCCATCCAGTACTCACTCCCCTCGAGCTGTCTTTTACTCTCCCTCACCCTTAACCAAGAAATTATTCTCTGTGTTATACAGTGTTGCGTATCCTCTCTGAATGTAATAGTTTGCATCTACCAAACCCAAACTCCCAGCCCATCCCTTGCCCTCCCCTATCCCCCTTGGCAACCACAAGTCTGTTCTCTATGTCTGTGAGTCACTTTGCTGTACAGCAGAAATTAGCACAACATTGTAAATCAACTATATTTCAATAAAAAGTAGAGAGAATTAAAAAAACTTAATAGAGAAGTAAAAAAAAAAAAAAAGAAATGATTCTCCATCGCTTGCTTGCTACGGCCTTTTCTTTGGCTGTGGTTTTGAGAAAGTGGAGTTGCTCTATAAAGACAGATTCCAGCTGAGGGCTTCTCTCAGGGAATCTGATGTTGCATCATCAGAGGGAAGCAGGGCCCATGGGGCGAGCAGGGAACCTGGCCTCCATCACCCAGCGATGTCCCAGCGTGCCCGGCCCTGCTCAGCACAGGAGCCGGGAAAGGAGGGCGCCTCCCAGGAAAATCAGCGTGGAGGGCAGCCTAGGAGTCCAGGTTGGAAACAGGAAGTCCTGGAAAATGTTCTCAGTCATGAGGACGCTGACGTCAGCTGGGGAAGGCAGGGCGGCTGCAAGCCAGATGGCCTCCTGGGGATGGGGGCCTTCCATGGAGGCTGCCGCAGGTGTGATCTGTGGGCGTGTGACTGGGAAGGTTTGAAGGCATGGTGCCTGGAGCCGTACGGGGCTTGCACATCAAGAAGGTGCCCTCTGGGGGCTTTCAGGGTGAGCGTTGCCCAGACAGGACACCCCAGGAATGGAGCACCTCTCTCGGGGTGACCAGAATTCCCCCAGGGAAGGGACGGCCTGTTGGAGAGCAGAGCTTGGCAGGGAGTTGGCTGTGGAAAAGCAGTGGTAACAGAGATCACAGCACAGGCCTGAGAAGTTTTGTCCTGTGTGGAGAGTATTAGCGCAGCCCAGGGCTCACTGCCAGGGAGATGTGGGAGAATCGTCTACAGATGTGTAGTTTGGGTGATTATTTATTTTACAGTGTGGGACACACATCAGGTTTATTCTCTGACGTGTCTTGGAGAGCTCATTCTGTCCGTCATGTGGGTTTTCCCTCTTTTCAGTAGTTGGAAGTGGTCCAGATATGCAAAAGCTCCTCTTACTGTTCCGTTCCTGATGGACATGGAGACTCTTTCTAGCTTCCCACTGTGAAAACCAACCATCAGTGAGCATGCTTGTACACATACATTTTTGTGCAAGTGCGTGTAGGAAAGATCTGGATATCTAGGCACAGTGTGTACAAGTTGATTGAATATGAGATGACGTATACTAAGGCACATTCCAGGCCAAGCAACCCATGTGTTCATACAGCAGTGTATCTCTGATGGAAACTCAAGGTTTGGACAGTCCATCCAAATGGCTATTAAGTATATGCCAGAAGACAGAGAAAAATGGGAAAACTTAGGAGCTCAGAACCACCAAGATTTACAGGCCCTGCTTGACAGGGGTTAAGGTAGAACATCAGAAAGAATACAAGTTAAAGATAGATAAGTTATTTCCTCCTGCAGGGTGTCAGGGGCCCTGCAGAAATGTCACCCAGGCTGCAGGGTGGACTGACCAAGCTGGTGGCCATGGGAGAAAATATCAACAGAGTGTAAGTTCTAGGATGGGTAGAGGAGACCTTTCAGGGTGAGGGGTGCAGGCAGACCCCCCAGCTCTGAGTGCCTGTTCACACAGAGAGCTGAGAAATGGAACAAATGGCATGGTGTACACCAGTCAGACGCTCGGCTAATATTCAGACAGGATGAGAACTCGTTCTGTAAATTAACAGGTTTTCAGTTTTGACTGTAAAACTATAAACTATATTTCAGGTTTTGTTTTCAATACGACCTCCTTTGTAAAATCTTTCGTGATCCCCAAAGGGAAGGTGACAGCTTTGTCTTTGAATGCCCAGCACACATTTTATTTTTACCTTTTCTTATTACTTCTATGTATGGCTATTGGTCCTCTCCATGGAAGTGGGCTGGCTTTGTGTCATTTTTAGCCCCAGCAGTGGCTTACCAGAATGTCTTATATTTAGTAGGAACTAAGTAATGCATGCTTATTACCCTGAATTAAAGGGTACTGTTGATTGTTGAATTTTGTTGCTCATTGAATTTTCGTTTTTATGCTCCTGGCTTCACCTTAAGGTTCTACCAGCTGTCAGTGACTTTTGTAAATGAGAGGGTAGAATAATACAGAAAAGTGAGATGTGGTCTTCTGAACATTAGAAAGATTGAACATATAGAAAAGTGAAAAAGAGCAGGATGGTCAATGAAGAAACACAGCAGTCATCTTTACCTATGAATGAGATAAAGAATTAACTGTGTAAATGTCACAAAAGCACTTTTTGTAACTACCTATTTGTTACAAAAGTATCCTTGCAAGCTGCCCGTGGTGAAACTTATTGAAGGAAGTCCCACAGGGGGTATATTTCCTCTGCTCCCATCCCACATTCTCAGAAACCAAATTTAGGAACTCTGGGCTTGTCTGTGGCTCCCTTGCACACAGAGGGGTGCTGGGGACCAGACCTCCTGTGTGATCTTGTACATATCTCCACACCTTCAATGAAGACAGAAAGAATAAACAAAAATGTGGAAGAGACACCAAGCAATCTAAGAATGCTGCTGTAGAACCTGACACAGATCACTTCACTGGAGAACTGGGGGAGATTCAGAGAACTTGTGATGACAAAGGTCCCTCTGCTTGGACGGTCCCTGACCTGGGTTCAGTGTCGCCCTGATGGCCTGCGTGCCCTTGGCAATGACTATGTCTCCAAACTTGGTTTCCTCATTTGAAATGGGGATAAGAGCTACTACCCCGCTCCCCATTGAGCCATGGTGGGATTTAGGTGAAGACAGCCCTGTAGAACAAGGTGTCTCCCAGAGGACAGGTGCATGGCCGTGCAGACTATTATATGTAGGATGGATAAACAACAGGGTCCTACTGTATAGCACAGGGAACTATATTCAATATCCTGTAATAAACCAGAATGGAAAAGAATATGAAAAATAATATATATGTATAACTGAGTCACTTTGTTGTACAGCAGAAATTAATACAGCATTGTTAAATCAACTATACTTCAATAAATTTTTTTTTAAATCAAGTTTTTAATACATAGTTTCCTTACTACAATTGGGAAACATTTAGTTCTTAGACTCAGCAAATGTAAATACTGATTGCCATGTGAGCTAAAAAAAAGGTATTTTCTTTCAGCATCTTTAAATCAAAGTATCATAATCTTTTCATTACTGTGGACATTATGAATTATTGGGTCACTTCAAAATTGACATGTGGGTATTTTTCATTTTCTAGTTAAATTTACACATTTATTGCTGTGTGTTTTTTTTTTTTTTTTAAATCAAGCATTGTAGAGAGTCTCATTATTTTCTGTGTACTTGGTCTTGACTAGAGCAAACATTCTCACTAAAGCCAGTTTAAATTCACTCTTCGATTGCTGCCTTAGCTTCACGCACATTTCATCCAAAATTATTTCATTTTGGAAAGGATTTCTTTTGGAAGCCAATGGGAAAAGGATGTGTGCTTTTCAGAAGATTCTGAAACAAAGAAAAGAGGTGTTTCTTATTTTTTTTAAAATAAAATGTGAATAAATCAACTCCAGCCTGAGCTGTGCAATGCAAATGTTGGTTCAGAATGGCACAGTATTGTGGAAAGTTGCAAAAGTGGAACCAGGCGTGTCCTCGTGGAAGTGTCTCTTCTCTTCGGTGTGCAGGGCCACTGCGAACGAGGTCCTGGATGTAACAAGAGGCTTAAAGGAACCACAAGACAAGTTCCCCATTTAGCACATGTCTCTGCACCAATCTGGCCAAACCAGCAGAGAAGAGTTTCCACCTGCAATGAACAGATTGTACAGCATTGATATTGAAGACATTTTATTTTTGGGGCTAACAACTTTATGGTTTTCATGGCAAAACGTCTTGTTGACCATTGTAATAAAAATGTAAACTCACATAAGGTAAAATATAGAGCATTTTCTTCTTGCTTTTCTGGAACCATCGGCAACATAAACAGAATGGTCATAGTATACCAAGTGCAATTCAGTGCTAAACGTGAGGAAAGAGTATCACTGGGTTTCTGTTCAATTTCTCTATGACTGAGTAGCCTGGGAAAGGGTGTATAAGGTTTTAAAGCTTTCTAGTTCTTTTCACTTATGTGTGCTTTTTGATCAATTTCTCTGTGAATATTGCTCAGTGAGGGGGAATTCTCTCTCAATTTACTTCTCAGTCCTACTCAGATGTAATTTTGTGTCAAATGTTTCTACAGAGTGAGTCCTGACATCTAAATCTTTTAACTTTGAATGCCTCTTACTATTTCAATTCTCGAGGATATAAAAAAAAATTACAGTTATGTACATGTGTTAAGCACTTGTGTGGATCCCTTTGAACACTGTCCTGTTGCTCTCGTAAAAAATGGATGTGTGTGTGTTTCTGTGTATACAGGCAAATATCATCAGAAGCTCTTTCACTGTGATGGTAACCTTTCCATACACTTTCCAACTTGTCTCGGTTTTCTTGAAGGTCGATTGGGTTTTCAACTGTGTTATCTGCTAGGTGTTTGATGGAGTGGTCCAGATAACAGGGAGAGAGCAAAGGAAAGAGAATTTTTTGAAGATCAAAAGTGGCTGTTCATTTTGTTATCTGACCCTATCTGTTGTCATAGTAACAGGTCCCTTTTAACCTATGTCATGGGATGATTTGTCTCTATCTGCTCTGACTTCTCCTTTGACTGCGGAGCTACTCCTACAGCATCCAGACCGATCCAGTCTCTCTGTGAAGCTCTGCCGAGGGGGCCAAAGGCACAGACTCCATGTCGGAAAGGATTTAAATTACATTTTCCATTTAAACCACTATCTTAATTTCAGAGGAGATAAAGCCGGCACAGATGCTTTCCCCCTGGTTTTACAACATATAAGTAAATGTCATGTAGAAATGAGATGAATGAACATGTTGTTTCTCTAACGCTGAGGACAGGCATCCGGGAAAGTGACCAAGCACGAGCTGGTGTTTGAAGTGAACTTGTAATGAAAGGGACAGGCTAAACCTGGAGATTTCCCGGTGGCTCCTGGAGAAGGTGGGCGGAGGCTCCCTCCTTGCTGATGGCTTGTCTATCCGCTCACATCAGGGCGCCGAGGACTGACAGGACACTGTTCCATTTATTTTGAGACAAAGCTTCCGGAAAGCTGAGCTCCAGTTGCAAGCTTTGGTCGTCCCGAGGATATACCGTGTCTGTGACATTCCTTTTAGGTTTCGCAGGTAAAGACATCTTGGAAATGACCATTCAGTGTCCTCCGGGGTCCCAGCCCCCCTCATCCCCCTGGACCCTCGTTTTCCCTCGCTGTCGGTGGGTGGGTACACACAGGGCCACCCACAAACACGGGCACAGGCCGGGCCAGGAGAAATCCCAGGACCAGCCTCTCTGGGTGCAGCAGTGCGGGCTGAGGGGTGAGACTGGCCTCTCCCCAGTCAGGGGCTGCTGCTCTCTGTCTGTCCAGCAGCAGAAGGAAAGACAGCCCCTCCTTGCTCCCAGGAGGCGCCTTGTCCGAGTCAGCCCAGCACAGGCCCAGGATTGGAGGGTGGGGGAGTGTGGGCTTGGTTAAGCCCAGTTGGTGCCCTTACGTTTTCCTCTGGTTTAAAAACCCTCCAGGCACAAAGCACTTTGTGTGAATTTCCGAGGGGTAACTCGGTAAACGAGGCACTTCGCTGAACAGGTTCCTGAGGGATTTGCATAGACCCAGGAAAGCCTTTCCACTTTCCGGCTCTGGACGAACCTCTCTTCTGCTGTGGAAGATTCCCACTAAGAAGAGCGGAGGCAAGGGACCTTCCCTGGCCAAAGCCATCCTCTGGCCGGGGGCTCCCTCAGCCGCCCCACGGAGGTGGGGCAGAGTCAGGCCTCTCCCCTGTGAAGGGGGCACGGCACACTCTCCTGTGGAAGCCTCAGCCTCCCCATCTGTAAAATGGACACGATAGGAGTGTGTGACTATTTGAGCCCTTTTTCTAGAGTCTCAGCAAAGAGCTGGATACGCGGAATCCGATGGCCCCGCTGTCGGCGGCTGGGAGTGATGGCTGGTCCCTGCCTGTCTTCATCTCTCCCGGTCCTGCACCTGTGTGACGGCGTTTACCTGCAGTGTGAGGGTCGAGGGCTGCTTGAGGAAACTTAGGGGTAACTGTAGTACGCAAACTAACAAGCAGTGGCAGCCGGTGTAAAGGCAATGACCTGCGAAGGCTCGGAAACGATGTTCCTGGACGGGGATACGGTGGCCTCTCTTTGTGGAGACCTCGGTCTGCGGTCCCAGCAACTCTGTCTGCCCGTGGTGCCTTTCTTTCTGCCTATTTTGTAAAAGTTGTGTCCCGATGAGCTGACGGCAGCCGCATTTTGCTGCCGTGCCTTCCTCTCTGGCGATCTCCCGCGGCATCACCCCGGCGGGCCGGGAAGTGGGCGCACACAAGGAACCCCGCGTCCCAGGCACCAGCCCAGCCCTTGCCCCTCACTCCGGCCCGGGCTCTTTTTTTTTGCAAGAGCCAAGTAGCTCAAGTTCGACATGTGGGTACAAAGCAGGTAGGAAGCAGCAAAGGAGCGTCTCAGGGCCAGAAACCCGGCATGGCCGAGGCCTGAGGGGCTGGGAGGAGGGAAGCCTGGTCCCTGGGCGCCGCAGGGCGCAGAAGCCAAGGGGAGGAGCATCGCAGCCTAATTGCAGCAATCATCGTGATGCCGAGCCAGCTGCAAACAAGCCTGAGCTGTGAGTTTTATGGGCTGGTTTTACAGTTCTAATGTAATCATAGGAATACTGAAATCAACGTTTGAGGGATCTTTTATCAAAATTATTATGTGGGATTTAAAAAATGTGTTTGTGTGTGTGTTTCCTCTCCCACTGGTCTCTGAAATGAAGACCCTGCGGATAAAGGGAACCAGGAGGGCTGCTTTGAGTGATTTAAATATTCATGGAAATAGTAAGATCGCCTTGTAAGATTCTGACACAACTATACATTCTTTCATTTCTATTCTCAAATTCTTAATGTAAACGCGAGAGCTTCCGGTACGGAGCTGCAATGAATTAGAAAGTATAGTATATTGAATTTTTCCCCAGAACCTTAAATGTTAAGCTGCAAATTTGGTAAATTTGATATATTTATTAATCTAATTTTCAAAAGGAACTTTTAGGACAGAATAAATTCTGTTCTCTGGAGAGCTATTCAAATTTATTCTTAGACCCATGGGTTAAAAAAAAAAAATACAAAAACTTTCTGGACCTTCCAAATATACCTATCAAAATATAAACTACTACCTGTTCAGATTCTTTCAAAAATGAAGGTAATTTCAATGGGTTCATTTAGCATTTTGACTGCTAAGAACATATTTTAGCAACTTGTTTACTTGCTGCTGCACAGTGAAACTGAAAGTATACATCAGTTTCTCCTTATTTTGTGACCCCATGGTTCCCCGTGAGTGTGTTGGGTAATGTACACTGCTTCAATCTGTTCGAGGTCAGGAGAGGCAAACAGGAAGCTTTAGAAGCAGCAGAAACAGGGTGTTGTTAATATCCAAAGGTTCAAGGGACGTGGTGCTTACAAAGGTGATGTCTCAGGGTTCTGGGAACAAAGTCCTTCCTGGAGCAGGTTTTTCAGAGGTGATGGAGCACAGAGACCCCTAGCGCACGGTCAGCCCGTCACCCACTTGGACTCGGCCGTGTTGGGACATGTGTCTGTATGGACCGTGTCATCCAGCAGGGCACCTGCCCGTACCCTGACAGCAGAAGCTTCCTGGGTCCTTTATTCCATGGCAACTCAGCCACAGATCCTCAGGTATGCTCTGTTTCTCGTGAACACTGCACATTTCTTACACTTAAATGGTCTTTAGCTCCCCCTGACACTAGAGCTACGGCAATGTGCTATCAAACCCGCAATTTTCCCAGCTACTCCATTCTTCAAAGCCCCTAACACTGAAACACCAAAGTTAACAAAGAATTTAGCTGTTAAAACTGTCAACTGTGTGTCACGTCACCATAGTTTTCTCTAAACCATTAGCGAAGTCTTAATTGAATAAGATTATGCTTAAAAACCTTGGGAAAATATCTTGTGTGAGTAATGTTTTAAAATAAAATTATGAAAAACTCATAGACAAACTATATAAATCTTTTCAGGAGAATACGTTTTCCTTGTTTATTTTTATTGAAAATAATTTCTGAAAGCCTTGCATATACTTCAAAAGATAGATCTTTTGCAATCAGTGGAAAAGCATTCATCAATTGCCTACAATGTATGAAACATTGTAGGCAATTGATAAATGCCTACAATATCAATGCAATTAGACAACACATTTTATAATTATATTATTATTATAATACTATTATATTATTATATAATATAATATAATAATATTAATAATATTATATTAATATTATTCAATACCTGGCTTTAAGCACATATTTGAAAATGAGTAAAAAGGTCAAGAGAAAATGATTAAAATTAATTAGTGAAAAGACAGAAAAGAAAATCCAGTGATTTTTTTCCCCATTTAGACCATCTCTGACAAGGGATTCCTTTTAGACTCTTAAGATGGTGGAAAAGAAAGGTCCTTCTATGCTTCTAATTAGAAAAGGCTATCACTATTTAAATCGATTAAATGAATATACACAGAAAAAATAAGCAATACCTAATAAATGTATCAAAAGGAGTGAGCAGATGTCAACAGAAATGAACTTCATTCCACACGATTTGCCTTCATTCCTTGGTTGTCTTTGTGTTTAAATTCTAAAAATCTATTTTAAGTAAGAGTTAGGTTTTGAACATTGTTATGTCTCTGGCTCCTTTTTTCATTAAGACTTTTCCCCCCACAGAAAGCATTTTCAAGTAGTTTTCAAAAGCTCCCTCCCCAGCTTCGGCTCTGCGAAGCAGGCAGAGGAGGGCCTTGCTTCTTCAGATGTGCAGACTTGGGCTATCCCAGCAGGTCAGGCCTCGGGAGAGGGCTGTGTCATATGGAAATGTTTAACAGTCCAGCTCACAGCCTGTGGAGGCTGCCTTTTATCTTTGCAGGGTTTGAACATGATCCTTTCAAAGCCAGATAACCCAGGAAAGGCCTCGTCAGAGCACTGCTGCTCTGTCCCAAGCCCCTGGTCGTGGGCTCCGAGGATTCAGTTATTAGAATTCAATAAGGAAGCTTTCTTCTAGTTTTCTGTTTGGGCTTCAGTCTTTATGTTCCTGAAAAATAGCAGGCTCTCATCATTTTTTTTTTAACCAGCAAAAGCAATTTTAAGATTGAGGACAAAGTTAGCCATTGACGCAAGCTTTCAGACTTATTTGGATTTGTACATCTTTCAAGGATCCTGAAATACCTGAAATGGCACTAAATGAGTATAAGTTCCATTTGATGACCCCTTGCCTGTATAATCCCCAAATCTAAATACCCTGGTTTCCTGACTAATTTTAGAAAGAAGGTGCATTCTTACTAATTTTCCCCTAAGAGGGTACTTTGGTACGACAGCATTGAATACCGATACGATCAAATGCAACTTGTTACAGGCCAGCCCGAACCAGCCTAGATTTTTCCGCTCATGAGAATCACACGTCTGCCTGAGACCTTACCAGTTCCCACAGCCCAGCACCCTCTGGGTCTTTACTTCGCCTCTGCAGCGGTTCTGAAGCCCTCAGCTTCTCCAAGTATTGGGTAGGAAGGGCCAGACTTCTCCCCTACCCCCAATCCGTAGCAGACAATTTTTTTTTTTTGTAAAATACAATAACAATTAACATAAATAATGAACAAAAATAAACAGACTTTCAAATTATTAGGTTCAACAGACATACAATTGCTCTGTCACAATGGGGTAACGGTTTCTAAGTGCTTACTTTCGATTCTATTTTTTTTTAATAAATTTATTTATTTTATTTATTTATTTTTGGCTGCGCTGGGTCTTTGTTGCTGTGCACAGGCTTCCTCTAGCTGTGGTGAGCGAGGGTTACTCTTTGTTGTGGTACATGGGCTTCTTATTGCTGTAGCTTCTCTGGTTGCACAACATGGGCTCTAGGAGCACGGGTTTCAGTAGTTGTGGCTCGCGGGCTCTAGAGCTCAGGCTCAGTAGTTGTGGCGCACGGGCTTAGTTGCTCCACGGCATGTGGAATCTTCCTGGACCAGGGCTCGAACCCCTGTCCCCTGCATTGGCAGTCAGATTCTTAACCACTGTGCCACCAGAGAAGCCCCCGATTTCTATTCTTAATTGGTCATGGACAGGTGACAAGCCATTTGCAGACCGTCACTGCTAAATTGTGTCTATGTCAACTGATTTTGGACAAGAGTGCCAAGACCACTCAATGGGGAAAGAATAGTTTTTCAACAAATGGTGCTGTGGACAATTGAATAGTCACATGCAAAAGAATAAAGGCAGACCCTTACCTCACACCATTGACAAAATCTACTCAAAATAAATCAAAGACCTAAATACAAGAACTAAAATAATAAAATTCTTAGAAGAAAACATAAGGGTCAACTTTCATGACCCTGGATTTGGCAATAGATTTTAGGTATGACACCAAAAGCATGAGCGATAAAGGACAGAATAGATAAATTGGACTTCATTGAAATTAAAAACCTCAGTTCTTCAAAGAACACCAAAAAAAAGTAAAAAGACAACAGATACAATGAAAGAAAATATTTGCAAACCATCTATCTGGTAAGGGGATTTGTATCCGAAATATATAAGGAACTCTTATGCTCAAAAATAAAAGGTAAGTAATCCAATTTAAAAAATGGACAAAGGATTTTCTTCAAGGAAGATATACGGATGGGTAATAAACACATGAAAGGATGCTTTCCATCATTGTCATCAGGGAAATGCAAATCCAAAACATGATGAGATAGTACTTCCCACCTCCTAAGAAGGCTAGAAACAAAAGTCAAATAACAGCACACTTGGCAAGGATGTGGAGAAATCAGAACCCTCCTCCGCTGTTGGTGGGAACGTAAAACAGTGCAGCCACTTTGGAAACAGCCTGGAAGTTCCTCCAATGATTAAACATAGACTTACAATATGACTCATTCCTAGGAATAATTCCATTCCTAAGTATGTATCCAAGAGAAAGGAAAACCTTCTCCATGCAAAAACTTGCACACAGATGTTCATAGCAGCATTGTTCATAATAGCCCAGAGGTGGAAACAACTCAAATTCACATCAACCTATGAACGAATAAACAAAATGTGGTCCATCCATACAATGAAATATTATTCAGCCACAAAAAGGAATGAAGTATGGCACATGCTACAAGATAGATGAAGCTTTAAAACAGCATGCTGGCTGAAAGAAGCCAACACAAAATACCACATATTGTATGATTCTATTTGTATGTAGTGAGTTATAGCTAAACTTTGGGTTTGGGGTCTCTTTTTGAGGTGATCAAAATATTCTCATATTGACTATAGTGACGGCTGCACATAGCTGTGAATGTACCCAAAACTATTAAATTGTACATTTTAAATGGATGCATTATTTGATATATGAATTATATTTCAATAAAGCCGTACATTTAAAACAAAAGAAGTCACATGTAAACTCCTCCCCTCACGTGTACTAGGTGTGGTCTCCCCGCCGTCAGGGAAAGCCTGCTCTCACTCCCGCTTCTGGAGGGCTTCCCGAGATCTGCCTTCAGCACGGGGCAGCCCATGTGGTCCTGGACAAATGGCATCTGTAGCGAATCTGAAGGCAGCCACACAGGTCACGGGGCTTGACTCTTTGTCCTGAGGTCAGGGCTGCCAAAGCCCCAGCTGGTGTCCAGCCCGCAGACGGAGGGATGTGAAGGAAGCCCCCTCTACCCACATGGAGCCCTGCTTTGCTCCCTTCCAGCACCTTCCATACATGACCTGCTTCCAGGATGTTCAGAAGACCCCTCTCCGGGAAGTAGCGCAAAGGTGGCAGAGTACCATCTCCCAGGATTTGGGAAGAGAGTCCCCAGTGTCCCGCAGTGCCTGAGATCCTGAGAGATGGCAGAGTGCCCTCTAGGGCATCCACCTTGAAAGACGACTTCTCTCATTGCCCACCCTGCTCATGACCTCAGCATCTGTGCGCTTACACAGGGATAGTGGATCTTCTTACTTCACAAGGCAACCAAGATTTTGGCATGCTTTCAAGCCCTAAGAAATGAAATGGGAAAAGAATTTGAAAAAGAATGGATATATGTATATGTATAACTGAATCACTTTGCTGTACACCTGAAACTAACACAACATTGTAAATCAACTATACTCCAATATGAAATACAAATTTCAAAAAAAGAGCTTGAATCAAAGTGATACAACCATCATCTGGTTGAATAGTATCTAATAATATTATTCATTAGATACTTGAAAAAATACATAAGCATCTGTATGTTCTGTTAATAATTTGTGTCCTTAGATCTTTTACATTCATTTTTGTGTTCATGTTTGTTTATGTGACCTTTTACCACCATGCATCAAATAAAACACACCTGTCATACCTGGGAAAAAAAGAAAGAAATGAAAGGCACCCCGACCCCAGGCACCAGCCCTGGGTCCCATAGCTCTTGCCAGGTGCTGTTCTGAGGTTTCAAGTCTATTGAACAAATGTTGTTGACCTGTCAAGCAATTAGCCAACTTCACGACCACCCCTGCAAACTCTGTGACATGATTGTCTGCCGTTTATTTAAAGAGGCCAGGACCTGAGTGATATAACACATAGCAGAGCATTTCCAACACTAGTGGGTTGTATTTGCGTGCGTCCCAGCTTTTCTGCAGCTTTGCTTCCTGCACAAGCTTGAAATCTTTCTCAAGGGAGATTCGTTCAGGAACTCGACCAGTTTTGCTGGAAATCTGCTGTTGATTATTCTACCCTAACTTTGCAATGATAAAGCATGTAGGATATGTAATGAAACGTATACTGACCTATTTAAATAGACCCTTTTGTGGCTCATGAAAACAAAATCTCTCAGCCTCCCAAAGAGAAAAGAAGATTAAAAGGGTCTACACAAAAGCTCCAAAATGTTTTGAAAAGAAGATGAAACAGCAACGAAACAATAGGTTTTGGTTTTCGTTAAGCTGTGGTTTGGCCCATTTAGACACCAAAGCCTCGTCCGGGTGCCTGGTCTGTGCTCTGACACCTGTAACCCTGCAGAGTGACGGCAGGAAGCTGGAAACTGTGACAGCCCAAACCGGATGGCACGCGAGGTTCCCCAGGCCTCCTTCATCAAGGGGTGTGGACGCCGCAGATATGCGATGGTGAACATTCCCCCTCAGACGAGGTCTTCTCCCCAGACTGATCCCGCGTTCCTCTGTGGATGGCTGCCCACCCCCCATCCTGCCTTTATCAGAACACCTGTTTGGAGTCCAGGCTGGAATACTGGACGCAGGGCAAACAGAGATGTTTTTAAAAATGAAAGATCATGAAACTGTCTTCCTGGTTGGTGATCTTTAATCCTTGTAGCAGTTTTATACCAGGTCGTGCTGTGTAGCATGGGGCTTCCTAGGCTGTACCTGAAAACATGGATCATCTTGCAAAGAAGAAAAGCAATGGAAGGTGGCAAAGGACAGGAGCATTTACCAGCCCCTCTTCCGATCTGGACATTTCGTACATCCCACCACCCTCAGTTTCTTATGATGATCCTTTGGGATGGATCATGTTATTATTGCTCCTTTTTTAAAATGAGCAACTTAAAGGTGTTTAAGGAACTCATCCGAGAGCACGGAAAGGCTGGCAGGACAGGACTCAGCAGCGAGACCCAGCGATCGCTGGTCTGCGTCCCCACACCAGTCCCTGGCGCTCAGAGCTGCGCAAGGGGACGTCCTTCTGGTTTGTGCAGGCGGCAGCTCCCTCGTGCTAGAGTCCTGACTCGGTTGTCCTGCTTGTGTCTCACGCTCTTCACGATGCCCACTTTTCCCTCGAGGTGTGCAGTTCAGGAAGCTGGAGTCTGGTTGGAAATTCTGATCTGGAATCCAGGTACCGGATGTGAACCTTCAGGTACATGCTGCTGCTGCGGCAGCTGGTCTGTCGGTAGATATGAGAGCGGCTGTTTCTCAAGAAGGTCAACTCTGGCGCAGCAGATATACACCTGAGCGCCCGTCAAGCTGATTTTGCAGCATGCAATGGGCATTTATATAACAAAGCCCCTGCGATGCAGGCTGATTTCCTCAGATGGAGCCCAGCTTCCTCCAGTGGCATTCCAGAGGTCCCCGTCTCTATCGTGTTAGGCATGAAAAACCTCTGCCGTTGGCGACGGCCTGGAAAGGTACCAGGACATCCTCAAATTCTGCAGTGCGAGTGAGCTCTTATCCATGCTTTCTAAAGAGTTTATCTTTTTTAGAGCAGTTTTAGGGTCACAGAAAAATTGAGGAAGGTACATCTCCCAGCCCTACAGCAGCCTCCCCAGCAATGGACATCTCCATCGGATGATATATTTGTTACAACAGATGAACCTACACTGACATGTCATTATCACCTGAAGTCCATAGTTTACATCAGGGTTCACTCTTGGTGCTGTACATTCTGTGGGTTTGGATAAACACATATTGACACGTATCCATCATTACAGTATCACACAGAGTATTTTCACTGCCCTAAAAGCCCTCTGTGCTCCACTTATTCATCCTTTCCTACAACCCCTGGCAACCACTGGTGTTTTATTGTTTCCATAGTTTTGCCTTTTCCAGAGTGTCCCATAGTTGGAATCATACAGTGTGTAGACTTTTGATATTGGCTTCTTTCACTTAGTAATATGTATTTAAAGTTCTTCCATGTCTTTTTTTTTTTTTTTTCTTGCCACACCACAAGGCATGGGGGATCTTACTTCCCTGACCCGGGATCGAACCTGTGCCCCCTGCAGTAGAAATGCAGAGTCTTAACCACTGGACGGCCAGGGAAGTCCCCCTCCATGTCTTTTGGTGGCATGGTAGCTCATTTCTTTTTGGAGCTGAATAATATTCCATTGTCTGCATGTATCACAATTTATTTACCTACTGAATGATACCTTTGTTACTCCCAAGTTTTGGCAGTTCTGAATAAAGGTGCTGTAAACATCCGTGTGCAGGTTTTGTGAGGTCATAAGTTTATACCTCCTTTGGGTAAATACCAAGGAATATGATTGCTGGATAATATGGTAAGAGTAGGTTTAATTTTGTAAGAAACTACAAAACTGTCTTCCAAAGTGGCTGTACAATTTTTCATTCCAACCAGCAATGAATGAGCATATGGTGCTTTTAGTGTTCTGGATTTTGGCCATTGAAATAAGTGTGTAGTGTATCTTACTGTTTTTATACTTCTTTTTACCAAAATTTTCCATGTCATTAGGACAGATTTTCAAATACCTAATAAATCTAGAATATAACGCCTTCTGAAATTCTTTGGGTTTGGCATTTTTCTCCCTGTGATGTTGTCTGTCCACATGTGTGTGGTTGTGTATGAGTGTGTGTGGGCGTGTGTTGCAGGGGTGTGGGGTGCATTGGTAAACTAAACGTGCCCATAGCTGATGGGGACTCTCCAGGCATCTAACTGACGTCATCAAACACATCTGCTGTAATTAATGTGGATCCATTGAGCATCAATAATGAAACATTAGTGTCTCTCCATTGGATGATTGTATTCAGAGTGTGTTTATTGGTTAAATACTTGACATAAGTATCAGTTCAATTTTTTTTAACTACGGAAGGCAGCCTGATAAAGAAAATCCAAATAGAACAGTGACTGTCACACTGACCCATCAGTGTTGTGGTGAAACACCTGAAACAGATCTGTGGGGACAAAAATGCCAGAAAAGGCTTCTCTTGGGTGTTACTGTGGGTGGGAACCAAAATTCAGTAACATAAATCTCATGTGCTAAACGTCCTAAAATTGCAAAGGAAGCAGTACGTCTCAGGCACTAGGTTTCCACATGTAAAACCTGAGTATGCAGAAGAGAGACAAGATTCGAGGGAGTGGAGATTTCTTATTTTCTTTTTTCTTTTATTTATTTTTTAATAAAAAATAAAAATAATTTATTGTTAAATTATTTTTTATTTAAAAAGTATTTTAAAAATAAAAAATATTTTAAAAAATATTTTTAAATGAAAAATATCTTTATTAAAGTATAGTTGATTTACAATGTTGTGTTAATTTCTGCTGTACAGCAAAGTGACTCAGTTATACATATATGTACATTCTTTTTCATATTCTTTTCCATTATGATAGGATATTGAATATAGCTCCTCATGCTAGACAGTAGTACCTTGTTGTTTATCCATCCTATATAGACTAGTTACGTCTGCTAATCCCAAACTCTCAATCTATCCTTTCCCCTCCACCTCCCCCTTGACAACCACCAGTCTGTTCTCTATGTCTGTGAGTCTGTTTCTGTTTCATAGATAAGTTCATTTGTGTCCTATTTTAGGTTTCACATATAAGTGATATCATATGGTATTTGTCTTTCTCTTTCTGACTTACTTCACTTAGTATGATCATCTCTAGGTTCATCCATGTTGCTGCAAATAGCATTATTTCATTCTTTTTTATGGCTGAGTAGTATTCCATTGTATATATGTACCACATCTTTATCCGTTCATCTGTTGATGGGCATTTAGATTGCTTCCATGTCTTGGCTATTGTAAATAGTGCTGCAATGAACATTGGGGTGCATGTATCTTTTTGAATTAGAGTTTTGTCTGGATATATGCCCAGGAGTGGCATTGCTGGATCATATGGTAGTTATATTTTTAGTTTTTAAAGGAACCTCCATACTGTTCTCCATAGTGGCTGCACCAGTTTACATTCCCACCAACAGTGTAGGAGGGTTCCCTTTTCTCCACACCAAGGGAGTGGAGATTTCTGGGCTAACTATAAATTCTTATACGTACTTTCTGAAAACTAAATAGTTTGAACTGAATGGTTCAGAAAGTAATTTGACATATTATTGGCACCAATTTTATGAATTTGGAATACATATTTCCTCACCTTTCAATCATGAAAACTACTGGAATTCATGTTAACATAAAAATTCCATTTGATGAGGTCTAGAGAAGAGCTGGGAAGGCTCCCAGGTGCTGTCTGTCAGCCACGACTGCCTGGTGGGTTGGGTCAGTACCGCCGTCCTCACGTGCTGCCTCCAACATAGAGAAGTGGGTCTGAGAGAGTCTTTGTCCCTCCCCCAGCACCCCTGCCTCCAGGATCTCTGGGGGAGCACATTATTACTGTCTGGTAAAGACCCGACACTGAGTATATAACCAACGTCCACACTGTTGTTACAGAACTTCATTCTGGAAGTTCTAGGCGTTAATATAAAACAAGATAAAATATTGAAAAGCAAGAGTCATATCATTTTTAAAAAATAACTTTACCTGTAAAACTCAAAAGAGGCAATGAAAACTGTTCCTTCTATGAGAAGTTTAGCAAAACACACACAGCACAGAAGGCTGGGGCAGAGGACTCACTGCGTTGGAACAGAAACCCATGTTTGCCTTCGAGAGCCCCACAGAGAGTTTGGTGGAAAAGGACTTCATTCCCTAAAACAACAAAATCTAAAAAAATACTAAGAAACAAAAGTGATGGAAACGTTCAGGAGTTGAGGAAGGAAACTACCTAATCGGAAAGACACTCTTAACAATTGGAGAGGAAAATGTCAGATTCCTGGACAAGACTCACGCTGTCAGATACAAATCCCCCCTCAGTTAATTTATAAATATTATGTGATTCCAATAAAATGCTGAGGTTCACCTAAAATAACACGTGGATGTTATAGTCCAGATATTTTAGAAGACTAAGAGAGATTTAAACTTGCCAGATATGAGACACTATAAGGTTACAATAAATGCAGAGAACCAGTGAGAGAGAGAGAGAGAGGAATAAAGCAGTGCAGAAATACCAGAAACTCTCCAAATTATAAAGAAATGGTGAATAGATCACAATTGAAGCATTTCTAATGATCCAGGGAACGATCATGAGTTAAATGGTCGGTCCTGAGGGAAAATGAGATCAAATCTTTTCTTCACCCCTCACGCAGAAGCAAACCCCTATCTGGCTGGAGTTAAATGTAAGAAAAGAACCCAGAACATTCACATGAGGGCATAGCACGGTCTGTCTCCTAAGAATAACATCAGAGATAAAAACCATAAAAGACTGATAAAGTTGATTAAATAAAAAAAAATAAGAATCATTCATTTTGTAAAATAATCAACAACATCAATCACATTAAACGTTCAAACAAGAAATTTGGAAAAAGTTGTGAGACTCCTGGCCAAAAAAGGACTTTTGTTCTGCCTGTGGGATAAGGAGAAAACCTATTCTAAGAGAAAAAATCACAGGAAAACTTGGAAATGATTTTTCGTTGAGACGTGGGGATGAAGGAGGGGAGGAAGGTGATATTACTAGCTTTTTGCAAAAGATATAGAAACGAATAAAACAATTTTAAATAAAAAATTAAATTAAAAAGAATATAAAAAAAGAATGTCTGTATGTGTATGAGTCACTTTGCTGTACAGAAGAGACTGGCACAACATTATAAATCAACTGTACTTCAATTAAAAAAAAATTAAGAAACAAATAAGCTTTTAAAGATATTCAGATTCATTAGAAATAAGGAAAAGAAAACTTAAAATCTTGAGATTAATTTTTATCTGCCAAACGGGGTCTGATTTAAAAAAACATCAGTGCTCAGTGCTGGCGATGATATAGAGAGGGGGGATGGCAGGCTGAGCCTGAAATTGCCTAGAACACGTGTATTAGCATCACTTTTCTGAAGGAGGCAGTAATCATTTTAACAAAGTGTTTCCTCATGTACGTGTATATTAAAACTCATTTTGTTAAGTATATAAATGTAATACATGCACATAGGTATGAAAATGCATTTTGTTAAATACATAAATATATAACGAATGCATGCATAGCTTTTTGGAAGGTATGCGTGTGTAGTTATAATAGTCACGTAATAGAAAAATAATGTCTGCAACATTATGGTAGTAAAATTACAGGTTAGTGTAAAATAAATTTTCTGAGCCCCCATGATTTTTGCACTGAGCATACTTATAATATGAGAAATACTCTTTGAAAAGATGGAACTAGAACGCTTTAGGTGGGGAAAGAGTAATTCAAAAGTCATGTTGTAAATACATAATTTAGAGTAGCATGCAAATAATTAAAGCGTGTATTCTTTAAATAAGCCTTATACTTCTGAAAAGATAAAAGATTAATCAAATTATGGAATTAAGTACAAGAATACATCTCAGCACGTAGAGAAAATAGGTAAAGCTGTGTGTTTTTCTGTCTGCCTGTCCACGGCAGGACGTAAACAGCTGCACAATCCCATGTTTGGGAACGCCAGCTCACTTTTGAGGACTTTGGAGGCCCACGACTAATCCCTCCAAATCATACCGATTCCTGTAGGCACAGTTCTCTGCAAGAGAACCCAGCACAACTGCATGTTCTTTGTAAGTCAGCTGCGCAGACCACAGCTGCTGGATGTGAGGTGTGGATGCGTGAAACCATTGGCAGGACCACGGTTTTGGTGGGGATCTGAATGCAAATGCAGGGCAACCGTGAGTTCTATGCGGAAGTGGGCATAGAGATCAGCTCCATCACCCCTTGGAAAATGCAAACCAACTGAAGCAAAGGTAGGATACCACCCTTAACACACAAAAAGGCGTCTCTTAGATCAGGGGCAAATCTTTCCCTGCCAGCCTTCCAATGAGCTATACAATGAAACAAGTTCACAATTATTTTGAATGATTATAGTTTTTAAAAAAACCTTACTAAAATATTTTCTGATTTTAGAGTATTTGATAAAGTCAGGGAGTCTTTTGATGTGTTTTCTTTTAAAGTGAATGGATTCTGCTTTGGTAACTTTGATATTTCATTTGAAGGGAGTATAATAAACTGTTTCCTTTGTATTGATTAAAGAAATATAGTGCTTATTTTTTTGCTTGGTTTTCTAGTAGATATTCAATAGGTTAAAGGGCAATGCCATCTGTTTCCTAACAGGACATTTTGTGTAAGATTTGCAAGTCCTACAGGCACCTTTAAGCGTGGATAAATATGCACTCTTGGTTTCAGATGGGTAGTTTTTTACTACCAAAGGATGATTATGTTGTGTGCCTTGAGACATTGGCTATAATATATTTCCTGTCCCTTTATTGCATTTTGGAATCATAAACAATGACTGTTTGGCTCAAAGCCATTTATTCAGCCCAAAAAGACATTATTTGCACAACAAAAATCAATAAAAATGTTACTAGGTCTGGCTGGATACTTTGCTTAACTGTGATATTTGTCTGTCACTGATGGCATGCCATCTCTCGCAGGAGACTGGGGCCAAAACACAGCTATTGATCCAGTCAGAGATGATGGATACTGGCATTTGGAAAGGGCTGCTGTAGAGAATCTCGATTAAAAAAATATTTCTAGGTTTTGCCTGGAGCACAGTCAAGATAACCCGAGTGAGGGGATTTTTCTCTGTTCTGCTGTGTTTCTCCCTCTTGTGGTGGAGAAGCACTCGGACCAAAGTCATTATTGAAAGAATTAAGTCAATCTATGTTTAGCCAAAGGCTTTGGCATCACATCAAGCTCAGCTGATTTAGAAAGGATCTCCTGTCCTTTTCATCACCTTAAAACGTTGGAAAAGCATTTTGTACACACGAAGGATAGAGAGAGACGTGCTACGATGGTGCCCTGCCTGTCTTTTTTCTCTTTTTACATTCTCTCTTTACATATAGAAAAACAAGACAGACTGCTTCCCCCTCCTCACACACACAAATGATTAGCTATGCAGGATCACCTTGAAATGAACAATTTAGTTAAGACTAAAGGAGTTAACTAAAATGGAGCCAACCTGAGTGATACAGAAAATACGGCAAATAGGTTATAGACAATTTATGGCACTGAGCTTGAGGAAAAAAGTGATATACTATTCTCCAGTCTCATAAATTTAAAATATGAAATTGTTTTTCATTTTTCATTTGCTATCTGCCCACCTCCAGCATAAATCTGATCCACAGAGCCACAGCAGGAGGTGATGGGAGGTGAAAATGCTCTCATTCTATTTTACTCCATTTCATTTTATTTTATTTATTCATGTGTTTATGCCACACTTTTTCCAAAAAGACTTCCTGGGAAGTGGAGCTATTGGAGCAGAGGCCCTGCCTTCATGACCACCAAGGGCAGGCTCCAGGGGCTGCAGTCGGCGTGGCAGGCTGGATTCCCAGCCCCGTGGATCTGTGGCGGGTTCAGAGCCAACAACTGGACTCTGCAGCCAGTGCTGTTTGCTGGATCCCGAGTGCCCACCACAAAAGTAGCTCCTTTGGTTCTGCGATTGGCCTGAAGGACGGCTGTTACTTAAACCATTCAGACACCTGTGTGCAAGGCTACTGGGGTGCATTCACTCTGCCCCGTCCTTGCTGTACGGTAGATGTTGGGCTGTTCTTTTGTTTTGAAACAAAAACATGGATGATAGAGGCCATGCATGTTACTATTATTACTGATTATTATTTTTAACCTCCAAAGTGTTCTGTTTGGGCTGCAAATGATTTGAATTCACAATTTAAAGTTAACCGATGTTGCAGTGTTGGCTGTTTTGGGTGAGAGGTTGGGCCTGCTCGTTTCAATCTACCTGGAGGCGTCTCACAGTTACTAAGTCATTCTGCAGCTAAGATCCTGTCTAATGTATGGAAGTTTTACACTAATGAGAAGTGATTTAGTTTAGTGTTTCACATCATGTGTCACTTTCTCAACTTGTATTATGGCTACATTTGTAAGTAGACGAGTATCGTATCACAATAATTAAAAGCATATTTGAAAGAGGTTAAATGACTAATAAACACTTAAAAGTATTGTAACTGCATTTTCTATTTGCAAAAAGTATATGTATCATACATATATTATATATACACATATGTATATGTATACATATATGTATATAGGTACATATAGAATGCATATTACATAGATGTGTGTATATGTGGGCATGTGTAGCCATTTTCTTGCCTGTGTGATTGTCAATGCATTTGCTACATCATATTCTTAAAAATATGTTTTCCATCATGCTAGATTTGTGAACTCCTGAGGTGAGCATGCCTCTCGACGTCACACTTAACGATTGCTGGGCTATCATCACACATACAGTAGAAAAGCTCTCTGGCCGAGCTCTTGGTGGAGCTGGGTTCACTGCTGACTCCCTTTCACGTTACTTTCCTAAACCTGCATGTTCACCAGTGATGAAAACTCACTGCCCTTTCAAGTCGCAATAGAGAAAAATCAGGGATGGCTCTGAGTCTGAAGCAGCGGCCCTTTAAACACCGAGACAGACACAGGCCACACTCATCCCCCCTGAAAGAGCTTGTCCCAATTTAACAGCAGAATAAATACTAGGAAGCTCCTCATCAATGACAGTGCACAATTCAGCTGGGCCCTGACTAGATCTTGTCTTATCCTGCTGGTTCTCCTAAAATTTAAATGGTCTCTAAAAACGTCTATTTTGCAAGTTGAAGAATAGGCCGGCTGATGATTTTTCTTACCATCACTGCTTTGACGCTGCGACTTCATTCTTAAAATTCATTCCAATTTTGGTTTAGTCCGTTGCTTTTAGATCCTTGTAGGAGTTGGTTGCATATTGATGACTTCAGTGTGAGCTCCTCACGTCTGTCCCTGGTAGGACGGGTCGGTCGTGGCCTCTTCCTTAGGGAGCAGAACCCCGGCTCCTGTTCTGGAAGCTTCCAGGAACAATGCATCCATGATGCTGCTCTTTTTAATCAACAGAGAAACTGGCCTAATTGGAGGACTTTAACACTTATTTGTCGAATGAGTGTTGAAGTGAAGGTGTATTTACTTTAATACTAAACCTAGTTAAGTCCATGGCAGCTAAATTGTCTTTTCAATGACTCATCCAGCAGAGTGTGAATGGCAAATGCTCTTCATTTGAAGCAACAAAAGACCACCAGCCAGGAATTATTTCTGGAGAAGTACAGGCCACCGCTAAGGTCTGTGTTGCGAGTAAACTCAACTCTACAACTGAGATGACTTCTTGGTTTTCTAACAACGTCAGCCTTCGCTGCCCTGACGGTAGGACTGCATGTTATTCTTAGGAAAAAACAATTTTTATGTATCAAAACCATGGGTGGGGGAGGGATGAGAAATTCTTTTGGCGTGTAATTCATTAGCAAATGCAGACCCCACGGTAGTCTGCAGGAGGTGCTTGGGAATCCTGAGCAGGGCGGGCAGCAGGCACGGATGGAGTAAGTACTTTTCTTCTCCTGGATCGATTCTATTGATCGTCATTAAAGCAGCGAGCTCAGAACAATGAAGTGGTTTCTAATGTCCAGGTTCCAAGTGGACCCTACTCGGCTTCTTCCTCTTTCCAGTTAAGAGCGTCATTAAATGTAAGAGCAAACAGCACATCGAGAGGCCCAGTGTTTCATGAATTCATCCTCAGAATTATCTCCATGCATTAATATTAATAGCCTCAAATTGGATTTCATTCAAGAGGTGAAATAAATACACAGAAAGTGAAAGCTCACACAGCCCAGAGAGCCGGGACAGGTGTCCCCTGGAGCTGAGCCTGGGGAGGGCTGTGTCTGGGCCTGAGTTCCTGGACCAGAGCTGCCTGGAGGGAGAACCTCACTCAGAAACCACCACAGAGCCCGCGGCTGGGCCTGAGCAGGGGCAGGAGGGCAGGGGGCAGGGTGGTGTGCCCCTCCTTTCTCATGCAGCCCCGCGGAGACATCTCATATGCAGGGCATATATTTGATCCTTTTCCCATGTAGCACGTGAGGAAAACAACATGAGAACGAAGGATGTGAGCTCTCGCTGATATTCCGGGTGTGGAAGAGCCACGTGAAACACAAGGGGAATCATTTCTGTACAAAGAAAGCTTTCCTGAAATTATGTTTCATTCTCAAACGGAGATGGGAAGATGAGAAATTAGGTTATACTGAGTCACAGAAAGGCAAGAGCTTCCAGGATGGACATACACATTATTTGAATCTTATTCAGACAAGTCTTTGATAGAATGAAAGTTAAGTAGAACTTTCTTTGGTTATTTTCAAATTACATCGTGTAATTTTCTACCCAGGTGCACTAGTTTTCTAGGGCTGCCATTACAAAGAACCACAGACCCATGGCTTAAACAATAGAAAGTAATTTTCTCTCAGTTCTGGAGGCCACAAGTCTAAAATCAAGGTGTCGGCAGGCAGTGCTCCCTCTGAGACTCTGGATGGAATCCTTCCTGGCCTCTTCCAGGTCTGGTGGTTGAGTTCCTGGCCGGCAGCTGCATCCCTCCCGTCTCTTCCTCGGTGGCCATGTGGCTCCTCCCCATGTGTCTCTGTCTTCTTAAAAAGACCCCAGTCACACTGGGTCAGGCTCACCCCGATGACCTCCTCTGAACTTGACTACACCTGCCAAGACCGACTTTCCAAACAAAGTCACAGTCACAGGGGGTTAGCACTTCAACATCTCTTTTGGGGGGAGAAGCATAATTCTACTGATGACACCAGGATAATTTTTTAAATGAAAAAAAAACGTGTTTTTAAATCAGCGGATCTCAAGCTGAAGGAGATTGCCCTCAACACCTGGAGGAAGGCACGGGCCCCGCAAAGAGTAAGAGGAAGACGGGTCACTAAGGGTGGCCTTGCAGGTGGTGACCAGCATAAGGGCCAGCCCTCTGACATGTCAGAGAAGGGTTGAATCACAGGGTACACGGTGAAAAGCACATAACCTACTTGTCTGTGCTCACCGACCTGGCATCACTGAGGCCCCAGGGGTCTTTGAGGAAAAGGCATTTGGTCAGAGTTTCCTCAGACTTGAACTCCATCGTGCTGGGGAGGGGATGAAGAGCGTCCTGCCCCATACATGCTGGGGGTGGCTCTGGGTGGAGGGGTGCTCCCGGAAGGACAGCTGGGGTGTCTGGAGGGCTCTGGCCTCAGGGGACCAAGCGAAGAAGGAAACCATGGCTGTGGAGAGCTCTGGGTGGCATGGCATCTTTCCCACAATTTTGCACACGGTTTGCCCCGTTGCTCGATGTAATCCACACTCTGTAAAATCCTGCACCTCTTTGGGCAGATTTGGTCCCAGCTCAGGTGCTATAGGGCTTTTTGAGGACACCTGCCCCAAGTGTAGGAGGCCTTAATATGCAGTAGTCGAGATGTACAGGGTGGGAGTTGATGCCTTTGCAAACCCTCTGGCCTCTCAGGTAAATGTATCTTTCAGCCCTAAGAACTCCTGTTCTGTCTCAGCATCATCTCACTGAAGGACCAGTTGCTGCCCAGGGTGACCTGTTACCAGCTTGAGCCACGCAGCGCAAATGCATTTTCAACTTCCCTCTTGCTGTGCAACTCCAGATTACTGGGATACATTTCTGTCCTTTAAATGTCTTATTTTTTTTAAAAAGCAAATTCTTATTTACCTGCCTCAGGGCACTGGGATACTAGCATTTCAACATGAATTTATTATATTATAATGTATTCTCCTGTTAGAACATTTTAGAATGGACACATCATCCAATTATTATGATAGATGATTTCTATTTCTTAAATTGTATTTCAAAAGAGCAGTTAATGATTTCTGAGACTAGAAACTTAAACAGAAAGGAAATGGACAGAATCCTATAATTAATTTAACCATACACAAAAATGGATTTTTTGGAGGATTAAACTCAAAGAAAAGGTAAATATATATTTTATATATTATTTCTTTCCTAAATAATGAAAAACAGTCTTGTATTAGGGGGAGAAGTTTTTAAGGTAAACTGTCCCTGATCGAAATTCTTATACACATACTTTTTCGACGTGGGTGATACTAATATTTTGCTCAAGAATTCCAGTCTCTAGTAGAGATACCTCTTCCAGTCTACATGGCTTTTTAGTTAACTCTTGGTTGAAGGACCAAGGCTTGGTTATTATGACTTCTTGAAATAAAGCAGAGTATTTCCTATAAATTGTACTCATGCTAGGTGGGCAACTAAGGTGCCAGAAAAGCAAGAACTGTCTGAGATCCCACACCATGGGACATGCCCAGGGCCCATGGCAGAGTTTCAGGAGGACCTGAAGGACTTGGGGGCACAGGTGACCACTTACCCCAGGACGGGCACCCTGAGGCCAGGCACAGACCTGGGCTTCTGTCTGGGCCCCGGGTCTCCCTGGCAGGAGCAGTGGCATTGGTTACTTGAGAAAGGAGTGACAGAATTGGTTTGAAGCTCTGTCCTGTTTGCGTCAATAATTTGGGGCCATGACTTAACCCTTGGTCATTTTTTGTCACTGTCATTCTTGATATATTCTTGTACCAGAATCTGTCGTAGATGCAAACCAAATTTTTCTATTGGAATTTTAGCTAGTTTTAAGTACAGGAAATAAATCAGTATATTTTACTTATAACAAATTTTAATTATAACAAAGTTTAAAGTACACAAGTAGGTGCATGAAATGGAGATAGCTATAAACACATCCTTTTACCCCCTTCCAAGGTCCCAGAGAAAAGAAAGAAAAAATAAAATAAAATAACAGGGCTGGGAAAAGAGAAAGAGAGCCGTAGAGCTTCCAAGAACATTTGATGAAATGAATGTAAAATCATTGATTTAATTTTTCTCTTTTTTATTTTACCCATTTTCTAGGATCTTTTGAAACTTTTTATACATTGCTACATTAATTTTGAAACGAACATCTCAAGAGAAACTTCACTCCTCTTCCCCAAATAAGCCCTTTGTTAGGTTGATTTTTCCTAATAATACTCTGTCTTTGCAGAACTATAGGCACCTAGACACACTGAGAGTGGCCTTTTATAAAAAAAGAAAGCAGATTACACTTACTATTCATTGTTTTTCTGATTTAACATTGTATCTTAAAAACATTTCATGTCAGTACCTAAAGGTTTACATTGTGTTAAACTAGGCTTGCATCATATTCCACAGCTTAAATGTCCCACACCTTTTCAGGATTGGGGGTAGGGGGGAGAAGGGAGGCATTTCCCATGATGAACAATTAGATATTTTCCATTTTTTCTACTGTAAATAATGCCACAATGAATAACTTTCCACATAGATTATTTTGCCCAAATGAAAAAATATTTTTTCATATATCACCAGTGGTGAATTTACAGAATTGCAAAGAATTACTTCCTCAAAATGGTACCAATTAACACTCCCATCAAGTACCAAAAAACTGGTCTTTTTTCCCCAATCTGTTGGGCCCAAATGGTTTCTCATTTCCACTTCCATTTCTCTCAATTACTTGTGCATACTTCTAGTTTATAATATTGACTATTTCTCTTGAGTATTTTAAATCAGGTTGCTTTTTTTCTTATTAATTTGTAGGTCATCTTTGTGTACCATGGATATTATACAGATTGTAAATATATTTTCCCAATTTGCCAAGTGTTTTTAAACTTAATTCATCATATTGTTTGTTGCATAGATTTTCATTTCAGTGCATTCAACACTGCCAATCCTGTGTGCCTGTGTGTATATGGGAGGGCATTGAATTTTGCACACACACACACAAATCTTTTTATGTAGACATACATGTATATAAATATGTAATATATATTATATATTATATAATATAAATATATGTCATAAATATATAATATAATAATAAATATATTATATATTATATAACAATACATATGAATATGCAATATATAAAAATCATAAATATATAATATATAATAATAAATATGAATATATAATATATGTCATAAATATATAATATATATATTCTATATTCTCTCTGTCTTCATGCATACTCACATCCCCTACAAGCTTCTGTGTTGACAGTCTAATATGTGTCCTGGTATCTGTGCATGCACAAAGAGAGAGGGGGCTTTCCCCTTGCCATCTTTCTTGTGGGGGTGGTGCTGTTTCTAGACTTTGCTGGGCATTTGCCTTGCTCATTCAGCGAGGCCCTAGTGCATCCTCTGAACAGCCTGGTCTTTCTCCAGGGTCTGTTCTCCCATTCCATCCCCGGACAGTCACTTAATTTTTAATGCTTTGCTACTTGAAACGGGACAGTTATATACCTCCTTCAAATATTTTCTTAGATAGTGATGATTTTAATTATTTGCAATAGATCCCCAGGAATCTGTTTGTTGAGTTAAACAGTATATTAATTTAATTTTAGGAGAAGTTTCCAGACTGCTTGTCAAAAGTCCAACAATTCACAAACCCACAAGAAATGTATGGGAGACTCTTTTTTCCTAGCATTCCTACACTGGATGAATACTTTTAAAAAATTTTTCTTTCCTTTTTAAGCTATGAGTTATTTAAGAGATTGCTTTCAAATTTCCAGGTTCTGAGATTTCCTTTTAATGCTCATTGGTTTTCCATTTATTGTTCTCAGAGAATTTGGCTTTTGAGGTTTCTTTGGGGAGTAGCATTTATTGACATTTTCTGAATTCATATCAATTTTTGTGATTATTTCATGTTTGAAAAAATATCTACACATACATTCACAATTGTGTCAGGCTTGTTATTCAAATCAAAAGTTTATCTTTACTTGATTGGAGGATACTTTATCTGAGCAAAGAATATTCAAATACTTGTCCTGTATTTCTATAAACTTTTGCTTTATCTATTTTAAAGTTTTATTGTTAGATAAAAAAAAAAAATTTTACTTGTAACTCCTTGCTAGACTTTTGCTCTTATACACACAACACGCAGCATAATGATAAAATCCACTTGTTCTTTTAATTCACCTTTTGCCTGAAGTTTGCTTTCTTTGATAGCCCGCTAATGGTCACGTTCATGCCAGACTGTTCCTTATTTGCATCACACTTGCGTGTCGCTTGTTGCAGTAGGCAGGCTCTCACGTGTTTACAAATGAGCCCCACCTGCTGACATCCGAGTCCTTGAGTGTGGGCACCGGGTGACTTGCTTCCAGGAACAGAATCTGCCAGGAGTGATGGATTGCCACTTCCAATACCAGGCTGTGAAGAGCCCATAGCATCTATCATCTTGGTCCTCCTGCCTGGCTCTTCTCACTTGCTCCCTCCGGTGAAATACATTGCCCTGTTTTGAGCTGTCTCAAGGAAGAGAAGCCAATGGACAAAAAATGAATGGGGCTTCTGGGAACTGTGAGCCTCAGTCCAACAACACATGAGGAACTATATCCTATGAGCTTGGAGCCCACCCCAGTCGAGCCTTGAGATGAAACCACAGCCTCAGCCTTGACTGCAGCAGTGGGAGATCCTAAACCAGAGGGCTCAGCTATGCCACACCCAGACTCCTGACTCAGAGGGGCTGTGAGAGGGTAATTGCCTGTGGTTTAAGCCTCTAAGTTTTGGGGTGATTCATTACACAGCAATATATAAATAACATATTCATAAACCAAACTTAGACAGATGTTCTCTCTAATCTTAGACCCTTGAAATTGTTGAGTTTAACCAATTCCATTTGACCATTGTCATTGCTCTTGGGTATCTTTAGACTTATTTTTGTTGGCTTAATTTATGTTGGCAGTTCTTTTAAAACTTTGACATATTAATTTAGGTACACACATTTTAAGTTGTGTTTAGCATACTTTTCTATGAATATCTGAATTCAATACCTTTCCTCTTCCTTCATGAGATAAAATCTTTATATGTTCTCACTCTTCCACACTAAGCTTTCATGTTAAAGCCATCGTAAAAGTTATTTGTGTTTCTATTAGTCATTGTCTTATCATGACCCAAAGACTCATTATATTTAAAGATCAGTTTTACTGATTTCTGAATTCATCATCATCATTTCTTATCCCACATACTGCTTTCTGAGGATTTATTTATTTATTTTGTTTTCCTTGAGTACCTTCTTAAGTAATTTTTTCCAGTGGCAATCTTCCCGAGTTTGCTATTCAACATGTTTGACAATGTCTTCAAACATTAAAACATCATTTTGTCTTCAAACTTAAAGGTTTATCTTCTTTGGCAAATAGTTCTAGGTTTAAAATATTTTCGTTTTGAACTTTGAAGCTGTAATGATTGTCTTTCTAGTATACCAAGAAATCTGAAGCCAAATTAAGTAATTCTTGTGCATTTTTTGGAAATTTAGGCTTTGGGGGGAAAATTTTTACTGTTTTCTTTGCATGCTTGCAGTTATAAAGCTTCATCAAGTTATATGGTGGGATAAGTAAACTTTTGGTATTTATCATACTTAGCCTTGTGTATTTGTGTATGTGGTAGTCGGTGGGGGGGCCGGTATTTTAAACTGAGAAATTTCTGAGAAAGTTTCTTCTTATTCTCCTCCTCCTTCTTCCTATTGGTATTTAAGATGAACTCCTCTTCTCTGTTCCTCCCGGAGCTTTTTTAAACAGATATGATAACTTCTGGACCTACACTCCAGTTCTCTTAACTTCTCTGAACTTTGTTCAATCAGAATCAGTCACATTATCTTTCAGCTCCCTAAATTTGATCTTCGGACATATATACTCTTCTATTCAGCCTGTTTAATGTATTAAGAACTCACTAGTTTTTTCTTAGGAGCTTATCTTATTCGTATATGTGATTGCCTTTTGAATCTTAGGTATCCTTTTTAAGACTTTATTTTAAAGTCTATTTTTCTGTTTGTTTTATTCTATTTTCTCTGATGTTGGTTCTTCTGTCATTGAGATTCAGATTTCTCTTTCATGATGTTTGTTTTTCTAAGTGCTTGGAAATTTGGGGTTGTTTGCTTCTATTTGTATTTGCAACAGCTTTTCCATGAAACAACTGATTTCCCAGACAGACAGACAGTTCTCTCTTATTTTCACCCTCACTTTGGAGTATCTCTGGCATCACTGTCATCTTCATAGGAATTCTGCCTTGCATTTTGGACTCTGACTTCTCACTCTTGTTTTCTCCAAGTTGACTGGTCTTTGCAGCATTTCTCAATATATTTCAGTGGGGAGGGCATTCTGTCGGCCTCCTTGTACTCTTCTTTTGTCGAATAACCTCCAGGATTTCTTCCTATGTAATACATATTACTTGTTGTTTTTATGAAATTTGATATGGAAAAGAAACATGTACTCAGTATTCCATCTAAATCTCTCCATAAAAACAATATCATTGTTACGATGCTAGGTGTTAATGGAAAAATTGTTGTCATTAATATTGCCAATAGCTATTTCTTTTATTCAAAGCTTCTCTGAAGATTTGAAATAAAAATTTATTTGGCTATACTCTACCAATTACTCTCTCCAGGAAATCATTTTAGTTTGGTCAACAAGACTAATCACAACAAATTTCATTTTCTTGTTATCAAGAATTCTAATATTATTAAGTTTCACTTACTCATTTATATCAATTACTATTATCTTGTATTTAGTATTTATACTTAATTAGAAAATGTCTTTATGTATCTATTAGCAGTTCTAGATAGAAAAATGAGTCTCATTTGTGGTGAGAATGGACATTTGACAGCATTTCATCTGGCATTTGACCCTACCTCTTCCCCAAATCTAATCACTGTGGGACTTCAGATTCCCCAGGAATGTAAATGAGCCAAAACCACCTGGGTCTCCTTTGGAAGGGCACCTTAGTGGGACCAACAGCAGCCTCAGCTGGTCCAAAGACAAGTGAGAAGGACAACCCTGCTGGACCAGGTTTCTCTCCCTTCAGCCTCCTGCCAAACCAGCCACAAGCAGTGCCACAGGGACAGGCCACCGTGAGTGAGTGGACGCCTGCCCATGGGTCCCCTCCATCCTCAGGAAGCACAGGTAAAGGTCAGGTTCCACTGGGAAGGAGGCCACAGCCCCAGCCTCTCTGACATTAAAGCATTAGCCTGGGTGGGTCACCCGCCACCACAAGGCTACTCCTTGCTGGACCTCAGAGAGGCACCTCCGTGGTCAGCTTCCCACCCTCTGTGGGTCTAGAGCAGGACAACCACGGCTGCCCATTAGCATTCTCCATGGAGGAGTTGGTGTGAATGTGGCATGGATTCTCTAGGACAAGCCCCAGGGGCGTTTCTGCTCCAGAAAATTGAATCTGCATTTCCCATGTTGACATTGGTGACTGGCTTGGACAAGAATAGGATGTGAAATGATAAAAGTCTTGAACAATTCCCAATTCCAGTTCTCCAGATAAGCTCCAGACACATTCCATAAAACACATACTATGTGAGTCAGTAGAACAGAGGAGGCTCCACAGAGAATCCAGGCCAGCCAGAAGACATGCTTGAAACCCCCAAGACTTCCAAACATCATCATGAGGAAAGGCTAATGAAGAAATTATGAAAATAGAAATTAGAATTTATTATGTAGAAAATACAGAATCCAGTGGAACACTTATTTTGGAAAAAAATTAAAAATTGATCCTAAAATTAAAAATTAAAGAACAGAAGCTATTTATAGATACTAACAAAGCAGAAAAATATCTCAATTTCTACTTAAGAGAAGAAAATAAAAATAATTAGATAATTTCCCATAAATGCTCTACATGCTTACAGAAGTGGCTATTTCCAAGAAGTTTAAATGTGTATATTTACATCACAAATGTCAACAAAACTGAGACAGTTGTTTGCTTTTTGACAAGGTAAAGAAGTATATTTAAGAATTTTCCAGAATCTATGTAGACTGCACACACAAAATGTATATTGTGCATGTGTGTGGATTTTGTTAATGTGTGTACTGTATGCATGTTATTAAAAACCCATAACTTAAAATTAAACCATACATTTTCTCAATGAAAATTACAATCCTATGTGTTTAAGTTTTTTTTTTTAAAGATTTTATTTTTTTAGAACAGTTTTAGACTCACAGTAAAATTGAGAGGAAGGTGCAGAAATTTCCCATATACTCCCTTCCCCACACATTATCAATATACCTCTCCCACTATCAATATCTCCCACCAACTGGTACATTTGTCAAAATTGATGAACCTATATTGACAAGTCATTATCATTCAAACTCCACAGTCTGCATTGTGGTTCACTCTTGGTGCTGTACATACGGGTTTGGACAAATGTATAATGACATGTATCCAGCATTACATATCATACAGAGTATTTTCACTGCCCTAAATATCCTCTGTGCTCCACCCATTCATCCCTCCTCACAACCCCTGGCAACCACTGATCCTTTTACTGACTCCATAGTTTTGTCTTTTCCAGAATGTCATAGAGTTGGCATCCCGCAGTGTGTGGCCTTTTCAGATTGACTTCTCTCACTCAGTCACATACATTTAAGTTTCCTCCATGTCTTTTCATGGATTGATGGCTCATTTCTTCTTAGCGCTAAATAATATTCCATTGTCTGAATGTAGTTTATCTGTTCACCTACTGAAGGACACCTTGGTTGTTTCCAAATTTTGGCAATTATGAATAAAGCTGCTATAAATGTCCATGTGCAGATTTTTGTTTGGACATAAGTTTTCAGCTCATGTGGGTAAATTCCAAGGAGCACACTAGCTGGATCAAATGATAAGAGTAGGTTTACTTTTGTAGGAAAACTTCAAACTGTTTTCCAAAGTGGCTATTGTATTAAGATTTGATAATAAAATGCCATTGATGATGCAGAGCTGTAATGTAAAGTTTTATGTTTTCCAATAAAATTTTCAAAGGCTCAACACTTTCCAGCTTGATAGTTTCCCAACTGTTGGCAAATTTCATCCAGGAGACGGGGAAGGGGGACAGTATTTGCGACTCCCATAGCCAGCAGTACTGCTCGACCCATAGATTAGAAGGACAGTCTTTTCTCCTACAGAGGCAAATAAAAAATAAAAATAAATACATACATGCAATGAATGAAGAATAAAAAGAAATTTTCCATGCCACAGAATTTCAGATGCTTACATTTGGGAGCCTGGATAGTTAAGAGGAGGTATGTTAGTCTCCTGGGGCTACATAATCATCATCACAAACCAGGTGGCTTAAAACAAAAGAAGTTTATTTTCCTAGTTCTGGAGGCCAGAAGTCCAACATCAAGGTGTCCATAGGACTGCACTCCCTCTGAAGGCTAGAGGGGAGGGTCCTTCTTTGTCTCTTCCAGTTTCTGGAAGCTCCAGGTGTCCTTGGCTTGTGGCTGCGTCACCCCAATGTCTGCCTTCATCCTCACACGACCACCTCCTCTTCTGCATCTCTGTGTCCCCTCATCTTCTACTGAGGGCACCAATCACTGCGTTTAGGTCCCACCCTAAAGATGGAGGACCTCATCTTTACTTAATTACATCTGCAAAGACCCTATTTCCAAACAAAGCCATGTTCTGAGGTTCCAGGTGGATGTAAATTGGAGGGAACACTGCCCAAACCACTACAGGGGATAGAAAAATACAGTGAGACAAGCAGCAAGAAACAGAAGGAGAAGCAATGGTAGAGAGAGGGACAGAGGTGAGGAGATGGAAACAGATTCTGCTGATGTTGGACATGAAAAGATTTCATCCAACCCAGTCATCCTAAAACTTGTAACGAACATTGAACTTATTGGATGAATATTAAATAAAATAGGATTCCTAAATATTTCTAAAATATGAATCAACAAAAAAATTTATTATAGGTCACCAAAAATAATAAGTTAATTTTGGAGCAGCAAATATATAATCACTTTTGAATAATATTTAATATTTAGAACATTTTTCTGACTTCACACTTTATTTTTTATTGAGGTATCGTTGATTTACAATATTCTGTAAGCTTTAGGTGTATAAAATAGTGTTTCACAATTTTTAAAAGTTATACTCCATTTACAGTTATTATAAAATATTGGCTATATTCCCTGTGCTGTACAATATATCCTTGTAGCTTATTTATTTTATACATAGTAGTTTGTATCTCTTAGTCCCCTACCCCTACCTTGCCTCTCTCCCCTTTCCTCTCCCCACAGGTAACCACTAGTTTGTTATCTATATCTGTGAGTCTGTTTCTTTCTTGTTATGTTCTCTAGTTTGATAAAGACCTAAATGTAAGACAAGAAGCCATAAAATTCCTAGAAGAAAACATAGAACACTCTTCAACATAAATCAGCAATATTTTTTTTGGATCTCTCTCCTAAGGCAAAAGAAACAGAAGCAAAAATAAACAAATGGGACCTAATTAAACTTCAAAGTTTTTTGCACAGCAAAGGAAACCATCAACAAAATGAAAAGACAACCTACTGAACGGGAGAAAGTATTTGCAAATGATGTGAACAGTAAGTGGTTAATATCCAAAATATAGAACCAGCTCATACAACTCAACATAAAAAAAAATGATTTAAAAATGGGCAGAAGACATGTATAGACATTTCTTCCAAAGAAGACATACAGATGGCTAACAGGCACATGAAAAGACGCTCAACATTATTAATCATCAGAGAAATGCAAATCAAAACCACAATGAGATATCACCTCACACCTGTCAGATGGCCATCATCAAAATGAACACAAATAACAAATATTGGCAAGGATGTGGAGAAAAGGGAACCCTTGTACACTGTTGGTGGGAATGTAAATTGGGTGCAGCCACTATGGAGAATAGTATGGAGGTTCGTCAAAAAGCTAAAAACAAAATTCCCCTTTGATCCAGCAATTCCACTCCTGGTTATACATCCAAAGAAAATGAAAACATTATTTCAAAATGATACATGCACCACAATGTTCATAGCAACATTACTTACAGTAGCCAACATATGGAAGCAACTTAAGTGTCCATCAATAGATATATGGATAAAGAAGATTTAATATATATATATACATATATTTATATACACACACACACACACACATATACAATGAAATGCTACTCAGCCGTAAAAAAGGATGAATACTGCCATTGCATCAACATGGATGGACTTGGGGGGGTATTATGCTTAGTGATGTAATTCAGACAAATACTGTATGATATCACTTATAAATAGAATGTAAAATTCCTTAAACTTTTAAATTGTTATATATTAACAATTAGCAAATTTTTGGTAAAGATATGATTAAGTTTTCTTAGATTCTTGCTGTGTATTACCCATCAATACTGTTTCAAATTATTCTGTTCTATTAGATGCTTTCCTAGTCTAGAGATCACTCTTCTTCAAGTGATTCCCAGTGGTCTGACTTCTGTTAAGAATGAGGTTGATGTCTATCCCAGGTGAGTGAATTTTATAACTGTTGACCTGAAAGCTCTGTGACTCCAAGACCCAATGCCTATAAAGCGAGGCTGTGTGTTTGGCTCTGGGCTCTGCTCTCATTGGACCTCTGATGCTCTGTGGCCCATTGACTCGTCTCTCTAGGCATCTGTCTCCACATCTGTAAATGCAGAAAGGCAAAGGCACCCATCTAAGGAAATACTGTGTCGCTATTTCTAAACCGGAAAGCGCTGTGAGGCCGTTAGAGTCCCTGGTAGATCAGAGCCATTTTTAGGAACATTCTCCAAAGCACTCAACATGGTGAGACTTCATGTAACTCGTCCCCAGTGTACATCTGCCTCTGGGCTGGGAGGTGGTCTCAGGCGCCCACGGGTTCAGGGCAGGAGGGCCTGTTCACACTTCACCTTTTCCTAGGAAGGCGTGGCAGTGAGAGGACCAGGGCACTTGTGGTGGCGCCATCCATGGCCTCGGCTCACGTGGCGGCAGCCATATGCTGGGAACGTCCCTGCCAGTCAGTCCTCCCCATGGAGAGGCTTTACCTCCACCAAGAGACCACAAAGCCACCTTCACTCCCATGTGAGTTTCTGGAAGGTCGAGTCTGACTCTGGAATGAATCCATCCTGGCATCCTTCGTCCTGAACATCTTCAGGGTGATGCTGAACCGCAGGACCCCGGAGAGCTCCAGCCATCAGGGGCCAAGCTGCCGGCTCAGCTCAGCCCTGCCCACAGCTGCGAGAGCGGAGATTTAAAGAAACGTGGCGACAGGCTATGGGTGTCCTTTTATACACCGAAAATAAAAACAGGTCTAGTGAACACTTGTCTGACTTTTTAAAAAAAGGAAAATAGTGTTTGCTATCATCTAATTTAAAATACCAAGGCTATTTCAAATGTGGTAGAAAGAACGCACATTACTTGCCCAAACTTAAGGAATTCGAGTAACTCCCATTTAGATTCTCTGGTTTGTTTACTAAAATCCCACAGAGCATAGTATTTTGGGTCATGATGCCTTTCAAATCCTTTTTCTAGCAGGACTGGACTCAGCAAATGTGTGAGCCGTATGATACCTGGTACTGGAATGTTTTCCCTGAAAGAAAAATTAACGAAACAACATAAACCATCCAGACACACAGGTTTACGAAGCTCGGGCAGGTCCAGTAGAACATAAGCTGTGCTTTCCCAAGTTTGCCCAGAGGTGATGTTTGCACACGTGAACTTCCATGCTTGAGCGTGAAGGAAACACATGTGTGTATCACTCATTTTGTTCAGTAAAAGATCATCTTAAAATAATAGATTTCTGAATGAGAGGGCAAAGCTTGTCCCTGAATGCTCTAGTTGATAGATCTAAATTGAAACTGGAGGGCAAGAAAAATCTTTCCAAGTATCTACTTAAAACAGGGAAGGAGAGAGTCTAGTCCAAATATACAGTCTTTAGAAATGCGCTATTTTTAGACAGTCAATTTTCTTATCTCTTGGCTTCCCTGAGATTTGCTCAGTTAAAGCCTGAGCTGAAGATTAAAAAAGAAAAAAAAAAGCCAAACTTCCCTCCAACCAATCCCTCCTCTACACTTGAGCTGCTTATTTCCCTGGGGTGGGTCCCTGGGCTGTGCCCTCAGAAGTGCCATTGCACCCCTCAGCCGGGTCTCCACAGGCCGGGGGTGGCTGGAGCAGAATTGTCATTTGAGGTTATTTACTTTCCTAGTCAGGTTAATTAAAACTCTCAATTCTGTGCTTATTCAAGCTAAATAATATAATTAAAAAGACATTTAGTTTTTCACCTGTTTATTATAACATTTACAGTAACAAATTTTTTTTCCTAAATTACAAAATGGTTTCCATTTTTTATCTCCTGGTGTGTGATTTTCTGCTCCCGACTTTCTGATAAATTTCCTTCAGGTTGGAAGCGAATCAAACATTCAGCGTCTTTGGAGGTAGCTGTCACTCCGTTGGATGTGGATTGAGGTACAGAGTTAACAGACAACGCGGCGGGAGATCAGTGAGCAGATGGGAGGGTCAACGCCTGGGTCCCGATACCTTCCTGCAGGGACCCCAGGTCTTGCTGTCTTCACAAGCCCGTTTCCTAGAAACAAACGAACAAAACCCACAATAAGAATACGGATCATGGTGGGTTGTCCACTGTTAGAACAAGTGAGATAGCGCCTTGTAAAGGCATCTTTGGTGCAAATAGTTGTCCCGATCGAGCCCCCAGTGTGGATGGCCCGGAGTCACACACGCCCCATCGTTTAATTGAGAACAGAATCTAGAACCATCTAGGAACAAGGTTTGGGTATTTCTCTACATATCAAATTCAAAAGCAAGTTCATATAAGGTTCATAGAAAAAGTGAATTTGTCATTTTGAGCGGTGACCCTAAGTGAAAAGACAAGGGGAAAGCACGTAACTGTGAGGCTACTGCAATGTCTTCAAGGTACAGCAATAAATTGCCAGGACATTTTTATGGAGTTTCTTAACCTCTGGCTTTTGGAGGGGGGAAATCAATAAGATATTAAGAAAATCATGAATTAATGTTTCATAGAGTGTAGACCTCAGTACGAGCCCTGTGGTTTAGAAAAATGTCCAGACCAGGAACCTTGTGTAGGCAGTTGAAGCATCAGAGACCTTCTGCACGGGAACCACGTGAATCATTCTCTGCTCACACCAATGTCCCCGTATGATGGGAAGGATGAAAAATGTAGAACGTTCCCTGGATTATTATGATGAAATCTCCAGAGGAAATGAAATACAAACAATCTTTTTTACCTTAAATGAAATCACTTTCATGGCAGTTTGCATACACGACACATTATATTTCAGCAACTCTAGGTGATGGAGATTATCTTTGTTTAATGAAGGATGGAAAATACACATATTCTGGACTTAAATTGTCTATATGAACATGCTTCTTAACATGAGGAGCAGGGGACCTTTCCCTCTCTCTGTCTCTGTCTCTCTCACTCTCTCTGTCTCTCTGTCTCTCTTTCTGTCTGTCTGTCTCTCTCTGGAGCAGAGGGCATGCCCGCCAGGGGCCGACTCAGAGCTGTCGGCAGAGCACGTCACACGCACCCCTAGATGCCGGATGCTGGGGATCTTTAGGAGTTCCCAACCACCCTTCCTTTCTCGTTCTTAAAAAGCTCCAGGTAACCAAAGAGACCCTACGTCAGTGCCCTGCTCAGTCACTGGTGGCACATCCCCCCTTCACAGCAGAAGCCCCCCGAAGGCCCTGTGAGTGTCTTTTTGCCAGACAGGTGCTGGAGCGAGGGTCTGTGGTTTTCCTCTGCGTGCCCTTGTGCCTGGCAGGGCCCGTCGTGCCTCCGGAGGACAGAGTCCCTGTGGATGTGGCCGTCACTGTGCTCAGAAGGGACGGTTTCAGGGCACCAGGGTCTGCAGGGTGGTCTGAGGACAAAGAGCCCTCTGCTTTCATTAAACACACACCATGCGATGCTGGTGGCTGATGGAGATCTCGGCTTCCCCAGCTCCATCAAGAGAACTAAGACGGGCCACGTACCCATCGGTCCTTGTCAAGCAGGGGGTTCCAGTGCTTGGGGCATCCAAAGGCAAGGGCGGAGGAAAACCAGACATGCAACGCTAGTTGTCACTTGAGCATGACACCTTTACAACATAGCTTAGATCATGGTGACTCCAGGCTCAAAACCTTAGGAGGGCTTCTCACCATGCTCAGAGTAAAACACGGAGGCCACGCGGAGCCCTGCCCCCAGCCCCCGGGGGGGCTGTCTGCCTGTCTCTCCAGCAGCGCCTCCTGTGCCCCTCCCACTCCCCCGGCCCCCCTCTGGGAATTGCCCTCCAGCTCCTCTGGGACCTCTGCCCTCTTCATTCGGGCTGTGGCCGTGGCCCTGGGGCAGCCCCTCCAAGCCTGTTCCTGAAGGAGCCTTTCCCAGCTCATCGGTGCTTAGAGCCAGTGTTCCTGCGGGGCTGCCTTTCTGGGGAGGATGCGTGTGACCTGCTGGTCGGTGTGACTTCAATAGTCCATAGGCAGCTCCCGCGCACCGAGCCCCAGCGCACAGCTGGGCAGCAGGCTGTCCTGGGAACGAGAGAAAACACATTTGAACAACCTGCCCACAGTGGAGGGCAGCACGTGTGTTTAGTCCACCGCATGGGGCAGGGAGGGCTGGAGGTCAAGGGCAGATTCAGGAGCCAAACTCCGGAGGCCAAGGCCCCGCTCAGCCACCTGCCAGCTTCCAGGTCGGGCGGCTGTCCCCATGCATGAGCTCTGTCCGAGGCAGTGTCATGACTGGAATCACCTGGGGATAAAAGTCCACGGCCATTAAGGTGGGTTTTCCCCCACATGGCGGGGCGGGTGAGGGGAAGACCTCTTGCAGTGGCCTCAGGCCCTGGTGCTTCTGACAGTGGGAGCCCAGGCCTCGCTCCGCTGGTTCAGTCCAGGCACGGGCCAGGCAGAGTCGACGGGCACCACTCCTCGCCTCCCCACCTGCCTCTCTCCCCGCATCAGCCGGGACCCTGCAGCCACGGGGCAGCTCGGCTCCACGGCCAGGCGAGGAGGACCCCGGCCAGCGGGCAGGTCAGGGCTGAGCTACCGGTCCCATTGCAAAGAGCTCCTGGGCGCCAGCATCCACGTCGATGGTGCACAAAGTGGAACGCTGTCCAGAATGTCAGATGTTGAACAAAATGCCCATGGGCAATGCATTCTCAGGTGGCATCGCCAAGCTGGCCTGTGGTGGCCACGGTGACTGGAACACGGGAGGCTCAGAGAAGTGACACAGGTGCCCCCCTTTGCCCACATGTGTTCACAAATAGGAGCAGCTCTGCTTTGAGCTTCGGACGTGAGTGGTCGCATCCCGACTCGACTCACCTGCCAGCCTTGGAGGAGGGCGTGCCGTGTTACACAGTCATAAAGAAACCGCTTTTTTGTTCAGCAGCAGGCGCAGAGGTCTCTGTGAGGACGTGGTGGGGATGAGGACTCGGTGGGGGGAGTCGGTGGAATCGGGGAAACAGCGAAACTCTGCAGTGCCTGTGAGCTTCCCCAGCATTCCGGTGGCTGCAGCGTCCCCAGCCCGAGGTCTCCATGGACCTGCTGTCCCTTCCCCGAAAGCAAGGCTTGTACTTCCACACTGGACATTCAAGGCTGGCGTTGGGAAAACGTGTCATCTGCATCTCCCCCAGAAGGAACTGGTCTTCCTGGAAAATCGAACATCTTTTAGCACCTGGGAAGAGAGAAATGGTCGTCACTTCTATTTGCAGAAGAGCAAGAGACACGTGTATGGCTCAGCTTCGCCGGCCTGGAGCACAGGGCAGCTCTGCAATCCCCACCAGGACGCGCAGTCCGGGCTGAACAGGCCCCAGATGAACTGCAGGATATACGTGGGACCCTTCAATGTGCAGAGAATAACCCGGAGTATGTCTGAGACTCCAGACGCCTTTTCAGGCTCTCGGAGCCCAGCACTGTCCCACCTTCTGTCTGCCTTCCCGGCTTTGATGTGATTGACCAAGAGGATCCTGAACCCTGGGCGCGGGCGGGAGCCTCCAGGCTTGCTCAGCACCAGCCAGACCTCGGAAGCTCCACTCAGGAAAGATGGGGCCCCCGGGGACCTTGAGCTCTTATAACCTGTCTCCCAGGAGGCCATCCGTGTCCCCTACGGGAACATGTGGGCAGAAGAAAAGTTCTCCCATTCGCTGCTGTCTTTGCTCTGCCCGTCAGAAATCGGGGCTTTTGAGTTGAACGTGGTGTTTGGGAGTTTGAGTGACAGGACACATCATGAGTATTCTTAGCGGGGAAAGGCCCACAGTGGAGGGCGCAGGCAGGCTGTGACTTGTTGTGCCAGGCAGGGAGTTTATCAAGATGACTCTGAAGCCAGCATCACGTTGCTCTCACTTTTTTCAACTGGAGCAGCTGCATAACGGTTTTACAGTTAAAAGCCACTTAAATCTTCCTACTGACTTCTTCTTAGAGAGGAAGGCTAGGAAGTACCAACCGTGAGCACGTGGGTGGCCTGGCAGCTCTGTCTGTGGCTGTGCATAGGAGAGTCTGACAGCAGCTCTCACAGGGTAGATGTGAAGGGTGCCTGCGCCCACCTCCCATGGGGATGAGCTCTCGTGCCCGGCCCATGGTGGGTGTTCTCAGGGGTCCCCGATGGCTTCTGCTTCGAGCTCACAAGGGAAACAGGAAGGGAGTGTGATTTCAATCTGGGCAAAGACTCCCCACATAACCCTTCACACAGGACCCGCAGTCTGGACAGGCAGAGGGAGGTCAGGGGTGGGTGGAAGAGGTGAGAGCATTTGCAGGTTTCCCTGACACACAGGCAGCTCGACACGTCACCAGGCTGCTGGGCTTCCAGAGCCCGGCAAGGCAGGGAAGATCAGCAGGTCACGGGTCCTCTTCCCTCGATCCTTCTCCCCTGCTTCCAGGGACGTGTGAGCGTGTGTCGGGGAAGGAGGCGCTGAGCATGCGTGCTTGGCGCTCCTGCCGAGCCCTGAGCACGTGATAAAGGAAGAGGGGGATGGAAACGCCTGGAGGGTCAAGAGCTGCGTGCTTGGGATTCCCAGTGCTGAGCTGCCCAGCCCCAAGGGACCACGTGTGATGAGTGAGCCCTCCCTCCACCCAGGCCTGGACCTGCAGGTTTCTGGGACACACGTGGCACCAAACAAAGAGGAAATAGCTCCTCTGGGTCTCCTTGCAGGAGCTTGAACTTTCAGGTACCGAGACAGTCCAAGGGCCCCATCTTAATAAGAGAAACATTGTGGGACTAAGATGTGTGCAGAGAAGAAGATGAGGTGATGCGAAGTGTTACATCACATGGAGGTGAGAGTCTCCTGGGACTCAGCCCTGCAGGGACATGTGAGCCGGGGCGTGATGGGAGTGGGGGGACCTGAAGCCCCTTGGGGGAGGCAGTGAGGGGCTGAGGGCGGTGGGTTGGGTTGGAGGTGGGACAAGATGGAAGCCTCCTCGTACTTGAAGGTGGTTGGACGGATCATCGTCTGAGCAACAGAAGGTCTCTAAGCCCCCGCATCGCCATGGAAGGTAGTAGCACCTGCTTCGCAGGCTGTCATTGAAGGTGGATCCAGGCTGTACAGTGGCTGCTGAGGGAATGAAGCGATGTTCCTGGGTGTGCGTATCCGATGGCCATGACTGCCTAATTCCTGCTGTTGAGTGAGAAAAAAGCTACAGCTGTCATTATTGACAGATGATATGATGAGCTACCCAGAAAAAAATAACAGATTTATTAGTCAAACTGTTAGAGCCAATAAGAGTTCAGAAAGTTTGCCAGATACAAAAGTCAGTAGCATGTCTTTGAACCAGTAATAGCCATCCAAAAATACAAATTGTTCGCTATATCCACAGGAACTATAAAATATCTGGAATTAATAGTACTGGGAACACACAATACCTCTATAAATCAGCATTTAATGTTTTGACATAGGACATAGAATCTAACCTGAATGAGTGGGGGAGATCTTCCATGCTCCTAGCTGGGACAGCTTAACACTTAAAGATGTTAATTCCCTCAAAATTAATCTATAAAATTCATGAAATCCCAATTAACATTCTAGTTTGATATACGGTAAATTTAACATTTCATGGAAGAATAAAATTTCATGTAGATCTATCTTAACCATATAAAACAAAAGACAGCAGGCTAGCCCTCCCAGAAATTAAGAAATACATAACCATGGTCATAAACACAGTGCAGTATTGACATAAAACCAGGCAAATAGAGCAGTGGAACAGAGTAGAGAGCTCAGAGGTACATCCATTTGTCTATAAGGACAAAAACCACGGTACAGGTGGCACTAAAATCAATAGGAAATGGATTATTGCTTAGCAGGTGGTGCTGGGAAAAGAGACTCACTATATAAGAGAAGTAGAACTGGTTCCTTTCCACCATATGCAATGGCGGACTCAAGGGAAAGACCTAAACATGGACTCTAAGACTCTAGTTTAGTAGAAAATTTGGGAGCTGAGCAAAGATTTGGGAGAGGACAAGGACTCCAGAAACACATCTCCAGGAGCATAGACCATCAGAAGCACAGAGGGATGCCAGCTCTGTGACGGGTACGGGGGGAGCTGTCAGGCCAGAGGCATGTTGGGGTGTGCGGACCAGGGGTCTAGGAGAAGAGAAGGGCGATTGCATTATCTATTCATATTTCCAGGGAACTCTTAAGCCAAACTCCCAGAAAGTGGGTCAGCCCAAGTGATAAATTAAGTGGGAAAATGCTTTGGGAAGAGCCCATTATAAGGTCATAAATTTATTAGATAAAGTAATTGTGCAGTGTTAGGCTATGCCAGCTTTAAATTCCCATTCACATGGCTAAGAATGGATCTTTTCTATAATTTCCTGGAATCATAATTGACAGAGATTCAATTATTCTGGAACACATGAACTATAATGGGCTAAAATGACAGGCTCTTTCTTATTCATGGGAGTATATATTTTTAATTGTCTTTTAGAAAGTCATTAGGAAGGGACAGTTGAGTAACAATTAAGTTTTCTTTTAAAGCTGTAATTAAACATATGCATCAGTGTTTGATTTCAGCTCTCCTTCACATACTAAGCACAGTGGCTGCAGCGCTGAAGCCCCGAGCTTGGGCGGGAGGCCCCATCTGCACCCCTCGGGGGTTTGCTCCCAGGGAAGTGGTGCTGTGTTGCCAGGCGGGACTTCACGCCCTCCTCTGGCCTTCCCCATAGTTCATGGAAGTGATTCAAAGGCACGCATCATAAAATCAATGAGTTCTCCAAGGAGAAGCAAGTAAGTAAACGGGAGGTCGCACCACAAAGCTGGGGTGTGCGTGATGGCTTCTGAGGCTCTGCCACCACCAGCCAAACAGCAGTGATGGGGGCCGGCCGGACTCCATGGAATAGAGCTGCTCTTGGGGTCTGGATCCAGCAGAACTGGGTTCAAACCTCGGCTCCACTGCCTACGAGCTGTGTGACCTGTGTGACCTTGAGCAAAGCACATCACCTTCGCCAGGTCTCCATTTCTGTCCCTGCAGGGCAGTCCTCAGGGTGGAGGTTGAACGAGGTAAGCGGACAGTGCTGGCAGCAGTGATCATGATGAGGAGGAGGGGGATGAGTATTATTATTACTGCTCTTTGGCAGCAAATATAGGTAAGGACAAGTCGTTCACGATCACTGTCGGACAAGATAAACAAATAAGACACTGAACTGAACAGTAGCTGGACAGCGTTACTTAAGGAAGAGTGGCAGCTTCTGTGAGAGCCGTTGAACAGATGTGCCGCTGCAGAGCATATACATTATAGCATATGGATCTTTCTTTACGCAGTGTCAGGAGAATCTCTGATTCCCCAGGGGTGGAGGGAACCTTCTGCCCCTAACTTGCTCTGGAGGCTTCCTTACAGGACTCTGCAGGCTCTGTTCCAGATCTGCCTTCCTTTCCACACTTCCAGCAGAGTTGAGGCCTGAAAGAACCTCCAGTAAATAAATCCATCCACGGCTGGTCGGGTGCACGCTGGGTGACCTCCGTGTGCTGCGTCAGCAGATGAGGGAGCAGGGATCTCAGCAGATCAGCCCAGGGTCAGCGCTCTCTTCTCGTCGGTGATCAGCCCTGTGCCTTGAGTCACAGGGACGTCATCGTGGGGCAGCGCCAGCACAGCCAGAACTGGCTCAGGCTTGCTGCCCGGGTGACAAGCACATGGACCTTCTCCCTACGCCCACGTCTGCGCGTAATGCTTGCTCACGGTGCCACCCCGTCCTCGTGCCTCTGTCTGTGCTCCTGAGAGCTATGCCACCCTTGGCTGCTCCAGCTTCTAACTCTTGTTACCAGCGGTTCTGTATCCTCGGCCCCCACCCCATGTCCCGTTAGTGTTAGACATGGGGTTTTCCCCAGACTGTAGACTTTTGATCACTGGCTGCCGGTTAATGTTAGAGAAGAGCGGCTAATATTGATATTCGATATTTACAGATTTAGGAATAAGATTTCGTCTCTTGTTGCGAGTATTCAGAAATGCTGGTTGTAGTTATTGTTAGGGACACATGGAAATGTGCTTTTTTATATTCTTCACCTCGTATTTTCAACACTTCATGCTATGCCACCTACGTACAAGTTGCCTGTGTGTACACAGACACAACCTGCCATTGCCTGCATGGTGGCTCCCTGGAGACCTCTAGCTGAGGCTGTTAGTACCCAATGGAGATGGAGAATTTCTGGGCTCTAGAGCCCATCACTGGGACACCTGTTCTACTAGGTCCCGCTATGGTTCCCATCACTTGCTATGCACTCCTGTAAGCGGATTGTGTTTCCTTGGTCCCGTACAGCAGGCATGGCCACGTGACTTGCTTTGGCCAATGAAATGTTGGTGGAAGTGACACGTGTCATTTCTGGGCAGAGACTTTCAGAGCAAAAGCGTGCTGTTCTGGGATGCACCCTTGTGCAAACAAATGCAGTAAGAGAATCTTCATCCTTAGCCGTTTGCCTCCTTCTTAGGAATCATTCCTGCTCATCTACTTCTAATGAAAAAGCTTACCTCAATGTACTCACCCTTCAGGTGAAGGTTTTTGTGCTGTCATTTTGCGAATAACCAGCAATGTTTAGTTGAGCACTTCCTATATGCTTCATGCACCAATTTATTTAAGACAAACCCCATGAGAGTGGTTCTGTTATTATGATGACACGCATAAGAGTAACCATCCTGAACACGGCCCACTGAAGCCGAGATTCGAACCCTAGGACTTGAGTTCCAGAATTCTGCATATGACTTCCCCAAAGGTACTGGTAACACCCCATGGAAAAATGTATGCAAATATAGCAGACAGTAGGAATGGGCTCAAACGTGGTCCACTTAATTCTACCCTGGAGGAGACTCTGGGGAGAGGTTGATGAGCATTTTGTGCCACAGAAGAAGAGAGGAAAGCATTTGGGTCATGGGTAAAAGGACGGCCTCCAGCAGGGATGCTGCTTCTGGAGCCTGCTAACGTGTTGCTTCTCCCACTGGCTACCATCCAGCTGTACAAGTGTAAGCTGTGATGCTGCATTTCCACATGGTCTCTTCTGTTCTACCCACTAGAGGACGTCTGGAAGGAGACATCAGACACAAGAACATCTGTCCATGCTCTTACCTGGCTGAGTGGAGCTGCCCAGAACAGCAGGACATCAGGAAGTTGACACACGGAGCCACACAGAATGCGTGGAGTAGTTTATTTTCTTTTTAGTAAGAGAAATCAAGATAAAATTTTTCCTGATGATGAAATTGTGTATTTTGTATTTTATTATTATAGCAAAAAGATGTCCAAGAGTATTACAGTAATTTAAGTGTTTGATGGAATTCTTAATTTTATATGTTTTAATTCAGAGCTATTAATACTACTGAAGTTTTTATGCATGTTACCCTTGTGTTTATTAAACATACTCTCATCAGTGTAAAAATACATTCAAACACATTATTTTCAGCTGGTAGCTGGTTTATGGTTTTTGTTTGTACTTTAACCTGTAGCAGTGAAATAGACTCTGTAAAGCATTACTGCATTTTTGTGTTTAAAACTTACTGTATATGATAAATATAAAAACTCAATGCCATTAAATATATAAATGGCAAAATTGGATTTGGATTTTGTTTCTATTGTAGGAAAACCTGATTTCTTTGACAAATTGAATGTGGGGCTCTAAGAAGACAAAAGAAGTTGAGAACACCTGTTCCAGAAGGTGGTGATCCCATATTATTGCTCCCTCCCCATAGGACAGAAACTGAAAAAGTTGAGTAGAAACCACAGCATCCAGGTCTCCTTCTCTCCCTGAAGTCCTCCTGTTGGCTGCTTTTCACCTTGCTTCAGGGAGATGACTATACTAGGTCTATGGGTTCCCGTGGTCTGGTCCTTCCACCAGAGCAGTTTAATCACAAATCCGTTACAGGAAGGTAAGCAAAGCCACCAAGAGAGCTCAGGGGCAGCGTGGCCACTGTGACTCCTGCATGGGCTGAGAGGTGGCCTTCTCAGGAGGGGGCTCCATCATGGCATGTGCAGGAGGCCTTCTCTTCAGGCGTCCAAGCTCAGAGACCCTCGTCCTGTGGCCTGTCTGTGCCACTCTTGGCTCTGTGAGCAATGAACAGCTTAAAGGGGGTGAGTGGGATAAGTCAGGAGATGTTTGTGCTCATTTAGAGGGGCCATGCAGAATGAAAGCTGAAGACACGATTCAGTGCTCCAGGGTCGGGGAAATTTGAACCAGTTTCAGAAAAGCATCTTGCAAGAAACAAAAGCAAAAGATGTTCAGTGGTGTAGTTCTTTAAGCAACCACACTGCTGTGCAGATTGCAGCCAACAGCAGCAAGAACCTGGGCCACAGAGTTCTGCTCCGCCCACACAGAATCCTGTTTGCACACATTGGTGCACAGACAGGCTGCTGAAGAGCCTGAGCACCTACCAGGAGTCGAGGACAGAATCAACGATCCCCCGCCTGTCCATTCCTCCTCTACTGCCATGTGCATGTGTGTGTGTGTGCATGGGAGCTTGAGTGAGTGTGTAAGTGAATGCGAGTATACATGTGTATGAGTGTGTATGTGTACACATGTAAGTATTACAATCACATTTGCAGTTTTGAATCCCTCCCAGGAAGCAGTAAGAAGAATGGAAAGCTTATGTCCATGAACTTTGCTAGAGTCGTTTCTGTGGAGGGCTAAGAAATGGTGCTGAAGGCAATATGTTGATGACAGGGCTTCCTGACTAAACACCACTCCCTTCCATCCAAACCCTGGAGGAGCAAAACAAAGGAAGAGTAATTTTTCGAAAAAGAGAAATGCCATGTTCAATTAAAGGGAGGAATTTCCACAACCACCAACTGTAAATCAGGAGGACAGTGAGCCAAATCCTGCAAAAATATGTCAAATCCTCAAAATGATACGTTTGTGACAACCATCACCAAATGTGTTTTTTTAAGTGCCATGAGACCTAGGGATGTGGTTGGGCCACAGGGAAGCAAACCCAGTTCAGTACCAAGTAATGTCAGGAAGAGAAAGCTGATGGGGAAATGATGCTGCCAAGAATTTCCATCATCTGCTACTCGGCTTCCTTGCAGAGGAATTGACTTTGGGGGCATAGGAGTGAGGCCAGATGAAGAGGCAACAAAGCCCAATAGCACTGTGGAGAGCTTGTGCAGGGAACGTCTGGAAACTATGTTCCAGTGGGCATGCATTCCTCAGATAAAATAATTATCAGATTTCTCAAGATTTGTTTGAGACCTCAAGTCCCATTAAAAGCTAAATATTTGTCCAAGCAATTTCCACTTGTCTCCCCCTAGGCTCTTTTTAACAGAGATCTGGCACTACAAAAATGAGTAATAATCACAAAGGAACCAAAATGGGACCTGGCCCAAAGGTTAAGAAAATTAAAGAAGGAAAATAATATAAGCAAAAAAGTAAGGGTACAATATACATGGAAGAAACATCCAAAGAGTTCAGACTATTGGTTCACCATGATCTCAAATTGCAGACAATATCAGTTATTGAAAAATAAGCTAAAAAATAAACATAAATATTCCAAAGGGAGACTATGTAATCACAGAAGAAAGAAATAAGTGAATTTACAGAGTTCCAGAAATAAATTTAAGAGAAAAATAGACATTTACAGAAATTAAAATCATCTTATAAACAAACTAAGAAAAAATAGGATAAATACAACTAAAAACAAACAGATGTGTTAAACAGGCTTTAGGAAAACATGCTACATTGAATGTAGTAGATATTTGTCACTAATTTTGTCCACCCAACATATGAACTTTTTTCAATGTTTGGTGAATATGTCATTTTATGCCAGATTGCTTGCCCAGATTCCCTTGCAAATAAGACAAAGTGGAGAGATTTGGGTCCTGCCAATAAACACCCATAGAGGACTGGACACAGCAGAAAAAAGGATTAGTGAATTCAAAGACAAGCTAGTAGAATGTGTCCAAACAGGAAGAGAGAGAGAGAACAGAAATACACACATAGGCTATGGTCACATCATCTCACATTAAGTACAGTTGGAGTCCAGAAGAAAAGCAGAAAGAATGGGCAGAAGAAATACTGGAAAAGATAATGACTGAGCATTTTCTAAAATTGATGAAAGAAGACATTAACTCACTGATTTTAGAAGCTCAGTGAACTCAAATCAACAAAAATAAAACATGATTCAACAAGAAAAACACACACTGATGCACATGACAGTCAAAATCCTAAAAAACAAAGATAGAGAAAAAAAAAAAAATCCTAAGGGACACAAGAAACATTGCACCAAAGGAGATGCAGATCACTTTTGAACAGAAGTTATGGAAGCCAGAGGACAATAGATATTTAAAGAGTTGGTGGGAAGTCTGCCAGTCTAGAATTTCTTCCCAGCAAATGTACACTGTAACAGTATTACAGAATGTTCTTCAGACTAAACAATAATAATATTACATGGAAACATGCAACTTCAGAAAAGATCAAAGAGCACCTGAAAAAGGTAAATATGTCGGTAAATACATAGAAAAATGTTGACTGGATAAAGCAAAATCAAATAAGAATCTGTAATGTACATACCTATTAAAATACATTACAAAAATAACACAAAAAGAGAGAGTAAATAAACTGTTGTAATTTTTTTTCAAAGTTCAGGAAATAGTTATAATATTTATTTAAAGTAAAGTATAATTAGTCAAAGATGTATATAGTAATCTCTGGAGTAACTACAAAAAATTATATATATATATATATATATATGAAAGAAAATTAAGCCAAAAAGAGACAAAGAAGAAAAGAATGGAAGCAGAAAAAAAAAATGAAAACAAATATCCAAGTGTTTAACTTAAATCAAATATATATAGGTAACTATGCTAAATGTAAATGGATTAAACATTACACTTAAACTGCAAAGATTGTCATGCTGGGTAAAAATATAGGACCCAACTACAATAAGTCCCCTACATATGAACAGATTCCATTCTGAGAGCACATTTGTAAGTCCAATTTGTTTGTAAGTCCAACAGAGTTAGTCTAGGTACACAACTAACACAATCGGCTATCTAGTATTGTGCTATAATAGGTTTATAATACTTTTCACACAAATAATACATAAAAACAAACAAATACAAAAATAAAGAAAACATTTTTAATCATACAGTACAGTACCTTGAAAAGTACAGTAGTACCAGCTACATCACTGCTGCTTTTAGGCTTGCTTCCAGACATCCTGGGCTTGAAATAAAGATACTGTACTACTGTACTCTATACAGTACTGTACAGTAAAGTGCACAAAAGCATGACCACTTGCAGAGAGTGCACACACGTGACAATGTATGCCAGACAGGTGAACTAAATTATGTGATTGAACATGCAAATGCACGTTCTCATCTTTGAAAGTTCGCAACTTGAAGGTTCGTATGTAGGGAACTTACTGTATACGCTGCTTATAAGAGGTACACTGAATATAGATGCCAAGAATGTATCATTACGGAGTCTACAAACATTAAAAAGATAATAACTATGTCAATCCATTTAAAATGGAAATCCCTTGAAACTGATACATTCCTGGAAATACACATTTTATAAAAACTGACACAAGAATAAATACAGAATCTGATAAGTCCTATATCTGTTAACAATATTGAATCTACAGTATTGAAACTTCAATATTAAAATATCAAAAACTTGCCCACCAACAACCTTCAGACCCAGAGAGTGTCGCTGGTGAATTCTTCTAAATATTTAAGGAAGTGGTGAGACTGATATTACCCAAACTCTTTCAAAAAAACAGAGAAAATAGAAGTGATTTCCAACTCAATTTATGAGGCTGACATAATCCTGAAATAAAAATCTAACAAGAACATTATGAACAAAGAAAATTATAGATCAGTATCTTTTATCAATATAGAAACAAAAATCCTGAGCAAAATACTAGTAAAAAGAGCCAATATACATACAATGAATAAAGTATCCTGGTTATTGCAGGAGTGTACATTTACTTCAGTACCTGAAAGTTAATCAGTGTGATTCGCCACATTAACAGAATAAAGGAAAAAAAACCACATGATCATTTATTATATTCATTAAAAGCAAATGTCTAATAGAATTCACTATCTGCTCATGATTCCAAGGAAGGACCACCCATGCTGTATGAGCATTTCGGAAAGTCAGGTAGAAGAGGGGCTGAAGATCGTGGAATTGATTGTCTTTCAGAGATTTTCATTATGCAGGGAAGAATACGATTACAAGGAGTTTACAGACACTGGAACTGGGATGAAGGAAGTGATGCCACAGACTGGATGGGGAAGGAAAGTAAGTCAGCAGGGTGGAGGAGATCCAAAGGGAGAGGTCTCAGTATAAACACAGGAGAGCGAGAGAGTTATAACAGGAACTTGTGCATATGGGTTGGTCCGAGGGAGTGTTATTGCAGTGGAAGTGGGTCAGTGAAGCTGGAAACCTGTTGGGTAGGAATATGACCTGGTTGTGGACTTGGAGGTCACCCGGGGTGATGGCAGGATACAGGGTGGAGGGAAAGGCTTAGATCACCTGTGAAAGTCCTTACCTGTGGATTCCTAGTGATAGCAGTGGAAAGAAAACAGCATTGAAGACTCATCCCTGTGTGTTACTTTTACTAGTTTCAAGTAGAAGAACATGAGAAAAAGCTTGGCTGGACCAGAAGGAGGAGCTGCCCAGCTGACCCAGAGGGAAATAATAAACATCTGCTGTTTAAGCCAATAAGTTTTTTGAGTCTTTTGTTATACAGCAACAACTAACTTATACACTTTACAAAAAATAAGAATGCTTTCATTCTTAGAACACTGGAAAACCATCCCTACAATAGTATTGTTTTCTTTTTTAAATAGTCAAGTTTTAGAAGAGATTATCTATTGGACTTGAGACTAAAATGGATCAGAATATGTCACCCCCAAATATATCCTTTGGCACAAGGATTATTTTGAACTGAACGCAACTGAGAATCAACAGATGCAGGGAGAATTCTCTTCCCTCTCTGTTTCTGCCTAAAAGCAGGGCATGCATTTCCTTTGGTGCACATGTCTTTCTAAATCAGACCAGGAAGAAGAGAGCAGCTCCTATCATTGGAGACAGAGCTGGCACCTAGATGAGAAGGCAGAACCAAACCTCACTAAAATAGCCCGTATCTTCCATTGTTTCCCCCATTTATTTCTCTTTCACTTCCCCACAGGTTATCATCCCTTGAAGCCAAACCCTCTGTTCTTTGTTAAAACGATATATAAGCCTCCGGGTCTAAACACTTCTTTGAGTTTTATTTCTTTTCTGTGAACTCTTGTTCACATAAAATATTAATGAATATTAATAAATAATTATATAATATAAATAAATCTGTAAATAATAAATTTATTTATATCTATTTAAAATAGAAATCAATTAATGTATTTCTTTCTCTTAATTCATCTTTTGTCAGTTAAATTCATGAGCCCCAGTTGAGGAACCTAAGAGGATACAAGAAAACAATTTTCCATCCTGAAAGTTTAATTAATAGGGTATGTTTTACTTTCTTCTTATACGTTTCAGGATTATTTGACTTTTTATAATAAACTTATTTATTTTTACTGTTAGAGAAAAAATTATTAACATTTTAAGTAACACTGTTAATCCATCAAATATACTAAACTAGATAACACCAAGAATATTTAATGATTATTCTCTTCCCGATATCCGGTTCTCAATTACAATATTATTTACATATATTCCAATTCTAGAAAATGGCAATAGAGAAATGAGTTAATAAATGAGCTAGGCTTCTCCAAAGACATCAGACTGGCTTCGTGAAATAGAAGTCGAGAGACCAACGGCAAAGAGGATGGGCTTTTTGACAAAGCAGCTTTATTCTCATTAAAACATGCGATGATTGCAGACTGGCTTTGAAGATTTTTCTCTTTTTAAATTTGCTTCAGTAACGTACAGAAAATAAGATAAAATGCCTTCTTTGCTTCCTGGCATTGATGTCTCTGCTGTGTTTCAAATCTGAAGTTTTCTTTTTTTTTTTGGCAACGAAAATCAAAAAATCATTAAATGATGTTAGAGACAGCAGGAAGTGTGTAAGAATCATAGAACATCTTGCAGCAGTATATATTATTTCATTATCTAAATCAGTGGGTAATGATTTCTTATATATCAAAGCTTATAATTATTTTTCAGGGATATGAACCACAGAGGGGAAGTGGGAGTTTGAGGATGATGTCAGTCAAAGAGCTAGGGTTTCTGCAGAAAAGTGGAGGAATTTGCCCAAAGTGTAATTATGTAAATAAAATGTTCCTGGGGCTAGAATAATTTGACTGTCACCCACTGACAGAAATGGCCCCAGGCTCAGGCCCATACTATTCACTTAGGGAGGTAGATTCAGAGGGCTCTTCCCCCACAAAAAACCCAGCTTTAAATTATTTTGCTCCTGACTATAGAATGCTGGAAGGTGGGTCCCCTCTGCAGCCGTGCTTATTTGCGTGAGACGGTTCTAGAAGAAAACGTGGCATCGGTAGCCCCCTTTTCCTTACCTCCAAGCCCCTAAGCAGCTCAGCCCTTCCTCCCATCTGAAAAACAAAACGGAAACTTCCACAGTCACGGAAACTCACTCCCTCGACCTCCTGGTCCTCTATCAACTATCAAATACTTTGAAAGACCATCTCCTTAGAAGGAAACTTTGGGATGCATAATGCATTACCTTTAAAAAAAATAACAAAGCAGTCCAAATGGTATTGGCATGCTTGTATTTTGTCAAGCAAAGCCATTATTTTAAAAGAACGCGTACTACGGACAGTTTTTTTTACAAGAAAGAGCACATTGTAACTCCAAACACTATAGGAAGGAGACGATCTCGGGACATGCTTAGCTTTCTGAAAAATTCATGAAATTGCCATTATCCTTATTTTTTCTCCTGATTTTCCCGAGCTGGCATCAAGGCTGCGCTGGGTGCCCTGCTCCCAGGCCTGGGCTGGGGGGCCTGCTTCCTGCCTGGCAGCGGAGGGACCTGGGACTGGCCTTCCCTTCTCTCCCAGCTCTGCCGCCCTCTTTCCAGACCCTCCTGGACTCTGGCCTCCCCCATGATGTGCAGCCTCTCTGCGCACCTGTCCTGTGAACTATCTCACGCTGTTATCCACCCCTCGCTCTCCATGTCCCCCCACCTCCACCCCCTGGAGTGAGCTCCTGAAGACCCGAAGCCTGTGTCTCCAGCTAGTGTCTGCCCAGGGGTCAGGGGAGGCTTTCTGTCTTTTCAGTGACTGCATGCCTGGGTCTTTACCTGCTCTTTTACTCTTCCTTCTCTCTAAGGACAGGTAAGGAGGACAAGATGATTTCAGTTCTGCACACGTTTTGTGCACCAAGGCACACCTCGGTTGTTACCATTTCTCAAATGATTTTCCTTAGACATGCCATCTTTTCAGGGCTTTTAGGGCCACTTGCCAGCTGACTGGTTTTGCATTTCAAATTCCCTTTTCACAGATAGTTACCCGGATCTTACTGCCCATCTCCTAAATCAGCATTTCAGGTCACCATGTGGTGGTCCCAGCCCCACCGAGCCCAGGGGGCTGGCTGCTGTGTCCTGTCCCAACCCTGCCCACCCCAAGGGTCCGGCTTCCCTCCATCCTCTCAGGAAGCCTGGCCCTCTGCTTCAGCGCAGAGCCATCTCCTGTTCCTCTTTCCAACTTCCTCTCCCCAAGGAAACAAGCAGTGAAATTTTCTCCATGGTTATAAATTAAAGTGGGGAGGTCTGGAGGTGGGCAAGGGGCAAGGGAGCCTTGTACCGAAGCCCTTTGGGGTTCAGACTGGGAGCGGGGGCCAGGTTGTGAGGCAACCCACAGCAGTCTTGGAGGGAAGGGACCTGGGGGCCTGATCTGGGTCTGTGGACAGAATCGGGGGCTCCTGCTGGCATCAGGGCAGGCTCTCCCACAGCTCAGCGGTACGAGGCACCCCTTGGTCCCCAACATTGGGCATCGGATCGAGGAGCATCTGGAGCCCCGGTGGGCACCCTGTCCCCAAGCCCTGGAAGAGGTTCCCTAGGACGGGGTGGAGTGGAGCCGCCCCTGTGAAGGAGGGCAGACGGGCAGACCCTCACCCCAGGAGACCTCGGGTAGTTCCAGAGACAGACCAGGCCTAAAGAGAGAGACACAAGGAATGCCGCTGGTGACGCCCACCAGGCATAGGTTCGGTGGCTCATCTGAGAATTGAAGGGACGCAGCCGCCGGACTGGCAAAGCCTGTGAATGACAGCAGGAGGCCGGGACCCCAAGCACCCCCAGGACGCCCTGCCGCCCTGGTGCTTTGTGGTAGTGTTTCATGTCACCCCCCCTGCCCACCAGGTGCTGTCAATGACCCCATTTTACAGATGAGGAAACCGAGGCCGCAAGCGCTTAGGTAACCAGCTGGTCCCGCTGCCCCACTGTCAGTGGCGAGAACCACTGTGGATTCAGGCAGATGTCGAGAGTCTTGGCACCGTCCTGCTGCTCTTGCCCATCCCGCAGGGGGTGGGCGCCACCAAGAGGGGGATTGGGGCCACTGAGGCCAGAAGGCTTGGGCCAGGGTCTACCCGAGTCCACCCCGTGCCTCACCCGACTCTGACCTGAGTTCTCCAGGTGCTTCAGTGTGACAAGCCTCTGTCTCCCATCTTGAGAACTGGTTGGAGGCCTTGCCTATTTCTCACCCTCAGCTCAGTGCATGGTGGAAACTAAACAGTTATCACTCACTCGTGCAGGACTGGCGGAGGGGTCACATCCTCTTCTGGCCGCGCTCCTGTTTGATCCACACAATCCCAACATGTAGGGGTCCGAACAAACCCTGAGCACAAGGTGAGATTGTGAGGCTGAAATAAAAATATTTAGATGGTTGAAATCACCCCTATGAGTTCCTTGCTGGGTCTAGATGGTTTGCTCATTTTCACCCTCCGCTGAAAGGGCACCTTTCCCACCACCAAGGCGGGCAGGCCCTCTGCTACTGAGCGTCTCCTGCCCACCCAAAGGCTCTGGCTCCTGGTCTCCTGCAGCCCCAGGGTCTCCCTGCCCGGCCCTGACCCTGGACTATTGGCCCGAAGACCGAAGACAAGAGCCACTCCCAGCCGCCTCTGAGGCCCACCAGGCACAGCAGGGTCTACACTGTCGGAGGACGGACACAGAGCAACTCCAAGGAGCCTGAAGAAAGGTGGGCTTCTCGGGTCCCCTGGGCGGGTCCTCCCTTGAGACAACCCTGCGTCAGGGGTGTTCAGAGAAGAGAAGTGTCCAGCTGGCAGTCCACGCTCCCCTGACGTGCCATGCGTTTCCTTGCATACAGAGCGCTCCCTGTTTTGAGGACACAGGGGAATTTCGATTCCCCCATCATATTCATCCTCAGACATCCATCTCGCTGCTGGACGCTGGGGGACCAGAAAATAAGCCCTCGGCCCCTGCTCTCCTAGAGCAGGAGACTGGAAATTCCAGTGCAGGAATATGGACACAAAGAGGGCAACTAGCTCCCCTGAACGGCTGGGAAATACCAAGGGGACGACCTTGGGTGACCTTGAACCCTGTGCAGGGCAACAGCAGGGACCGAAGCCGGAGATGGGTGGACACAGCCGTGAGCCTGGAATGCGAAGAACAGGAGGAGACCCCCATCTCCCACCTGCGGAGAGTGGACCGTCCAGGAGGAAGAGAGACACACCTCGTGGGGGGTCTCCCCTCTGCAGCCTGAGGGCCGGTCTCTCCAGAGACAAACGCTGCTGCTCTAGAAAGCTTGTGAGTTATGACCAAAGGGAAGGAAGTGTAGAGTGAAAACCACTAATTAGGGATCTCCTTCATGAAATGGGCACGTGTAGCAAAGTAAAATGATCCCTTTCCGATCTCCCCAGGGAGTTCCACAGGCCAGTTAGTGACAGGATGAGACTCCCTGAGGATGAGGACCCTGATTCATGTACAAATAACATATTGGGATGGATGGAGACAACGGCGCACGGCGGCAGTTTAAACACAGCTCCTTGTTCGCTGTTGCCCTATTAATTCTGGGGGAAGTTTTCCTTCCCTCTGAGGAAAGGCAAGCTTCAGGCCAAACGCCTGCTGGTACGGACCCCTGCAGTGCCATGCTTGTCCGTGCTGATCCTGGGTTGCTCTGGTGTATGCCGTGTGTGTGTGTATGTGTGTGTGTGTGCACGGTGTATATATGGGTGTGTTTGTGTGCATGTGGGATGCTGTGTGTAGTGTATGTGTATAGGCGTTGTATACAAGTGTGTGTGTGATGTGCACGTGTCATGTGTGTGTTGCGTGTAGGTCTGTGGGTGGATGTAAGTGCATGTATGTGTGTGTGCATACGAGTGCGTACGTGTGTGTCTTCCTTCAACATTTGTTCTTGGTCCCTCGACACTGAAGAAATATTGAAGAGTACAAACTTGGGACACTAGTGAGAGCAGATTTGAAATCAGGCACAGCGAGAGAATGGAAATCATGGGACACTCATGGTTATTTCAGCTAAAGTAAGCAAACACCCTTTTTGGGGAGAAAGCCCTTGTTTAGTGTCCAAGGTCATGAGCCCTGGCGTGAGAGTCCTTAACCTTGAAACCCAGCCCTGTCCTTACCGGCTCTGCCGCACTGGAGAAGCTTCTAGATCAGATAGCCAGCTCAGCTGCCCTGTCTGTGAAGGGCTGTGCTGAGAGTTCCCGGGCACGTGGCCCTCGATCCCTGTCAGGGGCTGAGGCTGTGGTCGCTCCCTTTTACCCAGGTGAGTGAGGATCAGTGAGTCAGACGGCGAAAGCGGACGCTGGCTGGAGAGAAGGTGGGGAGGGGAGGCAGGTGCAGGCGGGAGATGGGGAAGAGTGGTGGATCCACCCAGCCCGCCGCAGCTGCGCAGGACTGCAGGGGACCTGCCCCCGGCGCCTCATCACAGGGACGCTGTACCTGAGGGTGGTGGACAGGCCACCAAGGGCGTCCAGTGACTCACAAATCTCCACTGATTAAAATCCCTGTTTTTTCTTGACACCATTCCTTTCACACCTGTTTCATTTAACTGGATTTGGTATTCTACATTTGGACTATTTTCTCACTTGACCCTAAACATTAAAGAGGGATTGTGTTACCCTTTCTGTGGAAATCATGTTACTAATTCTTTGGGTTTTTTTTTTTATTTTGGAGAATCTTGGAGCCTTTGTGCAATGATTCCTGTCTCTCCAGACTCCTTGGAAGGCAATAAAAAAACATGCTCTAGAAGAATCATTTTACTCTGCCCTGAAATCAAACCATTTTGGGGGGTGGGAGGGAGGCTGTTTAAGCCGCTTAGTAGAGGGCTGGACACACTATCCCGCTGACGCTGTGAGTGAGGCGGGTTGTTGCTGGGAGGCAGTTAACTGGCTGGAAAGGGTCCAGCCTGGGATTTCCTCTCGAAGAATGTTCTGTGCAGCCTTTACGGCCACATCCGTCAGGCCCTTGGCTTCACATCCCAGTGGAGAGAGGACCCTCCACGGCCACCTTTCCTGGGCATCAGCTCAGAACTGGAAGAGGGCAGAGGGCAGAGGGCAGAGGGCGGAGGGCGGCCGTGGGCAGGGATCCATGCGGGTGAAGCCCCTGGGGGTGGGGCTTTTCCCTGTAGCCCTACCGGGAGGAGCTGGATTCCGGCACCTGAAGAATGACTTGTGGCACCACGTGCTGTGTTCGGTGGTTACCACATCCTTGTGCCCATACAAATGGCTCTGGGTGACCCTACAAATTAAAGGGTATCAACATGAAAATATCAGCAAATCACCCAGGGCAAACACGCAGTGAGTACAGGACGGAACGTGACATGCAGAATGTCTTCCTGGGTCTCAGCTTCCTCGTTTTCAGATTTTGTTACTAAATCCATATGTAAGACGTTTTAACTTCACCCTTCTTGTGCACAAGACAGGCCTCAAGGACGAGGGAAAAGGCTGATGGGAAGGGAAGTGTGAGTGGCATGTTGTGACACTTATGGCACCTTTTAAATACCTTATGGTTTGGATCCATAAGTGATTAGAGCGTGGCTATAGCTGCATCCAGAGGAGTTGGAATTCAGAGAGCTTGCATGCACACACAGGTATGCACGCACACAGTGCACATGGGTACACATGCATATGTACACATACGCACACATACATATGCATACTCACATGCACACACATGCACACAATACACACATGGACACATGCGCACGCACACAACACACACATACATATGCACACATGCACACAATGCACACACACTCAGTACACACATACATATGCACACATGCACACACATACATGTGCATACTTACATGCACACACAATGCACACATGCAATGCCCACACATGGACACATGCATGTGCGCACACACACAATGCACACAATGCACACATGCACACACACATACATGTGCATACTCACATGCACACACATGCACACAATGCACAATACAATGCACACATGGACACCTACACATGCACACGTGCATACAATGCGCACACACTCAGTGCACACATACATATGCACACACACATACATGTGCATACTCACATGCACACACAATGCACAATGCAATGCCCACACATGGACACATGCATATGCACACACGCACACAAAGAACACACACATACATGTGCATACTCACATGCACACAGAATGCACAATGCAATGCCCACACATGGACACATGCATATGCACACACGCACACAAAGAACACACACATACATGTGCATACTTACATGCACACACAATGCACACATGCAATGCCCACACATGGATACATGCATATGCGCACGCACACACAATGCACACATGCACACACACATACATGTGCATACTCACATGCACACACAGTATGTTTCCTTGCTGAGAACGGAGCCCAGATTCCCCACCCCACGTTCCTGGTTCTCTGGAAGGGGTGATCCCCACCACTACATCACTGCCTCATGTTTGAAATTTTCCATGAGTTCAGACACTAGATCGATCATCACCATCACATTAACCTGTTACTAATGGGCTGAGGGGTGGAGGGAGCAGTGTGTCTCTGGGTCCCACTGGGCATGAATGGTGACCTGCGCTCGGATGTACACGAGCCCCAGGGGCAGAGCCCACCCAGCCCACCTCTGCACTTGCCACCTGAAGCTAGTTCCCTGGGCTGACACTAGCTGGGCTGAGGTGTTCCCATGTCGCCAGCATGAACAGCCATTTGCCAAGTTATGACTTTATGAAACGTGGTTCCTTCTAACAGGCCATGCACATTATTTAAAATTCAAGGCGTCCACCAATTATTTAAAAGCTCCCTAGCAATGCAGTAATCTGGAAAGAATTACCCTAAACTCATAAGGAGGCGTCCCCCCTCTGCAGTGAGAGGGTCCCAGAATGTCCTTCCTGGCTGGAGCAGCCGCCCGCCACACCTGGCTCCAGGCCAAGCTGCCTCTCCCTCTCACGCAGGGGATGCGTCGTCCTGCCCTCAGGGTCATTTCTGAGTTGGAGTTTGGGGGGAAGAGCAGCCCCATTCTTTTCCATTGGAGGCTGGAAGGCCTCAGAAGGGGTCCCCCCCAGCTCCCCGCACCACCGCCTCAGGCCCCGCCTGCTTGCAAGGCCCCCTCGGTTTGCACAGGTCCTGTCTGTGACCCTTCCACTCCTGCACACCCAGCCAGGTTTTTGCCTGTCGTGGGTGATGGAGGGACAGGGCTGGGATGGGTGTCAGGATGCGGGTCCCAAACATGACCCCACCCTCCCCAGGCTGGCGGCCTCGTCTCGTGTGGGGCTCTACTGCCCAGGGACTCCATTTGGTTCTGGGAGCCGGGAGCAGATGGTGAGGGCAGGGTGATGAATTGAACCTCGAGACCACAATGTGAAAGACTCCTTTCAGCACTGGCTTCTTAGCCAGCAAAAGAGGGACTTACCCCTTGCTGTGCACCTCCACGCGGAAGCAGGAGCCTGTAGAGAGGGAGGTTTCTGAGATGAGAGTTTCAAGTGTCCAAATTCACCTGTTAGGGGAAGCAGTATAGTTTCATTACTATTTCTTATCATTAAATTCACATGTGGGGCGCAGGGGTCGGGGTAGTAGTGTTTACTAGTAAGCTTATAATTAAGTATTAGTTTGCTCAGGCTGTCATAACAAAATACCACAGCTGGGATGGCTTAAACAACAGACATTTATTGTCTCACAGTCTGGAGGCTGGATGTCCAAGACCCAGGTGTCGGCAGGGCTGGTCCTCCTGAAGCCTCTCTCCTTGGCATGTAGACGGCCATCTCCTCCCCGTGTCCTCACGTGGTCGCTCCTCTGTGCTGGTGTGTCCTGATCTCATGTCTTATAAGGACGCCAGCCCTATGGGGTTAGTGCTACCCTAATAGCCTCATGTTAATGTAATCACTTCTTTAAAGACCTTGTCTTCAAATATGGTCACATTCAAAGGCACTGGGGGTTGGGACTTCAACGTAGGAATCTGGGGGTCACAACACAGCCCATAATAGAGCCTGATACACACTTGTGACTGTCAGTTCACATCTTCTTGGGGTGAAAGGCCAGGGTCCTGTGTGCTTGGCAACTAATGGGCTCAATAAATGTTTGCATGAATTTATGAAAGCGATTTTGTTGCAATCAACATGGTAATATTTGACCAGCATCTGATGTGATTTCCCTGCTTTTGTGAGGGATTTTTCCCCATTTTTTAACGCTGCGGTCATGATTGTTTAATCTTACCTGGCCACTTCTTGAATTTTTTTCGTGTAAAACCCTAAGAACAAAGGTTCGTTAAAACGTCTCTGGTATTTTCTGAAGGTAGAAGCCCCGTTGGCGTGCTTCTGATCCTTTGAACCCTCTCGTTCTGGGTCCCCCTACCTTGTTGAGCGAATATTTCCCCTGGTTTTAATCAAGTGGGGCGTTTGCACACAGATCTGCTTTCTGCCACCCGTGTTGACTTCTCTCTCCCCAGCTTCGTTTGAGCGCAGTGGCACTAACTCATAAAATTAATTCCCTTTTCGAGGGTTTGTCAGAAATGAAGATTGTTCTGACCCCTGGTTGAACTCATCAGCTGAAATGAAGTTGTTCACTGAACTGGAGAAGACAAAGCTCGGTTCCGAGAGATTAATCGGCTCCATCAGCCCTCGGAGGAGACCCGGCCACGGCCCGTCACGCCGACCCTGGACAGCTCCAGACCCGCACAAATGGAAGCCATCACTCCCGGCCAGGAAGATACTAAATTATAGGCTTTTAAATTTAATTTTCAGTTTACTTGTGTTTTCGATTAGCGTGCCATGTCTCATAAAGACGGTGCTACCTTTGAGAAGCAAACACCTCCCCTCGTAGCCTGGGAGGCCCTGGTCATTGAAAGGCAAGATCCACCTGAGATCTGTCAGCACGTGAAATGGGGGTGGATTTTTTCTCATGACACCTAAAGCAACAATAGCAAACTATTTTCTTCATCCCAAAATCAATAACAGCCTTGGCAATAAAAAGTCGCCCTGGGCCTGGGGCCACAGGATTTCTCGACAGGCTCCTAAAACCATCCTCAGGTCACTGGAGGCCTGTGAATGGCCGTCCACTTTCTGTTCATGACTGCGAGGGGGTAGGAAATCTCAAGGCTGATGACCTGTCATCAGCTGGGAAGCACTGCCCCTCTTATCTTCCTGGGACCCCAGCTGTGCCCACACGGAACCGACTTTCTCCTGGTCCCGAGAGCGGACATTAGGATTGCCGCTGCTTGGAGACTTCTAAGGGCGGGTGACGGTCCTCTCTGTCCTGTCCTGCCTTGGATTACTCCAGGTGTAGGTTCACACATAACCAGCCCTCACTGCTACTGAAGACAAGCTTCAGAGAATCCCGAGTGAGCATCCAGACCTGACGGGCCCCACGGGGAGATCCCGCAGTCCCCTCCCCTGCGTCGGATGCTCTCCCTGGCCGGGCCCCATGCCAGCCTCGCCCTCGGCCCCCAACAAAGCAGGGGTCTTCCTCGTCCACCGCCTCTGCCGGCTTCCCCACCCTCCTTGCTCCCAGGAGAGACCATTCCTGGCACGACTCCCGTGGCATTTCCCGACAGTGTCCCAGCCGCTCTCAAACCCACAAACCACATCTGCTGGTCAGCAGTCCTACCTTGCTTTAGATAAGGGCTCCCCTAGGTTATAAGATGACAAAGGACAAAGGCAAAGTAAACTTCAAAGAAAAGAAAGTGTAGAAAAACTTTAAATAGCGTCCTCACCAAGTCTACAAAAATCAACCTTAATCTTGGTCTTTTCACCTTCCTTTACATTTCTACAGAACTTCCCTTCCTTCCCCCCTCCCTCCCTCCCTCCTTCCCTCCCTTCCTCCCTCACTTCCTTCCTTCCAGCGATTCTTATAAAATTGAGCACAAAGGGAACACAAAAGAAGAATGTATTTGCGTCTCCCCTAGTTCAAGTTTCCTTTGCCCTGACCCAAAGGTCTGGACACGGAGAGAACGTTCTAGACCACGGCCAGCACACTTGTATGAGGCAGAGCCAGAGTGTAAGTATTTCGGGCTTTTGGCCACACGGTAGTGGAAGCAGCCCTTCACTGAGAGCAGCATGTACCATAAACCTCGGCGCACACCGCTTGTGGACTTCAGACTGTTTTCACGTGCTACAAAATGTGGTCATTCTTTTCTTTTTTCTCCCCACAATTTGAAAACGCCAAGACATTCCTAGTTTGGGGCTGCACAAAAATCGGCGTGGGCTGGATCTGGCCCCTGGGCTGTCGTGTGCAGACGGGATATCGTGGGAGCCCCCCAGTGTTGGCTGCGGGGTCTCACCCCGGCTCCAGGAGTCCCACCTCCTCTTGCTTTCTGCCAGCCACAGCCAAGGAGCAGAGGGGCCACACAGCCTGACCCAGCCCTCAAGTCTCCCCTTGAGGACGTCTGGGTGGCTGGGCACCTGCCTTTCCCAGGTTCCTGGGCAGCGGGCACTGCCGGTCCCAGCACCAGCCTCAGGCGGAGTGATCAAGTTGGTTGACCGGGGCTGCGTCTGCTCCCTCTTAGAAGAGATGGGGTTTGGTAGCTCGGAGAAAAGCAGCGCATGAAGAGTGAACAAATGAGGGGGTGAGCCAGCCCTGCACCAACCCTGGCTCCACTCACTCGCTGGCTCTGTGAGCAACGAGGGCTCTGCAGACACTGCCTGACCTGGGGTGCAGCCTGGATCTGCTCTGGGCGACACTCCTCCTGAAAGGCGGGGGCCCGTCTGTCTCCCTGGTGCATTGTGCTGTGACACCACAACTCGAGCGCCTTTCCAGGGTAAATCCCCCATGTCACCCAGCTTGCCTTAACACTGGAGGATCCAGGCCCCGTTTTCTCATCTCCATCTCTCTGCCTGGAACACACGAGCATCCCCTCGGCCCCATGCTCTCCGCCAGCCTGAACCCCTGGAAATCTGGGCCGAGGTAACAGCAGGAGCTGTAGCAGGTGGGGGCATTTGCAGCACAGTCGGGAGGAAGGGGAAGAGAGACACAGAACTGAGGCTGCTTCGGAGGCAAAGCAATGAGTGCACAAGTCGGGGGAGGCTGTCCCAGCAGGCCCGGGGCTGTGGGTGTGAGCCCTGAGTGCCCCAGGAAACCCCGCTGTTCCAGGCCAGCCCCCTTCTTCCCCGCTTGTGTCTGGGTGCTGTCTGCACAGCCCATAAGGCCCTGTGTCTCTGCTTGCCCCAGCTTTTAGTGAACGCAGCATCTAATTTAGTGCACTATTTGGTTTTCGTCTCACCTTAGCGGGACAGAAAACCTTGAGTTCTCATCCTGAGTCGTGCCTCAGAAGGCTGGCCCTCCGCCGTCCCGTTCAGTCACCAGGTCCAGGCGCCCAGACAACCTGCGTCCCCCCTACCGTGAGGCTAGCTGACAGGCGGGGGCCACCAGCAAAGAGATGACCCCAAATCAGTCTTTTCTGGAGGTAATTCGATGCTTGATAATTTTTTAGAAAGCATATTTGAGCAGCCTTGGAAAATCAGAACCTTGTGGGATGCTCTCCTCGCTTTGCTTTTGTGGCATCTGGGAGGACGGAGAGGCTCAGCTTCTGCCTTCTGCTAAGCAGTGATTGAAATGTGCCCCTGCCGCTCTGTGTCTTGCTGCGTCATGAGATGTGTCTCTGCCCAGGGTCATGACCGCATGGGCCTCCTGCGGAGGTAGAGGCTGGAGCGTCCTCACACCTGGCAGTGTGCGTCCTGGAGACGGCTCGGTGGCATCTCAACCAGCAGGCTGAACACGCAGAACAGAGCCCGAGTTGGTGTTTCCTGCTAATCGTGCCCGGGGCTGGGGCTGGTCTCCACCCCGCGATCACTCCACCTCGGTCCGCCTGGGATCCTGGGAGGCTTCCGGAAACTCAGGTGAACTGATGGACTTAGGAAGAGAGTCAGCCCTCAGCAGGAGTGAGTGTGGTCCCTGGAAGGAAGGGAAGTATTTGTCCTACAAAAGTGCAGGGGCTCCAGGAACCACTTTCCACTCCACGTGGCTGCTATGTGCTGCATCGTGTCTCCCTCCAATCCTGTGTTGGAGCCCTACCCCCAGCACCTCAGGATGGATGGTGTGAAGATGGACCTTAAGGAGGCAGTGAGGCTAAAAGGAGGTCACCGGGGTGGGTCCCAATCCTACAGGGCTGGTATCTTTGTGAGCAGAGGAGGTGAGGACACAGACACACAGAGAAGGACAGCCACAGGAGGACAGGAGAAGTCAGCCTTGCTAGAACGTTGGTCTTGGACTTCCAGCCTCCAGACGGTGACAAATACCTTTCTGTCATAGAGCCAGGTGCTGACTGCCAGGTCAACATTAACTTCGTTCAAATTGATGTGCTCTGCCACCCATGTTCATGCGAGGAGATGGCTTTCACGGTGTCTGTGGTCAGTGGCTCTGCTTGGACATGGCGTTGAGCTGGAGCGTGGAAGTCTCTCCCCCACTGATGAGGAGTGGAAAACCCCCTTCCCACTGGCACATCTGACCATGGGGTCCACTCTGACCATCAGAGTCAACAACCAGGAGTTGTAATTAGCTGGACTGTGGCTTGCGCACGTGGTTAATTGGCGATATCGGTGGTTTGCCTCAAACCTGTTTTCCCACAAGGCCCTCTAGGTGCTCCTTTCCTGGTGTCCCTACCTCCCCTTGTGTCCAGGAGGCTGTCCACTGCTCTCCAGCCAGGCACACTTCCAAAGTCATATTTGTCTTTTCTGACAAAAGACATGCAAGCGTCTGTTTCTATGTTGACTTTGTTTCTCATCGAGGTACAATCCAGAGAGTCCGACTATTAACATAAGACAGAAATGCTGCAAGCTCAGGATATGCCGCCCAGGGATGGGAAGCGAGGGGCTCCAGGCTTGGGAACAGATATGGCAGCCATGCTCTTGGCTCTTATAAAAAGCTCAGTGTTGCAAAGCTGCAAAGGCTGGGATCCAATATGCCTTCTCCTAGCTCGAATGCCGGGGATCCTCTTTATGTCTGAAACGTGTGTTCTTACAGCTGGCGTGCTGAGCCTGCCGGGGCTGTTGGTGGGAGCTGTCATAACTCTGTCCCTCGTCCCCCAGTCTGCCGCCTGCCCTGTCGGGTGAGGGGGCCCCTGCTCCCTGGGTTCCACCCACCCTCACTCACCCACAGGTGCCAGAGGAGACCCTTAGAGTCAGACAGGATGGTGTGCTGGGTCTCCTTCAAGTTCTGCAGCTGGATTCAAAGCTGAGTCCCATGAACAGGTGTGAGGGCTTGGAAGTTCCGTCTGGGGGATGACATTTCTGTGGTTGTCTGTGTCACTCTCAGAGCATACTCTTTGGTATTAGAAATTCGTCAGTGATTAAACTGATCATAAATTACACACCACGGGTGCTTTCTTTCCATTCAAAGCAGGCTTTCCTAATTTTAAAAAGAGAAAGAATAATCTGTATGAAATAAACAAATAAGACTACTTTTCTGTGATTGTGTGGCACTTTCCTCTCACGTGTGTGATTGCTTTTTCATATTTTGCTTTTTATTCATTTGTACAAAAATATGCTGGGAGTACCTTGGCCATGTACTGTGTTAGTGCAGTATGGAACGTGTTGGAAATACTGAATTTAATGGGCGCAACTTGTAAACTTATGGACAACGTTAAGCAAGGCATATATTGTAATATTAATTTTTTTCTCATGCTCGGTTGGACCCAGGACCCAGAGATGAGTCGTCACGTGGATTGACTGGCCAAACGGAAGACACGTCTGGAAAAGTTTCCAAATACAGGGATCCGCTGCTTTTTAAAAGTTTGCTTTACTCCACTTTGCTCTTACAAAAGACCTACATTGGTACCAGTTTCCCTTACAGAAAGAAATTCGAAGAAGATTTTTGAATTTACAGAAGAAGGTGAAAAGTGCAGCGTGGGTTTTGCAGTGAAGTCCTTACAGAGGCAGTGTGCACGCTGGGGGCGGCCCCGCCGAGCTCTTTCCTGGGAACCACGCTCAGCATCAAGCGTCCAGCTGCCAGAGCTCTGACCAGCGTCTGCGAGCACCTGTGCTTCATCCGGATTTATTTTGTGGCTTCGTTATAAAGACATGTCCTAAGGTAACTGCTTCTTCTCTTCATGTCATTTTGCCTGTGAAAGGTTTCACAGGAACACTCTGCTTTCAGATAGCGGGGAAACCTGCAAAATGGTGCAGACGTTTGTCGTCCACAACGGGACTTCCCTGTGGGTGAGCGGCCCTGAGGACTCCCGGCCAGCAGGCTGCCAGGGAGGAGGGCTGCCCACATCCACGGCGAGTGTCTGCAGCGTTTCTCAGGAGGAGGTGCCCCAGCCCTCCTGCCTCCCCTACTGGGACTGAGCGCTGCTAAGGAATCTGGTTTGTTTCTTTTCCTCTCACTTTTCCCCTCCCTCCTCCCTCTGTTCCTTTCCTTCTTCATCTCACCCTCCAGAAACCACAGCGTAAGGAAGGCTAATTTGGAAGTACAGCAGTCAATGATAACTTCCTTAACTGATGGATCAGGAAACCCGCTTCAGGTGGGAACGTCCCCTTGGAAAACCTGCTCAGAAGCCTCCAGACCCACCTAGCTGCGGTGGCAGGAAAAGCATCCTACTCGTGTTCTGAATTACTTCCTGTGGTAGTGATGGGTTTGGGACATCATTAGATGAATTACCAAAGGAAACAGCGGTGTATCTAAAATAGCCGCCGTGCTGTCAATCGGAGAACAAGTTCCCCTGCCATCTGAGCGTGGGCACCCAACCTTTTTTGGGAGGAGGGTCACACGGGCAGGGCTGGCTTCCTGGATGGGTGAGACGTGCAGTTGCTCAGGGCCCCCCAACCCTCAGCGGGCCCCATGCTTTGCTTAGTGCTCTGCTGTTGGCACCTGACCCAAAAGCCACTCCTCTGTGGTGCCCAAGAATGGGCAGGGGAACAGGCTGCCGATGGTACAGGCAACAAGTAGGCGTTATCCGTAGGGAATTTTAAATAATAATAAAACGTAGTAAAAGTTGGTCCCCCTTTTATTATCATCCTGCAGCAACTCTAAACAATATCAGTCATAAAACCCTCCTCCCTGAAAACATCCTGTGTAGAGTTGTAAATACCTGGTGCAATGGCTATTGAGATTTAATACGCAGATATGTAAGTAAGCTCCAATATTTGCTTAATTCTGCTGGAATCACAACTTTGGGTTCGTTCCTGCCTTTGCCACATGAGCAGTTTTAATTCCCAGAGGCTGGAGGCGTTAGGAAGGGGCTGCTGCATCCCCGTCTGGACGCGGAGCGGCGGGGCGAGAGGGCAGGCGGGGGACCGCAGGCAGACAGCGGTCATGGTGCTAACCAAGCCGCTTGGAACAAACGGCGCCCTCCAGCGCCTAAAGTTTGTGGGTATTATTAGCCAATCAGCTTTTGTGTTTGTTTACTTTTTTACGAAGGTTGATACTCACACCAGTCCACCGCCCCCAAGATCATCCCTTTGTGACTACGTTTGCTGTGTATCAGCCAGTATATTCCAGACCCTATATAACTTTGGGTAATACAAATTACACTGTATAATTCAACACGCAAACTTCTTAAGATCCAATATATGAGTGTTGTGTTGCATTTCAAAAGTGACCATTTCAACTTAAAGTGATTATATTTTGATGTATTCATGCTTTACTAATTGAATCCTCAGGAAAAACAGTAATAAAAATTTCACCTTATTTACAAGGTATTTGTAGTGTATCAATTACTGTTTAGAGGCCTTTTTTTCATCCTTAAGTGAAACATACCCTATTTTCCCCACAGTTAAAACCAGGGCCCTGGTTTTAAAGTTCCTACACAGCCCCAGCACAGCTGCCTCAATCTCCCCACCGTCGGGCACATTTTGGTGTCCTCACAGCAGCCGGCTGAGAGGCAAAACCTGTTGCCAGAGAATAGCATCACATTACCTTGTATTATGAGAAAAATAAACTGTAGAGTGAAGAAACACAGTGTTTTTTGTTCTGGGCATCACATTGCTTTTTTGTTTTGTTTTATTTTATCTTTATTTTTTTAATTTTTTAATTGAAGTGTACTTGATTTACAATCTTGTGTTAGTTTCAGGTGTACGGCAAAGTGATTCCGTTATGCATACATATATTCTTTCATCCCACAAATCATTTCTCATTTCTTCTGCTCCTGCCGAGGACTTACCTTTCCAGGTGTGCTGACTGTTGCTGGCCCATCTTCCTGTCTGGAAATGGATTCCACGTGGCAGTTAATACCTACGTGGTCACCTTTGGGTTCAGAAGCAGTTTGGTGGGGCTAAGTTTTCGTCCCACCCCGTGCTTCAAACCGAACTCATCGAACAGCGCGTACATGGAACCTCAAGCCGCTGTGGCTCCAGATCACATTCAAAGTTGAAATTCCACATTAGAAAATGAATATTCCCTCTTGGATGTGGAATAAAATGCTTGCTGTATATTTGGGTGCTTAGAGTAAAAGATTTATTATGGCAAAGAGAAAAATGAAGCTTTGGTTAAACAGATCCAAAGGCTATGAAGCCAGCAAAGATTTCAAGAAGTAAATTGCAATTTTGCTGTGAAGGCAAATGTTCTTTTCAGTCTTGATTTGCACGAAACACAGAATGAGAGTCAAATGGAAATGGAAGAGAGGCACATCTCAGAAAGGAACCCACAGACGAGGACACACAATCGCAAATATGGTTAAAGCCTCCTCTGCAAAATGGTTGCACTGGCTTTTCTGACAAATAGTGAAGTATCGCATCTTCTGAGGAATTGTGATAACTCATAATGTGGGTAATTGTTTTCAAGTTATAACTGTCAGCTTTGTAAGTCTGACTTGCATTGCAAATGAGAAATATTAATTAAATAGTGAACGTGTTTGAAAGTGACACTGCTCCATGTCTTAAGGGTTACCGTTTCAAAGCTGCGTTTAGAGACCTGTTCTGAACCTGAAAGATGCTTTGGGATAAACACATGTTTACAACAAATTTTTATTTTCCCTTTAATTCAGATAAAGATATTTTAGAATAAACTTAAACTCAAGAAAGGTTTGTATTCTTGGGTATTATTAGTTGGAGGCTAGTCAAAATCTTCCTTTAAGTAACAGAATAGAGAAACACATTTTTAAAGATTGACTTTTAGTTTCCCGATTCCTCTATTTTAGAACAGCCTAGCTTATTAGCTAAAAAGGAAAGGATTTTAATGATTGAAGCCTTGAACTTAATCTGCAGTTTAATATAAAATGTGATATTGCAGGTTGATTGAAATCAGAATACCAAAACACTCAGAACTCAGAGCAGTTCTTAACGATCAAGTGCATTCAAAAGAGTTTCATTTTCAGACAGTTTTTTTTTTTTAACATCTTTATTGAAGTATAATTGCCTTACAATAGTGTGTTAGCTTCTGCCTTATAACAAAGTGAATCAGTTATACATATACAATATGTTCCCATTTCTCTTCCCTCTTGCATCTCCCTCCCTCCCACCCTCCCCATCCCACCCCTCTAGGTGGTCACAAAGCACCGAGCTGATCTCCCTGTGCTATGCGGCTGCTTCCCACTAGCTATCTATTTTACATTTGGTAGTGTATATATGTCCATGACACTCTCTTACCCTGTCACATCTCACCCCACCCCCTCCCCATATCCTCAAGTCCATTCTCTAGTAGGTCTGTGTTCAGACAGTTTTAAGAATTTAAGCTACATTGAAATAAAAATAAATTCATGCATGTGAAAGCTTGGAAATTTGAATAAGCAACAACTTATGGGCATGCTGGTGCATCCACTAGCCCCCGACTTTGCCTTCTAAGAAATAAAAGTGACCAGCTCGAAGACAACCACGTTTCCTAGTGACTGTATCATCAGGACCAGCATCCATGAGGGAGCCAGACCGTACACAGGGGACAGCATCCTTGGGTCCGACCGACCGTAGTGCTCACACAGCAGGGGCAAGCGGGGGCTCTGTGCGCTGCAGCTCTGGGGAGCAGTCACCACGCCCCAGCGAGGTGCCCCTTTGCTGGGAGATGAGATCTCAGGCCCTTAAGCCAATCTTCTTGGACTTGGGTTGGAGATGTTGTAGGGAACATCCCAAGTCGGATGGGTACCCAGTGCGACAGCTCTCTGCTCTGTCTGTTCTCAGGTGTGGGATCATGGCCCCTGTGACTATCAGACACTAAGCCTGGGTCAGGGAGTTCACAGTCCCAGTTAAGGGGACCTTCCAGACCCCTGTCCCCAGGGTACTCCCATTCCTCTGTCTGACTGTCTATAAAGATGGTGAGGGTGTGCGTGGAGCGTCAGAGAAGGAGTCTCTGACTCCAGACACCAAAATTTCCTGCCTGTGCACATGCGTGTTGGGTATTTGCCAGGACAACCTGTACACAGGTGGCAGGACTGTGCCCTCGGCATCATGCCAACGCCCTTCCGTTCATCTGATGATGGACCCCGTGTCTCACGTGAAGTTGCCGAGAAATATCCAGAGATACAAAACCTACACTGGAGCATCAATTTCTATGCATTACTGCTCTATCAGTAAATTATATGACGTTTAATGCAAGTCATTAGTCAACATATAAATAATTTACCCCCAATACATAGGGCCATGAGAGTCAGGGAGATATATAAGTGAAGCCAAATTTTCCCAATAAGCTGTCAATTTATTTTATTGATCATTTCTCTGGAAAAAAAAAAATGGTAACTTGGGTCCTTAATTGCCCCATCTAGAACCTTGTTGTTTGTTACTAGACTCTACAATATTTTTCTTCCAACCTATTTTTTAAATTTCATAGAACCTAGAGTAAAAAGGGGTCTCAAACTCTGTCCAACCTGATGTTTCCCCAAGTGGGGTCCGTGCAACTCTGGGCCTCTATGCTGGTCCACTTAAGTATCTCATTGGTTCCATATACTGTACTTGACACACACAGGATGGTATGTAAAATAGTATTTTTATATACTTTACATATATGCACCCATAAGTGTACTATATACGTAGCTATATGTAGAGATCACTTTCTGTACATGTATTCAAATGGATCTACATCAATGCAGAATTTATTATTTGAACAGGTAATTTAGTCCAAAAAGGAAAAAGGAAAAAGGAAAAAATAGGTTTGCAGTGAAAAGTCTCTCTGTCCACTCTGCTCCATCTGCCCCATGGATATTAATGTCCTCTGTCATCTTCAGAGATGTTTTACACAAATATAAACAAAGACAAATATTTCCTTTTTTTCTGCAAATGGAAGCTTACTAAGCACAGTGTTCTACACTTTGCTTCTTTGACGTATAGGCATGTCTTGGAGCTCTTTCCATACTGACGTGTAAAAATCTTTTATGTTCATTTGCACAGCTGAATAATATTCCTCTATATAACATTAATTAAATATGATTTTTAAAATTCAGTCATTGTTGATGGACACCTGGGTAATTGTAATCCAATATTTTTAATGTTAGGAACAATGTTGTCAATTAGAAAAAGGTTTTTAATATTAGAAACAAACACCCTACACATGCTCACAATACACACCCCATAAAAGTCTCCACAGGATATACACATCGAGCACACTGCACACACACAAAACATAAGTTAAACATCAAAACTATACAATGTTCCTGTTTGCTGGGTTTGATGGTCTCTGATAGTGTCTGTTTTGTTCTAGTCCATTCATTTCTATTTATTCTATTATATTTTTAAAAAGATTCTCCCGACCCACTGGCTTGATTCTGAGGTGCCCTGTGTGGTCTGGAGGGTACTGCAGGCCAGCGGATGCTGTGCCATCTGAAAAACACCGCCCGCCACCCAACACCTGTCACCTGTTACCTGGTGCCCCTGGTCCTTTAAGCTGTCTAGCTGGCTTGGTTAAATTCTGGCTGGATTTCTTGAGGCTGAGCAGGTCCTCACATATTGATATACAGAGGAGTCACAGGCATACCTTAAAAAAAAAAAGCAAAAACAAAAAACCTCCTTTTCTTAATGTGGGCACCCAGAGCTCAGCACAAGCCACGGCAGACTCTTGTCTTCCTGACCTGGTGACACCCCCGTGCTCCCAGTGTCCACCCTCTGGAAGTCAGAGTGCCCCTCCAACGCAGCCCGGGTGTTTGCTGAGGACCGCGCCTCCGCCCGATGGAAATGCCCTGGGATGAAAGGAAACGCGGGGCAGGGAAACAGCAGCGAGCTCCCTCAGCTAATACCTCGACGGCCCCGGAATGCAGGCCACGCTCAAGCCAGGGTCTGTAGGGCCACCCCGGGAGTCTCCAGGCAAACCCTCCGGTCAGCCAACAAAAGGAGCGAAAAGTCTGCGGGCCTCATGCGTTTGCAGAAGAAGGTTCTACTTTTCAAGAACCGTCATTTTTGCTTTTTTTTTAATTTTTAAGGAGCTGAGCTTTCATCTTCTTTCATGGAAGAATAAGAAAAGGTCTTTCTAAGGTGTTTTGAATTTCAGAGCCCCGATCCGAGGCTGCTTGTCAGCGTCTCTTTGGGAAGTCTCCTTCTAATCGCTCTATTTGATATTGGATATGTGGTCGTCAAATGTTTACATTAAGAAGTATACAGTAAGCCTTCACTTTAGAAGCAAATTAATAGTCGGGCACCGTGAGAACCCGACTTGATCTGAATATTGATGATCTCATTCTCGGAGTCTCTCCGGGGCCGGGGGTGTGCGGTGTTGATCATTGCTTCTCACTGATAAGCAAAATATTTCCAGAGCGTGAAGAATTCTGCGGTGTGTGAAGTGGATAACCATAATCTCCATCAACACGCTAACTTCTCTGCTGCCATTTGCATTGACAAGCAGCCCGAGTTATGCTAAGCTCTCTATTAGAGCCTGCGCCCTGGGAAAGGTCTCCTCATTTGAATAAGGCCTCTTCTGCATGTGAAAAAAGCGCATTGAAAAGGAACGCTCCTTTAATTAGGGTGGCATTTGGAAGCAGAGGCCTTAAATGTTCACTTTTTGTGATGCTAAATTGTCGAGTATTTTCGACTGTATTGTCATTTTCGTTCAACATTTTTATTCTTCCTTATTTCTTAAAGAGGGAATGAATGGCCTGCCTGCCAGAGAGAGCGAGGGAGTAGATTAATGTGGCTATCTAGGTTATGGAAAATTTAAATCAAACTGTTTGATGAAATGTAGAAATATGTTTAAATATAGGATTAGACTTCTAATATAGGAAGCAGTCAGGAGATCAAAAGGCTCCAAAAGTCATGCTGAAAAGGAGTGGAGAGCTGCCGGGGGAATTTTAGAGCTAAATGATTGAAGAGCGTTTTCAGTGCATTACATCCAATCTGACTTTAAAATAAAAGTAAACATGGCCGGCAGTGCAGCCGGGGTGGTTTGTCCCTCCGCCCTGGACCAGCGGCCAGGCGGCCTGAGAGTGGGGTTCTGTCTCCAGCACCCACGGGAAGAGGACCCTTGGCTTAAAAATCCAGCTCTGGACAATGACGTGACATGTCCCAGCGGGCATTCTGGGGACCGGAGTAGCTGCTGGACTTCTACACGCGTGTGAATTTCTCAAATCCATCTTTTATCTTCCTGTATAAACAACAACGACAACAAATCACACTAAACCCAGACTCAAGCAAGCTGGGAAAGTCAGGCTTGGGTTTCTGGCATGCGATTCAGCAATGATATAAAACAGAAGCTTGATAACCAAGCCAGGCATGCTGGGAGGACCTGTCTGGTGGAACCTCCCAGGGTGCACCTGTCTGGACCCCAGACCTGACCTTCAGATCTTGGCTTTAATAAGGCCCTTTTAACCTTCTCAGCATGGCGGTGAGTGTGTCCAGGCCTGAAAACTCCCACATGTGCAGTGGTGGAGGTGCTATAACAGAGAAGGTGAGTCAAAGTAAGTCACGGGTCCCTCGGGGACTCAGAAACGTCTCATTCCGATTCCTGTACTCATCTGTCAGACTCCATATTTTGTTTGCTCATAGCTGGTGTCTCTCTCTGTTTCTCTCTTATACGTATCTTAACATTTTGTGCAAATGAAAGTTTTAAGACCTGGACTTTAATATCAAGGAGGACCGTTTATCGTTACTTAAAATATTATAACTATTTTCCATAAATATAACTTTATGACTCACCCTTTATGTAAATAAGCATTCCACCAATCACTACACTTTTCCTATTATAGAGATTTCCATACCTTCAAAACTCTTGCTTGCAAAAGGTCCTGTTCTGGCATCTGTCTCACCAAGCTCTGCCCCCAAATTTAATTAATTTAAATGCTGATGAGTCCACCCCTCTTTCCATTTTCAGATTTTAAAGTATGTTTTGAAAATGCAAACTATGAAATTGTCAGTGGACTTAGGAAGAACAGCTGCAACAGGAAGTCATTTCTGTGCAGGGGGAGGGGGTGAAGAAGGTCATAGGAGGTGCCAGCCCTTGCGGTGAGGGGACTGGGCCGGGGACCAGGGGACTGAAACCGGCGGGGATGGAGGCACAGCATATCAGCACACACTCCCTGGTCAGGTAGGTAGATCTGAGTCCTCTCCAGCTCCCGTCGTGCTCTCTGAGCCTCAGTTGCTTCAGCTGTGAAATGGGGGTAGCGATGGTAGTGAGCCGGTGACAGCATGCACGGGTCCCTGGGGAGGAAGCACATGGTGAATGTGGCTGGGATGGGACGTGACCACACTCCACCCCCAGAAACCTCGTGATTATATTTCTCCTGGTGTCCCTAACAGAGACGGACAGAGTGTATGCCTAAAACTACGGGTCACCCATGAAGTTCTCTGAAAGCTTCAGAGAGGGTATTTTTTATATACTTTGAATAGTTTTGAGGGATGTAGATTCACTAAAACCGTTACAAAAATTTTAGTTGTTTAATTGATATTTAATGAGCCCAATAAATCTTTATTTGGACTTGGGGACTCTCTGGCCGAGACCCCATGAGGATGACGCTGCGTGAGCCAGGGGAAGAAGCAGCGGGAATCTCCTGTCTCCCTGCCGCTTCCTCCGGGGCTCCGAGCTACCCTCCTGCACCTTCACCCAGAAAAGGGGGAGGAGCAGAGGATGCCCTCAGCCTCTGGTGTCCAGGGCTGTGGCCCAGAGAGTCAGCCTTGAAGACCCTCCATGTGCTGTGATTTCAAAAGTGATTTGAAATCATTGTTTATTGTTGCCAGGAGACGTGATTTTGAAGTAAAATAATTCCCTGAGCGACACAGTTTGTGGATGAACTGCAGAGGGGCCCAGTGGAAGACAATGAAGGCGAAAGAGGAAACCACCATCAGAAAAACAGAAAAGAAGGAGGGAGCGTTTCTAATTAGAAATAGAAGTAGGTGAGCACCTCTTCCTGAGGTCAGAGGAAGCAGAGGATGGGAGCAGTCTGCCATGTACTCCTGGCAGGCTGGCACTCAGGCCCCAGGGAGTGCGCAGCCTGGGCAAGGAGGGCAAAGGCTGGGTTCGTTTCTTCTTTTCCTCCCTAAAATGGTTGGGTCGAAAAAAGTGCAGCAATTAATAAATGAATTAATAACTATGGGAAAACTTAGTTGGGCGAAATACAGAAATTCTATAAGTGCAATGCTAAAATCTTCTGGAAAACATTTTTTTTTTTTAAATCTTGAATGGTGTTTCATGGTTCTGAACAGGAGAAATGAAATCACACCGCCTTTAATGTAACTTCAACCTATATTCCGACAGTTTTTTCAACTTCACAAAATTATTCTCGAGTTCACCTGCAGGTACAGACTTGAGAACTATTAGGGGTGTTTTTGAAGAGATGCCTAATGAGGAGGAGTTTGCCATAACAGAGGAAAGAATATAATATAAAGTTAAAATAATCGAAGCAGTGTACATTAGCACTAGCAATGGCAGGGACGTCAATAGAAGAGGATGAAGAAGTCAAAAATAGTATAGAGGGTTTAGGGTGCGATAGACTTGAAATTATAAATTGGTATGGAAGGGATGGATTGCTGAAAGATTGCATTGAAAAGACTGCCTAATCATGTGAAAAGAGACGAATATTGATTGCTACTACACTACTGATTTTAAAATAAACATTTAAATTAAAATTTTTAATTAAAAAAGAGAAAACACTAAATCTCACTATTCCTTGTACTATTCTGCAAGGAAATAGAAATATTTATTTTATCTTTGGTTGAATATGTATTATTAAACATTACACCAAAACCAGAAATAGTTAAGGAGTTTAACTGATTTTACCATCTAAAAAGTGTCGAAAATTCATAGAAGAATAATACTATAATCAGTGTTAACAGATAGACAGTAAATTGGCAAAGTAGTTGGTATGGCAGACAATAGTTAGTCCCTTGATATATAAAGTGTACACACTGCTATATTTAAAATAGGTAAACAACAAGGACCTACTGTATTGCACAGGGAACTCTACTCAATATTATGTAATAACCTAAATGGGAAAAGAATTTGAAAAAGAGTAGATACGTGTATATGTAGAATTGAATCACTTTGCTGCACACCTGAAACTAACACAACATTGTAAATCAAGTCTACTCCAATATAAAATAAAAAGTTAAAAACAAATTTTTTTAAGGTGTTAATATAAATAGAGAGGCCACAGTAATTTTTTTTTTAAACAGGCAAAGGGTATGAACAGATAACACTGAAAAGGAAAAACATAAATGGCCAGAAATCAGGTAAAAATAACTGCAGTCTCACTAGTAAATAACTGCTGTTGTTGCTGTAATAAACCACCAGAAGTTTCGTGGCGTAAAGCACAATACGAATTTATCACCCTACAATTCTGTCCCTTAGAAATCTGACGTGGGCATGGCTGGCTGAAATCAATGTTCCTTTCTGGAGGCTCTGTGAGTCTCCCTGTGTTCTGCCCAGGTCCCATGGTCCTCGGCCCCTCCCTTCACCTCGAAACCAACAGCACTGAGTCATGCCCTTTGCTCACTGCCCTCTCTTGTCTCTGCTGATTCTCCTTCAAATTCTTATTCTCGTCCTTGTGTCCTTCTGACCACAACCTAGAAAAGCTCTTCACTTTTAGGAATTAATATGATTGTATTAGGCCAACCCAGGTAATCCAGGATAATCTGTCCATTTCAAGGTCCTTAAGTTAATCACACCTGCAAAGTAATTTTTTCCCCATAAGGTGGACATTCCCTGGACATTCACAGATTCCAGGGATTAGGACGTGTACATCTTTGGTGGGGCATTATTCTGTCTACTGCAGGCATATAAGGAGTTCAATATGCATTTTATATATGTATATAATTTAACATACTTTTATTATGTGTACAACATATATGTTATATATTATATAACACATCACACACATAACATTATATTTATATATTATATAGCATGCATATATATTATACTATAATATATAATATATTAGAGTACATTATAATATATATAACATACATATTATACATTATTTTAATTACATTTATTATGTATCGTACATCATAAAAGGATATTGAATTTCTTAGTGCATCCTCTGACATCTGTTGAGGTGATGTGATTTGTTTTTTTTCCATGAATCACATAGATTAATTTTTTTACTGTTGAGCAAACCTTTTATTTCTGGGATAAATATCTTGGCATGATATTTTATGATTTTTATATTTCCTTTGTTTAGTTTCATAATGTTTTGCTATGATTTTTACATCTAAGAATGAGATAGGCCTATAATTTTCTTCTGTTGTACCATCCTTGCTAGGTTTGGTATCATGGTTATACCACCACATAAAGTGAACCGAAAAGGCTTTCTTTCTCTTCTTTATGTTATTATTGTTATTATTGTTGTACTCTGAGTCTGGGTAACATTGAAATAATTTTTTCTTGACTATTTCATAGAATTTGTTGTTCAAACTATACAGGCCTGAATTTTTCTTTGTGGGACGTTATTTATTTACTAATTTCAGTTCTTTTATGATCATATGACTAATCAGGTAGTTCATTTTTATACCTCTTCTAAATTTTTAATGACATGCATTTATTTATATGTGCTTTTATTATCTCTTACAATATATGTATATTTCTGATTTTCATACAAATTCTTTAACTATATCTCAGTAAAATGAACTTAATTAGTACCTGCTTCATATGATTGTCGTTAAAAATAATTTAGTATGTGTACAATTCTTAGAATACTGCTTGCACATAGTGTTATATAAATGATTGATGTTAATATTACTCAGCTTTCAATTTTTTTCTAAATTCAATAGCAATTTCTGTTCTGACCCAGAAGAGTGGGTCACTCTATTCACTGGAGTGATTCCTGCAACATCCGATGTCCCCCAGGCCGTCCTGGGCAAGGCTCTGCCCTTCTCTTATCCTCCCTCTGGACCATGTGACACTGAACCCCTATTATGTAACAGGCTCTGTTCTAGGCAGCTGGGACACATCAGTGAAAACGACAGATGAGATTCACTCTTTTCATTATTTTTTATTTCAGTGGAAGAGGGAGCCGATAGCCAATTACCTTGGTAGACCAGGAAGTCACCCACAGTGCTGTAGGAGGTGACAAAGGCCATAGGGACAGAGGGCAGGGGCAGGGGATCTGGAAGCAGGGGGGGGTGGGACCATTTCTCCAGGACAGCCAGGTTCGGTGTCACAGTGAGAGGCTCCCGAGCAGGGTGAGGAGGGGAGGAAGGGGCAGGCGGACATAGTGGGAGGGGCGCGGGGGGAGCAGGGCTGGTGAGGACAGAGCGTGGGGATGCAGGGCCTCGCGACCTCTCCTTCCCTTGCTCCTGCCCCTGCTTCCCCGCGGCATGAGCAGCCGACAATTCCTGTAGATTTCCTCTTCCTCTGGCCCTCCAACCTCCCTCCTCTTCTCCATGACCGTCCTCATGGGTCTCTTCACGTTGAGGTTGATGAGTGTGGATGTCTCTACAGTCCATTGTTCACATTCCAGCCTGGACAATCTGTCCCACACGGGATGCAGATCACAGAGCCTCGCCCACCTCCCCGTTCCCCCCCCCCGTCTAACGCTCTCTGCGCACACACCACTCCAGGGGCTTCCCGTCACAGGCCTGTCCTTGGGGTCTGTCTTGCTCTGCACCCCAGAATCTCTCTCTCTGGCCGGATGGGACCAGTGTCTCCTCCTCTGACCCCTCACACAGCCTCTCCTGTTAAGAGTCCCTCTCTCGTGTCTCATAAAACGCATCACACGGTGACTCAAGTGCCATCTCCTGCCTTCTGAATCAGATGACCCCCCCGACACATTTAACACAACCACAGAGTCCCCCACGTCCTGGAGGAACAGTTAGATGGCTTGTTTCTCTCCCCAACCCAACTTTAAGTTCCTTGGGGATGGAGACCCGCCATGACATCGTTGTACATCCCAGTGGCACGGCATCTCCAGGTCCTGGGCCTGAGCCATTTCAGGCCCCTACAAATGCCGCCTGATGGCTCTCTCTTACCCCATTCCCTGGAAACCTCCAACCCATCCTTCCAGACCCAGGTCGAATCTCCTCTTGATCTTCCTAAAACTCACTCAATGAAAATAACCTGCCTTTTTTCTAACAACACTTTTTGAACTATTCGTTCATGATCTTTCTCTTAACTGTGTGTCTGTTTTCACGTCTCCAGGACTTAAAACTATGCCTGACACATAGTGGGTACTCAACAAATATTTACTGAATGGATGGATAAATGAACCAATCGAAATGTGCACAATATTGTGGGAGATCAGAGGAAGATGTACTTGAAGAAGAGGGACTAGGGGTGGGTAATAAATGTGGAAGCGTGAGTGTGTGATGGACACAAAGCATTCTTTTCAGCCATGCCCACCAGGCCTTGGCACCTACCTCTCTAACCCTTGGTCTGGGCTTGTCCTTCTGACAAGCGTTGCAAGACATTAGCAAATGTGACTCAAGCCATCTTGGAACACCCTTGAGTGTTGGAGGCTCCCCTGCTTTCTCTGTCCTTAGAACTGACACCCTGAGGTAAACAAGCCTGGCCAGCCTTCCAGAAAGGTCCCATGGAGAGAACCCAGGACCCAGGTGACGGCCATGCAAAGAGGCCATTCTGGGCGTCCAGCCTGAGCTGCCCTCACTGGAGCCCAGGCCAAACCACCAGCCCACAGAACTGTAAACTAACAAATTGTTATTTTTCTTTTCCTTTTTCTATTGAATTATAATTAACATACGGTATTATATTAGTTTCAGGTGCACAACATAGTGATTCTATAGTTTTATACCTTATGAAATGATCACCATGGTAAAACTAGATACCAGCCATCACCATACAAACTTGTTGGAATATCACTGACTCTATTCCCCATGCTGTACCTTCCATCCTGTGATTCATTTATCTCATAGCTGGAAGTTTGTACCTCTTAATCCCCTTCACCTATTTTGTCCATCTCCCCTCCTGCCACCCCCTGGCCACCACCAGTTTGTTCTCTGTATCGATGAGTCTGTTTCTGTTTGGTTTGGTCATTTGTTTTGTTTATTAATCATGATTGTGTTAAGCTTTCAGGTCTTTTGTTACATTCAAAGATCAGTTGATACAAGTTGTAATGTATTAAGAAACTCTTTGCAGTTTAGACTTATAAGTTAAAATTTAGTTTGGGCAGCAATATAAAATTAGAGTAGGTTACCCTTCTCCCAGGAAGTATGAGTTATTCTACTGAATGTTGTTTCATTTAGCATTGTTTATTTTTCTTTAATTCTCTCACCATGTATAACAAGTGAATTCTGTACACCTAAGATTGTGTACCTTCAAGAGAAATGGACTTTGGAAGTCATTAAGCATCGACTCATGCCATGAGCTCTGTGGAGCACGAGGTTTCCACTATGGGATAGTAGCCATATTTGCACCAACATTTCCATTCAAATGAAGGAGTATCTGATATAGGACCATGCAGTTTCGGGCTGGATTCTTCTGGCCCTGTGGGGGAAGCACAGTGAATCTGAGCCAAGCCTCTGAGAGACAAGGACTAGTTTGGGCGAAGGTGACCCACAGGACGCACAGGGCCGAGGGCAGACAGGAAGTATCCCCAGCCCATGACAGAGGTGGCAACGGTAACATCCACACCATGCAGAGCCTGGGAAGGCAGGAGGAAGGGCATTTGGCAGAAAGCCAGATCTGAACTCAGACTGAAAGTGGCAAAGCCTAGATTTACGAGAGAGGAAGGGCAGGGTGGTGACCAGATGGCCGTCTTTCCTTCCAAAGGGATGGCCTGCATGGTAGCATGTAGGCGAGATGGAGAACCTGTTCTAGAAAGTCAAGAAGGTCTCAACTCCTGGTTGGAGAGTCACATTTGACCATTTTTGTGTCCAAGGGGCGCATTTCAGATGGGTACTTACTGAGCGTAAGAAGTCACTTTGACCCAATCTCGGCGATCTCTTTGTCCTGGTTCTTGGGGAGAACAGAGCTGCTTCGTGTTCCCTGGTGTTTGGAGTTTCTATCACAGATCAGCACAGGCTTCCAGTGTTCCAACTCCTTCTCCCAAGGTGCCCATCCCAGGCTGTGCTGGCTTTCTGGATTTTGCCCGGAGGCTCCTGCTGGGTGTGGGGAAATGTGGATAGCGGGGGAAGGAAGGAGAAAGAGCCAGGGGGCAGCGGTGGGTGGCCAGACGGGCTTGGGTCAGGATCCAGTCCTCAGTTACTAGTTGTTTGACCCTAGTCCAGTTAGGTAGCCTCCCTGACCCATCTGTGAATGGGGACAGGGGATCCACTTCACAGGATTCAGTGACATAATGTGAGAACTCCTCATTCTGTTCCGAGACCAGAGCCAATCTCATTGGGAAGAACAAAGCCCGGCCTTCCTTACAGGGCTTTCTTCCATCTTCACACACCTTGTCTAAGCAGAAGGGATTCCAACCCCAAGACTGTAGGCTCAACATTCATGAAGCTTCTTTCACTACTTTATTCTCGTCCAGATTTGCAGCACGTAGCATCTGAGGGAGAGCTGGTGGGTGAGGGGCCAGCACACTCTGCCTTTAGACTGCAGCAGGGGTCTCCTGCCTGGCCAGGGTTGCTGCATCGCCTGGTGCATGAACGCAGCCCAATTAGAAGGTCACTTTCATGTGAAAGCAAAGAAAACTATATACATAAATGGAATTTACAAATAAACTAAGTTTTCGGTGAAAATTGGGCCAAAGAATAATGCTCAACTGAGACATGTTCAAAAGTTTTTTCCTAAATTCTAAATTTTATGGTAGTTCCCTCCCCACTTCCCAAATGGGAATCTGTTGTATCTCAAAGAATAAAAGCTTAGTTATAATATACTCAGGAAACTAAATTCAAGAAACTTAAAAAAAAAAAAAAAGTATATATCTATTAGAATCCTCCAGCCTCCCAGACTTTTATCCAGGACTTACAACTGCCTGGTTCTTCTGGCCTCATGAGATCAGGAACATGCCTCCTTTTCTTCAAGGAATTCTACCTGGAGACTCTTTCTTTTCACACCAAGCCATAAGAATAATGGAAAGCCACCTCAACATGCTGACTGGGGACCAGAGGAATGGTGAGGACCAGGGTGCCAGAATAGCCCAGAGATGGGTGGCAGTTAGTGTGACGCTAAACAGGTTTCTGTCAGTAGGGAAGGGAGTTTGCTTCTCACATCACCCCAGGACCTAGCTCAGGGCTCAGAAAATAACAGAATTGCAATAAAACTTTTTTGATTATCTAAGCCACGAAGGTATGAACTATGAGTTCATCATCTCACGGCCACATGGGAATCCTGGGCTCTGTGAAAATTGGAGTTCTGGCACCTAATATTGACTCTCACTCACTGTTGACCACCCAATATCGATGAAAGACTCATTAAATAAAAAGTGTTACCAGGATGAGAGGTTAATTTTGTGCAACCTCTTTGGAAACCTGGAACATCAAAGTTGAATTTAAAATCCAGTAATTTCACTCCCAGTCATACAAGTGATGTGCACAAAAGGAAAATCTGGAAAACAACATCACATACAGGGGAACAATAATATGATTAATGGCTGAGTTCTCATCAGAGGCAAAGGAGACCAGAAATGGAATTACATGTGCAAAGTGCTGAAAGAAAAGGGAAAAAAGAACTATCAAAGAAGAATTAATTATTAAGTAAAACTATACCACAAAAATAAAGGCAAATCTTTCCAGATAAAGACTAAGAGATCTTGTTGCCATTAGACTTTCATTACAAAAAAATACTAAAGGAAGTTCTTCTTTAAAAGGCATAGATTGTATAAAGCAACAATTATAGCACTGCTTTATTGATTTTATTATATAAATTCATAAGTATATGATTATATGTATATAGTGCTAAACAGATATAGTATATGACCATATTATATTATATGTGTGTACACAGTAACAGTACAAAGAAGAGGAAAAGAAATGTAGCTATATTAGGGCAAAGTTTCTAAATTTGACCACAATTAAATTAGTATTAGTCTGAAGTAGATGCAATTAGATACATATGGTAATCTCTAGAACAAACACACATAATAAATATTTAAAATAGTTTAAAAATTAACAGAATTAAAATATTACACTAAAAATATTTATTTTTTACAAAAAAGTAAGAAGAAACAGAGAAAGCAGAAAATGAGACATACAGAAATGAATTAGCAAAATGGCAGACATAAATCCAACATTAACTGTGAATAGACTAAATCCAGATTACCAAAAGATAAAAGACAAGATCCAAACATATGGTGTCTACAAGAGATACTCTTTAGATTCAAAGCCACAAATAGGTTACAAGTAAAATGATGGGAAAGATATACCATGCAACAGTAACAGTAAGACATCTGGAGTAACTATAGTGATATCAAACAAAATAGAGTTTAAAAATATATATATTACTACAAAGAGGAACATTTCATAATGAACAAAGGGTCAATTAATTAAGAAGCTATAACAAATATAAACATATGCCAAACAAGAGAACGCCAAATACACAAAGCAAAAAACTTTGTTATACAACAGAAGGAGAAATAATTCAGCAATAGTAGTTGGAGTTTTCAGAACTACACTTTCAATAAGTGATAGGTGACTTAAACCAAAGGAAAATAAAAAAGGCAACTAGAAGATTTAAAAACATGACTACCAACTTAACCTCACTGAAATTTCTAGAACACTCCATTCAGGATGCACATTCTTCTAAAGCTCACATGAAACATTCTCCATGATAGACCATACACTGGGCTGTAAAACAAACCTCAATATATTTTAAAGATTATAATCATACAAAGTATGTTTCCTGACCATAATAGAATTAAATTAGAATTCAGAGAAGGAGAGAAATTTGAGAAACTGCCAAATATGTGGAAATCAAGCAACACACTTTGAAATAACCTGCGGGTTAAAGAAGAAATAGAAAAAAAAAAACAAAACAATTGGGAAACATTTTGAAATGAATAAAACCAAACACAACATCAAAACTGATGAGATGCTGTAAAGAAGTATTTAGAGAAAATTTAGAGATCTAAATATCTGTAATAAAAAAGAGAAAGTGTCTAAACTTAGTAACCTAGAACTCTGTTTTATGAAGCTATACCAAATAGAGAATACTAAACCTAAACCAAGTAGAAGAAAATAATAAAATATCAGAGTGAAAATCAACAGAATAAAAAAACAGAAAAATAGAGAAAAATCAATGAATCTAAAAGATAGTTCTTTATAAAGACTGACAAAATTCAAAAAAGTTTAGCCAGAATAACTATGAAATAAAAAGAGAAGAAAAATTACCCAAATCAGAGATAAAGAGGGTTATCCCTAGTGACTCTACAGAAATTAAAAGGATTATAAAGGAATATTATCACAACTTTATGCCAGTATATTAGAGAATGTAGGTAAAATGGACAAATTCCAAGAAATACACAAACACCAAAACTGACTAAAGAAGAAATAGAAAAATCTGAGTAGACTACAACTGGTGAAGAAATTGAATCAATAATCAAAAACCTTTTCACTAAGAAAACCCCCAAGGGAAGATGGATTCATAAATGAATTCTATCAACATATAAAAAAGAAATAATACTAATGTTACACAAATGATTCCAGAAAATACAAGAGGAAATAACACTTGCCAATTCATTCCATGAGGCCAGTGTCACAGTGATACCAAAGCCAGATAAGACAGGAAAGGAAAAAATATTACAGATCAGTATCTGTCATAAGCATAGACTAAGAATACCTAAAAAAAATGTTAGTAAATCAAATCCAACAACTTATAAAATATAACCAGGAATTTATGCCAGGATTGCTGGATTGGTTTAATGCCCAAAAACAATGAATGTAATTTACTATATTTATAAATTAATGAACAAAATTCACATGAAAAGAAAAAATAATTGACAAAATCCAACATCAATTCATGATTTTTTTTAAAGCACTCAGCACAGTAGGAATATAGAGGAATTCTTCTATCTGATAAAGGAATCTATAAAAATTCAACAGCTAACATCATATTTAATGGTGAAAGACTGAATGTTTTCCCTTTAAGGTCATGAAAAAGGCAAGGATGTCTACTTTACCACTTCTACTCAATACTGAACTGGCGATTTATTATTATTTTTAAAAAGAAATTAAAAACATACAGATCGAAAAGGAGGAAATAAAGTTTTTTGTATTCACAGATGACATGATTCTTTTTTTTTTTTTTTTTTAAAGGATACCTTTAATTTATTTATTTATTTTTGGCTGTGTTGGGTCTTCGTTTCTGTGTGAGGGCTTTCTCTAGTTGTGGCAAGCGGGGGCCACTCTTCATCACAGTGCGCGGGCCTCTCACTATCGTGGCCTTTCTTGTTGCGGAGCACAGGCTCCAGATACACAGGCTCAGTAATTGCAGCACACGGGCCTAGTTGCTCCGCGGCATGTGGGATCTTCCCAGACCAGGGCTCGAACCCGTGTCCCCTGCATTAGCAGGCAGATTCTCAACCACTGCGCCACCAGGGAAGCCCGACATGATCCACTTTATAGAAGATCCTAAGGAGTACATACACAAAACCAAACTAATACGTTTTAAAATATCTCAAGATACAATTTCAATATTTTTAAAATCGATTTCATATCTGTATGTTAGTGACATAAAAACTGAAAATTAAATTTAGGAAATAATTCCTATTACAGTAGCATGAAAAGGAATAAAGTGTGTGGAAATACTATAACAAAAGAAATAAAAGCTAATACACTGAAAACTACAAAATGTTGTGAGAGAGATCACAGAACATAAATAAGTGGAGAGATATTGCATGTTTACCTAAGCAAATACCCAATCTTAAATTGTCAGTTCTCTTCAGATCAGTCTACAGATTCAACACAATCCCTATCAAAATGCCAGTATGCCTTTTTTTGTAAAAATTGATAATCTCATTACAAATTTTATGTAGAAGCTCAAGGACTGGCCAAATTTCTTAAAATTAAAAAAAAAAAAAAAACTGGAGGACTAGATTATCTGATTTCAAAACTGTCTAGAAAGTTGTAGTAATAAGGCAATGTGGCCTTGAACATAGGAGAGGATATAGTGATCAATGGAATAGAATTGAGAAGCCAGAAGTAAACTTTCCGTATGGTCAATTGATTTTCAACAAACAAACCAAGGCAATTCAATGAGTAAAGTATAGACTTTTCAATAAATAGTATTGGGACAATTGGAAATCAATATCAAAAACAAATAAACAAGAAACCTGAAACAAAGAAAAACAAAACAAAACTTAGGACTTAGAACCTTACTTCACACCATACATAAAAATGAGCTCAAAATGGATCTTAGACCTAAATTTAAGAGTTCAAATTATAAAACTTCTGTAAGACAACATAGGAAGTAATCCTTGTGACCCTGGATTAGGGAAAAAGATTTTATTATGGCAACAAAAGCACAATAAAAGAAAGAAAATAGACAAGTTAGACTTTAGTAAAGATTAAAAAAGCTTGTTGATTTCAAATGATGCCATTAATAGTTGAAAGACAAGCCATAGACAGGAAATAGTATAAAAATAATATCCAATAAAGAACTTTTATTCAGAATATATTTTAAAACTCTTGCAACTCAATGATAAAATATCTCAATGAAAAAAAAAGACAAAGGTTGTGAAAAGAAATTTTACCCAAAAAGATGAACAAATAAGTAATAAGCACGAGAAGATATTCACCATTATTAGTCATTAGAAAAGTCCAAATTGAAACCACAATTAAAAAAAAAAAAAACACTACTCTCCCACTAAAATGGATTTAGTCAAAGAGACTGACAATATTGAATACTGTAAGATGTGGAGAAACTGGAAACTTCACACATCTCTGATGGAAATGCTAAATGTACAATTAATTTTTAAAAGTTTGGCAGTTTCTTCAAAAGTTAAGGCAAACTTAACTTACAATCCAGCAATACCAGCTTCTTGATCTAGATGTAAGTCATTAATTTTTAGTTACCTTTCTTTACTTTGTGCACTTAAGGATCTGAATTTCTAATCACCGTTTTAGCTGTAGTCTTCAAGTTTATGTTTATTTATTAATATTTAGTTAAAATTTTTCTAGTTTCTATTTTAATTTTTTTGACTCATGGGATATTTAGAAATGTGTTGTTCACTTTTCAAACATTTGAAGATTTTCTATTTATCTTTTACGTTAATCTATAGCTTAATTCTGCCATGGTCAGAATATGTACTTTTAATTATCTCAGTTCTATAAAATGGTAAACATTTTGCGTGTATTAGAAAAGCATGTGTATCCTGTTGTTCTTGAGTTTAATATGTTTATTCTACCAATTTTGTAAATAATCTAATCATTTGAATCATCTAAACACTTACTGATATTTTAATCTGCTAGTTTTATTAGTATATACCTAATAACATAGCCGGAAATTTCAGGAACAGCAAAACTAAAGAAAGAAAAACACAATTCTACAATCATAGTTGGAGATTTTATTGCTGTTTGTTTTACGAAATAGAGACATTTTTCGCTGAGGGTTACTGAGCAGTGCTTACACATGCAAATTCAGTGATGCCAAAATAAAAATATGAACAAAAAAATGAAAGCAAAAGCCACATCAGAGGTTAGTATAGACCAGAAGGGAGTCCCCCGGGAGGGGGTCCTGGTTGCACACAATGGGCCCTCACACCGCCAGGGCCTCTGACCACTGCCCGGGGCAGGGTGGCCAATGCAAGGAGCTCCGGCTGTGACCTTGGGGAGGGAGGGTCTTCTTCTCAGGTGGTCTGTGCCTAGCCAGACTAGACGCTAGTTCCAGGGCCCAGAGATGCTGCCTTTGTTCACACCCGTGGGCAGAAACTGCCTGCCCCAGGTGTGCACTGGCCCTCCATGCAGCTCACTGATGCCCTCATCTTACTCTGTACCAGACATGAAGCAAAGTGCCTCTTGTGCATCACCCACTTCCTCGGGTCAAAAGCTCCCCTAAGGAAGCAGCCTCCAAGACATGGGACATTGCTGCTGGGGTGGCGGCAGATTTGTCCCGGACCAGCCAGGACAGGAGGGTCAGGGCCACACCCAGAGCAAGTCCTGCTGCCATGGTGTCCCTAAACCTAGATGTGGACGTGGCAGCAGGGGCCCCCCTCACGGGTGAGGAGCCTTCGCCTGGCTGCCTCTGGGCCTTACAGAAGGTCAGTGAGTGGGACCGGGGTCTTCACGTTAGGAAGTGACTGTCTTCACCATCACAGAAGCTTTTATTAAATCAAATAGTTAAAGTAATAAATTAAAACCAAATGTCAAATCCTATGTATAACTGTGTAGTTACCTCTAGGAACTTCAATGATTAAAAAAAAGAGAGTGTAGGCCCAAGGGTTTTCTTTGAAGGAGAGAAGTAACTGGTGTAAAGGCCCTTAAACTTTTAACTCAGCAGCAAAAAAGAGGCTCAGACACCAAAGACCTCAAGCAGTTTCCAAAGGATGAGAAGGGAGTGGAGAATGTGATGATCTTTGCATAAATGACACAGTTCCTTACGCTGGGGAGAGAGAGCAGAGCAAGAACCATTTAAAGATTTGAAATTATTTAATGATTTCATCCCTTGCAATACTTGCTATCTCAATGCATTTAAAATATTTTAATTTTAAAGGCAATAGATGCCATTGCCACGATGACAGGCGTCTCAGAGTCGAACTTGGGTGGAGGTGCTGGTAGGGTCATTGTCCAAGGCCACTACTGGGCTTGAACCCATTTGGGTCTCAGAAGAGTCCTGGACCGGGGGCCGTCAGCCCTGGTCTCCAGGGTGATGGTGTGGAGCAGCCACGAAGAATCAGAGGCGCCCGTGGTTTCCTCCCGTTATCCCCGTGAAGCTCCGCTGAAGCTTGTGTCAGCAACCGGAAATGTATCCTTCATGCCGTCACCTTTTGTCTTTGGATGCATGTTTTAATTTCAACGGACCTACAGGACACGGCTACTTAAAATATTTATCAACTTAGACCACTCAAGTAATTTGTTATTTATAAAGAAACCGTCTCCTTACCCTGCCTCTGTTAAGCGCTTTGATATAAGACGTAGGTCCACCTCTTTCCATTTCTGCAAATAATATCTCTGCGGAGGAGCAGAAACATGCAGTCAGGAAGTGAATGTCCCTCCTGGCGATGTGGGGCGGTCTGTCACAGCAGCTCACTGGGGAAACTCTAAGAAAGCACCCACCTTCCTCCACCCAAATGACTTGCAAATCAATCGCCTGAACCAGGCTGCTTGCTGTGACGGATGGCTGGGACAAACGTCTTGGTATCTGGGCTGAAGTGCTAGGTGTTGTAAGAACTTCGACCAGGAAGGCTTAATGTGCCTGATAAACTGTGTCAAGAGCAGGAAATGGTGACAATTCTGGTTGAAATTCGCCCTTTGATTGATTTAGCCCTAATTCTTGACACCAGAGACAATGCTAAGCAAACATTGCCTAACTGCATCTCTTTACAAGGCCTTGTTTACACCCAGAACATTTCCGCAATATTGCCCATGTGTCTGTTTACCCCTAAGAGTCAATTGGACATCTGTGAAAATGAATTCTGGGTCGGGAAGCTATACAGATAACTTCACAGGGGAAGTTAGATGTTTACTAACACAGAAATACCCATGTGCATCTCAGGGTTTGAAATAAAGTTCAACTCTAGCTGCAAATATTTCCCTTAGCTGCATGTCCTCCAGGTTTTGCTGATAAGTGTTTTCTAATCTATGGCACTTCATAAACACACTATGCATATTGACATACACTTTAAATTTTCTAGTATTTTACAGCATCTGTTAAATTATCAATTACTTTCAGTATTTCTGCATAATGGGATATTTCCTTTAACAATTTTACCTGGATGGTATTTGCTCCTAGATTACCTACCTGTATAGTTATTCGTTTAACTGTAACGTGTCACTTTGCAAACTACATTTTTGCTGTTTGTTGATAATTGAAAACAATCACACAAAAAGCATCTTGTATTACACAGGGATAGTGTGTGATGTTGTAGCTTGAGAACGCTAGACAAACCAGACTCTGGAGCCCTGCCTTTGAAATATGATTTAAAACAGAATTTATAATGTCGCAGAATTACATAAAACTGTGTGAAATTGTGCAGATAATCATTTAAATCTCCCTACATGAAAAGATAATTGCTCCAGAAATTAACTGTACCTGGGGTTCATTCATTTGGTCATGGCTAGTTTCTTGTGTAGCGATGATTTGATATTAGAGTTAATTAAGATCAGGTCAGAGTTGCTGAAGGTCAGACATTAATGTGTGGGATCATTGAAATGATAATTATAAACAGATTAGGAAGCCACGGTCTTTTATAAGGGGTTATTAGATAATTACTGTGAGAGTGAACGGCTTACTGTAATAATGGATTATCGACTACTTAACAGCGTTTTAAGGGCGAGAGTGAATTACTTCCTCAAGGACTAAAGAATAATGTTGCTGAAACTCAGAGCTCAGTAAATAAAGTCAGTCCAAGAATGGTGGCTACAGTCCCAGTTTTATTTTAGGGCGATGCCGGGTGTCACTGGCGGTGCTTTTGTTTGCAGGGGTGTGAAGGTGGCAGGTCCTGAGGGGAAGAGAAGAATCATCTCAGGATGCCCTATCCGGAGCGAGGGAAGCTGGGAGATTGTCTCCTCTCTGGTTCCTGTGCTCTGGAGCTTTCCTGAATGTCGGAAATCCATAAAGGATTTTCCAGAGTGGGATGCTCTTTTGGGGCCTCCAGCACAGAGTTGGATTTCCTTCACTGTTCCCTCCTCTGGGCATCATTGTAACAGGGGATGTGGTGGCCAGAGCCCAGCTGTGACTGGGGCAATGTGTCCTAAACTCAAATCCTGAAACTCTGCGGTCCTTTACCTCAGGTCACGTCCCAGAGGTAAACTTTCCAGGGACATTAGCTCATAAGTACGAAGAAATGCCCCGGCTTTAACACACCGTCAGACCTGAGTAGGCTGAGTTGGAGGACCTTGTCTGTCAGCCCACTTTCCCAAAGATGGCTATAATTCCTTTCAATCCTTCGTCCTCTGTGAACAAACAGCAGTGACTTTTTTTTTTTTTTTTTTATTGAAGTATAGTTGATTTATAATGTGTTAGTTTCAGGTGTACAACACAGTGATTTAGTTATACAGGTATTATATGTATCTATTTGTTTTCAGATTCTTTTCCCTTATAGATTATTACAAAATACTGGGTATAGTTCCCTGTGCTCTACAGTAGGTCCTTGCTGGTGATCTATTTTATATAGAGTACAGTAGTGTGTCTATGTTAATCCTAACCTCCTAATTTATCTCTCCCCCCACCCCCTTTCCCCTTTGGTGATCATATTTGTTTTCTAAGTCCGTGGGTCTGTTTCTGTTTTGGAAATAAGTCCATTTGTATCATTTTTTTTTAGACTCATGTAAAAGTGAGATCATATGATATTTATCTTTTTTTTTTTTTTTTAAACACTATTTTATTTATTTATGGCTGTGTTGGGTCTTCGTTTCTGTGCGAGGGCTTTCTCTAGTTGTGGCAAGTGGGGGCCACTCTTCATCGCGGTGCGCGGGGCCTCTCATTATCGTGGCCTCTCCAGACGCGCAGGCTCAGTAATTGTGGCTCACGGGCCTAGTTGCTCCGCGGCATGTGGGATCCTCCCAGACCAGGGCTCGAACCTGTGTCCCCTGCATTGGTAGGCAGATTCTCAACCACTGCGCCACCAGGGAAGCCCCATGATATTTATCTTTATCTGACTTACTTCACTTAGTGTGAGAATCTCTAGTGGTGATGACGTGGGTCAGGGTAGCTCATAACCCCGGAGCTCTCCCAACCCCTGATGAAGTCAAAGCCCCTTCCCTCTAAGAAAGAGGCTGGATCAGAACCACCCTTTGCTGAAGCTTTTGTGTTACTGGGAGTCCCAAGAAAGGCAGCTGGGAGGAGCTGGTGCTGAGGGTGGGATACCCCGAAGGCCAGCCTCCCCAGGGCCGGCCGCGGGGTCAGGACGTGGGCGTCCGCGCTGCCGTGGAAGATCACACTCCCTCGCAGGGCACCTGGCAGATTAAATTCTGCCATTTAAATGTGGTGTTTGAGGCCTGCTTTCAGAACAGCACACCAGAATCTCAACACCTCCACCCGGGGTCCAGCGGGAAGGAGGGCGGCTCCCGCCGTTCAGGGCCCGCTGCTTCCCCCGAAGTGTGCGCGTCCTTGAGCTTTGATCCAGGTGGAACCACAGTGGTGTGTCTGCTTTGGCAGGTCCCCCAAGTCAGAGGGATTCTTCTCCGTGGCTGCAGCCTGGCAGCCCTCAGCAAGCCTGCGTGTGGCTGTGGAGAGCCTGGGGGAAGCTGGATGGTCCAGGGCTGGGGCCTCCCCCAGCCTTGTATGAATGGCACTCAGAGGTCATGGAGAAAGAAAAACAGTCCTGCCAGGAGCTGAGGAGAAAGGCTGGGGGTGTGAGTTGAATATTGACCGTGACCTGGAAGCTTTAGCAAAGCTGCCACGTGCCCCCCACCAACACCCTGGCCAAACGTGTGGGTGACACCCTGCGTCTCCAGCAAGGCGGTAGCGATTTGCAGACATTGTCTCGGGTGGTGAGAGCCCGGTGCTTGGGGAGACCTAGGCAGGCTTCACAAAGACAGAGCCTTCTGTTCTGAGACTGCACGGTTGGAGGTTTGTGGGCAATGGACGCACGGGAGTCAGAATGAGGGAGCAGGAGACCCGGAGCTGGTGGCACCAGTCTCACCCCTGGGGCCTGTCTTCTGCTGCATGTCGCAGGCCAGCGTGGCAGCCAGGGGGACAGGAATCCGGCTGGGCCTTCGCTCCAAAGAAAACTTCACTGTGGTAGGAATTCCTCAACGTCCAAGATGTTTTATTAATATTTTAAATGTTTATATTGGAATTCATGCCTTTCTTGCTAAAATCTTATTCACTCCAAACTCATATGCCTTATTTTGTTACAGGTATGCATTGAAATTTGACAAAACATGGCCAGACATAAATTGGTATTTGGATATCATTTCAATTCATGTAAATCTGCTTGTGCTACCTGTTACTTTTAATAAGTGCTGTCCTTCCAGAGGACTGGGTGACTCCAGAAAAATAAGAAGAGTCTCTGTGCAAATGGTACATTTCATAATCGACATCTTGTTGGGTTTATAGAACTAGTAGTTGTTCAGTAAGAGTGTTTTCTTTCTCTCTTCATATATTGAGCCAGGTTCCTTTAAACCTGGAATAAAATGAAACACAGCCTTTTATCAAGGCACAAACTCTAGAACTCATGAGACATTCTGGGACACAGAAAATCCGTGGCTAAATACGTTTGGGAAATGCAACATGCAAATATTTCCCTCCTGGAGATTCACAGCAGGGGCCAAGGTGCTGAGGCGAGAATTCCTGTAGTAAGTCCCTCTAAGGGGCTTTGTTAAGCTACCCTTTTCTCAATCTTCTTTGACAACAGAACACTTTCTAATGTAAGAATGTACTGACCCTCCACAGAATGGTGTGTTTCCCCAAATGCACCCTGGGTCCTACCTTTTATTTTTATATGCACCTCATGGGAAGAACTGGGATCATGTCAGTTATTCAGAGCTGGGCACACGTCTGAATTTAGGGATCCTTATATACAGTGGTCTCTAAATTTTGGTAATTCCTCACTGGGAGCTTCCACAGCAGCAAATCTATTACTATCTTCTGCCAACTGGCTCCATGAAAGAGTTATCAGTGGAGGTTCTTATGAATCTACTTTCAATTTTCATTTAGAGACACTTAAACCATATGACTATAAGCTTCCTTTATCTTTTTTGCAAAAATTGACTATTAAATAGAGTATGAAAGACTTAACCCAGCCAGGATTGAACTGAAACAGAGCTTTGATGTGAGCAAGACAGCCAGCGCTACGGATCTCAGGCCATTTTGATGTAAATTGAAAATTCCAACAGTCCACAAGGAGAATGGATGGAAACCTTAGACTCACAACAAAAGTAGAAGGACATTTATAGGTTGTGTTATTTGAAGATAAATGATGGTTTGGATTCAATTCAGAAATGTTGCCCATTTCCAATGCAGTCTTACCGGATGGAATCACAATGTTTTATGAAGATTTTAAAAGTAAAAATTTTAGGTGGCAGCATACCTGGGATGGCTAAAATTCATTCTGCATACTGAGAAGCTTACAACTGTCAACCCTACATAGAAATCTAAGAAATCTAACAATAGGAATTTAAAAATTGAGTTAACTTTTAGAAATAGACCCTGAAAAGTCTTTCTCTCTCCTATTTCTTTTTTTTAAAAGTAACCATAGTGTTCTGTGTTTAAGTTGGAACTATTAATTGTTTAAAGACATAGGGCGTGTCTCCCCAGCCTCTCCTCCAGCCTCGGGGTCCCCACCAGGCCTGCCCAGCCTCTGCATGACCCCTCGCTGTCTGCCATCCACTCTTCCTCTGTCAGATGCACCGGAGGCAGAGACCTGATTTTTCTCCCTGTTCCCGTGTATAGCTATGCAATTTCGTGCAGAAACTTTCCCTTTTTGAGTCTCATTTTTCTCATCTCAAATATCAGGGTAGAAAATGTGCTTTTTCTCCCCTGAGGTAGGGGCAAAATCAAATGATTTTGCAAAACTCTTGTCTGGCTCAATGAGCTACAATATGATTAAATGAATCTGATGAAATAACTTAGACCACAGATGTAAATAATTGATAACTGGTTCTATATTTCAACCCTTAAAGTGACATTTATCCTTCAAGGAAGAACACGTGCGTTCAAAGGTAGAGCTTGCCCAGAGGAGGGGCTGGGCTGCGTGCAGCCGGCAACCCGCTCCCAGCCCTCAACAAGCCCCATCTAACCCCGTGTAGTTCATCCCTGTCTTATCTAAGTCAGTAACACAAGAAAAAGAAGAAAACACTTATGTTCAACAGCTGAACATTCTGGCTTTCTGTTCACTCCCGTGTGTGGAGCAAACACCAAGGGTGCTTTCATAGCACAAAGTTTGGGTCCATAGTTTTTAACCTCTTTATACCCAACTGGTATATTTTTGAGCTGAATATTCTGAAAGTTACACATTGTCACTCATGGATTCTCTTCTCGATCTAGATGTCCGTAGCCTCAGCAAACTGCATCTATTTCTGCTGAGTGGCCATCAACATCCACGCCAGGCGCATTTCTTCAGAAAAGCTTCTTGGCAAGCACATTCTGTGCAGGCAGCTCCCCGGAAAGGGCTCTGTTATTTTCAACTAAAAAATAAATGGGCTCTGGGATGACTTTGTGTCTGAGACTCCCCTGGAGTTCTGCTCAGTGCGTGGCGGGGTCAATGCGGAGAACACAGGAGCCGAGGTGGGCACTGCAGGCTGCAGACGCGCTGGGTGACAGGTAGTCACAGTGACCGGCTAAGATGTTGACTTTGGCTGGAGTCTGAGCTGCCCTCCTCTGAGTGGAGACCTATGCTTCCAGCCAGGCCGCTCTGGAATTCAGCAAAGGAAAGACTCAAAGCACTTGGATATTTTGAAGGGAAAGTTGTCACATGTAGAAATCACACTGAACTTGCTCGTGTGGACCGACTTTGCAGAAGGCCACCACCCTGGGCATCCCCTCTGCCGCTCTTTCTCATCCTGCCTTAGTTACAGACTCTCCTGGGGTTGTGAGAGCATCATTTTCCTGCTGGGTTAAGGCTGAGGCATCTCTGTGTGTGTTAAAAATATTTTCTTCACTGAACCCTTGCCTTGAAAGTTCCTTGTCCAATTAATTGAAATCTGAGGTTAAAGTAGGAAAATTGAAGTGAGATGTTGAAAGGAAACTTACTAAAAGAAATGGGTTCTTTAGCCTATAAAAACATGATTTTTTTGTTTGACTTGGGGTTTCATTTTGTTGGTTTTTTTCCTTTTTTTTGAAACTTGGTATTTAGGGATATTTCCAGTCTTTGAATCAGTCGACTGTAGTCAAACTGTGCCTGTAGCCCAGACTAGTATAAGCAACCACACTGGTTTTAAAGACTAATAAAATAAAGCCGTTTCTTGTTTAATGTCATAAATTATGAATGAGTCTATTAAATTTCTATATGGCCTTATTACCGTGTAAAAACAGATCATCAAAGAGACTCACACCTCGGGCAGCAGGAGAAGCCTGGTGGCCCATCATGAGTCTTTCTGGCTGGTCCTTCCAGGGTCTTCACGAGAAGACACCAGTGTCTCAGGGCATGTGCGGGCTCCACGATGGAGTGTGAAGGATCGTTCAGGGCCAGGCACGTAGTACGTGTTCAATAAATGCTTACTTGAATGAGCAGGGGTGACCCCGCCATGCATTTAGTCCCTGTGTGGCCTCTGAATCTCTAAGATGTCTTTGCTATCAAAAATATATAAGGAAAACCATTGTGTCCTTCAATCCAGTGAGGATTTTCCTTTTCCAATCCAAGTGTTTGGTCAGTGACCAACCCAACTGAAGTACGTTGGCCCCATTTCCTGTCTTGGATGCTCTACTGTGACCCATCCAGTTTCCCACCAGGCAGGCACCCTTCTCCCTCTCTAGCTCTCTGCTCTCTCCAGCCTCTGACCCCTCGTGCTTTTGTACGCCTGTCTAAATGCCCATCCAAGATGACCCAGGCAGGATCCACGGTCAGCCAGAGGCATGACTGTGAATCAGTGTGGGTGAACAGTAACTTCCTGTCAGATGCCAGAGCAGCTGGAACCCGGGCGGCCCTCACCCGTCAACGAGACTGTAAGACGGCTCCAGCCCGCGCCCACCCAGGGTAGAGATGTGCCTGCCCCCATGGTTGAGAGGCTCTGGAGACTCCCCCACCCGCCTGTGTCCATCAGATGTGCTGATGGGCATGAATGGGGTGGAGGGGGGGAGTGCCTTGCCTGCCTGCACCTGTCAGCAGAGCTGATGGGCAGGGAAAGGTGGGGGAGGCCCCCTCCCATGCTGTCAACCCAGCTGACAGACAAGTGTAAGTGAGCAAGGCCCGTGGCCTCTCCTAGTCAGATGGGGGAGTCGTTGCTTGATTGGGGAGTGGGTAGGGCCTCCGCTTGCCTGGCAGGCTGAAGGGTCTACATAGACTAGAGTGAAAGGCAGGGCTGGTGTGTGTGTGTGCGTGTGTGTGTGCGTGCATGAACCTTTTTTTTTTTAATGTGAAAACGTGGCCCTACACGCACATCATGGGGCGTCCACTGAGCCATAACGTTTGTCTTATAGTGACTGGGGCAATGGCAACATTTGTCCCAAGGATTTTGCTGCAAATGGGACTTTCACATAAATATGCTTTCAGATTTGAAGAAGGGAAGCAGGGATAATATTTGTTAAGTTCGAGCTTCAAATTGATGATATAAATTTGGATATATTATATATGTGGATATATATTTTCACATATATAATGAAAAATAGTCAGTTTGTTCCTTATCTCTTAGCAGGTAAAGAATGTGATTCCTAAATCCTTCACCCAGTTGTTTTTATTTTTTATTTTTTCTCTGTTAGGTTAGAATTTCTTCACCCCAAGAGACATTTAAAGCAAGGATCTGGGTACAGGTCTCAGGCAGGAAAGACTGTTTTTGGTGAGAAATGCTATGTACTTTTCACTTACAAGGCATTTGTACTAGGTTGATATACTGAAGCCTCCATGTGAACCAAGCTTTAGCCACATTTTCATGAGGTCCTTCTGAAAATGGGTCTCAGGGAGAGGGTTGGTGATGGAGCCAACCTCCTTGGAAAGGGCTCAGTGAGGAAGCAGCTGAAGCGTTTTATGACTTAGTATCTGGCCAGCGCTACACAACCTCCAAACAAATATACAAAGTGTTTCAGTGATTCATTAGGTAAACAAAACACTTTTGTTTAAAAAAAAACTCAAAAAATTTGCAATTTGGAGAAAAGAATTCGGGCAATTATTCCAATCCCATTTTGTTTCCGTGAATAAAAAATAAAATGCCTATTTTCACGTATCTGGGGATTTGGGCATCAAACTGCCAACGAAATATTACTTTAAGATGGAGCCCTGAGACACGGATGTAGAGAACAAACGTATGGACACCAAGGGGGGAAGGTGGCGGAGGGGGGCTGGGTTGGTGGTGGGATGAATTGGGAGATTGGGATTGACATATATACACTAATATGTATAAAATAGATCACTAATAAGAACCTGCTGTATAAAAAATAAATAAGATAAAATTCAAAAAAAAAAAAAAAAGATGGAGCCCTGTGTGGTTCTGAAGATTAATTTAGATGAAGGATACATTTCTTAAAGAGGTATGATCACTCTCAAAATTTCCTAATTGTGTTCTCCTGCGATAGTTCAGGTAAAAATGATTAACAAGACCATACAATCTCAGAAATTTGTGTGGGAAGATCTAACAGCTGGCCAACCATTTGAAGCCAAAATCAACCCGTTATTCAACAGTATATCTTCTTTCATCAAAAAAATGACACTGGGAATTCCACTAGCCACAGTAGTTGAACCTGGTGGATAATCAAGGCATCCCCCCACTCCTTGAAATATGCTTGCTATTCTCACATTCACAAGTCCTGATTCCATCATGTTGACTCATTAATGAATATGGTATCTAACCAGGCTTTCAGAAGAGAGTGAACTTGCTATGTTTTGCAGCTTTTTTGTTTTCATCTTGAGGCATATAGTGCTTGCCTGGAGTCGTTCACAGAGAATCTGTTTATATGTGCAAATGGGCTACGGTGGCATGGAATTTGGATATTAATGGTTGAGTTAAAGAAAATATGTCTCAATTAGACCCAGAAAGAGAGGCCTCCATTTATGTTTACTTTCCTTCTGTTTCTGGGAAACTTAACCCTCTGGCCCAGACTGATGTCACAGGCACACATTATAAGCCTGCTGTCAACTGTTTTTTTTGGAGCCATGGATTTATCCTTACTCTCCAGGTTAATCTTTGCTTCCAGTACAGTATCAAGAAAAAGACAAGTGAGAGGTATTCTGTGAATTCCTTGACTGTTTTCTTTTTATGCTCTGTGCTGGTCATTTTACACCTGGAGTAGTGTATCCAGTTTGGGAAGCCGCATTTAAGAAAAAAAAAAAAAAAAAATGAAGAGGAAAATCCCAGGGGGGACTGGCAAATGGCAAAGGTCTTTGACAACACAACATGAGTAATAGTTGAAGATACTAGAGATAATTACATGAAGAGGTAGAAGACCTAGCTGGGGCATTAAAGTATTTGAAAGTTTTTCCTATGAAAGAGACATTAGAGAACAGTCTTGGCCATTGTAGAGACTGAGCTTGGCCCCTCCAACAGGTCAAGTTATAGTGAACAAGGCATGAGCTCAATTCAACAATGGTCTGCTCAGTAGAGCTCTTAGTAACACAATAGTCAGTAAGTGGTTGGAAGAACATCTCTTAGGAATGTTGAAAAGAAGAGTCCTTCCTTTCAGTAGGAGTTTGAAGCCAAAGGGTCTAAATGCTTCCTCTATTGGTATATGATTCAATAATAAAGCTATTTAGAATACTTTGGGTCAGGATGGAGCCAGATTTTCCCTATTCGTTATAGATCATTTGTGCTTTTTTTCAGATTTAACACTAAGAGGGTTTGTTTTTAAACATAATAGAATAGATTTATCAAGTTTTCTCATATTAAGGCACAAGTTGATTGCACATTCAGTTTGGGTGGTTATATGTCACCTTGAAGACAACCAGCTAATATGAAAGAAAAATGGAATGAGGTTTAAAATGGTAAATTTTGACTGCCTGATAAATAAATATACCCTAAAGATTCAATAATTCATCACTCTGAGTTATTTATCGCTCTCAAAAGATTTCTGAAAATCATTCTTTACTGTTTTGCTTGATTAATTCTTTGATCTCCACGATGAAGATCACTTTATCCACGGCCGCTGCACAGGCTGAGTTATTAAACGGATGGCGGAGGGATAAGCAGGTTGATGTTAATCATTTAAAACTGTAAAGAGGCTGGGTGAGAAGGCAGGGAACAACAGGTTTTATACAATCATGATTTGGAGAGCCGCGGCTGCTGTATGTTTGTCTATTTGTAAAGTGTAAGTGGCTAATTTGCAGGCATGCTGGTCACCAGTGCAGTGCTACCTGCTTGCAAGGAGCACATCTGAATTACTTGCCTAAAGTACTTAGTTGAATAGGGCAATCAGTTGCCGCTCTTTTTTTTTTTTTTTATGTCAATCCACTTAAAAATACATTTATTTATTTTTATGGTAGCAAAATATACATAACACATCTACCATTTTATTCATTTTTAAGTGTGTAATTTGGTGACATTAAGCATATTCACATTGTTGTGTAACCATCACCTCCATCCTTCTCTAGAACTTTTTCCTCTTCTTAACCTTAAACTCTGTATCGATTAAACAAAAGGTCCCCATTCCTCCTGCACCCCCAGACCCTGGCAACCACTATTTACTTTTTGTCTCTATGAATTTCCCTATTTTAGGTACCTCATATAAGTGGAATCATAGTATTTGTCCTTTTGTGTCTGCTTATTTCAGTTAGCATGTCTTCAAGTTTCAGCCATGTTGTAGCATGTGTCAGAATTCCACTCCCTTTTTAAAAAAAAAATTTATTGGCGTATAAATGATTTACAATGTTATGTTCAGTTGCCAGTCTTTATTGGGAAATACAAATAGTAGAGATGCTTAAAGTTTCACTCTGGTGCCTAAGTTAAACTTTGGGAAGCACAGAGACTTCCAAAAATCACTGTCAAGAGAGCTAATCTTCCACTACAGAGCAAGAGTTTGTGTGTATTTGCAAGGACTCAGTTAAATTCTGACAGGTTTTTTCACTGTTACTAACATATTATGGGAAACCTGGACATGAGTTATTGCACCTTGACAATCTTCAGACATTCTCAATCAGGATCCAAAATGTCACCCAACATGCGGGTGGTGGGAGGTGACCAGCTTGATAAACGTGGGCTAACAGGACCTACAAAGACCAATCTGAACAAGCAAAGACCTGAATCATAAGCCAGCCTCCTCAAAACTGCCTTTTCTCTTAAATGGATACAGTAAGCTGATAAAACATCTCCAGGTAGAGGAAGTTTCCTCTGATAGAGAGATCAGAATGGTGCACGATTGACAACTGAATATATAAGCAAGTGATTAATGCTTGAAACTGCTGGGTGACCTGTTTATTTCACCTGTGCGGTTGCACACCTGGATCTGGAAGTGGGTTGGGGCCTCCAGGGCAGAGGAGCAGTGAAGGCCTGAGGGTCTCCACACTGGACTACAAGGAAGGGTTCATACCCCCTTGAAAGACACGCCAAGTCCCTGACATAAGAGACCAGGGATGAGCAGTCGGATTTCTCACTTCTCCTCCCCACCCCGACTCCTTCCCTCCTCTGTCCCTTCCTTCCTCTCCTTTCCATTTTGAGCCTGTGATGGCTCAACAATTTTCATATGATGGTTATAGAGAGAATACTCGGCTTTATTTATAACAGCACTTCCCAGATTATAACAGATTATTTTTCTGGAAAGAAGGAAAGAGGGGTTCAGGGATGGCTCGATTGCTCACTGCTCTCAGGGAATCCTGGGGTGAACAGTCAGATGGGTTCCTGGGGTCTCTCCTGTGCCCTTGCTGTGTAGAGATGCATCATTGGTCTCCCAGGATAGATGCACACAGGGATTCCTGAACTTATTTGCCCATGAAATCCTTTTTTCATGGAATACCTATTAATATCTCAGAACGCAGTATGGAAAACTCTAGTTCACTTTATTAATTTGCTTACCAAACCCTTTCTCCATGGATAAGGCACTGACAAACACAATCCTTGGTCAGGTCTGCTTTTATAACATTCTAAATCGGCAAAGGCAAATTGGTGACATTTTACCCTTGTGACATTTCTCTTCCAGGATGGGAATTAAGCAACGACTGCCATGATCCCCAAAGTACATCCAAGGTTTGCCTGTTTTGTGAAATGTCTTAAGGGAAAAGACTTTAATGATTCAATAACTTCAGGACTACTTTAAAGTCTACTTGCTCTCCCCAACATACAATTCACGTCATGGAGATCCAAAAAAATAATAATAACTCTGAGAAAACATTACAGAAAGAAAGAGGAGAGAGAGAGAGGAAAGGTGAGAAGAGGGAGGAAGGAGGAAGGAAGGAAGAAAGAATAAAAAAGAAAAATACCCAAATCCAACAAAAACCCTGCATACCTGTCTTTAAACTAGACTTCCACGACATAATGGGCATTAAATTGTTATTGTTGCTGTTGTCGCTGTTGTTTTAAACTTCAGAATAACCTCCCATAAGCCAGTTTTCTGGAACACACTTGGGGAAGTGCTGACCTGCCGCTATCAGCTCAAAACTTCTTTGTGAGCCACAGTTGTCTTAACTTCCTATCTTTCCAACACTCAGGAAAGCCTGAAGCAGGAACAAGAGGGCCTTTACTCCAAGATGCCCCTGGAGCTCTTCATGAGAGTAAAACAAAGCCAGAGATAGGACTAACTACCTTTGCTTTAAACTGAGCTGCTGTTAAGCTCTGCTTTGCAACCCTTTGTTTCATGCCTGTATCCCTTTCACATATTCTGGGGAGCCATGGCTCAAGACACGCCAGGTTCTAATTGAGCTCATTAACACTCGGGATGTGAGGAGACACTTGATAGGAATGTGGATACTTCTGGGGTTTAACTGTTCTAGTTTACAACATAAGTAAATCTGATCTTGGCATATTGCAGCAAATTGACACTGTTGGATAAAGTGACAGCATCACTGAAGATGTATTTTGCATTTATTCACATATTTAGACCTTAAAAATGATTAGTAAAGTTGGAAAAATTATTTGTCGTTTCATAGCAAGTTAAGATTTCCTAAAAATCATCTCAGAAATTATTTTACTGGATGTCAATTCACAGGGGCTCCTTGCTTTACTATATTTGTGTTGGGTTTATAGAAAACAAACCAGACAAGTCTTTCTTCGACCTGAGATCTTTAAATCCTTGCCTGCAAGGGCCGTATCTTTGTTTTTCCTCCCTCAAACTTCTATCACCTTTTCATAGGATGTTGTAATAATTCCAGATATCAATATACTCTATTCACTGTGTGATTAAGTTAAATATGTAACAATAGTAGGCTACACCTATCTGATGGCTAGAATTCTTTTATCAAAATTATTGTTGATATTATCGCCATCATCATCATTAACATTAAAACAAGGTGATGTGGGAAGAGCTCAGTAATTTCAAATGTATTAATGTAGGTATTTTATAACTAATAACCTATGAAATAAGCAGCTTTTCTTTATTTTGAAAGCTAAAGAAATATAAAATAATTTATAATTTCCATTCCTTTAATTTGTGCTCCCCCCAAAAATTTAACTACCAAGAAAATAACTCTTACAAAAAGAACACCAGTGTAAACTGAGAACTTACCATTTATTAGGAATATTGTAACTGTTATTTCTAATACATACAAGGTCTGAAGGTTTTTACAGATGAGAAGACTGAGCTTAGAGTGGTGAACAGCTAGTAAGGGTGAATCCACGGTTATCGGTATCCCTGGTTCTTTCGGTAAGGTCGGGCTGCCCCACTACGAGTCCCTCAGGGGACAAAGTGTCAGATGTACCTAAAAGAACCACAGTAATCACACCATAGTCAGAATGGCTAATCTTTTAGACTTTAACTTGATGTTATCTTATTTTACTCAATTACATAAAAAATACTCAGTTCTTCCTACTTACGGTAAGTATAAAGTTGCAGAGAGCGACCATGATATTTCCTCCATTTACCAATCCTCAGAATCCCACCTGGAGCTCACCTGGAGATGTGCCCTCGGCACCTAGCAGAACATCAATACACACCAATACCTGCACATTTTGGTGGCATTTACCTTGAGTGTCTTCCTTCTGCTTCAACTGAGACACACCTGTGTTTCCAGAGCACCAGCGTGTCCATCAGGTCAAACCTGTCTTTCAGGTCTTCTTCCTGAGGTTTCTAAGGATGACAGATAAGGGACTGTACCCTTTGTCCCTGAGTCCCCAGACCTTCAAACCTGATGGACTTTCTGTATCCTCAATGTTTTTTCTTGTCAAATCTTATTTATTAGTCTAAAAAAACAATATATACTCATTATTAGTAGTGGGAAAAAAAAAGTACAGAGAGGTAATTTTTAAAGAGAAGTACCTTTCCTCTTCTACCCATGGATCTGTTTTGGAGGTTAACCCATTAACGCCGGTGGTAGCTGTCCTTAGCTTGATGTGGTCGAGAAGTTACATAAACTTAGCAGTACACACAGAGAGGGTTATGGTGTTGCCACTTAGCTTTTCAGGAAAAGATCATACCAAACTCCTTACACTGTAGTTGAGTTTTCTCACTTAATACAGCATCATGGACATTCTCCCAGTCAAGAGCTATACAACTCATTCTTGCTAATAGTGTGATAATATTCCTATTGGTCCTGATTTTTTTTTTTTTCTTGCCAACATACAGAACACAATATTCTTTATTCAATATTCTTTATTCTAGAAAAAAAGAGTATGCAATCTTTATTTAAAAAATGACTCTAACAGGCTGTAGCAATTCAAATTCCTACCAGTAATTTATGAAAATGACTATTTTCAAGCACTTCCATCCATACCAGCTCCTGTTGAACTTTAAAAATTTTGCTATACTGGTGGGGGTTTAAAAAAAAAAAGCTTTCTCACAGCTGTCTTAATTTGCATTTCTCTGACAATGGGGTTCAGCTTCTTTTCATATGTCTACTGGCCATTTGGATTGCCTTTTCTATGACTCAACGCTCCATAAAAGATTTTTGTCTTTTTCTTTTCAATTTGTAAAATCCTGGTGATATATACCCTTTGTTATTTGTATATGTTGCAAATAGTTTTTTCAGTACATTGTTTGTCTCTGACTATTTGTTATCTTTTACCATTTAAAAAAAAAAATGTGGTCAGATAGGTTTCTCTTTAATTTATGGCTCTTTGTTTTTCAATAACACAAATATCTCCCAAACGATTGTCAAAATATTCATGTATTTTTAAAAATTTTGTTTGACTATGGTATAAGTAGACATTTAGTTTTGTTTTCTTCTAAATGGACAGCTAATTATGTCAACACCATTTATTAAGTACCCCTGTGTCACCATCCTGAGTTGAAATAGCTCTTTTGTCATCCATTGTTTCTGTACACACTTACTTTCTATGTAGACCTCCTATTATGGATTTCTGTCATGCCAGTGTAATACTGCTTTTTATGTTAATGGCTTTATGTACATTTTAAAATTAATAAAATTAAGTCAAGTGTTTCATCACTATTCTGATACTTAAAATTCTACAGTCTATTCTAAAATATTTACTTTTCCATATTGTTTCAGTTAGATTCAGCTAGGCAAAGAAGAAACAATTAACCTTGAAATTTTAATGCTTAACTCACCACAGGTGTGTCTCTTGCAAACTCCCAAGGAGGGGTGGGTTAGTGCAGCTTTCCTCCTATTGAGGACCGAGGATGCAGGTACTCCTTGTGGCACTCGTGGCACTGCCATTTCAAAGTGCAGCTTCTGAATTTGTCTTTGCAAAAGAAAAGTGAATAAAAAACCACATTAATTCTCAAGTACAGTCCGTTGTTCAGGCCAGTCATGTGGTTTCAACCTAAGAATAGAGCAGATTGTGATATGCATGTAGAATGTGGAATTTCGGTGAGCAGGATTGTCTCTGCCTTAAACCTGGCCTCTCAAGCCATTTTATTTAGTTCAAAATAAAGTTTTCTTCTGAATAAAAGTGCATCATATATGTATATTACTTGGGAAGAATTAATACTTTTATGATTTTAAGTTTTCCTACCCAAGAAAATGATATTTGTAGCTAATGCCTACCTGACCTGTTTTATGTTCTTTAATAGGATTTATAGTACAGATCTTTTATCTTTCTTATTAAGCATATTCCTAGATATTCTATAGTTCTTGTTAGCTTGGAAAAATGGAATAATTTGTTCTCATTTTCATTTCTAATTATTGAAAATATAGAAGAAAACTATGGTTTTGTATATTTAGCTTGTATCCAGCCACCTTACCAAATGTTATTATATGTTCCAGTAATTTATTTTATTTTATTTTTTCTGGGCCTATTTGTTTTTATTGAGGTACAGTTGATGTATGATATTATATAAGTTACAGGTGTACAAAGTAATGATTCACAATTTTTTAAAGGTTACACTCCATTTATAGTTATTATAAACTATTGGCTATATTCTCTGGGTTGTAGAATATATCTTTGTGGATTATATATTTTATACATAACAGTTTGTACTTCTTAATCCCTCACCCATTATACTGCCCCTTCCCCCTTCCTTCTCCCCACTGGTAACCACTAGTTTGTTCTCTATATCTGTGAGTCTACTTCATTTTTCTGTATTCACTAGTTTGTTTTATTTTTGAGATTCCACATATAAGTGGTATCATACAGTATTTGTCTTTCTCTGTCTGACTTATTTCACTTAGCATAATGTCCTTCAAGTCCATCAGAGTTGTTGCAAAAGGCAAAATTTCATTCTTTTTTACAGCTGAGTAATATTCCATTGTATACATACATACCATATCACCTTTATTCATTCATCTGTTGATGGACCCTTAAGTTGCTTCCATGTCTTGGCAATTATAAATAATGCTGCTATGAACATCGGGGTGCATGTATCTTTTCAAATTAGTGTTTTTGGTTTTTTATTTGTTTGTTTGTTTGTTTGTTGGATATATACCCAGGAGTAGAATTTCTGAGTCATATGGTAGCTATATGTTTAGTTTTTTGAGGAACCTCCATACCGTTCTCCATAGTGGCTGCACCAATTTACAGTACCACCAACAGTGTATGAGAGTTCCTTTTTCTCCATTCTAGTAATTTTTATTAGTTTCTGGTTTTTGTTTTTTGTTTTCCTTTTCTGGATATAAAATGTCATCCATAAATAGAGTTAATGTGTTTCCTGTTCTCTGGTATATAAGGCAATTATTTGAGATTTCTTAGTATACTATCTAGATTCTCTAAAACAATTTTGTGTAATTGTGATGTTCCTTTTTTTCTTTTCTTTTCTTTTTTTTGATGATGATATCCCCCAGACATCTCTATCTTGCACCCTCCTTGAAAGCCTATATGTGATCCATCGCAAACCTTTCAACACTGTCTCCTTAATATTTCCCTAATACTTCCTGTCATCTTCTTCTTACACTCCCACATCCTCAGGTCACAGTTTCATCATGTTAACCAGATTATTAGAACACTTTTCTCATTGTCTTCTTTGACTCCGAAACCTAGTCAGCCTCCAGAGCTGTATTTCTATACCAAAATCTAATCAGGACGCTCCTTCCATTAAAACATTCAATGGCCCCCCATTGCCTGCAAGATAGAGATAAGGCTTCTTAACATTTGTTCTTCTCTCATTGCCCTTCACAGCCTGGTATTTGTCTATTTATTTGTCATTATACACTCCTATACATCCCTATGGGCACGGTCTCTCCTAAGCACAGAAGCACCTCTCACCTGCCTGACCTTTTCTTTCAAAGTGGCTCCATGTTAAGCTCTACGGACAAGTTCTTCTGTCTTATTACATTGAGTTCATTTTTGCAGGCATTGTGACTTCTTAACTGACATTAGACCTTCAGGCACGAGTGTAAAACCTTGTTTTCATGTGGATCATTGGGATGATTTGGAGTGCCAATAGGATGCCAATATGTTTGACCACTGTCTGTATAATGTTTCTGTGATGTTTTTAATCCTACGCACTGAATTACTGATGCAATAGAGTGAAGTTTCTACAGGTATGAAGAGATTGAAGTTGCTGACCAACTGAGAAGGGTATATTGCTGCATAAAATGATTTCGGACTTTGTGACAAAGTAGTAAATTAAATTGATCTTTTCAAGCTAGTTTTTTTTTTTTTTAATATCTAAAGGAGATCGAAATGGAACAATTCGTAGGCCTAATATAGTTAAGACCCGAGATAACACACAGACACAAGCTTAATTTTCATCATTTAAAGATTATTCACCCAGAAACAGTGGAACATATTACCAGGATGAAGTTCCATGAATTCAGATGTCTGTCTCACTCTCACTTATACAGGCAAAACTTGTTTTACTACACTTCCCTTTATTGCACTTCACAGACATGGCATATTTTTTACAAACTGAAGCCAGGCTCTTGTGCCCCAGGTTCTGCATGGAAGGTGGGTATGGAAACTTCTCCAGCAAGACATGGTCATCTTGTCCCAGTGCCGGGAGGTCCAGCTCACCAGAGGACCCACTATCTTAATATAATACTTTGTATTTTTGTTTCCTGTTATGACCGCAGTGTTCCCTGCATCTTCCTCTGAAGGGGAAGCCAACCCTAGCTGAGACATCCAAGCCGGGACACAGTGCACCCCTCACCCTAACTGTGGTCAGATCACCTAGTGTTCCTGATCAGTTTGCAAAGCTCTTCGTTGCTGCCTGGACGCCCAGTCGGAGGCATGATGTGCCCCCACTCATCCTATCTTTATGGAAAACTGAGATCTTTTGCTCACCATGGATTTTGTGTTAATTTTATCTGTTTAACTGTTGTATTACAATATTATGTCTCGTACTCTGTCTGGTCTCTCCTTCAATTTTGCACCTGCGGTTAATGCCAAACTCATCATACCCCAGTCCCAGCCCTCAGCTTAACAAAAAAATTCTAGGAAACATTAAAAATGTCCACTAAATTGTCTGAGTGGTTCAAACATTTTTAAAGGAAGTTAATTTTTACTTTCTAAGATTTGTGTTTATCCACACAAATTAAAAATATCTTTATTTTACATGAGAGAAGAGAAAAAAAAAAAAGAGCTGAATAATTTTACTAGATTATTTTGAACCCAAGCCAAAACGCCAGAATAGTTTTTAAAATGAACAGTAAATTTCCTGAACAAGTACTTTGTCAGGTGTGGTTGGAAAACAACACCCAAATTGTGACTTTTTAAGAATCTCATCAGACATCTGTTCACTCATGGATGAGAAGGCACTCAGAAACTAGCTTTGGTGGTCCATGATGGGGATGCCTCCTTCCATTCTGGAAAACAAATTATCCAAAGAGCACAGCTTTGAATCATAGGACCAGAACACATATGCACTTCTCTTTGAGCAGGGAAAGCTTTCCTGAAAGTATAAGTGCAGTTTAAGTTGTATTCTACAAACATTATGAAAAAATACATTTTAAAGCTATTTTATGGAAAAAATTGTTCTATCGTTTTTTGTCTACTAAAAATATCAAATCATGGATTTTTTGTAGGAGCAGGGCCTTAGAAATCATCTCATACAAATCTGTAATTTTATACAAATCATACAGATGAGGAAACTGAGGCTAAAAAGAAAAGGGTGACTTTCATTTATTGGATTTTCTTAAATCTCATTGAGTGATCATAATTTATTCACGGAGAGCCTGAATGGCCAGGGTTTTGTGCCTTAAGTAGCGAAATCTGTCTCAGCTAGTTGCTAAGCTTGGGGCTAACACATTTTTTTCTTCAAATACTAATTTGTTCTCTTACTTGAAAATCCACGATGCTGGTCCTTCTCCATCAATCTGCAGAGGGAGTATCCTTGGATTTCATCTTTCACTGGCTTTCATTGGTCTATATTCTCCGAAGTCAATAAATGGCTGCAAAACATTCTGAAAACAAATGAAGTATTCAATTTTGCCACATTTGTTTATTTCTTTAGGCCGCTGAAGCATCGAGTAATGCACTACAGTAATACTTTTACAGATGAAAAACAGAGCAAATCTAGCTCATTATCAGTCATTTAAATTTGGTCTCTTTCTAGCAATATAATCACAGACATTAAAAAAATTAATGGAGTAGACATAGAAAAAAAGATTTCATAGGCCAGCCACCTTGAAATCCAATGATCCTATTACTCAGTTTTTCCTCTCCTTAATGATCTTTCTTGTGATTTGTTTGTTGATGGATGTCTTTCAGAATTCTTTCTTTTTTTTTTTTTTGAAATACAGTTGATTTAAAATGTTGTATTAGGGCTTCCCTGGTGGCGCAGTGGTTGAGAATCTGCCTGCCAATGCAGGGGACACGGGTTCGAGCCCTGGTCTGGGTGGATCCCACATGCCGCGGAGCAACTGGGCCCGTGAGCCACAATTACTGAGCTTGCGCATCTGGAGCCTGTGCTCCGCAACGGGAGAGGCCGCGACAGTGAGAGGCCTGCACACCGCGATGAGGAGTGGCCCCCGCTCGCCGCAACTAGAGAAAGCCCTCGCACAGAAACGAAGACCCAACACAGCCAAAATAAATAAATAGCGTTCCCTTTAAAAAAAAAATGTTGTATTAGTTTCAAGTATACAATAAAGTGATTAAGTTATATATATATATGTGTGTGTGTGTGTATATTCTTTCTTTACAAGAATTCTCAGAATTCTTATTTTGAACATTTCAGAGTTCCTTCCACACCAGTGTAGGTGTGTGTGTGTATAAAATATTTAATGCAAATTTTTTATAGCGATATCTATTAATGTAAAATATTCTTGCTACAAATTTCTAAATAAAAGTGTAGGAAATGCTGCTAAAAACATGCATAATTCCGTAGTGTAGACTAGCATATGGCACACAGACCGCAAGCCCCAGGAAGGTAGGATTTATGTCTTTTTCATTTAGCACTTTCTCTACAGAACCTTAGTGCTGCCACTGGCACATGGCAGCAACTCAGTAAACATTTGATAATGAACGGATGGATGTACACAGGAATACACGCGTGCTGCCATAATTTATTACCTTTGTCCTTTCATGGGAGAGCTTTAGTTGTTATAAGCTTAACAACAAGCTTAGATGGAGAACATACTGTCATTTCATGTATTGTCATCCGTGGACTTTAAAAGGCAGACACCATTTAATTAGCATAAGCTAGACCGATGTCAGTAAAGAACAATAAAAATATCACTACTGTAAGAATTTTTTTGGAAACAATGGATGCAATCAAACACATTTCCATACACTTATCTTTGTCGTTTGTCTATGATTTGTAATTGTAAAACTATCTAAATATCACAGATGTGAATATTTCCTTTTTCACTTATCTGTCTTTTAGCATTCTGGAAGAATTTTTTTTTTTTTTTTTTTTGGCTGCGCTGGGTCTTCATTGCTGCGCGAGAGCTTTCTCTAGTTGCGGCGAGCCGGGGCTACTCTTCCTTGCGGTACTCGGGCTTCTCATTGTAGTGGCTTCTCTTGTTGCGGAGCACGGGCTCTAGGCACATGGGCTTCAGTAGTTGCAGCATGCAGGCTCAGTAGTTGAGGGTCGCAGGCTCTAGAGCGTGGGCTCAGTAGTTGTGGCACACAGGCTTAGTTGCCCTGCGGCATGTGGGATCTTCCCGGACCAGGGATCGAACCCATGTCCCCTGCATTGGCAGGTGGATTCTTAACCACTGGACCACCAGGAAAGTCCCAGGAAGAATATTTTAAGGATGTTGGACAGAAAGTACAAATTGGAAAAAAAAAAGTGAAGTACTGTTTCTGATGTCATTGGTCCAACCGGACGATGGCTGAGCTTGGTGGACCTGCCATGTATAACCCAGTACTATAGCCAGTCACCTCAAGTCCTGGCACCAGCCATCCCTGAGGCCCCTGAACCATGCAAACACACGTCCACACTGCACTCAGATTTAAGGAGGTGCCAACATCCTCAGTCATCAGGATAATTCATATTTCAGTGCAGTATTTTTTTAAAAAAACAAACTCACTGCCCCCAAATCCATCATAAATAAAATATCACAGGTTTAAATAAAGACAAGATCAGCAGCAGGTCATTAACACCGCTGATTGCCCGTCTAGCCAGCAGTGAAGAATTATGCAAACTGATAAGAGACACTAGACAATGACCAAAGTCAGAGTGAAAGGTGGAGCGCATCCCAGGTCAGACGGCGCCTCTGGATTGGACCTCCTAACATGGCTAAGTCTCTCCTGGTAGAACAGATTTCTCTCTGATCAACATGTTCCCATCCAGTACCTCTCATCTCGGGCACACATTTATTTAAAAATAATGCATGTAATATTTGCAAGTTTCATAAAATACCACTTAAAAAAATCTACCATCTGTGGGAACAAAACTTACAAGTATTTAAATACTTGGGTTTAAAAAAAAATGTGGTCTGCCTAATATTTATATTAGAGAATGAAAATATTAATTTTGGTCCTACAGAATAACTCCATCATCAACACAACCCATCATTATGTGACTTCTGATTAGCCAGGAGTCTAATTAGGCAACTTGAAGTATAAGAGCTACATATAGTAAAATCCGCAGAAAACCTAGCCTGTCACTTATCACTTCTTACCCTGAACACGAGTGTTAAAAGAGCTTAGTGTTCTTTCCAGTATATAATGGATCCTTGCGATGGTCACCGCGCTGCCTTAGAAGGTAATTGACTCCGCGGCCTCCTGCGGACATGCACCAAGTTACGTGGACGCCGCGCAGTGTGTGATGGGGGCAGCGGCTCAGGCAGAGGATGATCCCCGGGGAGGAGAATTCGTGCATTGGTTGCTAAGAATCTGTGCTCTGTGTATTTAAGATCCTTGGCGTCTTACAAGTGTGTCAGATAAAATAAAGCCTCACGTGTGTGTGCCCAGCACATTTCCAGATTCTTCTGGAACTTTCTGCACAGTCTCTGTGGGCCTTTGGCAGCTTCACTGCTGACCGCCAGGGCAGTCCTGGCTCCCTTATTCCAGGAAGTGGTTCCAGGTGCCTCCGTATCCTTAGGGCTGCTGTCTGGGCTGGGGGGCCTCCCCTACAAGAGCCCCACACTCCAAAGCCGGGTCCTCGGGGGAACCCGCGGTGACCCTCCAGGGTTTGCCCCACTGGGAGCCTGCTCCTGATTTGGGGGCCAAGCCTACTAAGCTGTTCCCTGCGGCTATTTGAGGACGGGACTAGGAGCATTAAGCCAATTACAACCCTAGGGAAGCTGCAAAGAGAAAGATGCAAACTCAGTGCTTCCCGCGACTTAGGTCTTGAAAAGAAAAAGGAAAAAAAAAGATTTGATCCAAACATCCATGTCTACAGAAACCCCTTTTTTGCTAAGTCCCCAGCCTGGTCATTGAACTTGCAAATGAATGTGGTTCTGGGCATCAAACGAGCCCCCAGCCCGTGAAGGCGGCCCACGACTCGCAGCTCTGAGCGTCCTCCGACCGATGGCGGCCGCTGTGCACTGCGCCTGCGCACACACTCTGCTGGCCCCTGGGGTCCCACGCCGCGACTCTGCAGAGCCGCGCCGTGATGCGGGGGCAGCAGAGGCCAGTCCCACGCTCGCGGCCTCGCCCTCCTGCAGAGCAGAAGGAAAGGCCCGGGGGAGCGCCCAGATCCCATCGGCGCTGTCCTGCTCTCCTGCCGCTGAGCACCGCCCAAACTGCAGGTGGGTCTCCTCCGGTGGCTGAGTCCACACGTTCCATTACAAGGACGCTAAGGGGTAAGCGATGCCCCCTGAAGGGTCTCTTCGTCAGCTGCTCTCCCGATAGCCCACCTGTGCACCGGGCCTGATGGAGGGACCGTGCCGGTTCTCGATGCGCCTTGCCTATGCGAGCTCCCCACTACCCGGTGCTTCTCTGCGCAGGAGCGCCCACGCTCTGGCTGGCCTGCGAATTAGGAGGCTGGGTGGGCCTGTCTCCTGGGGCGGCTTCAGCAAATGACCACAAACTGGGCGGCTTAAACCACACTACTCCCTTGCAGTCTGGAGGCCAGCGGTCAGACGTCAGGTGTTGGCACTGCGCCTGGGGTTCCTAGTCCTGCCTCGGGGTCACTCCGGTTTCTGCCTTCGTCTCCCCGTGGCTGTGCTCCCTCTGTATCTCCGTGTTTCCACCTTCTTACAGGGACAGTAGTCACTGGTTTGGGGCCCCCTTCTCCAGTATGACCTCATCTTAGTGTATGACACCTACAAAGGCCCTACCTCCAAATAAGGCCACATCTGGAGGTTCCAGGTGGACGTGAACTTTAGGGGAACACTATTCACTCAGTACATTGACTTGGAGATGAGGAATAAGTGTGCAGTGTGCTTTAAAATCAGACCATGGCAAACAAGAAAATGGATTGTATTTTTACCACTAGAAAATGTGACAACAAAACTTATAGGGATTGATCACTGTATTGAGCTTTTAAATATTTACGTGGGTTTTGGATTTTCTTTTCCTTACTGTTTCACTATTATTTTTTTTGCAAGCCCATGTTTCCACAATCAAATTAAAATATTTCAATGTACAAGTATTAGTCATATATGTTTCTTTTTATTTCTTTTCCCCTTCCTCCCTTCCTTCCTTTCTTTTTCTTCCTTTCTTTTTACTTTTTTAAAAGAAAACATTCCTTTGAGCTTTGAGGTAAACAGATTGGAAGAGAAAGAGAAAAAGGATAGGTATTGGGGGACCAAGGTTTAAAGAACTTTGCTTTTCCAACCCATAAACTTTCATCAAAGATCCATTTACTCTCCTTAGAATCTTGAAGACCCAAACAGAATTCCATTACTTTGAAAAAGCAAAGTGGGCTTTCTGGACACTTCTCTTCTCCTGCTCTGACACAAATCAGGAAGAAATCAGATGGAGGAAGAGGGTAATCCCACCTGCCTCTTCGGTCCCGACCCCTCCCTCAACCGCCCGGAGCTCTGGGGTCCTTTCAAAGGACTTGCAGAATCACTGTGTTTTAGTTAAATACTGAGAATTCCTCCACTTAAATTCTATCGCTCACCTACTCTGTGCACAGACCGGGTGGCTCAGGAGTCCTGGTTCCCAGTGAGCACCTCTGGAGCAGGTGTTAGGATTGGACACACGGAGGGCTGGCCAGCTGAATGAGCTCCCGGACCCATGGTCGGCCCTCCTCCCCAGAGGCAGGTCCAGGTCTGTGAGGCCTAAAGTTTTGTGCACTTTGGGGAACCCCACCCCTGAGTGATCCTTCCTGGGCCCTCTGGACCCAGACATGTCATGGCAACGTTCTCCCGAGGGATACAGGGCAGCCTGACCCTTGAACTGACCCCAGGAGCCTCCAGCTTGCCCCCTCCACTGACCCATCCAAGCAGCCCCACCCCGAAGGCCTTGGAATCAAACAGCCCAGTAGAGGGGCCCAGAAGGGACTTGCAAAGCCTGGTCTGGTTCATCCCCTTTCTTCCCAGGAGAACAAGGGCACAGATGACAGCCAGAGTCCGGAGGAGGGCTAACAAGTGGGGGGGACCCTCTGCAGCATGAGAGTAAGAGACCCCGAGGAAGACCCGAGTATCCTGAGCAAAGCATGGGGGGGGCCCAGGACAGTGGCCCTGGAGCCACAGGACGTGCGAACCTGTAGGAGGCACGAGAAGGGGATGATGAGAGGGACTGACACCCGGCCCAGGGTCGGGGACCGGGTCCTGGAGCTGTTGTGACGGAGGTCAGAGGGCAGGTGAAGAATGCAGGCTCACATCCAGGTGAGGACAAGATGGTGCACAGTTAGGAAGCCACCTGGGGCCCAGGAATACCGCGACCCCGCGGGCACCTGCAGCCATTGCCTCAGTCCTCTGAGAGCACAGGACACAGGCTCGGGGCACAGTCGTGCCTCCAGACATGGCGCTCCAGACAGCGATAGACCCTCAGGGGTCCGCCGTGTACTACTTTACATTCCGAGTCTCCTTACAAGAACGAGTTTTAGAATCTACTACTTATTGGATGATTATTTTGAGTGATTTTTCATTTTCTGACCCAGGCTTACTCCTTTTACCAGGGAACTAATCAATAAGTTCATCTTACCCGGGGCCTGCCTGCCTACTCTTCTCCCCCTCCCTCCTTCCCTCCCCCTCAGCTTCCCCTCTTCTTTCCCTCTGTCTTGCCCCCTTCTCTGGCACGTGTTTATCGCGTACCCACTCGGGACTGGCCTTGTTCTGACAACTTGGAGTTGCTGTCATATCAGCCAGTCACACTCATTTATGTTGGGTCCCCCATGAAGTGGGTTCCACTGCACCTGATCAAACACCCCAAAACATCAGTCGCTGTGTGTTGGGGGCTGGACAGCGCACCCTCGCGGGATGTAGCTGTTAAGTTTAAGGGACCTGCTGGTGTGGACAGTCACGTCTATCGGTGTTCTACTCGCCTCCTGTTCTAGAACATGTGACTGCAGGAGCAGCCGACTCCTAAAAGCACTGAACAGAAACGCCCTGGGTGCCCTTTCCCAGATGCCAGAACCTCTAGTGAGATGGTTCATCTTACGTGTCAACTTGAATGGACCGAGGGGCGCCCAGGTATTTGGTTAATCGTTACTCTGGGTGTGTCTGCAAAGGTGTTTCTGGATGAAGTGAGCGTTTGAATCCGTGGGTGGAGGGAGTTTATCGCTCTCTCTGATGGGGGTGGGGCCTCACTCAACCTGCTGGGAGCCTGAATCGAACAAAAACCTGAGTGAGGGAGGCGTCTCTGTCTGGCTGGCTGTCTTCAAGCTGGGACGTTGGTCATCCACTGACGGACTTACACCGTGGGCTCTCTTGCTTCTCAGGCCCTCACGTTTGGACCGGAACTGTGCCCCTGGGTGTCCGTCTTGCTGACTGAAGATTTGGGGACTCCTCAGCCACCAATCACATAAGCCAAGGCAATTCCTTACAATCAATCTCTCTCTCTCTCTCCCTATATATATATATGTATGTATATGCCCTGACTAATACACTCAGGATGCCAGGAAAAGCCTTCATCACCATTTATCATCTTGGCACAGTGGATCCGTTTCCTTTTTATTCCTTTATATTTTAAGTCAATTTTCAAACCATTTACAATCACAACAATTTTAGCATTGCAAACCCGCATTTTGCTTCCATGTTTTCTAGCTTGTAGGTCTATATGTGTGAAACAGATAAAGTCCTCTGAATACATTATCAGCACACCAACTTTCTTGTATAAACCTGGAACAAAACTTTCCTGTAAAAACTGATTCCAAATTCTAATTACTTCTCTGCTAGTTTCTAGATTATTATGACTCTGAGTCTTTTTTGTGCTTAGCACCATCAACACGCAATCCTTAAGGAAGTTTTTGAAATTTTGGACACCTCATAATTTTCTCGAAGAGAGAAGGTAGCCATCTTCTTTGCTCCCTCGTTTCAAACAATTTTCATCATTAATTGAAAGAATAAATCCAATGATTTTTTTTCATTTTTACATCATCTATTTTCTTCCAATCGTTTTGTATACATACCTACTATTTGTCCACTTAAGAGCTATATTAAATACATTTTTGCACAAAATCTTCATCATAAAAGTTGAAAAGATACTGTCACGTGTCCATTTAGCCAAACAGGAAGATGCAGCTTCTTGTCCCAATCAACTTTGTGATGGAGCCCTTCCTGGTGGATGACTGACTGGGTGACAGTACCATATCTCCCCTTTGTCTGTTGACTGTATTGTTCACTCACGGATTCTTGAGTTTGAGAAAATGTGTCTTGGACATTTGAACGTGCTCTGAGATTTCAGAGAGCTGACATCTATATATTAACCCTCTGAGTTGCCTAATGATGGTGAAATATTTTCACTTTCATCTCTTTTCTTTCTACCATTTTGGGCAAAATTGGAAAAATTCTGAACTCCTAAATCTTTTCAGTGAAACTAAAAAAGAAATAAAAAGAAAACATCAGGTCATTTTTACATCTTCTGGAAAGATGATGCAATATTTTGGACAGCACATACAAAGAAACCCAAAGGATGATGAAATAATAACAATTTATTTTATTGCATTTTATCCTTCCAGGTGATTCCATCATTATTCTATACTTATTATTTTAGCTTTTAAAAAGTATAGTTTGAAAGAATATAAATATAAAGATGAAATAATTCCTATAATGTTAAAATGGTGAAATGCTTCAAAATATAGGGAAAAAATATCAGTAAGATCCCCATTTTTATTTTAGAGTTTATAAAAGGTTGCAAAGGACCCAAATTGTAATTGAAGGTAAAGTAAATTGTATTCTATTAAAATAACATTAAGTAATATTATTATATAACAGTAAATCATATTTTAAATACATAAATTTTCTTTGTCCTTTGAAAAATTTCTAATAAGTAATAAAAGTTATGAAATATCAATCCACAGAAATAGCACTGCTCAAAACTACAAATGTGTCTCCTGCCCCTGACAGCACACTGAGGGTTCAAAGCCTCACTTTCTGAGTTGGTTTCATTAAGACAAATCGTGATGTTTCCCAGGTGAATTTTAACACTTGGAAATTTGATAATCACTTAAAGCAAGAAGACTACTAGCAAGGACATGACGGCAGGCAGGCACTACCCTATACCACAGGGAATCACACTCAGAACAGGCCATTTACCAGTTATGTGCTGGGTGAGAGGTACCGTCCCTGTCCGCATCCTCCCTTGGTCAAACTTTGTCACGTGTCCAAGTGGTTTCCCGAGGTTTGTCCTGCACTCTGCTTGAGCCCCAAGCCGTTCTGTCTACCCCTTCGTTCTGGCAGGGCAGAAGCATCCCAGCAGGGAGCAGAAGTGGAGACCAGAGACATCTAATGCCTTAGGACATACCTGTTTCCGTTTTCCATATAATTTAAACCAAAATAGATTCTCGGCTTAAATCTCATAAATTACTTGATTGGCTAATTATTGAATCAAATGTGAGAAATCTGATAAAAACTGAATTCTAAGACAAAAACAAACAGAAAAACCTCCATTCAATGTCTGAATAAGTAAAGCAAGAGAAACAAAAGACATTTTGCTGATGAAACTCCTGGCTTCCGCGTCCTGTGGAGCCCAGGAGGAATACGTAAGTGAAGTCGAGCCTGGTAGACAAGATGCTCGGGCCGCAGAGCCAGACAGCACGGCACCTGCCCTTCCAGCAAGGGGGCGCTGAGCCAACAGGTGACATTCTGCCTTGTGGGCCCGGCACCTACATGCCAGACTGCAGGTGCACACACTTGCTCTAGTGTGACAAAGGTGTCACGGCTATTTTATACATAAGTGTCTTGGGGCAAGACAATTTGACCTAGATGTGCCAGTGAGACATTCTGGACGGTTCTCTGTTTTGCTACCATAGAGCTTTGGATTCGGCCTTGCATTGTGGCTGTGATACCTCTGGGACAGCTACTCCAAGATACAGTTAATTTTGCCTGAATTGCTTTTATGAAGCAAAGAGGGAAGACAAAATAAAGGAGCTAACATGATGCTTTTTAAAATGAGTTTAAGTGAGCTTCTTTCAAAGACTCGTGTTTACCCACATAATATCAGGCATTAAGACCATCTTGCCAAATGTACCACCTTTGGAAATTAGTATTTCTGGAACAGATGACTCTAGTACCAGTGCATCAGATTTTCTGGCAACGTGACGCTATTGAAGGGTAAGTATCATTATTCTTTAGGGCAAGACGCAAAGAAAAATGAGACCTGATCCAGGAGCGTCCATGGCTGGGTTTCAAATACGCTTGTACTAATCGTGTTTGAAGCAGCCCTCCTGTGCATTATAGATTACCCCAAACATCCCTGGGTAATGTTTACACTAGAATAAATATTGGCTTTATGTAGAATAAAATTGTGCTAACATTTTGGGCAATTAAAAGATAAAACGTGTGGCTTATTGAAACAAAAAGAAGGGCTTTTTTTCTTTAGCGTATTGAATACTTTTTTTTTTTTTCTTTAGAGTTTTGGATATGAAAAACAGTCCCTTCAAAACACAGTGCAGCACCTGATTGGAACATTGTTGCAAAATGGAGAGTTATCACATCAGGAAGGGAAGCTCTGCTGGTGGTTCTTGCGTGTCCACACACCTTTCTGTAAGCAGAAGCTACCCACAAAAACGAGTAGTTTGGTTCAATGAGCAATGATTTAATTTCAAAATGAAAAACAATGCACACATTCAGTTTTTATGTAACTCATCTCTTCTGATAAGCATAGAAGAATTCATATTACAGTTACATTAAAATAGAAGCGTAGGGTGTATGTCCCTACCATTAATGTATTTGCTATCATAACGTTAACAGTGGAGACGTTAATCTTCTATTAAAGCAAAGGGAACAGCCATTCATTCTCTGAGTTTTTGTTGTTTACAGTTTTTTTGTGCACTAGACAGTGACAAACAATGCATGAAACAGACCTGTATACTTAGGTAGTTTAGTATATTGTAGAATAAAAACAGTAAATACGTATTAAGGAGCTGTACTAATCTTTCATATTTTCCTAAATTTCATCTTTATATTTAATTTCAATAAAATAATATATGAAATGTTTGAGATTCAAAATGGCCCTAGTATGTTTACTTTATAAAATAAACTTTGCTAATTTTACATGTCTGTCTGTCTCCCCCATCTCTATATGTATATGTAAAATTATACCTATATCTGTATGTATATTAATATCTATATTTATATCTGCATCTATCTTTTTATCTGTATCTATATATCAGCTACATCTTTCTCTACACCTGTACCTATGACTAGACTCTATTTCCATCCCAGTGAGTAGTCTGTTAACAATGTGTGGCAGCTACTCAGAATGATCGAGTTACCAGACGCTCCTGTTTTTGTGCTCACAGCAGTCATAAATATCAAAATATATGTTGTGTGTGCCTTTTCCAAGGTTTCAGAAGAGTTGAACTAAGATCATAATGGAAATCGTTGTTTGCTCAGATAAAACAAATAACTCTGAGGCTTCTCAATGCCTGGACAGAGCATGGAGTGGAAATCCAGAGATAAAAGGGAAGGGGGGACTGTTGGCTGATTACCTCAAGCACGATGCTATGCAAATAAGTTATCAGTTTTCTAACAGGTCTGACCCAAGCTGTGCATTCGGAACCACAGCCGGTCTCACGATTGAGTGCCCGGAGAGCTCTTTCTTTCTAAAGCTTGGCGGGGTTGCCAGACAACGAGCTGTGGTTCTGTAGTAGTTGCTGGGTTTTCAGGCATCATTGTTGAACTTTTACCAAACACACTTGCACTCAGAAAGCTCCTTCACTAAATCAACAAAGCCTCCCCAGTGTGCGGCCTCATTTATGTACACAGGCTGTACCTGGGCAGTTCCTTTTGGTCTCCTTCCAGATACGGTTTAAAGAATTGGGTTTTTGAATTGTTTAATCTCAAGAGGGCTAGAGGAATAAATGAGTATTCTTTCCAGGTTCGATTTCCTGCGTGGGTCATTGTCACAGCATCTATCATAAAAGGCTTCCTTTATGCAATTCATGATAGGATGACTGTGTCTTCTCAGATGTTCCTGAAGTTTCCTGGAGAAGAAGAGGTTCTGTCTCCAGGCAGTGGCACTGACTCCTACCCAAGTTTCCAGCCTGTTGACCTACCCTGTGGGTTTCAGGCTTGCTAGCCTCACAACTGGGGGTTCTAATTCCTTAAAGAAAAAGTATTTTTTATTTAAAAAATTAGATAGATAGATATAACATTATGTTATATCTATATATATAGCTATATATAGAATATAAATGTAGAATATATATGTAAGACAGAGATAGATAGATAGATAGAAAGATAGATAATGTTGAACTTCTCTTAAAACAAGGGGAATAACCATTCACTTCTCTTAGTTTTTGCTGTTTTGGTATCTCAATCTCTATCTGTGTATCTATGTATGTATGTATGTATGTATCTATCTATCAATCCATCTATCTTCTGTTGGTTCTATTTCTTTGGAGAACCTTGACTGACACATCATCCAAGGCCAAGACTCTCTCCAGGTGGAGAGGTAAGAGCCCACATTGCAGAACACAAGCTTCTCAGAGTCCTCAGGTGGGTCATCACCTGTTACCTTGGGAAGAGTCACTTAGAACTCCACAGACTTTGTAGTGGTAGACCAGGACTCAGCCAGATGTCTGGGGAGGAGAAGCAGACGGCAAAGTTTGCCCATCCTTCATGTCCGCAGGGACGTAGACTGTGTGCTTTGTACCAAAGGTCCTCGAGGACATGAAGAAGTGTAGGTGGAGCTCTGAATGCCCCTCCATCCTCACAGCCACATAGATGCTTTTCAGTAGCTCTGAGCATCCCCCCTCTTACTGAGGGTCCATTGGAGATGCCCACACACAGGATGGACTAAGGGTTGACCAAAGGACCAGTGCCTCCTTCCAGATGCCATGATCAGGTGTGCTTGACTGGTTCCCCTGAGTCAGGGCTCCAGGAAGTGAGTTTTGTCTGAGCACCCATGGGGCAAGCTTCGCATCCATGGGGTCCATCCAATCCAGGTGGGTCTGCCTTTTCAAGGCTGACCTGGTTTTATTTCACAGAATTGAGAGGAACCACAGAAAGATAGTGGTGAGCAGTTAATTAGGACCAAATAAGACACGGTAACTATATCTTCTGTGGCTGCTGTCACAAAATCCTACAAACTGGGTGGCTTAAAATAGCAGAAGTGTATTCTCTCACAGTTCCAGAGCCTAGAAGTCTGAAACCAAGTGTTGGCTGGGCCACACTCCCTCTGAAGGCTTTGGAGAAGAATTCCTCCTGGCCTCTTCCACTTTTGCTGGTTCCTGGCAATTCTTCACATCCCTTGGCTTGTAGGTGCATTCCTCCCATCGCCACTCCATTGCTGATGGTCTTCTCCCTTTTCTCTTGTCATGAGGACCCCAGTCACTGGGTTAGGGTCCACCTTCATCCAGTATGACCTCGTCTTCACTAGTTAGATCAGCAAAGACTATTTCTAAACAAGGTCACATTCTGAGGTTCCAGGTGGAGATGAGTTTGGGGGACACTGTTCACCCCAACATAGTGAGCCACATGCTATTTCCTTAATCACTATGACAGACACACATGAAGGTGGAGGAAACACGGGCACCTGAGGTGTCCTGCTCCATCAGGGTCCTTATCCATGAGGGAAGGACGAGGGGCCAGTCACCCTGGTGTGCCTGCATCAAGGGGCCCCCAGAACATGGCCTTTTAGTGCTAAAGCTACAATGGTCCTGGGCAAACTGGATCACCTGCAGGTCCCTCCTAAACACAGTGGTCACAAGCGAAGTCTTGGTCCAGCCCAGTCCCAGCCTCTTTCTCTTTGGGAGAATATGTCCTTCTCAGAGCTGCTCTGTGCTCTGTCTGGGTCTCAGCCTTCCTCAGCCTCAGGTCTTTTCCGTCCACGTCCTGAGTCTCTGCCCAGCTTTGCTTGTTGGTTTTCGGCATCCAGTTTCCCCACAGAATTGCTCACTGCTCACTTTGCCTTTCTGTCATCCTGCCAAGACCTCCTTTTCCTTTATTATTTCTTTATTTCCCACAGGTTGCCTGAATGGCAGTGTCATTTTCCACTTTTTAGGTTTGTGCCTGTTCTTCTTCCATCTTCTTTAGAGAAGCTAAGGAAATAGTCCATGTTTTTCCAAAAGGGACATCTCATCTCTGCATCTAATGTTAGTAATTCTAGCGTAGAGAATGATCAAGATCTCATCCCGCAGCTCCCGGTGCTGGACCACAGCGCAGAAAACTCGGTGACCCCTTGTCATTTCCTAGAAGGAGCCCTCATTTCTGAGAGTGGAAGCTTCTAGTGGAAGGGAGTCCACTTGTCCCAGTTTCGGTTCCCTGGAGAGTCACTGCTGTTTCTTTGACCCACCTTCTTGACAGGTCAGACTCTGCAGCAGCTCCTGGTGCTTTGTGGAGACCGCTTCCAAATTCCGGTCCTGGGACACGTGCCTTTGACTAAATAGAACCACAGGGCTTGGAAACTGAGATAAATTCTGAGCAGCTTAATGGAATCTTTTTACATTCCACAGCCTAGTTAGAGAAAGTCCTCACTGGTTCTTGGACATCACGGGGTCCCTCCCAAGGGTGCAGCAGTGCTTCGTGGCTCAGTGGGCATCTATGTGGACATTCCTGCAGCAGGACCCCGGGAGGCTCCCTTCACGTTGAAATCTAGACTAGTGTCGTGGGTAGGCTGTGGCGAGGTGAGAACCACCTTAGAACAGCTGTAGTTTGTTCAGATAAGTCTTTTCAATTCTGGGGAAATTAAGTCCATACTAATCTACATCATGTAAAATCAAGGAGCAAGAAGCATGGTTCTAGCGGCTTTGCTGGGGTTCTAGTGGGATCCTTTAGTCAGCGATGCAGCTCTCAGGCAAAATGCCTGCCTGAGATATCTCCCCACCAGCGACTCCTACCTCACGGCATGGACAGCTTTCCAAGGTCCTTCGTGGCCCCTCTCCCATGGATCAGTGAGGGGGGCAGCAGGTCTGACAACTCCTGCTGTGCTGAGAGGGGACTCACTTTCATAAGGAAGTCAGATCTTTTAGAAATGAATTTCTTCAACACGCCTTCTAAGCCACCGTCAAGGGCTGCTGCAATTCAGGGCAACTTCCCATGAGATCAAGTTCACTGTTTGGGGCTGTGGTGCCCCCACCCCCAATATTTTCACTCTATAGCATCTTGACTACTTACCGTTTTTGCTTTTGTGTGTTTACTATTCTTACTAATAATTAAGCTTTTCAACAGGACTTAGAGTTTGCAAACCTCTCTTACACCTATGAGTGTTTCTGATTCTCCAGATGGTCCAGTGACTAGTGAGAGATTCAGGAATGGGGTGGACAGCCTATGACTTGGAAAGGTGATACAGATGCAGGACAGACATGGCCGGAGCCTCTCCCACAATGGGAAAATGACAGCTGGGCCCACAAGACCGCTTGCCGGCCATCACTGCTCAGGACTGGCTGGACATAGCACCCCACATTCCCAGGGGTGGTCCTGGAAACACAACCAGAGAGCCTGGGCACTGACCGGTCAGGAGAGGCCAGCCGTAGGCACTCTGGCCACGCTGGTGTGGACCAGCCTCAGCTCTGCAGAGCCCTGGGCTTGGCACGGCTTGTGAGCGAGGCTCGGGGCCCTTCCTGCATGCAGGCCCTGACTGGGATCCAAGCAGCTCTGGCTCGTTAAAACACACACCCCTTCATACCTTCCCTGGCAGAGCTGACCCAGGCGTGGACAATAATAGGGCCGGGGGTGGGGAGCAGGGTGTGCAAAGGGACTCTTGGAGCAAATAGGCTCAGAAACCTGCATCCAACCCAGTTTAACTGCTGTCAGGACTGCAGGACCGCTCGGGTCTCCACTCTTGGTGAGCATTCCAATTCACCCAGAGGAAGACAGCCTGCAGAGGCTTTCCGAACACCCTGCCATGAAATCCCTGGTGCACAGAGGGCTCCCCAAGACCAGGAAATCCACTCTGAGACAGGTGGCTTGACCAGCTCATGCACACTTTGGGAAGCTGGCATGAGGTTCTGGGAGGGACAAGTGAAGCCAGTGTGTGTAGAGAGGCTGGCAGGTGGCAGGGGACTGGCTCTAGCGGCTCCCTAGAGGGGGCATGCCCGCAGGCCCTCTGTCCACCCCATTTAAAGGGCTGGATAATCCTAAGCAAGCAGGGCCGCAGCATCTGGCACCAGCAGCCCACTTGCTCTTGTGGGGACCACGCGTCCCTGGTGGCTGCATCCTCAAGCCTTCAGACACACTGCCAGGTTCCACTGTGACCTAATCCATTGCAGGTCCACTGTGCTCTGGAGCACTGACCACGTGAGAAGCGATTTTGGCCAGAAGAGGTGGACTTGGGTCTTGCCACTGTTGTACTATTCACCATCTTTGTACACAAATCTTTTCTGGGAGTGATGATTTGTTTTCTGTCTGTGTATATGTGCGTGTGCGTGTGTGTGTGTGTGTGTTTATAGAAACTGAAAGTTGACTCAATATAGCACAAGACTAACCCTTATACCTGAAAGGAACAGTGATGGGAAGGTAGAACAGACAATTAAATGGTAAAGTTCTTGGTTCTCCCTCCCAAGCACCCCCATCACACTGAAGTACTACAGGTTGGTGGACATTTTGCCTACCATCCTTCAGGCTAAGGGTTAGTAAGCCGGCCCCAGGCACATTCTCTGTAGCAAACCCCTTCCCCCCAATCTGGATCCTTCCTGATCCTAATACTGTCAAAAGACTTGACCAAATATATATTTTGTACCAACTTTTCTGCGTATAACTACATTTTCTAAATTTAGATCAGCCACCTGAGATTTAAAGACAGCTTTGACATTTTTATCTTAATTTTGTCTAATTCCTACCAAGTTGTTTAAAACATTACAACAAAACACCAAGTACAACGGTTGAAGGATCTGGTTCAATTGACAGTCATATAAATGAGTTTGTCCTTTCGGGGAAACTCTAATTATCGAGGATTAAATACTCTGCTACTTTCTAAAAATACGAAGCTGGAATCCAGAGGGAAGATTCCCAGAACAGTGTGACAATAGCTGACAGCAAGGTAGAGTTCTCCGTGTTTTCTTCAAGGTGTGTTCTCATTATAATGGAGATTCACGGTTAACCAGGGTGAGATGGCCCTGGACCAACAATAGATATAACTCAGCAGTTCGTAATGAAAACAGAATATTCTGTGGAGTTAAAAATCAATAGATTTTTGCCAGTCTTATGCTAATGAACTACTCCAGTTTCTTTATCAGTCTCTTGGGGGTTTGAGAAAATTACAACACCAACGATCCTCAGAAGTCAGGTCAGCACTTTCCTTGTGGGTCTTTCTAAAGTCCCTTTTCAACCCTATGCGATAGCTGGATGCAGCTTGGAAGCTCAGGCACGCAGTATTGATTTAAAGACATATTTGCTCTCATCTGTTCAGAAAGAACCAAATCCGAATTGCAGGATGCTCATAATTGGATTCAGCATGTTTTGTATTAACTAATTAGGATCTTTCCCTTTTCATGCTTGCTTCTTTTTGTCCACTCAGCTATTTTAATCCTCTTTATTCCATGAAGCTAGAATGTAAGATTCATTATTTTCTTTTTAAATATTTGACGATGCACTTTCAGCCAGATCGGGGTGACTGGGGATACATTGAAAGAAATACTGATCTAATTTTTCTCTACCATTTTTCATATTCCTTCTGTAAACTTTCCTGTAATTTTCCCCCTTCTCCCTTGCTGCCAACACACACACACACACACACACACACACACACATAGAGCTCCTACTGACCTCAGGGCACACATTTGTGTTACTAAAGGCTCTGATCAGATCTTTAACAGATAATCTTGTATTTCATTAATGTTATACCCTGGTTTGCAAAGGACATGGCAGTTGGTGCAACTTACTTGCTACATCAGTTTTAAATTAGACCCAGTTACTGAATGGCTTTCTTTGACTTAGCATTCCAGAGGCATTTGATCTGAGTGAAGCAAATTTTCTGGAACTGAGAAATCTTGAATCTGATTCTGCACTGCTTTTGTGTAGGCTGAGTTACCCAAGCCCAGGGCTTCTTTTGAAATCAATGGGAGCCCTGAGCTTGGGCCAGCTTTGCAGAGACAGGCAGGGAGGGGAGAAGCACGCCTTTGTGGTGGCCGTGGAGGGGAGAGGGACGCCTGCAGGGGAGCTGGACAAGCCTGGGACGCAGCGTGGAGATGAGCGCCTGGAAGACACGACGCTCCAGGGACTGCACAATGGCCGCGAGACGGACCACAAAGGGACCCAGCAGCCTCCTCTGGAGGCAGATGGGGTAGATTGAAACAAGAAGAGCAGCGCAGGTCAGCTAGCAGTTACTGTCGATTGAATTTTACTGAGCCTTTAGGAAATTGTCTTAAAGTACTAAAATTGTAAAATCGTTACTCCATGTGGATCATATTCCTAGGTACTTTCTTGTAATAGTAAATGTAATTGTACATGTACGATATCATGTAGTCATTTAATCTCATGAAACACTCAATAGAATAAATATTTAGGTGCCCCAAATCAGCCAGTGGCTGGCATGTGGCTTCTTCCTGGTTTGTGGGCTGTTTTCCCTCCAGCACCAGGAAACTGCTTCTTCACTGGTGGACTTCGAGTACGCAGAAAGTAAGATGGTGCGTTTGTTTTAAAAGCTCAAAATAATGCACCTTTTAAGAATTAAACTACTGTAATGTCTATACATCTGCAGAGAACTGAGGACGTGGGTCTGTCTGTGGCCACCTTCCGTGCAACCTGAAGACCAGAAGCAGGTTAGGCTTAAGGTTCAGGTGAGGGTTAGTGTCAGGGCCCTGGTGGGCAGTCACCCAACTGGGCACTTGAGCCACAAGAAGGAAGACGGAAGGTGCCTTTAAGGTGGTGATGTCCTCACGGCTGACAGGGAGGGTCGTAAAAGCCTTCACTGTCACCCAGGCATCAACCCACCAGCTTCCCTCCTCAGCTTCTCTCAGGTGTGTACTCGGAACATCTTACAGCCACAATAAACCCTCGACAATTCATCTTTCTGTTGTAGGAAGCTGTGATGTCCCAGGTAGTCTGAGGAGGTGCCCAGAAGCGGAGAGCACCTCGTGCCCTGGGGCCTCGGGAATGCCTGCTCAACCTGTGATCAGCATCTGCCAGTGTGTTGTCCTTCCTGGGCTTTGGCACGATAGAAGCATTAGGTATTTCTATCACAATTCCAAAACTCCATGACTTGGAAATTTAAACAAGTTGTGTGCTGTTTGTTTGGTGCAAATAAAAATCCCGTAGGTGAGAGACCTCTCCAATCTGCTGACTGTACTCACCAGTGGGCTTGGCCAGGAGCCGTCTTTGGATGTTTCCTCCTGGCACAAGGTTGGAAATGGATCAGCCCTCACTCCCGGCTGTCAGCCCGGACTCCCCACAGGATGGTGCTGCTGGAGTCTTGGAAGAAAGTTCTGTGCTGGCCCAACCCTGTGGAGACTGCTCTCCTTGCAGACCATCTGCACAGTTCATGCACTCAACACGAGCCTGGCTCGCCTGGGACGGGTTGGGTGTCACCCAGTCATGGGTTCACTTGCTCTGTTTCCCTCTGAGTCTGAGCAAAATGGTGCTTGGTTCTCTAAAACATCCCTGAAGCCTTAAATTGCTTGAAATCCTAGTGGCTGGAGAAGTTATGTCAGCCTGGATGATGGTGACCAAAATGATCCAGGGGAAGAAATGGGATGCAGCATGTCAAGGATCACTTTGTTAGTCTGTAGGCAATAGCATCCATGTGGGTCCCCAAGCCCCAGGGTTGTGCTGACCTTCGTGCAGATGCACGTGTGTGTGTGTGTGTGTGTGTGTGTGTGTGTATGTGTGTGCGCGCGTGCTGTAGTAATCAGTGTGAAACCCTGAAACTCCTCAACTGCTCCCTCCTGAGAGTGGAGCTGAGAGTCAGGCTGCCCCGCTTTCCTTCTCCCAGGACGCCCACAGTTACAGGCGCAGCACAGAGATTTAAAAATGCAGATTCGAGAAATCAGCCATCTGGGCCCCAGTGAGGGAACTAACACTGGACAAATTACTGAAACTCTTGGTTCTTCCTCTTTATAAGTCCCTCAATGGGGATAATAATAGTAAATTTTAACTGGAATTGCTGTAAAGTATAAGTAACATAATGCATGTGAAGTGAAGTGTTTTGAATGGAATCCAGCACAGAGTAGATACTCAGGGAATCTTGTCTGTAATTATTATTGTTAGAAACAACCCTGCTTACCTCTGTTTCACTGTTTTGTTGTTTTTTTTTGGGGGGGGGGGAGGTGGGCGGGAAAGAGGTGTTAGATTGGCCTCATAACTTTTTTAAATGATCTGTTTATTTCTCTATTACCTGGACTTTCCCTATTTCCCTCTATGGTCTTGAGATGTAGCATAAACTGTATATAAAATGCTCTCAATACTCAGCCTTAAAAAAGAAGGAAATCCTGCCATTTGCAACAACGTAGATGAACCTGGAGGACATTGTGCTGAGTGAAATAAGCCAGACTGAGAAAGACAAATACTGCACGGTCTCTCTTATATGTGGAATCTAAGAAAAATGAACTCCCAGAAGCACAGAGTAGAATGGTGGTCCCCAGGGTCAGAGGGCGGAGGAAATGGGGAGAGGTTGGTCAAAGGGTACAGCCCTCTGCTTATAAGATGAATAGGTGCTGAGGCTCGTACAATGTTCAGTCTGGTGACTATAGTTACTAAGACTGTATTGTACACTTGAAATGTGCTAAGAGATTAAATCTTAAGTGTTCTTACCACACATACACACACACACACACACATACACACACACACACACACACGGTAACCATGTGAGGTAATGGGTGTGTTTATTAACTTGATTGTTGTAATCATTTACACATATATATATATATATATCTCAAAATATCACATCGCACACCTCAGATATATACAATTTTTATTAAAAAATAAAAATAACAAAGCTCATTCCTTACCAAAACTCAATGTTTTCACTTAGGTAAGAAAGTCGCAGCCAGCCAGGTAGGCTAGAAGGAATAAGCCAGAGCATGGAGGCCATTATGCAGGAGGTTCCTGCCCAAGTGGGCGGCTGTTCGCTCCACCCATTCCTGCAGGTGCCGTGCACACACTCGGCTTCCCCGAAGGGCAGGACTGCCAAGGCTGGGTCTGGAATGGTTGCCCGTCTCACATCATGTTTCTCTCCTTCTGGAGGTAAACAGCACGAGGCAGAACCAACATCAGAGAGAAATACAGTAAATGCCAATGGTCCCACCAACCACATTGAACATCCTGTGACATGTGTCCGGGATAAGGAGTCTGATGTGACCCTGTGTCAGGCAGCGTGTGCAGACACAGGAACTCCTGGGCGTCTCTGCTAAGAGCACACACGTATCAGACCCTGGAGGCAAGTTGGCAGAGCCCTATGTGGGGTTAAGGTGCCCACATACCTGCCACAGGCCTGTCTTCGATGCTCTAGTGCAGGGATCCACAGGTCATGCAGTAAGATCCTACACTAGAAGAGGGCGGTCCAGATAAGGGAAGGGTGTGTGCCAGATGGGGGGGAAGGATGCAGGACTCAACGAGATGCCTTGTATGGGAACAGCTGACAGTTTCAGGTAGGGGAATGTCATGACCACATTTTATTTTAGGAAGATACACTGGTCAGGTTATTCTAAGTTCATATGTGGTGAGAAATATCCCCTCCATATCTCAGATCAGGCAGGATGACAGGGAGTGTTGGAACATGTAAAAATTCTTCCAGAGGAGTGTCAGGACACTCTTTCAAAATCACTCTCCAAATTCCGTGTAGTTTTTCCTTCTTCTTTAGTATTTATCCTCCATCCTCTGTCTGCTGGACATCCCATGATGCCCAGTGGCGGAGCAATTCCTGGGGAATTAACAGACTCCCTGGACGTAGTGGTGGTGAGGAAGGAGAATGATAAGATTGTCAAGGGTAGGAATTACTTTAACCTTTAACCTTCTTAATCCTCACAAGTGAGATCCAGATTCCATTTCAGGTCTGGAGAAATCTATCCATTCATTTTTTAACTATAACCAAAGGAGTCATTTCACTGTGCTTTAAACCCAACACATATTTAATGATGATGTCTTCTAAGAGTGAACGCTGCTCTGGGGAGAATCTTTCAAATTCAGTTCAGATGCGTTTCTGATGGAGATGACGTTGGCAGGATGATCTCGGTGCAGGTCTCTGATGGAGGCGAGTGCTCAGATGCCAGGAAGCGATTACAGTTTACTTATCTGGAAGGCAGGACAATTTTAAAATAATCTGAGGAGATCTTGCTTTTATGAGAAGATGAACTAATGTCAGTGTACACCGAAATAACGTCAGACAGTAAAACTAAAGTATTAATGCAGAAACCAAACCAGCCCCTCAAAGGCTCAAGAAAGCTCATAAATTTTAAGATAAATCAGAGTTTAACTTTTCTATTTGGATGTAGCCAGAGGAGGTGTTTCCCAGAGAGCACTTTGCCGCCCTGCCCGTCTCATTACCTGCAGTCCAGGAATTGATTTTCTCATATACCTGGTTCTTGCTCATTTATTTCTGGCCTCTTTATGTTGCAGGATTTCCTTCATCCCCCTCAGGAGTGTCACCAGCTTCCCCCACCATGTCCTTTTGAGACAGGAGGAAAGGGGGCGGGCACAACCATTAAAAGAATGACGTAGCCATTGAGGATACAACATAAACTGGTTAGAACCGATGAGGACCAAGATGGCAGAAGATTCGACTTCTAGTAGACCTTGAGCCTCATTATATGCTCATTGCAATACATCAGCTAAATGACACACCCACAGGTGCCATGACAGTTCCGAGGCCGACCATAAAAAGCCAAAAAGTGGGCAGGGACCCAATTCCTGGAAATCTCTGCACCTTCCCCAAAATAGTTGGAATAATCCTCCCACATTATCCTATGAAAGTACCCAGCCCATAAAAACTAAACACCCCGTATTTCGGGCTGCCCTCACTTTCTAAGACAGACTGCATTCTGTCTATGGAATGTGTCTCTCTCTAAAGAAACCTGCTTTCTGTTTGCTATGGCTCAGTCTTGAATCCTTTCCTGCGTGAAGCCAAGGACCCTCACTTGGCAGCCTGTCCAAGGGACTCACTCAAGACCTGGGACGTGACCCTCCTTTCAGGCCCCATTTTTCCTGTAACAGTTTCACACAGTGGTTTTTTTGTTTTTGTTTTTGCTTTAATACAGAAGGGAGGATGTACCCTGGTGTGTCTCAGTGGCTGTTGGGACCGAGCTCATCTGGGAGGGGAGGTGCTGAGGATGCCAGTCGGGAGACAACATCATGAGCCTCAGTGTTGAACAGGTGGGTCTGCTGGAGTAGAGCCAAGATATTTATGCAAATTATTAAAAGGTATGAGATGCTTATCATTTATAAGCCACCAAATGAATCCTTTAAATAAGCTCTTCAGCACATTGGAAAAAAGAAATGGCTCAAATGACAGCCAAGATTGAATAAACTCAACAAATTTTCTCCAAGTCAATCAACCAGAAGGAGAAAAGTGCATTTACTCTGATAGAATGGTAGGAGTCGGCTTATGACCGGCTGCTTCCTGCTTCAGAACGGTTTGCATCACGTTTGCAGAGAGGGCTTGGGGCCCTAAGAAATCGTCATTTCATACATTTCCTCAAAAATGATGGTCTAATAACACCAGATACAATTAATCCGTGTTCATGAATTTAAAGGGGTCCACAAATAAACCTATTAACTTCTGCGATTCTAAGCTGAAATGTACTTAAGATTTATGTATAGATGTAAACCATAAAGCCCCACTATTTTACCCTAATGAGGCAAGAAAATCTACATTGTTGTGAAATCTAAATTATAGAACATTTGGTGAAGTTTTTTTGTTTGTTTGTTCATGAAAGAAAGTGCTTCCTGGGCAATTTGCTTTAATAAATATGTAAGAATGATTAAGAATGTATAAATGAAGGTGGATGAATATTTCTATATTAAGGTACTCTAAATTATTTTACTAAATATTATACTACATAAACTCCCTTTGATCTTACCTGTTTTATTAATTCATTGAGTACATTCCCTAGTTGTTGCTATTGTTAGATAATACTTAAAACTCACCCCCAGATGAAACCATCCCAAATTGCCCTCTGGGGGTCTCCTGGTGAGAGGAGAGGGGCTCCCCTGGTGGGTGGATTCGGTGCTAGACCATACCGTGTTATTGGGGAGCCTCACAATTGCCAGCTTCCCAGTTTCTCTGGCTCCCTCGTGGCCCCCCCAATCCCCCAATCCAGGGCTGGCTTCTGGTGGCAGGGGGACTTCCTGGTTGATTGAGGCTTCAGCTCCCATAGCTGTAAGCAGCGGTTGCCATGGCAAATCACCATTCTCTGTTGACCGAGATATTAGGTCACTTTCTACCTCAGGTTTCCATTTAACTTCGTAAGAGAACTGGATGGCGATTCCAGTCAGGACAAACTCCTTCCATTTAGTTCTGAGTTCCCTTCTTCCTCCTCCAAATGTAGGATCAAAGTTCCAAGGCCTTCGAGCCTCAAGGCATCCCAGCCTTCTGGTCCTCGGAGGAGCGAAATGGCTCATCCACCGCTCTTTCCCCAGGTCTGTTCCCCAGGTCTGTGGGTTAGGGCAGAGGCGACCTGACCCCACCTCTAGTTACGATGGATTTAGGCTGATAAGCTCTCACAGCAGAAGCAGTTCAGAAGGCTTTATGTCTCACAACTATTATCCCTGTCATGAATCTCAAAAGCTTACTTTGGAATTCAAAAGCCACTCATTGGTGCCTTTATTCTTCTGCATTATCCTTCCCCTGAAGCTGTAAGCTTGAAATGCCTCAACCTCCATGGCTATTTCCAATGGGGAAAAGGGCCAGGAGGTAAAATAAATTAGAGGTTGTGAGACACCTTTGTTAATACATTTATCGCACACTTAATTTGAGGACTTTTATTCCTGAAAACTCTGCCCTTAAGTGAAGAGCCAACAGGTGAAAAAAAAAAAAAAAAAAAAAAAAAGGTTTCCATTGATTTCAGTGAGATAAATGATGATGTGTTCCAGCTCTACCCGAGACAGTCAAACAATTTTCCAAAAGGAAAAATAAATCAGTTGAACAAGAGCAAGCTTATATAAATAACAAGCAACAACTCCAAAGTAAGTGCATACAAAGTTTGCACATAAAATGTAATGTAATAAAAAATAATTATATATACTCTTTCTGCCCCATAATCTTCACTGTTTTTAAATTCTTTGGGGGCTCATGGTTATCTTGCATTCAAACTGCAGTGAAATCAATGTTATAACGCAAGAAAAACCACGTTTAGGGCAAAATAAAGCCTCAACCTTAGAGTCCTTGGACACCTGTGGAAATAGATAGGTGAGCCATGAACCCAAAGGTCTTCCGGGGGTGTCATCTTCATCCTCCCACCCAACTGCAGAAATCCCAGACAAGAGATGGGGGATACCCCGATTATGTCACTATGTTGGAAAGGATGTGGAGAAAAGGGAACCCTCTTACACTGTTGGTGGGAAGGTAAATTGGTGCAGCCACTATGGAAACAGTATTGAGGGTCCTTACAAAACTAAAAATAGAGCTACTATATGATCCAGCAATTCCAATCCTGGGTGTATACCTGGAAAAAACAAAAACACTAATTTGAAAAGATTCATGCACCCCAATGTTCATAGCAGCTCTATTTACAATAGCCAAGACATGGAAACAAACCAAGTGCCCATCAACAGATGATTGGCTTAAGAAGATGTGGTACATAGATACAAAGGAATAGTACTCAGCTATAAAAAAATAATGAAGTACTGCCATTTGCAGCAACATGGGTGAACCTATGCTTAGTGAAATAAGTTAGAGAAAGACAAATACTATATGACATCACTTACACGTGGAATCTAAAAAATAATACAAACGAATCTATATACAAACTAGAAACAGACTCACAGACATAGAAAACAAACTAGTGGTCACCAAAGGGGGACATGGGGGAGCAAATTAGGGGCATGGGTTTAACAGATTAAAAAATAAATAAAAACCCAGATGCAGCTTCCAGTTGTGATGTGGGTAGGGTTTCCTCACCAGAACCCTAATCCGTGTCCTCCAAGTAGGCTCTGGATTGCCAGACCCTCTCCTAAAGCACCTTCCCAGTGCCGGGAGCTCAGCCACAGCAGCGCGGCCATCCGCTTCCTCATCCAGGTTCAGAGGGTCATGCCACTCTCCAACACAAACCTACATAGAACCAGAGGCAGCAAGCCACCCTGTGAGCAGGCCTCACATTAGAAGCTCTTCTTATGTGCTCGCTTCGGCAGCACTTATACTAAAGTTGGAACGATACAGAGAAGATTAGCATGTCCCTGCACAAGGATGACATGCAAATTCGTGAAGCGTTCCATATCTTTCATCTGTAGAGACGTGGATGGACCTAGAGAGTGTCATACAGAATGAAGTAAGTCCGAAAGAGGAAAGCAAATATCGTATAATAACGCATATGGGTGGAATCTAGAAAAATGGTATAGATTATCTTATTTGCAAGACAGACTTAGAGACACAGTTGTAGAGAACAAATGTATGGACACCAAGGGGGAAAGGGGTGGGGAGGGAGGAATTGGGAGACTGGGATTGACACATTTACATTACTGGCACTCTACATAAAATAGACAACTGATGGGAACATCCTGTATAGTACAGGGAACTCTACCTAATACACTGTGGTGACCTAAATGGGAGGGAAGTCCAAAAGGGAGGGGATATCTGTGTGTGTATGGTTGATTCATTTTGTTGTGCAATGGAGGCTAACACAACATTGTAAAGCAACCATACTCCAATAAAAATTTAAAAATAAATAAATAAATAACATCTATATTAAAAAAAAGAAATAAATCATTTTTTTTTTATTGCTGGTGAAAAAAAAAAAAAGAAAAAAAAGAAACTCTTCTTATTAACATCCTGAGAGTCATAATACCCCTTCTTCACACAGGAAGAGGCTGACACATAACAAGCAACTTGCCTTGAGAGTCAGAGCCCCGAGCCCGCTGGTCTCGGTCTCAGAATGAGAACTGAGCATCTCAGCTCTGTGACGGTGCACCACCTATGTGGCAGCAATTAAGGGATAAATCCACTTGTGGTTGAACTAGCTAATCTCGGAATAAAGACCTGCCAACATAATGAAGAACTTGGGCATTTCCAAGAAATTGGATTAACTCATCATACTACAGAGCTCACCGTTTATGAGTGACTGTTTCAAAAACTTGAAAATGACCCAGACGCAGACGTGATCTCATTCAGCACAGAGAGGACGAGGCTGGCACTGTCACCTTGTTTGACATGGTGGGAAGATGCCAGGGCAAAACCTCACTGGATGCCTGACCACTGACTGAGTGAAAACGGGCTGGTTACATACCCTTTCACCTCTTTGCATGTCCGATCACGTTATTGCAAAGGAACTCTTATAAATGGCAAATACATTTTTTAAAAAGCTAATTTTATATTATTCTGGAAATGTTATGGGTAACAAGTCCGCTTAGTTTCGGAAAACACACCTTGCTGAGGGTGGAAAGCAGCAGGACCCTATGTGATTGCAAGGTTTGATCGCCCTGATTCCAACAGCCTCGCAGGGTGAGATCTGAAAATAGATGATTGCTTTACAAATGCTGCCCATGAAAATGTTCTGGAGGCTTGGAGCGAGCTGGGGTGTTGAGATACATTCCAGGGAACAGGAGAAGTCCAGGAGGGGGAGACAGCGTGGTAAAATACTGTTTGCTGGTGATTCATGGCTTTGGATATTTTAATGACGCAAATTTTAATTTCTCTTCAGAGACTCTGAATTTGTTTCTGGATAGAGGTCGAGCAATGGGCCCATGAAGCTGGCTGCAGAGAGGGAAATGATGGATAGACTTGATTAAGCTCATTTTGATCTTTGCTAACCTCTAGGAAGTTCTGGGTAATAACAGAACGGTTTCAGGGAAAGCGGTGGGGAGAGAGGGAGAGAGAGAGTGAACACACTGTCCCCTCTGGGGGCCGAGTACTTCCTCTTTCAGGAACGAACACAAAGTTCTCCCCTCTCCCTGGTGTCTCTCTGGACGAGTGGGTAGTTAGCGCCCTCATTTCTGGGCACGGAGGACACCACGGAGGGCTTAGGTCTCATGTACATACGTCCTTGGATATTGTGTGTATTGAGTTCTTTCAATCTACGTTTTTCTTTAAAAACCAGAATATAAGCCCCTCCAGGGCAGGAGACGTGTCTTTGTCCTTGCCTTCTCCTGTGGGACCACATTGAAAGCACTGTTGCCTGGGTCCGTGACTTGCGCAGGGCTGCACTGAGGCTCCGTGAGTGTCAGCCCTTCTTAGAGCCTCATGAATGACCCTTACTCAGCATAGTAAGGATGGACGCTGTCGTTTGGATTTTTGCTCACCACTTTTGAGGCTGCTTGCACATGTCTAAGGCCATAGTCTTCTTAGGCTTGAGGATGGGTTGGTTTAGAGAAGCCATGTGAGATTTCTTGCAGGTAACGAAGGGCTACGGGAAGGAGGTGGCCCACTTTCAGGGTGCGGGTCTTCGTCACTCCCGGGCACCTGCACACTCATGGTGACCTGTGGGCCGGTGGGCAGCCTGGCATCAGGCAGCCTGCTTGGTAAAGCGGGAGAGGCAGTCCCAGCCTCGTGCCTTAGTTTTCACATCTAGAAAATGGGAACAACAGTACCTACCTCAGAGGATGAAAGTAATTGAAGCATCAAATGGTGAAAAATGGCCCCTGAAGAATGGCCACCCTAATCCCAGAACCTGTGAACATGTTATGTTCCATGGCGAAGAGGACTTTGCAGATGTAATTGAGGTCCAGGGCTTTACAACAGGGATGGTACCCTGGGTGACTGAGGTGGGCCTAGTCTAGGCCCTGGGGCTGCAATAACAAAGCACTATAGACTGGGTGGCTTGAACAACAGAAGTTTGTTCTCTCACTGTCTGGAGGCTGGAAGTCCAAGATCAAGGGGTCAGCAGGGCTGCTTCCTTCTGAGACTGTGACGGAGAATCTGGTCTGGGTCCCTCTCCAGCTTCTGGGGGTTTGCTGGCGTCCTTGACGTTCCTTGGCTTGCAGAAGCATCACCCCGTCTATCTCTTCCTTCATGCTCACGTGATGTCCTGATTCCACGTGTGTCCCTGTGTCCAAATTTCCCCTTCTTATAAGGATCCCAGTCACATTGCATTAGGCCCACCCACGTGACATCATCTGAACTTGATCATCTGCAAAAAAGCCAATTTTCAAATTAGGTCACAATCATGGGTACTGGGGGTTAGGACTGCAACATCTTTAAAGCACAACAAGCCCTTATGAGCAGAGAGCTTTCTCGGGCTGGAGTCACAGAGACGCGGCAGCCTCTGGGCCCCATTCCTTTGGGAAGCACCTCGGGTCCCACCAGGAAAGGGGCTCAGGTGTTCATCAGGAGTGATGGACACACAGCAGCCCTAAAGCATATTTCCAGGGGGCGTAAGGAGCAACCGTTATGATGAGACTAAGAAACACATTCTATTTATTGAAGTGAAGCCAGAATATACCCGAGCATTTTTGCACATTATTTATGGAAACACAGCCTTTATAACGATGTGCCCACTGCCTGTCCTGCACCCATTGGGCCCTAAAATTTCAGCCCCTCCTACACTCCCCAGGCTCAGCCATAAACCCTTACCTAGGCCAGGTGAATTAAACGGTCCACTAGGCTTAGGGCAAAAATGAGCCGAGCCAGCCAACCATGTTGCTGATATGGGGGACAGCCGCATTTATTAAGCACCTACTGTGTACTAGGAATTAAGCTAGGAGCTTTTTTTCACGTGATTTAATGTACTGCTTTGTGAGCGTGCTCTTCCCTTGAGGGGCTGCTCCTTTTCCTCTTTCCTGTGCTAAGAATACGAGGACAGTCATATGTCCCTTAGCTCTTTATTCTAGGCAATACCTGCTCCCGGAAGATAAGACTGCTACCCAATCAGAATAGCCTATTTATCAAGGCTTACCAAGACCCTTGCTCTTCAAGCCCCTCACCTCACTGTAGCTGGCAGCCCAAACTACGATGTCACACCCTGTACACACTTTCAGCACAAGACCTGCGTCTCAGTCCCCCAGCTCAGCTCCCTCAACCCCTGCCCACCTGGCTGCACTAAGGCTAAGAAACGCAGCTCTGCTTGGACGTCGGTTCTCTGGGTGTCTTCAGGGAGGTCAAGTGCAGACACCTCACCTCACACCTCACTTCATAGGGCTGGCTGGACACAGAGGCAGAGAGAAGGAAGTTCTCACAAAGGCCATGCCTCTGTCCCCCGGATCTCAAACCTTGGTTCTGTAACTGGGTTCTTAGCACCTTGAGTCCCCGCAGGAGGTGAGTCTCAGCTTGGATTCCTGTGTCTGGGTCTCTGCCTCAGACCCCACCCATCCTCCATGGGCCTCAAGTCCGTCTCCCAAGCCCAGCTAGGCTTGGCCAAGGCCTGCCCCCGTGGCACCTGCCTCCCCAAGATGGCCCGGCTCCCTGCCACACCTGCTGGGACAGCCTTGTTCCTGCTGTTGGCCTGGCTGGGCTCAAGGTCATGGCCCTTCCCAGTCTAACCCAGTCCTGCCACAGCCCAAGCCTGGGTCTTGAAGATATTAATCTTTAGTGCTTGATATTTAGATGCTTGAAAGTATTTACTCCCTGGATTTCTGAATCCAATTATCCCTTGTCATCAATAATAATCAAGTTACTGTTTTCTAATATTCTTAAATTAAGTATTTCATGACAGTCTCTGTACTGTGGTTATTTTGATAAGTGTTTTACTTTTCCGTTGTTGCTACATTAATCACAAGCTTAGGGACTTGAAGTAGCATGTTTATTCCCTCAGTTTCTGGGATCCAGAGGCAGGCAGGCTTAGCGGGTTCTCTGCTCAGGGTCCCACAGTCAAGGTGTCCTGCAGGACGGGTTCTCATCAGAGGCTTGACTGGGGAAAGAACTGCTTCCAAATTCCCTCAGATCGTTGGCACCATTCATTTCTGTGGAATTGTCCTGTGTTTTCTTAAGGTTTTGTATTTGTCTATTGGACATCCATTCATCACAGAGACAAATTAATTATATTTTCTGAGTTATTGATGCCCTGGCATTTGGGAGCCTTCAGGCCAGGAAAGAAACTGCCCCTTCCAGGCCTAATTCCTAATGATAATAACAACTAGCCCAGGACATGCCTTTCACATGCAAACCAACAAATCCCAAGCCTATAACCCCAACCATCTCCTTTACCTGACTCTCACACACAAGCCAATATATCACCTGCCCTAAATCAACTCAGGGTCAGGTTGTGGGCACCTAGGACAACCCCTGTCATAGCCCAAGGCCCACCAGCGTTAGCCAAACTAGCCACCTCTAAGCTCTTTGCTCTGCCCCACCTTGCCTTTCCTAGGAAACCCCCCCAAAGGCTTCAGCCCAGGCCTTATCCACACCCCTGCCTCTGATCCCCTGACTTTCCTGTGGGTTGTGCATGGAGAAGCTGGCCTTGCCTCCCTGTCTTGGAAAACGTAAGTAACTAACCCTTCTTTCAATGGCATCAGCCTCTCCATGTTGCCAGCTGGTCATAACCTCTGTAAATTAAATCCCAACTATAATTTAGAACAAGGGTTCATGGCAGCCTGATTCTTCAAACCAGCAACAGAGACACAGACTCTGGAGGGAGTCTGCCAGCAACGTGAAGTCTCAGGAGCCATCACGCTGTCAGGGGATAATGCCCCTTGCCTTCGCCATATTCCGTTGGTTAGGAGCAGTCACAGGTCCCCACAGGTGAGGGGAGGGGGTTTCCACCAGGACAAGGATCCTGAGACCACCTTAAAGTTTGTCTACACCAGGAAGTGTTTCGAGAAAGATTGTGTGGATTGAGTGAAAGAAGAAAGCATAACTGACATACACATTTTACTAAGTAGCACGGTCACTCCCCGTGCTTACGGCTCAGTAAATATGAGCGGGAACACACATTAGGTCATTCCTAATTTGTTAGAAATTCGTATCAGCTGCATGAACGCAGGCAGTGGCAGTGGTGTGTCCAGCTAGACCATGTGCCTGGCTCAGTGGGAGTTCACTTTGATTTAGTAGATTAAGTGTCTGATTCAGCAGAAAATTCCTGTTGTGTCAACAGGTAACGCACACATCTGATTTCATCCTTGATATATATGGTTCATCTGGTGATCTATTTCTTTTTAGTTGGTGTTTATTTTTCCTATGAATGATTTATCGGTTTTAGAATGAACTGTGTCAACTACTGCACATGGTATATTAATTTCAGGGTGTTATGCAAACATTTCCTCCATAATGTACCTTATTCCATCTTTATTTGCTCACACTGGCAACATAATATCCTTTTTTTATTTGAATTAAATAGCTTTTTTCTCAGTAGGCTGTCCTTGGGGATGGGGGACTCAGGGCACGTGGAAGAGGAGTTTCATTTAAAAACATTTGTATTAACTCTCTCATGAGACTGTTAACACATTGAGTGTTTTGTTCCAAATATTCCAAAACATAGTGTCATTTAATTACGTAAAGGGGGATTTTACCTTTTTCTGTTGTTAGCACCAATTTGCATCACTGAAACATTAAAGGAATGTTAACTATTTAAAAATAACCTCATAACATAGCACATGGCTTCGTGAAGTACAAGGGAGGGTGGGTGTGTTTCTTCACATTTCATGGAGGCACATGAACATGGGGGTTTGTGGGAGCTCACAGCCGAAGGGGCAGCCACGGGCAGGGGGGCTCATCACAGCGCTGGTGCTCCCCCCACTGCAGGGAAACTCTCAGGCCTGTTTCCCAAGACAAGCTCATGTTTTCCCGATCTTTGTCCCAAACCCCGAAATCACTTTAGTGCCTGGTCTGGAACCATCATTGTACATAGGCTAGTTCCTGGTCTAGGACCATCACTGTACACCAGGCAGTGCCAATTCTGGAACCACCACTGTACATCAGGCTAGTGCCTGGTGGAACCATCACTGTATACCAGGCAGTGACTGGTCTGGAACCATCACTGTACATCAGGCTAGTGCCTGGTGGAAACATCACTGTATACCAGGCAGTGGCTGGGCTGGAACCATCACTGTACACCAGGCAGTACCAAGTCTGGAACCACCAGTGTATACCAGACAGGGCCTGGTCTGGAACCATCACTGTACATCAGGCTAGTGCCTGGTGGAAACATCACTGTATACCAGGCAGTGGCTGGGCTGGAACCATCACTGTACACCAGGCAGTACCAAGTCTGGAACCACCACTGTATACCAGACAGTGCCTGGTCTGGAACCATCACTGTACATCAGGCTAGTGCCTGGTGGAACCATCACTGTATACCAGACAGGGCCTGGTCTGGAACCACCACTGTACATCAGGCTAGTGCCTGGTGGAACCACCACTGTATACCAGACAGTGACTGGTCTGGAACCATCACTGTACATCAGGCTAGTGCCTGGTGGAACCATCACTGTATACCAGACAGGGCCTGGTCTGGAACCACCACTGTACATCAGGCTAGTGCCTGGTGGAACCATCACTGTATACCAGGCAGGGCCTGGTCTGGAACCATCACTGTAAACAGGCTTGTGCCTGATCTGGTTACATTTATGAAACATTAAAGGAGTTGTAAACTGTTTAAAAATAGCCTTGACTGTAGACACCTCACCTTACCACTGACAGGCTGATATACATAATGTAATATAGCATAACAAACATGACATGAAATAACAATAAAACAGTGCCAGACCCAGAACCACCACTTTGGGGGGGTGTGTGTGTGCATGCATAATTTTGTAGTATAATATGCATCCAGTGAAGTGCTCAACTTTAAATGTACCATTTAATCACTTCATAAATTTATTTAAAAACAGACTACATCCATCACCCCAGAAAGTACCTTCATGCCCCCTCCCATCAATCCCCTTCACCCCAGAAAGTACCTTCATGCCCCCTCCCATCAATCCCCTTCACCCAAAAACAATCACCTATCTGCCTTCTGACTCCATATGTTAATTTTGCTTATTCTAGAGAACTTCCTGTAGGTGGAGTCATGCAGTACTGACGTTTCGGGTTCAGGGTATTTCATTGACCATAGCAGGTTTGACGTTCATCTGTGCGGTCGCATGTATCAATATTGCATCCTCTTGATTTTGAACAGTCTTCCTTTGCAGGAATACGGCACAGGCAATGTATCCATCCCCTGGTGGATGTTCTTTCCAGCTTTGGTTGTTCTGAATATAGTAGCCATGACCATTCTTGTACAGGACTTTTGTAGATATAATTTCATTCATCTTGGATAAGTACTTACAAGTGGAACTGTTGATCATAGGACAGATGCATGCCTAAAATTTTAAGAAACTGCCATAAAGTTTCCAGAAGTTGTTTTAACATTCATATTCCTCCCACCAGTAAGAGTTCTGGTTGTTCCACATACTCTTCGACACTTGGAGCTGCCGAACTTTTAGCATTTTAGCCTTTCTAGGGCATGTCGTGTCTCATGATGGTTTCAGTTTTCATTTTCCTGAGAACTACAGATATTAAGCACCTCTTCATTTGCTATTTTTACGTCTTCTTTGTGCCTTTGCTGTTCTAGTCTCCTGTGTATTTTTGGGGGTTGTTTGTCTTTTCTTTCTATTGAGTTGCAGGAATTCTTTATATGTTCTAGATACAAGTCTTTGACAATTATCTTATTGCTAATACTTTCTCCCAGTTTGTGAGAAGGTGTTGTGGGGTTTTTTTCTTGTTTTTTAGGTTTTTTTTAGCAGATATTTTCAAATTATGATCAATTTTAATTTATCAATATTTTATTTAATGTCTCAAGCTTGTTTGACATTTCAAGGAAATCTTTGCTTACATCATGATTTAGAAGAAATTTTGGTTTTTTTTCTAGAAGATTTACTGTTTGCACTTTACATTTAGGTCTATGAACTGTCTTAAATTGGTTTGTGTACAGTGTAGACTACCAGCAAAGTTTTTTTGTTTGTTTCTTTTGTTTTAGCATGCGAGGATTTAGTTGATCCAGTATTGAAGAAATTTTTCTTTTTTTAAGTTTCTTTGGCACTTTTGTTGAAAAATCATTTGATCTTATAAATGTGGATCTACTTCTGGACTTCTTATATTATTCCAATGATATATTTTCAAATAATTTCTTTAATATTACATAACTTTAATTACTGAACTTTCATAGTAAGTCTTGAATTTATGTAGATTATATCCTTTATTTTTTTCTTCTTTTGAAGTGTGTATGTGGGTGTATGCACTGTCTTTGGTCATTTGTCTTTTTTTAAAACACTCCAATCATCTTGTCAATTTCTAGGAAAAAAATCTATTGAAATGTTTACTGGAATTGCATTGATATTGATCAATTTAGGGAAAACTGACATCTTAACAATATTGAGTCTTTCAACACATGAACATGGTATATCTCTCCTTAATTTAAATGTTCATTATCTTATCAATATTTTATAATTTCCAGTGTAGGGTCTTACACATGTTTTGTTGCTACTATAGAGTTGATATTTTTCATGCTATTGTACATGGTTTTGTGTTTTCAGTCTAATTTTCTAACTGTCCATTTCAAGCATATACAAACATACTCCCTTAATGTACAATACTGCAATTTTGTTAAATGCACCTATCCCAGTAATTACCTTAGAGAGTCCTTAGGCTTTTCTAGCTACACAAGTATGAGGTCTGTGATCCAGTTTTACCTCTTCCAGTCTGAATCCTTTTATTGTTTTACTCTATGAATCAGAGTCTCCATATTAATGTTAAATAGAAGGGATGAGAGTGAATTTGCTTGACCTGTTTCTGATCTTAGGTGGAAAGCATGAAGTATTTCACCATTAAGTGTGATATGAGCTGTAGTTCTTTCAGGAGATCCTTTATCATTTGATAGTTTCCTTTTTTTCCTCATGTGCAGATTTTAGTATAAATGCTTTGCATTTTGGCAAATATTTTCCTACATTTATTGACATGATTATATGACCTTTTTTCCTCCCTCAATCTGTTAATGTGTAGATTGTATAGATTAATTTTTGTATGATGAACCAACCTTGCATCTTGAAGATAAACCCAGTTTGATCCTAGTATACTGCTCTTTGCATATATTGCTGCATTCGGTTTCTAATAGCTTTTGAGAATTTTGTGTCTATGTTTATGAGGGACATTAGAATTCAATTTTTTGTCTTTTTTTTCGTGGTACCAGTGGTCTTGTAAAATGATTTAGAAAGTGTTTCCTCCTCCTCCTTGTTTTGAAACAGTTTATTTAGAAATGGAATTATTTCTCCCTTAAGTGTTTCATAGAATTACGAACAGTAAAACTCTCTGGGCTTGAAGTTTCCTGTGGTAAGATTTTTAATTAGGAATTTAGTTTATTAAATGGTATAAACTATTTAGATTTTCAATTTCTTCCTGAGTCAATTTTTTTTGTTTTCTTTGGTTTTTCTTTTTGTTTTGTTTTAAAATTAGGTCATTTGTCATTTTATTGTTCAGTTGTAAGAGTTCTTTCTATACAAGTTCTTTATGAGATATATGATTTGCAAAAATTTTCTCCCATTTTGCATGTTGTCTTTCCATTTTCTTGATATAATTTTGTTATAGTTTAGTGTAGTAGTTTTGAATATATTTAAAAAAAAATTTATTGAAGTATAGTTGATTTACAATGCTGTGTTAGTTTCAGGTGTACAGTAAAGTGAATCAGTTATACATATACATACATCCACTCTTTTTAAGATTCTTTTCCCATATAGGCCATTACAGAGTATTGGGTAGATTTCCCTGTGCTAATACAGTAGATCCTTATTAGTTATCTGTTTTATACATAGTAGTGTGTATATGTCAATCCCAATCCCCCCAATTTATCCCTCCTTCTCCCCAGTCCCCCCTGATAACCATAAGTTTGTTTTCTACATCTGTGACTATATTTCTGTTTTGTAAATGAGTCAGTTTCTTTAAAAAAATATCAGTTTCATCTAAATTCATTATTTGCACATTTCTGACAGATAAATCAGAGTGGTGCAGAGGTGAAAGTACTAGAGGAAATGTTGAATTCATATTGCCTTTTAATTTGGGCAGTTTGGGGACAATGGGAAGGCCTAATTTCTTTGTTTAGTGTCTGTCTCCTCACCCTGGAATGTAAGCTTCTTGAGGGCAGCGATGTTTGTCTGTTTTGGTCACCATGGCACCCCTGGAACCCTGAATGGTTCTCAGTGCAACCAGGGTCCTCAATAAGTATGTGGTCAATAAATAAATGATGTGTAGTGACCTTCAAGAAACCCGGGATAGAATCTAGAATCAGGTTCATCCGGGAGCAATGTAATAATAACTTCCTCAGTGTACAGGTTTCCTTGGGGCTGCCACACGAGTTCCCACAAAGTGGGTACCTTAAAACAACGGAAGTGTATCCTCTTTCGGTTCTGGAGGTTGGAAGTCCATGGTCAAGGTGTAGGCGGGTGTGTGCTCCCTCTGGCAGCTCCAGGGGAGAAGCCGTTCCTGCTTCTTCCAGCATGTGTTGGCTGCAGGCGCACTTGGCTTGTGGCCACATCCCTCCAATCTCTGCTGCATCTTCACCTGGCCTTCCCCCCACCGCATGTGTCTGTCTCAGCTGCTTCTGCCTGTCTCTTATAAAAACACCTGTGATGGCATTTAGGGCCCACCTGAATCACCCAGGATGCGCTCCTCATCTCAAAATCCTTTACTTAATCATGTCTTTGGCCCTATAGGTAACCTGCACATTTTTCAAGGATTTAGACCTGAAATCTTTAGGATCATCATTCAGCCCCTTTCCCCCCAGTTCTATAGTAAAATGGGAACACTTATTTCAATCTTTGCTTCTGATAAGAATTGACATTGACATAAGAGGTAGTCAGCTCGAAGGAAATCTCCTTTTATGCTGCTTGTGATACAACCATGTGTAACAAAGAAGTCTGGCTTTTCAGGATGACCAGTCATTAAAGAAAGAACATGCTTCTCAGTCATCAGCTCCAAATTTGTTTTACATTCTTTAGATGGAATATTCTATTCAGCGAAATGTAAGTTATTACTGAATACGTTGGTAACAGAAATAAAGCCACTTCTGAATCATTTACATCCCTAATATAAAATACAGAGAAACTGATAGATGCTTGCAAACTGGGTTATATGAAGACCATGCCAGCCATCTCCAACCTATTATGTTTCAATAGGTTCCCGTTGTCTCTATATCACTCAGGGTTTTAAGTTTTCATGCAGGTTTTAAGGTAAACAGAGCCCGAATTCCAAACCACTTCTGTACTCAGGATGACCCTGACTTTATTAGTAATGAGATCTGATGACATCATCTTTTGACAGTCATGATCTTTAACCTGGTTTGATCTAAACCAGACTCCTCGGGAATGATATCATTAAGGTAAATCCCTGAAAAGAGACCCAGCCACCTCAATATAAGCCATTTAGAGGTATTGGGTTACTGGGGATGACTTCACCCATCACTCTTTTCTTCCTTGGGCAGTACAGACCGTATCAAAACTGCCAAGAAGGGCAGTGGATTATTGGTGTTGTTTTTACTAATAATACTCCAAATTACAGCAGAATTCTAATTAGGCACATGGGCAGACGTATTTAAATGTGGCTTTTATCCTTCTCCTTTAGACAGATTTTAACTCTGAGAGTCTGCTTCTCTCCATGTTTGGAAAGAATGTCTGGCATTTATGCAAAGGTAAATTTACATATACATTGTGTCTCATGTACAGGATAGGATAGAGGCACCTGTATGAGTATGCCACCTAACTTTAGCAATATGTTGTGAAAATAATCTATGGATATCATTTCTATGAGCCAAGAGCTGTGTACATGAATGAGACGTGGGTCCCTGTCTCTCCTTATCTACCACCATTGCCCCAAGTCCTGGCCCTGCCATCTGTCTCCTCCTGTGATGGGCCCCTCCCTGGTCTTCTGGTTCCTGCTTGCACCATCCTAAAAGCACTTCTCTGTGGGACCACCAAGTACTGACCTGGATGCATCTAGGCTGGAACAGACCTATATCCATGCCCAACTATGCGAGCCAGCCTTACACATTATCAATATCTATATATACATTTATATAACCACAACACTTATCAACAGCATTCATAACTAACTTGATAGTCTAGTTCCAGAAAGAATTAACATGATTTTCTTAATCTGACCTAAGCAGCAGACTTTATCTTCTTCCTGCTTTTAAATCTCTCCCTAGTTCATACCTGGGATTCAGCAAACTCTTCAGAAGAGAAACACATCAGATCTCAAATCACTAGAAAAAGTACTTTGTACTCGTGGTAAATGTGGACTTACTCATACTATGAAGATAAGTTTGAACTCCTGGTGGATTCTCAGGTCTACCTTTGCAAAGCTATTGGATGGTTTTGCTGATAGGGAAGGACAGCACCCTGGACCATTTGGCTTATGCAGGTGTGGATTTATGAGCTCCCGGGCAGGCCTGGCTTCCAGCACCCCTGGCTGTCCTGCTAGCAGCATCCTGCAGATGAGTTCCTCTGCTTTGCTCTCCTCTGTGTTTACCTGTCTCCCCTGCCTCAGACCCTGAGCCTTAGGAAATTGGTGTCAGAATCTCCAATCACTTGTTCAAAGTCTGAGACACACAGCAGGAAGACCGCCCCCTCCCCAACCAGGACAAATTGTCCTTCTTCCCATTGGTTCTGATTTGGCTCATTTCCAAGCAATAACTCAGTGCTGCTGGGAACTGCCATGTGCCCCTTCCTTCCCGCCCCATGGACCAGGAGTGGGCGGGCTGGGTCTCCAGGGCAGTGGGTGCAGTCTGGTGTGCCCCTACCCCCATCCCTGAGCTGGTGAGAGGCAGTGCACAGTGGTGACACACTGGCTGGTGCCAGGGCAGAAGGTTGTGGTCCAAGGCCCTGGGTACCGGTTCCTGGTTGGGTGCAAAGTTGGCAAGACACCCACCTCCTCATGGCTCGGCTTCTTCATCTCTGTAAGATGCGAGTGATGCCAGCGTGCCCCCCAAGGAGCCACGTCCCTGGGTGATGGTTGTAGACTGTACGTTAATCTGCTGTGGCCCCTCTCTGATGAGCAAGCCGAGTCGGGAACTGAGCGAGGTGACCCGAGTCTCGCCTGTGTGAGTCCCAGCCCCCCTCCTTTAAAGCCAGGAGTTTCCGACACTTTAACACAGTGTAACTTAATCGTGTGTGATTTATGGAGCCAACAGAAGGAATATCAACATCTCCATCCTGGAAACAAATCAAAGTTCGGACATGGGTGCAAACACTAATTACTTTTAACAAGTGCAGGAGAAAGGGGAGGGGAGGCCAGGGCTGCACTGGCCCCGCCAGACAGCCGGGCGATAACCTGAGTGCTTTCGACACCCGGCCAGGAGAGCCGCCTGGCTGGGGAAGTTTCAGGAAGCGCCCCGTCAGCCACGATCAGCTCTTTGAAGTGTCCAAAGTGCGAAGTGGGCCACATCCATCTTTAAAGCGCTCCGAGGCCCGCGGGCTGCTTTGGGTTAGTGAAGGAATGTGCACTTATTTGAAACCTGACCCCAGGGCCCCTCAAAAGTTGGGCTTAGGCGGGGCAAGGAGTGACCTTGGAAATTTAGACAGCTGCTAGGCCACTGCTAGGAGCAAATTATTACAGCAGTGGTGATTTTCCCGATGAGAAAAAAGCAGAGGGCACCTCTCTAAGCCCTGTTGGGTCAGCTTTAGCCTTTAAAGACCAGTGTGAGAACCAGAGCCTCGGGAGAATTAGGGCCAATCTGGGGGCGAGGCTGAGATTCCAGGGGGGACTGCGGGGCAGGGGAAGGGATGTTGGAAGCGGATACACCCAAAGGCCCCCGCTGCACATACATGGTCCCTGTCCTGCGAGAGGCCGGCTTCCAGAAAACTGCGCTCCAAGCGTGTTAACTCACCAAGCAGTTAGCTACGCGTGGTTCTGCACTGGATGATCAGACTGTTCCCTTTAAAGCGTGGCCTCCCAGGCCCCTCGATAAGCCGATAAGCCGGCAGCCCGGGTGCGTTGAAAAGGCAGCTCTGCTGATGGGGCTCCGGGCTGCACAGACACCGTTCCCCGCGTGAGCAGACTCCATGTTTCCGTGAATACCTTGTCTCCCTCGATTTGGGGATTGAGGATGAAGAACGAGGGGGATTTGCAGAGATACTTTCCAGATTTAACAGTTGAGAAATGGAAAAAGGCAGGTGTCCCAGGCTAGCCCGAAAGGAAGCAAACGCAGGCACGTGGGGAGCCTGGATTTATCACGGCGCACGGGGACCTATGGATGCTCCGCCAGGCTGCCCCGGCTCCTGGTCCAGCGATGACACGCCCTGCAGGAGGTCCTCACCGGGCGGCCCCCTCTGCCCCGTCCCTCCCCCACCCGGCTTCCCGGAGGAGGATGTCGTTTGTGCGTCTCAGGGCAGGAGCAGCACGGGGCGTGTCCTGTCATGTTGACACCACCAGAGGCCTCAGCGTCTGCCACCTGCAGGTTCTGGTTTGAATCCTGTGGTAGCGAGAAGCCCATGAATCGTGTAGAAAAGTAGAGAGAAGAAGCAGAAGATCACCAGGAACACAGAGCCGTACAGCCGTGCCGATCGCTCATCTGAGTCTCGTCTCGTCTCCCAGCCTCGAGGGGACCACGCGGCGTGACTGGAGGCCATAGCGGGTGGTGCCCGCTCGGGAGGGAGCCGATTTTCACTGGAGCCTGCCATTCGCTATTTCCACTGCCCAGATGGCTTGGACACCCCCGGGGTGAATGCTCAGGAAACATGGGGTTCAGAGAAGGCCAAGGAAGGGGAGCAGGCACAGGGCAAGGGGCCCCTGCAGCCTCAACGGGCTTCACTGGCTTTGGGAGCAGACCCCTAAGATGCTTCTGTGTGTCAGGCTTCTCTAGAAAAACAGCGGCTGTAGATGTGGACACAGATATAGATTAGATATAGGTATAGATACAGATATAGATATAGAAATAGATTAGATATAGATTAGATATAGATATAGTTACAGATATAGATATAGAAATAGATTAGATATAGGCATAGATTAGATATAGGTATAGATATAGATGCAGATACAGATACTATAGGTACAGATATAGATATAGGTACAGATATAGATTAGATATAGGTATAGATACAGATATAGATATAGAAATAGATTAGATACAGGCATAGATATAGATGCAGATACAGATACTATAGGTACAGATATAGGTATAGGTACAGATATAGATTAGATATAGGTATAGATACAGATATAGATATATAAATAGATTAGATATAGGCATAGATATAGATGCAGATACAGATACTATAGGTACAGATATAGATACAGGTACAGATATAGATTAGATATAGGTATAGATACAGATATAGATATAGAAATAGATTAGATATAGGCATAGATGCAGATACAGATACTATAGGTACAGGTATAGATATACGTACAGATATACATTAGATATAAGTATAAATGTAGATATAGGTACAGATATAGGTGATATAAATATAGAAACTTATCATAAGGAATTGGATCATGAAATTATGGAGGCTGAAAAGTCCCACAATCTGCCATCTACAGGCTGGAGGCCCAGGAGATGGGCAGGGCAACACAAAAGACTTTTCTTCCAGAAAACTGGTGCATTGATGGATATTCGGGTCCTTCTTCCAGGGGTTTTATAGCTGTGTTTTGATGTCAGAGCTTCCTTCTGTAATTTCAAACACACAGGCTGTTTGGTGATAGAAGCTTCCTGGGGACGATGTGAAAATGCCCACAAGCAGCGTGCCTACTGGTCCACAGGTGAGTCCCAGCGAATGACCACAGCATCCCAACCTGTGTGGCTGGAAGACGGGGTCCCTGGTTTTCCACTGACTGACGTCACTGGAGCTGCCAGCCCCTCGGCGGTCCTTTGCTGGCTCCACGACCTGCCCCTAAAACTCCATTTGAAAAGGAAGTATGGACACACGTTCTCAGCTCATCGGCCATGTCTGCAACTATAGTGAAGCTTCCAGCAACAGGAGGCAGGGGAAGGAGCTGCCCACGGGGAGAAGATGGGCAGCACGACCGTGTCCACGTGGAGGGCCGCACAGAGCGGTCCGCGGAGGGAGACCCGGGAGGCCAGAGGACGACCATGGGCTGAGCACTTCTGGCTGGAACTCTGTAGGAATCCGTGTACAATGACCGCCCTGTGATCCTGCCTACAGACAAGACACGCCACCAAAACTCACTAGCTCGGGGCACAGTTCTGCCTGCAAGGTCATTTGTGTCTTCCTTGAATCATTCTGTGTTGCTGTATCTTCCATGAAAAATAGAAACCTGGGGTCAGGCTAGCTTACAAACTCCCCCTTCACCCAGAACTCTCCAAGCATCCACAGCACTGATGGGCATCACAAGTTTCTAAGCCAGGGGAGCAGAATGCCACGTTTCCCAAGTTATTTGATGAGTGAACTTTGTTCATGGAACACCTGTTGTTTGTGGGACCAGAGTTCTGGGAACAGACTTTGAGAAGTGCCGGCCCAGATGTGCTTTAAGGGCTCTAAGTTGTGAAGGGACCCCTTCGGTTACTGCTTAAGAAGAACTGTTTTCTTAACTACGAAATACAGTGTTCATCATGAAGTGCCAGACTTGTGTGCTTCAGTCTCTTAGTTGACTGTGCAGGAAATACATTTATGCCTTCTTGTGGGAAACTCTAAAACAAGTGGCAGATTTCTCCTGGAAAGTGGGAGAGAGAGATGTGACCCGTGAAGGGTCCCATGAAGATGGGCAGAGTCCATCTATGTCCCCCACCCCGGAATCACTCAGTTCCTCCTCTGGGGTCGTATTCTAGCCAGGGCAGGGCACTCTGGGGAGGTGACCAGGATTAGAGATGACAAAACTTCAAAGAATTTGCTGTGACATGGGGTCCATGAACAGGGACCATTTTGAAAAGCATTTCTTTAACCCCAAAGGGCCTCGAGTCCAACAGCCCCCAATCCACGCAAAGCTTAGAGTTGTCACTCCAAAACCAGGGACCCATCAAGTGAAAAGTTCTGACAGTAATTGAGCACGGCCCCCAAATCCAGCCCGATCCATCCCTTGACAGTCCTGGCCACATGGCCGGGAAGCTGCTCTTAAAGGTCGGCAGACTGACGTCTGTGGACATCTCCCGGGTCTCGGTGACCCCCAGCCTGTCCCCTGCACCCAGAGTGGAGAAGGAGAACCGCTGGAACGGTGTGTGTGCTGGGAAGAGGCGGCCACGGCGCGGGTTGTACCGGTGGATGGCCCTGGGCGCCCACCCTGCTCCCACACGCCTACACCTCGTTCAAGGATGTTTCACTGCGAGTGAGGGAAGCTGCTGAGTGATGGGCCTTGCTGCCTGCCTGGCCCCTCCCGGGGGGCCTTCACGTTCTTCCCTGAAGCACAAGGCTGGGCTCCCGTGGCAGCTCTAAGTGGAGATAAGCAGTGGCCCTGGAAAATGTCCCTGAAGTGGCAGTCAGTGAAGAATTGACATCGGACACGAGGCCGTGTCTGCCAGGGCTGGTAGGAGGCAGGGAACTGGACAAGAGACTCTCCCAAATGTCACCCACACCTGTTCCCTGTGTAGCACAACCATACGCATGCTGGAGGGGACGTGAACCCAGGCCAGGCTGGGTGCCACCGCGCTGGCGTCCTGGAGGAACCCACAAGCGCTTCATTTCCATGACAACTGAGCGTATGCAGTTTTGGGGAAAGGAGGAGGGTTGTGTGTTCCTCCAGCAGACGCACTTACGTATCCCTCCTCCAGAAGAGTGAAGATGCAGTTCCATAGACCGTTTCTCCGTGTGCTGCACAGTAGACGCGCCAAGCAGAAGGTTTCCGGTGATGCAACGCCTTTTTAAGTTATCTCCAAGCAGCGTCCATGGGCAACTCCATCACCGCCTGGTGGCTTCTGTCCACTACTGAGGAGTGGAGTTGCCTTCCCTTCGCCCCACTGGGAACTCATGGCCCCTCTGTGTCCCACCCGCCTTGTGGCCCTAGTGCAAGTCTGGGAGAGCAGAGGCGGAGGACACCTCAGGCCTGTCCTGGGAGCATGCCTTGTAGGGGAGAGCCTGAATCCCAGAGGAGACAATGGGCTCATGGCTGCGGTTCTGGGCAGACCCAAGCCCAGTGGCCAGCATTCAGCTCCCAGCCCTCTCCCTCACCTGGACACATTCTCTTGGCCTCTCTCTGCCTCAGTCTCCTCACCTGCAAAACAGGACAATAGTAGTACCTGCCTGGTCAGATTGCTGCAGTGACTGTTAATAGTAGTGCTGGTTATAGGCAGATGCAGAGAGAGAGATGGACAGGCCATGAAAAGACAAGCAGCAAACAGCTGTATGGAGATGCAAAGGACTGTCACGATGAAGGGCATTGACTGCACCTGGGGATGGGGGTGTCCTTCTGGGAAGGTGACATTTATGCCATACGATCAGGGAACAAAGTATGATTCCAGAGGCAGACTCTTCTCAACACCTCGGATTCAGGTCCACATCCTGGGGTTTAATTTCTGGTGTGAGTTTACAGAATTCATCGCCTCCTATTTTCTGCTTCTTGTGACAAATAATAGCTGCCTTACCGAGATAAGGAAATGATAAAGTGCCTGAGAAATCAAATGGAGAACTTCAAAACATTATATAAATTTCTGCTGTAAATGTCATCAATTTATAATCATAAATCACAACTCTAAACAAAAGCGTGCAATCGTCCATGGGGTTAAGCCTGGAACCTGCCTCCTCCAGCCCGCAGGCTTTCCTGTGGGCGGTGGGATCTGACTTCTGTTGGGGAGGCTTGTTTCAGAGTCACCAGAGTGGATGGCCCGCTTGGCCCCCTTCCTTTGGGTTCCCTGCTCCTGACAGCTCCTCGTGGGGGTCATGATGGGATTCGCTGCTGCCTTGTTCCCAGAGCTCGTGGATGTGAGACAACATGGGCGGGGAGAAGACTTCCTCACCATCCGCGGACCCCACTGGCAGAGGTCGGCTCTTTCCCACCCTTAGGACCGAGGGTGCAGGAAGCTATTTCTCTAGGGGGAGTTGGTCCTCGGGGCAGACAAGGGGGACCGAGGATCAATGCCTGTGAGTGGTGGGCGGTTGGGAGAAAGGGGGGGTTCTCAGTGTAAGGGGGGATGGGGTCTCCAGGCACCGAAGCTCAGAGAGCCCAGAAGCCTGGGATGTGTGGCAGCTCCTCTGACTGAGGACTGCTGCCCCAACGACGATGGTGTCGGGGTTCGTACGACGGACAGCCGGCAGAGGATGTCCAAGGCTGGCTTGGGTAGGATTTGAGGGAGGAGAGCTCTGCAGGTGTCTTCTTTACAGAGTGGACAGAGGAGAAGAGGAGATGTGGAAGTGAATCCAGACAACAAGATTCCAGGAAGGATGCTGCCAGATCTGTGAGAAAGTATTTTCTATGACACCACTGCCTGCTGGTGGGAATGCAGAATGGGGAAGCCACTTAGGAAGATGGTTTGATGGTTTCTTACAAAACTAAACACACTCTTACCATCCGACCCAGCCACCATGCTCCTTGGGATTTACCCAAATAAGCTGAAAACTTGCGTCCACACAAAAATCTTTACACAGATGTTTATAACAGCTATACTCATCATTGCCAAGGCTTGAAAGCAACCAAGATGCCCTCCAGTGAATGGATAAACTGTGGTCCATCCATCAGCACTAAAAACAAATGAGCTTTCAAGCCATGAAATGACATGGAGGAAATGTGAACACACATTACTCAGTGAAGGAAGCCAGTCTGAAAAGTCTGCATCCTGTATGATGCCCTGTATGTGTCAACTTGAGAGAGCCATGAGGTGCCCAGACTTTTGGCCAAACTTGATTCTGGGTGTGTCAGTGAGGGTGTTTCTGGATGGAGTTAGCCTTTGAACAGTGGACCGAGTAAAGCAGATTGCCCTCCCCAGTGTGGGTGGGTCTCAGCCAATCAGTTGAAGACCTAAATAGAACAAAAAGCTGAGAGGAAACTCCTCTTGCCTGACTGCCTTAAGGGGACACATTAGTCTTTTCCCATCTTCAGACTCAGACTGAAACATCTGCTCTATCCGGGTCTGGATCCCTCTGTCATTTGGACAGGGGCTACACGACTGGTGCTCCTGGGTCTCCAGCCAGCTGATGACAGATCTTGGGACTTTCAGCCTCTGTGATCACATGAGCCCATTCTTTATACTAAATCTCCTGCTCCATAAATATATATGCACATCCTACTGGTTCTGCTTCTCTGGAGAGACCTGACTAAATCACCAACTCTGTGACATTCTGGAAAAGACAAAGCTGTGGAGACAGTAAAAAGATCAGTGATCTCCAGGAGTCTGGTGGGAGGGAGGGAGGAATGAATGGTGGATCACAGAGGATTTTTAGGACACTGAAACTGCTCTGTATGACACTATAATGGTGAATTCACGCTATTATACGCCTGTCCAAAGCCATAGAACGTACAACACCAAGAGTGAACCCCAATGCAATCTATGGACTCTGGGTGATAATGATGCATTAATGTGAGTTCATGGATTTTAACAAAGTTCCTCTCGATGGGGGATATTGATCATGGGGGAGGTTGTGTGTATGGAGGGGGTGGCAGATAATGGGAAATCTTTGTACTTCCTCTAAATTTTACTGTGAACTTAAAATTGTTCTAAAATAGGTTTTTTTTTTTTCTTTTAAATGCTGCTACCTCTAGCCTTTGGGATCAAGAAGTTTCTGTGGATCCTGTGACAGGGGGCGGGGTGGGTGTGCATCCCTGATGTAGGGAACAGGTCAGCTGAGATTTCAAGGCTACCATCTCTGATGGTTTTGAGATGAAGGTGGAGACAGTAGAACATCTTATGTTTCCTTAAGGAAAATTGGAAAACCTCAGACCTTCACTAGATCTTTAAAATTTAGAGAAAATCTGAAATTCATTTTTTGTTCCATTAATCTAAGTGCTTTGAGTGCCATCACCCTGGAAGTACATCCCTATTTTTGGTTGAAACCTAAGTGTTCCTTATATGTCTGAGCAGTCATAGAGAGATTGAAGCTAGTGTTTTGGAAATTTGCCCAAATAATTCTCTTAAGATGAATTTGGCTTATTTTCTTTCCAGAAAGTTGAGGCCTCAAGTTTTGCCTTTGAGTTTGCCTTGGCTTCCAAATTCCTTGGCTGTTCATTGTCCCCTGTCAGTTTGGAGGAGCATAATTGTGCTGTGTGGTACGACTGTGATATTTTACACCCTTTTCATTGGGCACACAGTGGCAATCCGACACCGTTCGCATGGGTGGTGCTGCCAGCAGTGTTTTGCTATAATCTATGTGTAAACAATGGCACTCTGGCTGAACCCACCATGCGCTGCACATTTGCGTTTCCTGGCCTCCACTTCCTCTGTCCGGCACAAACGATGATGGACAAGCATTTGTTTTTAGCTTTTCAGAGTTGGGGAAAATTAAATATGCACCTTGATCAATGAGTGTTTCTTCTCAGCAGTGCTGAAGAAAAGGGGGAAATCACTGGGTGTTGAGACGGGACACAGAAGGACGGGCTGGCGCATCCTTGCAGACGCCACCGCCTGTCCGCCTGCCACTTACCGCTGTTCTCATCCCCCGCTCTCAACAGTTTGGCTCAATCTGTACGTTGTGTGTTGAAATAAAATTTTTTCACTGCCATTTTCCAGTGGATTTTGCATAGTAAATTCTAACAAAAGACATCGCAGCCCAGTTTTCACTCGGACGACGCTGCAGTTTCGTATTATGTCCGGAGATTGTCGAGTGTGTATTATTGTTGTCACTGGGACTGGTACTTGTGAAGGACAAAGGCTCCAAGCTTGTCATGACATGCCCAGGCCTCAGCCGCTGGCCTGGAGCCTCTTCCAGCTTCTGAGGGGCTGGATTGAAATCAGTCCAATTGCAGAGCTGTGTGTGGGTCCCGTGTGTCCACCGGCATGAAGTTTCTTGCATGATGTTAAATACCTCTGTGGTTTAGAACAGACTGGTGGTTGCCAAGGAGGAGGGGGTGGGGGGAGGGATGGCGTGGGAGGTTGAGGTTAGCGGATGTAAACTTTTATATATAGAATGGATAAACAACTGTATAGCACAGAGGGCTATATTCAATATCCTGTGACAGACCATAATGGAAGAGAAAATTCAAAAAGTATATATATGTATAACTGAATCACTTTGCTGTATGGCAGAAATTAACACAACGTTGTAAACCAACTATACTTCAATAAAAAATTGATTTAAAAAAGCACTCCTACAAATCAAAATAAAAACAATAAAAGACAAAGAAGCCAGTTTAAAAGTGGGCAAAAAAAAAAAAAAAAAACCTCTGTAGTTGAACTGATGGGCTATCTGGGATGATTATTAACGCTGCACATTTGAAGAAAGAATCTATGGGGCCCCCGTTTCAAGATGCAGGGAAACTTCAGAGTTGGATGAAAATTCACTTCTCAAGGCCCACCGTCCCACAGACACCCGAGCCTCTCCATCTGGCTGGGACCTGGGGAGCTGGTGCACAGATGGGTGGGGAGACCAAGGGCTACAGGGTGGCCCAGCCCCCCACCCTCCATGACGGCAGCGCTCACCGTCACATACGTGGCCCATCGGCCGCAAGAAAGAGATTTATCATTGTGTCTGTGTGGACTCTTGATCACAAACCCCGTGCATTTGCTAAAGGGATCAACGTCACTTTTGAGAAACATGACTGTGTGTGTTCAGGATAAGGAATGAACGCTGACCACACAGCCCCTCACTTTACAGTGCATAAGTGCGTTCAGGGACCCAGCAAAGGGGAATTTCTGTCCCTTTTGAACACACAGGACGAAGCTCTGAGAGGCTGTGGCCTGGCCAGGCTCCCAGCGCAGGAGAGGAAGCTGGGCCCAGAGTCCGAGTCCGTGGAGAGCGACCAGCGCAACGTGGCTGTGACGGATGGGCCCTGAGGCCGTGAACCAGGCAGCGCTTTAGCGTGCTGACGTCACGTGACAACAGACAGCGTGACCTCCGTTAAGGCTGCGGTCCGCCGAGTCTGCTGCCTCCCCCTCTCTTTGCCTGTGGCATTGCACAAACGCAGACTCTCTTGTGTAGGCGCCGCTCTCTCCAAAGCGCAGCTCGCGGCGTGAGAGCCTGGCTGGCAGCCTGTGAGAGCCACAGCCCCGCTTAGGGGTAAACCTGCTCAGCCGCATTCCAGAGCCGGTACGCTTTCTGCACCTGGAATGTCGGTTTCAGGTCTCAGTCACGGGATCTTGTGTATAAAAGTTCTGGATCATTTGATTTTTTTTTTTGAATCAAATCTTATTTCAAAATGACTGTGAAAAGTGCTTACGATATCATTTCAGCGCTCAGATTCCTTGCAGATCCTGGTAGGGGGTGCAAAACCCTGGCTGAGCCTCCAAGCCATTCCCTTGTGGGGTGGGGGGGGGGCCTCCATGCATGGGGTCAGGTCCCTGTGCAGGGGGGGCTCTGTGCATGGGGTCAGGACCCTGTGCAGGGTGAGCCCTCCGTGCATGGGGTCAGATCGCTGTGCAGGGGGGGCTCCATGCATGGGGTCAGATCGCTGTGCAGGGGGGGCTCCATGCATGGGGTCAGGTCCCTGTGCAGGGAGGGCTTCGTGCATGGGGTCAGGCAGGACCCTGTGCAGGGGGGATGGGGAGCTGCCCCAAGAGTGAGACCCAGGACCTCAGTTCACCAGATTCCAGCACTTACCATCCGACCACGTGAGCCTGGCTGAGTTACCCCTCTCTGGACCTCTGCCTCCTCGTCCTGGCAATGAGGTGATGCTCTCCACCCTGGTGACCATCGTGTGAAGAGGATGTGGTGACCAAGTGGTGACACTTAGTTCCTCGGTGACTCAAATTCTGAGGCCCTCCAGTGCGGGTTGGGGTGAGCACTGCCTCTCTCCTCCGAATGTTTGTGTACAGAAAAGGGCACGATCCAAAAGGTGGATGGGTTCTTACCACCCACGGACAACCCATTACCCACCGCGTCCCCTGTGTCCCTTCCAGCCGCCCAGCCATGTGGCCCAGTCCCCGCGCTGCCGTGTGTGAGGCTAGCAGTAGGTGTGCCTCTCACCCTCCGCAGCACAGACCCTTCCTTGTGGTCTGTTGCAGGACTGCACGTCTGTTTGTCTGCCATGCTGTTGCCCGTGGGGGTGGTTCTGTGTGTGGGGACATTGGGGGTTACACTGTGTATTTCTCAGCTCTCTCCCCCCGTCTTCTTGGTGTCCTGTTTTCAGGTAGAGGATAGGAGGGTCCTCACGATCGCCCTCCTCCTCACCTTCTGCACCCCTCCCTGCCCTTCATCCTGTCTGCCCTGCCCGCCCAGGTGATGCGCGGCCAGCTCCGCCTGCAGCTGGAGGGTGAGGCTCCGTCATGGAAGGAATGGCATCCCGCCCAGAGTTTGGAAGGGCAGGTGAGCCAGAGTAGTCACCGCGTGGAGCCCCTCCTGCGCCCTCAGGGTGTGTCCTTCTCCAGCTTCATCTGCCCTGTGTGGGGAGGAGGTGGGAGGGCAGTGCCTGTCCCACCAATCACGGGTGGGACCTTCACAGAAAGGGAAAGATGCACTGCGGTTCTTCAGCTCAGCGACCCCTGCGATGGTCAGTGTGTGTGTCACCTGGGTCAGGCTTATCCAGCCAGACACCGCTCCCAGTGTGGGTGCCAAGATGCTGGTAGCTGTGTCAGCTCCTGCAGTCAGTGGATTCGAGTGAGGGAGGTGCCCCACCCTGAGGTGGTGGGCCTCGTCCGATCAGTGGAAGGCCCTAAGGCCAAAACTGAGGTTCCACAGAGAAGAAGAGAGTCCACCTCAAGACCAAAGCATTGGCTCCTGCCTGAGAGTTTCCAGCCTGCCCTTCCTGCTGGCTTGCCCCATGGATTTCAGACTTGGAACCCCGAGGACTGCAGAAGCCGATTCCTTGAAATAAATCTCTAAAAGATATTTCTGTGTATGTGCATGTGTGGATATAGATATGTGTAGATAACTGGATAGAGAGATAGATAGATAGATAAAAGAGAGATTGATAATGAGATAGACAGGTAGATAATAGTTAAGTAGATGATCTATCTAATGAAAGATAATAGAGAGATAGATAATAAGATAGGTAGATAATAGTTAAGTAATGATCTATCTAATGATAGATAATAGAGAGATAGATAATAAGATAGATAGACAGATAGATAAATAGGTAGTTAATAGATAAACAGGTAGATAATAGATAAGTAGATGATCTATCTACTTACCTACCTACCTGTCTAAAATGAACTCACCTGAACTAAAGATATTAACCCCTCTTAGGCCTGCAGTGCCCCATAAGTATTCATCAACAGTTTCTTTCAACCAGCAAATAAATAATAAAGAACGTTGCAGTGAAATTACCCCATGTGGGAGCCCATATTATTGCTTCAGTGACTTTTTCCCATTTGCAAATCTACATAAGAGCTTAAAATATTTTCTTTGATCTCTTTCTTATGTCTAAGAAGTATATAACTAGGGACCCCAGAATCTCCTGGCAGAAGCCCTGCTGTGGCCCAAATAACCACAAAGAACACGAGTGTATGAACCTGTTGGGAGCATTTGGTGTTATCTGATGTAAGTGGCTTGCACTTTGTTCCTTCGTGTGGATGGAGCAGAGCTTGGGTCAGCCATGTAAGCCCTACGACACTGTTTCCTTCATGGTTACACAGACATGTTGGCTTCATGTCTATGCCTACCTACCTATCTATGTATCTGTATCCTAGTGGTCCTCTTTCCCTGGATGATACACGGCTGACTAGCACCGTCTCCCACCTGCACGGCCAGTGGGGCAGCCGTGCTCTCCCCCCTGCAGGTCCACGAGCATCGTGCACACACCTCGTACGCGTCCCTTGCTCACTCTCCACTGCAGCGGTCACAGCACATGCTGCCTCAACATTTCACTGTCCAGGCAGAGGTCCTGTCTCCCATTCCTCTGGAGGAAAGCGAGGGCGCCATACTTGGCTGACCGGCGCCTTTACTCATAGCCACCCTGGGTCTGTGAACGTATTTGCTGCCAGTAGGACAGCATGTGTCTCTCTGGTTTAATGGCTTTTCCTTGACAGGTTGGTTTTGATGTAAAAGTATGTGGCTGTCCGTGGCTTTTGAGATCCTTGTGTGCCCTGCAAACATGTTTTGGGAGCTTGCTGCTTTGCTAACATAGGATCATAAAATAAGACAAAAACTTTGGGAAATAAGGAGAACTTCAGGAGTGTTCAGACAGTGTTATAACTAAGCAGAAGCTGTTTGTGCAGTGGCCACTGAGAAGCTTGTTTGAACTGTTTTGATACCATTTCCTGATGTAGGGAAATCTGTCTGAAGGATGTATTTTGAAATGCAGAGTAAAATATGGCGAGGGTACTGGGGTAGCATGTGGGTTGCCGTTTTCTGACTGTTGTGTTATCCATCTTTTCATCCGCGCTGTGGATCGTTTCTGAATTTATTGCACACATATGTGTGAGCCCTTGCTTTTCAGTGGAAACAACAAAATTTAAAGATAGGAGATGGGGCGGCCACTTCGGAGGTTCTAGCTCAAGGTCTATGCAGACACCAGGAGGCCTGTCTGAGAGTGAGGCAGTTGGAACAGTGGGATTTCAAGGTAAGAGCTAAAAATGCAGTTAAGAGTTACCAGAAGGGTTTCTCGAGAAAGACTGCATTTGGCTGAGAGCTGTGTAGGCGCTCGGGTTCACTGAGATCACTCCTTGTGATCTGGAGAAACACATACAAGTGTGGAGAAGTGTAACTCCTATGTTTTGACTTGTTAACTTAAAAGGATAAAAGCACATTGTGTGTAAATCAATAATTTGGCGAAAGCTAACAAACACAGTTATTGCTTCTGCTTTCTTTCTAATTTAGTGGTGTCAGTGGTGCCTGTTTTTGTTTCTTGCTCTTGAGTTTGGGGGTACATATCTGTCACTTATCCTCAAAAGGTTCCTTTACTTGGATACCCAGTAGGTGACTCTGACTTAAGGAACGCCACAGTTGGTTGGAGCCCAGTTTGGGGCTCCCAGAAGCTGGAGCAGACAAATTCCAAGGGGAGATTTGCCCATTCCCAGGGTGCTGGAACTCAGGACTGACTCACTTCTCCTGGCCTGGGAGGGACCACCCTTCCAGCGCTGCTGAGAAATAAGGCTGTTAGGATAAAGGGAGTGTGACCAAAATTCAGCCAGAATTTTTCTTTTATGTTTCAGTAATCTCACATGTTTCACAGACTCGTGTTGAGCAAAGGTGGGCACTCAGGGCCAGGGCAGATAAGAATAAGAGCACACTTCCTTGTAGGAGTATCCAGGGTGCTGCAGGGTGTGGGTGAAGGTACCTCGCTACGTTGGGAAAAGTCTAGGAGGCGTAATCTGAGGCCACAGCCAGAGGACAAGGAGGTAGATGGGGGACATGCCGGGCCAAGAGAAGGTCATGTGTTAATTTAGAGGGTGACTCACCAAAGAAAAACCTGAGTAACATTATTATTTATATCCAGAAAAAGTCCAGGTAAAAGATGCTGCAGAGCTGATGCAGGGTTCTTGTGAAGAACTGGAAAATAGGTGCCGAGAAGGTATGTTCCCTGGAGGACAATGGCCATGACGGGGTGCCGTGTGGATTGGGTTTTGAGAGATGGGGAAGAGCAGGTGAATGTCCCTGGCCTTCTTGATTGAGTGGCCATGTGGCTGGTGCTCAGGGGACAAGATGCAATTGGGAGGTGCTTTGGGAGCTGTAGATTTGGGAGTCACTGGTGCTCAGAGCTTATAGAGAGCTAGAGAGCCCAAGAATGTTCTGAGGGGTGTCAGGGCGGGAGGTATGCCGTGGAGAAGAGGGGTCGCACCACACACCTTAAAAGACCTTAAAAGGTGGGTTTCTTCTTGAGAATGGGGAGTCCTAACAAGCCACTTTAAGTTTAGAAGAGACGGTGTTTCATCCTTCGATAAAGGTCCGACACTTCTCAGGATCTGCAGACTGCCAGCAGGGCACTGTCCCCAGGAGGGGCCTGCTCGTGGTGTGAGAGGCCCTGTCGAAGGGGCTAGTGCAAATGTGCTAGGGTGAACCTGGCACTTCCAGCATTTATTTCGGAAAAGGAAAGATGATGTCTGCCCTGAGATTCACCCCTGGAACATTGCAGAGATGCTGATGCTGATGAGATGAGACTGTGAGCTGTACACTCAGCGACAGCCCCACCGTGGGCCACGGGGAGATTAGCAAGAGTCAGCATGTGGCATCACTGCAGACCCAGCACGCAGGATGGAGAGGGGACAGCTGGTCCCAGGAGAGAGGGCTGCATAAGCCCTGGGCCAGCCTCACCGCCTGCTGTGTCCAGGACAGCTGTGGATCTCGGTTCTAAGACTGCACGTCTTCACAGGAGAGATCCTTCCTCAGGGAGGAGCAGTCTTTGTCTAATTTAATGTTGGCACTGGGTTGTTCTTGTGTATTTCTGTGCATTGTTGAACACACATTAAGTTGTTATTAATTGTATAAGTCTAAATGTTTTCTGTCCTCCTCAAATAAGTTTTCTGTTGATTTTAATGAAATGTCAGGGCTGATGGGCTGAATGTTTGTCCCACCATTCACAAGTTGGAGCCCTAACCCCCAATGTGACGGTATTTGGAGGGGAGAACTTTGGAAAGTAATTAGGTTTAGGTGAGGTTATGAGGATGGGGCCCCCATGATGGGATTTGTGTCCTTACAGGAGGAGCTCTGTCTCTCTACCACCTGAGGACACAGCAAGAAGGTGGCTGTCAGCAAACCAGGAAGAAGGTCCTGAGGAACTTCATCAGGAACCAAGGTCCTCATCAGGAACCAAATCTGTTGACATCTTGATCTTGGACTTCCCAGCCTGTAGAACAGTGAGAAATAAATGCTTGTTGTTTCAGCCACTGAGTCTATGATATTTTGTATGGCAGCCTGAGCTAAGACACCACATTTAAATAAAGCTGCTGCTGGAACACAGGAATCAGGTAGCATTTGCAATCAAGATTCTGGGGATCAGAGTGGTCCTGGAGTGTGTGAGTGTGTTTGCTTGCACAGACACGTGTACACAGCTGTGTGTGTCTACAACCCCATTAATCTACCCTTGCCCAACCAAAGAAAGCATACTCTACATTTGACAGTTTTTGCTATTTTATCTCCCTGACTTATGAATTTGATAAAAGTTATGTTTCCACATAGTTAGGCTAAACTTTTGAACAACCTAAAAGTCCATCAAGGTGCTCACTGCTTCTTAGACAACGCTGTCCAGGAGAAGCACCTGAACAGTTCATGCTGAAGAGCTTTTAGATGCCACCAGTAGTCCCACCCAACCCCTTACCTAGACCCGCCCACCTAGGTTCTACCTAATACCAGTGGTTCTACCTAGACATCCTACTACTCAGTCTTTATCTGCAAACTGAGCAAGGCTGAGAGGGATTGGGCAATGCAGTTTCTCTTAGCAGCTGGTCTCAAACCTAGATAGATTCTGCCCTGTTAGAAACTTGGATAAGAAATCAAAGCTATCCTGTTACACTGTAAAAAAAAAAAATTGTCTGAAATAATACAGTGAAGAAGAATATGGAAGACAGGTGGATTTGAAAATACAGTCATACCTGTACCAGTCGACGTTTGCAAGCTATTAATCCACAAGCAATGTAAAGGAGATGTGGATTAAATACAAGATGTGATGTTTTATTAAAAGGTTACACAATTTAAGGAAAGTTCAAAGGGCACTTGATGGTCAGCTGTACACTTGCCCCCTACTAGTCATCCAGTCAGCGACATTTGAGCCTAAATAATAATATTAATTGGGGAGGTATACTCAACACGAATTCCCACGTTCAAAAAGATTCTAATTCATCAGGTAAGCAGGGTAGGATAAACCATAACATGTTCATGACGAAACAGTCATGAAAATACTAAGGATAAAGGGTTAGTTAAAGGCTGTTTTGGTTGATTGGCAATAAGTGGGCTAGGGCTCCAAAGACATGGAATGGTGAAGAGGACAACAGGGCATTTAAGGAAAGTGTGTGTGCGTCTGTGTGTGTGTGCGCGTGCGCATCTGTGTGTGTGTGTGTGCACGTGTGCGCATCTGTGTGTGTGTGTGTGTGCGTGCGTGTCTGTGTGTGTGTGTGCGCGCTCGTGTGCGCGTCTGTGTGTGTGCGCGCGCTCGTGTGCACGTCTGTGTGTGTGCATTGTGTGTGTGCATGTGTGCGCGCGTGTGCGTGTCTGTGTGTGTGTGTGCGCGCTCGTGTGCGCGTCTGTGTGTGTGTGCGCTCATGTGCGCGTCTGTGTGTGTGTGCACTCGTGTGCGCGTCTGTGTGTGTGTGCGCTCGTGTGCGCATCTGTGTGTGCGCGCTCGTGTGCGCGTCTGTGTGTGTGTGCGCTCGTGTGCGCGTCTGTGTGTGTGTGCGCTCGTGTGTGCGTCTGTGTGTGTGTGTGCGTGTGTGCGCTCGTGTGCGTGTCTGTATGTGTGTCTGTGTGTGTGTGCTCGTGTGCGCATCTGTGTGTGTGTGTGCGCTCGTGTGTGCGTCTGTGTGTGTGCGTGTGTGCGTGCGCTCGTGTGCGCGTCTGTGTGTGTGTGTGTGCGTGTGTGCGCTCCTGTGCGCATCTGTGTGTGTGTGCGCTCGTGTGTGCGTCTGTGTGTGTGCGTGTGTGTGTGTGTGCGCGTGCGCACAGGCACAGAGTGATGGTGATTGCGGTATGGCTGTGCAGCAGGCTGCTCCTCAAGACCACAGCCCAGGGGAGGGCAGGGGAGGACATCACAGGAAGGGGGAGAGGGACCTGGAACCTCCAGGGGAGGGGGAGATGCTGGATCTGGCCGGAGCCCACTGTGGCCCATGCGGGGGCTTGAATGACAGAGACCCTCAGCGGACCCTCCCCTCCCCCTAGAGAGCCTTCCTGGGAGGAGGGCAGGTCGCGACGCAGTCTGTGGTTCCTCAGCCCTTTCCGCGAAGATGACACAGTGGATGATGTAGAGAGAGTCTGGGGTGTAGTCGCCAAAACGTGGACAAGGGTGCTCCCTGGGGCCAGAGGCCTGGGGTCAGCTTTCTTTCTGTTTTCTTTTCTTTTCCTTCTTCCTCCCCCTCTCACTCTTTTTTTTCTTTCTCATTTGTGTTATCGAAATTTCCTACCACAGATCCGTAGTGCTTTTCTGATAAACATAATATCATGTAATTTCTTGAAATTTTGAAAAGGGTATTTATACTCTGATGAGCTCTTCATAATTAAAGAATAAATATCAGGACTTGAACAGATATGGAAAGAATTTTATTCTTGAGCGGCTGAGCTCACCAGAAAGGATGACCAGCTGGTAAGGTGACAGGACTTTGGAAGTTCTTAGGATGAATTTCAGGGCCACTAGCGGTCTCTGCTCTTGGCCCCAGGCACAGACACTGCCCTGTCCATCATGTGACTGCTATGGACAGCAGTGGTTCATCACTTCTACAGGGTAACAAGCTCAGAGTGACCAAGAGCCAGCCCAAGTCACAGAGCAGATTGGGGCAAAGAATCAGAAACAGCATTTTTTGTGCCTGAGCAAAATCTGATTTAGGATTATAAAAGAAAAAAAAAAAAAAAAGACAGGAAGAAAATGAATTATGCTACTTCCTAAGGTTAGTTTAGTTTTCTTTTGATGACCTATTGCTTGAGTATCTGTTTCATGTAGCATCCTAATAGCTGACAGATATATCTTAGCATCTTATAAAATACTAAGGCCTCAAGAAACTCCCAACCACATCTGTAGGAATATTGCATCTGAAAATAGCTCAGATGTGTCCGGTAGTATTAATTAAAGATGGAACCACTTGGAAGAAGTCACTCACTGAAGCAAAAATATGTGTTCCCACACGGGGTAATTTCCCCATAACTCTCTTTATTATTTATTTGCTGATAGGGAGAGACTGTTGATGAATACTTATGGGGCACTTCAGGCCTGAGTAGGGTTAATCTCTTTAGTTCAGGTGAGTTCATTTTAGCCTTGATTCACTTCATTGGCTATCTGTAATGATTATTAACAAGCTTAAAGACCTCTGGGAGATTGTGGATAAAAATGCAGTGCCAGGGAAGTAGGCTATCATTATGCTAATAGGGTTAGAATAATAATTACCAGGCACGCACAGTTTCCATAGGAATCCTGGGGACGGGATGGGTCACCAGGTTAGACAATCTCTCACCAGCTGTACATCCCGGTGGATACACACACACACACATGTGTGCACACACACACACATGCACATTTCTTCTTTAGAGGGATATTAAATATATATTTACATGTGTTGCTTTGCCATTGCACTTAAGTGAATTCAGAGTGAGGTGAAAGAGGATGTAAAGAAATAACATTTCTGCTTTTCATGCATCAGTGACACATTTTAATAGCCTTAAGTGTGGATTCTGTTAAAATATTTTAAAACATTTTCTTTGGTTCTATCACATGGATTCCATTTGCTTATTTCTCAGGAGTATTTTAATGGCCTCCGTTATAACAACAGGAACGGAATGTACCTGCTGCCTTTGTTTTCCTCCTGGGTGATCCTCATTCAGGTTTATTTTTCTCCGTCCTGCCTCTTCCACAGGTACAGACACCACTGTACCTTCCTCGCTGGCACACTCTTAATTCAGGGCACATCTCTGTCTACTGTCGTTTTCCTGTTTGCTGTCTCTCTCTGCACTTATCTCTGGGTTCCCAAGTGCAGAAATTATGTCTTGTTCATCATGGTGTCTTCTTTACCCGGCACGATGCCTGCACACAGATAGTTAATATAAAGACATATTTTTAAATGCTTGAATAAGTGGTCATGGACATTCAGTGAGTTAATGTGTAAGTTTCCCACCCAAAATCCTTGTGAAGTCCCGGAATTGAGATCCCTCCTCTGGGGACACTGGTTCCCTGTGCCGCTCTCCTCTCCATCCCCAAGACGACCTTGGAGGCAGAAGGTGGAATTCTTGCAAACATTGTTTCAGCTCACCTGGCATCTGCCCTCAGTGTGGAGAGGTGTCCCCCGTCACACTGGGTGGCAGAGGTGGGCAAAGTGAGGCTCTGTGAGCATGCGGGGAGATGTGACAGGTGCTGGGGAAGGAGGGCAGTGCACAGTCTTCTTTTCCATGGCCCCAGGGTCCGGGGCGGGGGGTGGGGCGGGGGCTGATGCTGGCTCCCGCTTTAGGAAGTGGGAGGTGGGCACCTCCAGCCCAATAGGCTCGCTGAGTGGAAGAGCAGGTTGCTCAGCCGGAGATGGTGATGGAGAGGACAGTCCCCGCCTGGAAGGGGGTCCCTGAGCAGCCAGTGTTGGGGAGGGGGCGCGGCACAGGGAACCAGTGTCCCCGGAGGAGGGATCCCAGTGCTGGGACTTCAGCAAGCGGTTTCATCGCTGCCTCCAAAAACGTCCAGCGAATGCAACCGATGCAGAGTACCGGCGGCTATGTATTCAATCGTGATAGAGCACTTCCGCACACAACTCGCCGCCTTCATCAGTGAGTCACGTAAACCTGTTCACGCCAACCTTTTGAGCCTCACTGTTGCAAATATTTAAACGTGAGATCTTGACTCACCGCTGCGGCTTACAAACGGGGTTCGTTCCAAATTCGCAGCTCTGCGATTTTCTTTTAAACAATCTTAAGTATCGAGAAGTGGAATTAGCTCCTTGCCTAATTTTGATGTAGACACTCTAAATGAGCACACTCAGTGAATTATTCTGATTTCTCTTCTGATTCCAAACTGGGGAAAGTACTGATTTCGGACCCGGGGGTCCCGGGACGCTGTTGGATGGGAACAAGGTGACTGCCCAGCTGGGTTAGGTGGGAAGGCCCTGGAAAGCACTGTCCTGAGTGTCTGCCCAGACATGCGCGTCTGCACCAGTTGGCTGGGCTGTTTTTAGAATGTCCTAAAGTGCAGCATTTTCAATAAATCCAAAGCGTGGGCACCGATCCCATGGGAACACTTGGCAGTATCGGGAAATGTGCACATCAGCATTGTGCATCGTGCCAGAAAAATGCACACAACTGGCAAATTGCTGGTACTTTTTCAGTGAGACAGGGAAGTGTAAACATGGATTTGTCATTACAGCGGGATCATCAAATTGCATTGTTTTGGACCCATAATTTGCCCCCCAAAAGTGAATTTTAAACGTTCTGCTTGTTTTTGTTGGACTAAATTCTTGATGAGAGATGTCCCAATACATGCTTAGAAGTTTGACCTAAAAGCTTTCATTGAAAAAGTAATATATTTGATTGAAAGGTCATGAAGTTTCTTTTTGAGTAAGTTTATATGTTACCAATTAGGGCAAGTATAAACATGTACTGTTTCAATTATGTCTCCAGTATAGAAATGCACCTGTACACAGTTTCTTCTTTATCTCTAGACATAAAATTCCCAGTGGGGGTGGAAATTTTTAAAATATATCATTTTAAATGTATTTTTCTCCTCATCAAGTACATCTCAGAAACTCCATTTAGACTCAGCCTGCAGATGGACAGAAGAAAGGTCCACGTACGGGGCCCGGAGCAGCAAAGCTGAAAAATGTGGGAAAAGATTTTCAAAGTCTTTTTCTCCCCTTTCTCCATATCTGAGTAATAAACAGATCAATCGGTGAATATTTTCCATAAATTTGTTCCTTATGTGTTTTAGTCTTCCCTGGTATAAACGAGTCCTTCTGACTGAGTGACACGAGTCTTAAATTGCACTCCTGCCTGCCTCTGACATCTCCGAAGTTACCCTCCTTCCTTTAAAAGCTTTCCCCCCCAAATCACAGCTATGATAAATTTCTCCTCTAATATAGAGTTGCAGGGAAAAGCTGAACAAGATGAAGATGATTTTAAGTGTATATTCCTAGTGTTCGAATGGCTCTCCGTCTCCCCATCTGGCAACCATCTTTCAGGAAGATCAAAAGCTTTTAAACCGCGGCTCTTCCTCCTTGCGGTTCCTTCCTGTGAGATGGGCTAGCGGGAGCCGCGTGGCTCCAGTAACAGGAGTGCTGGGCGAGGGGCTGCCACATCCTCTGTCTGTCCATCCGTCCCTCATCCGCCCGCCTGGGGGAGACCAGGAATAGGGTCCTGCCCTCCACAGCGCACAGCTTCTTCCATCATGTTTTCTGAGCCGGGTGAAATCACGAGACAGGAGTGCACCTCATTCTCCTAAGACTTCCCTCTGGTGTTTCTGTCCCACGGTGGGTGAAGGGAGCAGAGAAACAGACCATGGGGACCACAGTTCTATTTCCGAGAGACCCTGGTGGCTGCTTCATCCCTGGGGCCGCGGCTCTGACCACCTCCCTGCGGGCTGGCCTCTGTCACCCTCCCCTCCCTCAGGTCTGAAGTGGAATAATCACATGTCCAGGAGCCATGCTAACCTATCTGAGGTTGGTTTCACACTAAATATTTTCATAATGTTATGAGCAAAAAAAAAGTATTAATAGCATTAGCTGTCTTGAACAATTTCCACTTATAGAAAGCGCTTTCACATGTCTTATGTGATTTCCTTTTAAGAAATACGCCTGTACGATGTCTAAAGCATCAGACGCACACGCCCCTGCGGGCCGGTTTTGAGAGCACGATGGGCTGGTGTAAAGTGTGTTTAAAGAATCCACCTCTTCCCACACCCCTGCGGTGGGACTGGGAAAAAATCAGGGTGAGGCACTGGGAGGCTGAGCTCCGTGAGGCAAGGTCTCCTCTGGGGGCCCTGGAGCTCCCGAGGTTTGGAGGCAAAGGCATCCATCCTCAGAGTCTTAGCACCCCGCCTCCACCCCCATCCCCCAGGAAGCAGGACGGAGTGTGCCCACATCAGAGTGACCAGCACCAGGGACAACTGTGACAAAAGCAGAGAGAAGACGGATGAAAAGCTCTGCGTGTGACTTCTGAGAAATGGACTACTGTATGTCTATGATACGTACACGTGTGAGGAGGGTCTGCTTATAAATGTCCCCTTTGCGTGTCGCTAGTTTGCATATTTGTTTTGTTTCCTCCGTTCGCAAATCATTCCAGAGTGAATATTGTGAGATTATTGATTAATAATCATTTTTTATTGATGAGTAGGTACCCGCTGTTCATATCACAAACACAGAGAGCTTCTTTGTCAATTAATTCAATTTAAAAATTAACTATAAAATTAAATTATATTCTGTGTCTGGCCTCGTTTAAGAGCGAGGGCTCTTCATCTGTTGTAGGAAATACTTGGATAGCTGGGGGAAACAGTCGATCTTAATGATCAGTTATGGGCAGACCCTCAGCACGTGTTCTCGGGAATTACCCTGATCTGTCCACGACTGCATTCGTAATACCTGTCCGAGAGGCTCCAACCACCAGAAAACTTCATGAACTGCAGCTGGGAAACTTGTGGGTCCTCAATGCTGGATGAAAGTCCCAAAATTATAAAATCACGTTCAGTTATTCCAGGGCTTTTCTCACCAGATGGTGTTCATGTGTCAGATGCAGAAAACTTGCTTTGTTCTGGCCGTGTGGCTGCAGGAAGAGATTGCATGGGGCAGGGTGTTGGGCTCAAGTCCAGGGGAAGGATGGGGACGCAGGCACTGGGCCCGTCCAGAGCTGGTGCAGGACCTGCGTGTCCACAGGCCGTCACGTTGCCAGCAGACAGGCGTGGGCTTCTGTGTGGGCCCCGGAGTGACTGCCACGAGCCCAGAGTCCTTGCACTCCAAGCAGAGGCCAGGGCTGGAGTGCTGGCGGCTCGCCTTGGAGGGCACCCACAGTTGCCCCGGGACTCAACCTTTGCTGGGTGGGATGTACATTCTTTCCCAAACCCCTGCAGGAACCTCCTGGCTTCCCCCTCCCCCCTCAAATGTCTTCCTGGAATGCAGTTACCAGGAACCCCCAAGAGCCCCTTCCTGAGTAGCCAACACAGCGACCCTGGCAGGCAGCCTCCTTGGTTCATGATGCTAAGTTGTTCGAAAAGCCAACCCTTTGTTCCAAGGCTACCACCTCCAAGCCCTGAGCCTGTAGTGGCACCATCCATAGTGCCGCTGGGATTCAGGAAACGGGTCAGGACAGGGGCAGCCCGAGGCATCCCAGGGGAGACTCAGGGCAGATTCCCAGATTCACAAACAATGTTCCCAGGCAGCTACGTCGGGGCCTCTGGTCCATGAGGCCCAGGTGCTAGCTTGCTAGCCATGAGGGCTGGCATGGCCCTCAGACCCCGCAGCCTCACCCATCAGTGGGAATAGCAGTGGCCGATGCATCCCAAGGCCGATGGTCGATGCAGACAGAGCCCTACGTGCACAGGACACCCCCAACCCGGAGGCCCCGCACAGGGGTTCTCCGAAGGGGTCCCTGTCACCCACCTCGGAGTGAGGACACCACCCCCGCCATCTCTAGGGTCACCTCTGGTCAGAATACTAGACTTTTATCAAGCAGCCAGAGGGTAACAATAACATAAATAATGATGACAATAAAATAAAAGTTTTCCTTTATAAAAAGAGAGAAGGGAAATTGTGAGAATAGGGAAAACCTCACCTTCCAACCTGATGTTGTTAAAGCTGAGCAAAATGGATAGAACTTGATGAAGAACCTTGGGCATATAAAAATGGAAACAAACTGAAAAGTTTTCAAAACCACATTTCTGACAGTTTCTAGAAGACATATGATGCTCATGGGATTGAAAAAGAAAGCAATAAGACAATGCGTTTAGAGTTATTTAAAGCCTTCATTTCAGATACATTGTAAAGGTGGTGATTGGGGGGCGAGTGTTTCCACAGTAACCATTGGCAGTGCCACTGCTGTCCTAGCAGCACCTAACAGTCGTGTCTATACAACGCACCCTGGGAGAAAGCCAGCTCACCTGCCGAGGCACAGGTGCCGGCCCTCCACCCAGGGAAACAACTCAGCTGGACCAGTGTCTCCCGAGATGCTGCCCGCCAAGCTCGCCAAGGCTCTCCGGAGAGCCCGGGAGACGGAGACAAAGGGTAGTGAGACCCACTCAGGACCCCTGTCTTCACACTAGCGGTCACTCCAGGAGCGGGTCCCCGACTTTCCTCATCACACATCCCTCAAATCACTTTCTCACAACTGAAGGTTCCCTCACACATCTTTATGGTGACATTTGACATTTTCCATCCTATTTAAGTAGTTACAAAATATGTGATTTTTGTATCAACATCTCAAAATTAAATTGTCACATCACTCTTTTGACTGACTGGATAGCCATTAGCATTTATTTAAAAACCCAGGAACATCTTGAAATTGAAATGAGATACTGAATTGATGTCCATCCTCATCTCTTTAATAATACATAATCTCTTTTTTAACATTTGGAAAACTTCATCTTCTTTTTGTTCAACCTCTATTTCCATTATATTCAAAATCCTAATTGTATCTAGTATTATATTATTATATCTAAACCCCAGTTTTACGTACCATTGCTCTCAAGTCTTGTATTGATGACTCAATCATTCTTCTTTGCAACAAAAAATATATATAACTGAAATCTTCTTACAGAAGTTTTGTGTAAGCTTTTATTTTGGATTGAGTTATTATTAGAAATATTATTTGTAAAAACTGGAGCAAAACAATAAGAATATATTATACATTTAAAAGTTATTAAACATAAAAAAATACAATGTTGTTGGAAAGGGATCTGTAAATAAAATGCATAATTGATGATATTGATTACTGCTAGAATCAAATATGGTTCAAATTTATTCATGCCCTTTTGTTGTTGAAAGTACAGTGAAAGTAAACAGATGAGAATAGAAGAAACTTAGGTGTAAAAATAGCACTCGTTTCTCTAAAACTCTGAGTTATAGACCAAACATCACATAACGATCTATCATCAAACATGGTTCTAAGTGACCACCTGACAACATGTTGATTCCTTCTTCCTTTGCAGTGATGATTACAGAGAGGTGGGCGCCGCCAGGCTTGCAGAGGCCTTGTACCATTTACCTTCTCAACCTCCATCTCTTGTTTGGAGACCTGGAATCCTTATGGGGTGGGGTTGGTGCCAAGGTACCACAGTTAGGTTCCCGAACGGTAGGACAGCATCTTCCTTTTGAGAAGTGAGGAAAGAGTGATGGGAAAGAGAGGGAAAGGCCGGCAGTGGGCAGGCCTCAGCCAGAGCAGATTTAAGAAAGAAGCACAGGGAGGCTGAGAAGCTGGAAATTGACGTCTTTCTACCCACCTGAGCTGGGTTCCCCCGGAAGCCCTCTTCCCTGGGGTGGGCATAGTCTGGGTTGGAGACTGGCTCTTGATTACCTGCAATAACGTCAAGGCTATTAGCTTTTCCATATTAATTTTGGAGAGGCACAAAGGTAAGTTTCAAGGAGGTTTGACCGTGTTAGCATGTTGGGATAGAAGCTCTCAACACCCCACCAGCTTCTGGGCAGCTCTGGGGAACGTCAGTGACCTCACACAAGGGGGGGCCATCCCACCAACCGGCAACATCCCTGTGTAACTGCAATGATGTTTTGGGTGAAGCCTCCGTGTTTGTGACCATGAAGGAAACAGCATCAAAGGGCGGACATGGTTGACCCAGGCTCTGCTCCATCCACACAAAGGAACAAAGTATAAGCCATTTACATCAAATAACACCAAATGTTTCCAACAGGTTCATACACACATGCTTTGTGGTAATTTGGACCACAGCAGGGCGTCTGCCCAGAGATTCTGGAAACCCTGGTTATATCCTTCTTAGACATAATAAAGAGATAGAAGAAAATATTTTAAGCTCTTGTGTAACTTTCTAACAGGGAAAGTAGACTCAATGAAGTTTTTTGCCACCTATTTTGTTTATATGGTAGCTTCTGCACTTTCCATTGTGGGCTTACATTTCCATAGGTTGCTATTAGTAGCAAATGACATGGAATCCAGAATATTCTCCAGAAGGGAAAGAAACCATGGAAACTTGAAAACATTTTAGTGAGCTGAAATGTCACATATTTCAATCCAAGAAGGTGTCTGCATTCCAGGAGCCGGGTGGTCACACGCTCACAGCCATGCCCGAAGCGGGCAGAGGGAAAAGGGGTCACACACCATGCATTTCAGCTACAGTGGCTCAGCATTTTGGAAGACTTGTTTGTATCTGATCTTGTAAATGTTTTGGGGGGGAATAATTTTAGAATTTACAGAGAAGTTGCCAAGATCGTTCAGAGAGTTCCTATATACCCTTCACCCAGCTTCCCCTAAAGTCAGCATCTTAATCAGCTGGGACAACACTGTCAGCTAAACACAGACTTTATTGGATTTTGCCAACTTTTCCACCAATGTCGTTTTCTGATCCAGGATCCAGTCCAGGTGGCCCTGTTGCATTTAGTCAGAAGTCTCCATGGGCTCCTCCAATGTGGGACAGTTTCTCAGACTTTGTTTTTCATGACTTTGACAGTTTGAAGAGTACTGGGCAGGTATTTTGCAGAATGTCCCTCAATTTGAGTTATTTGAGGTTGTGTCATGATTGGTTTGGGGTTGTAGGTTCTGGGGACGAAGTGCCTGTCCATCACATATCAGAGGTCTGTGGCATCCACGTGACACCAAAGGTGATGCCAACCTGGGCCGCCGGGCTCAAGGGGTGGTGCAGGTATCTCCTCCATACTGGTGCTGGGCTTCCCCTTCCAGACTCCACTGTCTGGAAATGAGTCACAAAGTCCAGTGCAATCTCCAGGGTGAGCCCTGGGGAGGGAAGTGTTAGATCCACTACCTGGAGGGGGGACAGTTACATACATTATTTGGAATTCCTCTGTAAAGACGTGTCCCTCCTTTTTCTTTAATTAGAAAATGTATTCTTTGTATTGCTAGATCAATAAAATAAACTAAACCTATTCTACACATGCTCTTAGAAAAGTTAGAAAAACCTAATTCGCTAGCGGAAAGGAGCGGCACCTTTACACACGGGTGGGCTCCCATCCACGTATTCCCTCCTCTGTGTTCCCCGCTGAGAGCACAGACACGCTGAGCTTCCAGATGCCACGTTTCAGACGAAAGGCATTGCTCAGAGTGAATGTGACTGATGGTGGTATTTCCAGTGGAGAGTTTGTTTTAAGCATGGGAAAGCCCTTTTGGTCCTGAAAGGCTTGTCTTCGTTTGCGATCTCTGCCCTGAAATGCAGCAACCTGCACTTGCTTCCGGTTCACCTTGACCAGAGTGAGTCCTGCTGCCAGAACGTCGACTCAAAAAGAAAGTCATGTCATCGGGATTTTATTTCACAGCTCGAGGGTTTTGCTGAATGTTATGTTTGTTTGGAGGTCAGCACGGCTGCATAGCCTCGTGGCCGAGTGGTGTATTCTGGAGTGTTCTTTGGGAGGCGTAAATGAAGCGTAAGTGTTAGAAGCGTGGATCCTGGTACGGGTGATGTTTTAAACAATTACAGATGGTGCAGGGCTGGCTGTAATTGACAGCAGCACCAGCCCCAGAAAGGGCCTTGACAGGCTCCATCCTACGATGATTAATTGCTGCGCGCTGTCTCCGGGCACTCCAGTTTCCTCCCTTGCAGCTTGCAGCTCCTGCGAAATCTGCAGCTCGTATTACACCACACGGCACAGGAAATGTCTTTTCATTGCCCCATCCAAGGACCACTCACGGCTGGGGAAGTTGCTAGGCAAGACCCTCTGATGGCTTGGATTTGGAGAAGATTTGGCACGGGGAGCCCTGAAGGGACAAACAATAGGGACAGCCCCTCTTTTATTGCCTTCCCCTAAGTCGACAATGACTTACAAATTGAATCAGGCCGATGGCCTTCAAACTGGCTAGCTCTACCTCTCAGGAGAAGTGGTGCCTGAAACAGCGATGTCTTCGAGGATGAAAGCACGGACATCCTGCCTCTGCCTACCTGCTTTCATTTCACCGATGGATAGCACGGCAATGTGTGTAAGGCCATGGAGACACTGCTTTTCTCACACCCATCGTTTTCTCCCCCAAGTCCATGAGGAACTCAGCACCTCCCCCAGCCTGTTTCATGTGGGACATCCGTCCAGGGGCTCCAGCGGCTTCTCCAGGAGTCTGGTTCGTGGTCAGCTGCAGTGGTGAGCAGTGGCCGGCAGGTTTCTCTGTTTGTGAAAGTGAGTGTGGTGACTTCAGACTTTGGCCTTTGGGTACGACTTTGTGAACATTTTAATAAGTACAGCTTCTAAGGCAAGTTGCCTTATTATTATTTTTTACAGCTTTACAAACAGTGAAGTATCCAGATCCCCAATACCTGAACTCTGTGAAAGTGATGTTCCCATGAGGACTGCTGGTGTCATCAGAGACCAGACAAGGCCAGATACCACAAGGGAGATGGTGAGGACCAAGGGGGAGATGCTGAGGACCATTGGGGAGATGGTCAGGACCACAGGGTTAGATGGTGAGGACCACAGGGCAAGATGGTGAGGACCACAGGGTTAGATGGTCAGGACTACCAGGAAGATGGTCAGGACCATGGGAGAGATGGTGAGGAACATGGGGGAGATAGTGAGGACCATCAGGGGAGATGGTGAGGACCACAGGGCAAGATGGTGAGGACCACGGAGGAAATGCTCAGGACCATGAGGGAGATGGTGAGGACCATGGGAGAGATGGTGAGGACCATGGCGGTGATAGTGAGGACCATCAGGGGAGATGGTGAGGACCACAGGGCAAGATGGTGAGGACCACGGGGGAGATGTTCAGGACCATGAGGGAGATGGTGAGGACCATGGGGAGATGGTGAGGACCATGGGGAGATGGTCAGGACCATGGGGGAGATGGTGAGGACCACCAGGGAGATGGTCAGAACCATGGGGGAAATGGTCAGGACCACGGGAGAGATGATCACAACCACGGGGGAGATGTTCAGGACCATGAGGGAGATGGTGAGGACCATGGGGAGATGGTGAGGACCACCTGGGAGCCAGCCAAGACAGCAGCTGGGGGAGTGCACAGAAGGGCAGTAAATGCAGCCTTATACGTGCATGGTTCACTTAAAGAGCGTCAGAAACAGGAACATCCAAAAAACTGACTTAGCTGTTGATGTTAAAAGCAGATGACCACTTGGAGGAGCAGCGTTGCCTCCAGGGCCATCGGAAGCAAAGTAGGAAGGAGACCGAGCTTGTCTCAGCCCCACTCAGGATCCAGGCACTGACCTTGGGCTCATCCTTCTGCCTCCTTCCTTCTGTGCCAGGCAGTATCCCAGGCTCCTCTCACCCACACACACCTGCAGGGATCCCTGCGGGTTTTTTTTTTCTGCTTTGGGGTTGCCCAGGTGAGCAGGGATGGGAAATCCTTAGGTACATTGCCCCTAAGCATGTAATGACCATGCTTCACTTGCTCCTTCTGGGTGATGGAGCCCACGTGAATGCAAGAATCCGGGTGGTCAGGCCCCAGTGTGACCACCAGCCTGGGGCAGCTCTCCGGCCCTGGCAACACTGTCTATATCTGGCCTCTCGGGGTGCAGCTGACATGTTCCCAAAGTGCAGCCACATACACCACAGTGACGACTCAGCTGGAAGAAACACAGACCCAAGACCATCTTCAGAGGGATGGTGGGTAGAAAAGCTGATCAAACGTCCAAGGTGCAAGGCAGCACACCAAGACTTGAGGGGGAAGGACACACAATCCCGTTAGATCAATGCCCTTACATCCTCATGTATCAAATGAGGACAATAAACCAGAGAAAAGTGGGAAAAGGTGCAATGCAAATAACCAAAATACAATAATAAAAGATATTCAACTTCACTTACCAGGGAAATACAAATTACGGTCTCACAGATTTACAAATATTCGAACACCCTTACCCAGCTGGATGCTGGGGAAATGTGTGAGAAGTGTGCTGGGTCAAGGCCAGCTGTCCCGGGGGCTCCTTCTGGGGAAGGAGTGGGGAGCTGGCAGACCCCCAGGAGGCTGCCGGCCCAGGGCACCCTTCACACAGGCCCCGTCTCCGGCCAGGGCCTGGGCTCCTAGACAGGGTTTGGACAGTAAAGCAAAGTGACACGTGCACCCAGGGCCGCACTGATACCTCCGTCTAGACGGCTTGAGACACTGGGGAGTCTACGCTTTTATTATTTTGAGGAAACGCATTCTTTGCGAGGAAAGTCGTTTTTGATCAAATTCTAACGTCAAATTCTCCATGGCTCTTTGGTTTTGAACAGCGAGAGTCCTGTTTCCTTTCTCTGACAATTAGCATGCAGACTTTTACATCAGGGTCCCCAGCGTCCCCCAGGCAGCGGCCAGGAAATGTGCAGCTGCCGGCTTGTCTGAGCCGGGGGCCCAGCCCTGGACGCCACTCGGGCCCCTCGGGTCCTCCTGGGCATCCCCCGGATCAGAGACCCACCTTTGTCCCGAGAACCTCTCTGGGATGCAGGTCGTCTTAGGCCAGGCTGGGCCACCTCGTCAGGAAACTGCCGGGAAGGCCGGCCCCCTGGGTCTCCGGAGAGAAGCATTCCAGAGCGTTGCAAAGAAAACAGGCATTTTCTTGGCCTTCCTCCTGCTCCTGTGCAGATGACCGGATTTGACCGAACCATGTGATTCTTCATCTGGTTTTTGCAGCTTAGTTTTATTGTCCTGAGCAAGGTGGGGAAAGGAACGCGTGTAATGGGTTGCAGACTGCAGACCCCAGTCCGTCCAGGAGTCCCACACGCCGGAGATGGGGGTTCCGGCCACCGTGTGCCATGAGGGATGCTGAGTTACAGATCTGGGCCGCTGTTTGCACCCCTAATCATGAGAAGTGAGGATTCTTAGCCAGTTTGGAGACCTGGGTCTTCAGCCTCCAGAACATGGCTCTTCTACCACAAGCCCCCCGGCACGTAAAGGCCCCTGTCCTTCAGATGCCTCCGTGGTGTTGGGGTAACTGCCCTGCTGAACAGATATTTTCAGTATGTTTTACGGGGACTAAAGACAACTCATACTTCTGTGAATCAGAAACCTTTGGCTGAGTCAGCTCATTTGACAACCCAGGAAAAGAATTTGCAAATGATAGGACACTCAAAGAGTTAATACCCTCAATACGTAAAGGACTCAAGAATAAATAGTGAAAGCACATGGCCTAATAGGAAAACAAAGGACATATGCAGACAATCTATGAAGAAGAAATATGAACTTCAGTGAAACATGTAAAGAAATCGCTATGCACTAGTGACTAAATTTAAAGTTTTGTACATTTAAACAGAGACAGTATTTTTCACCCATTGGTTTAGCAAAGGTTTAAGAAATGATCTTATCTATTACGGTGAAAAACATGGGAAAGAAATCATTTTCATACATTTTGTGATAACATAAATTGGTACAAGCTTTTGGAGAGGAGTTTGGCAACTGTTTTTCCAAAGACGTAAAGATTTGCATACCTGGCAAAAAAAAATAACTGCATTTCTAGGAATTCGCCCAAAAAACTCATTGGACAAATGTGCAAAAAAGTGTTTACTTAAGGATGCTCATTTTTGCAATGTTTTTAATAGTGAGAAATTAGTTTTGACCCCCCAAAATAGGGGTTTGGTTAAATAAAGTATTGTATAGCATTATAATGGAATTCAGTGTAGTGTTTAAAATAAAAGATGAGGATCTCTATTTTTTGACATGGAGATAGGTTCATAATATACTGTTATATTAAAAGCTACAGAATAGTATGATCTCTTCAATATAATATGGATAAGGATAGACAGAAACAAAACAAAAATTCTGAAGGAAATGTGATGTAATTTAGGGCTTTGCAGAGATCATCTGTGGGTTATCGAATTGGGGATGCTTCTTTTCTTTATGTTCCTGTGTTTGTTAATTTTCTTTGTTTGCAATGGACATTAATTACTTTCAGAATCAAGAAAAATAGTTATTTCAATCTTCCAAAAGGTGGGCTGCCTATTTGTAGCTCATGGGAACTTGACAATGGCCAGGAATTATGTCTCTTGGCCAACGTGGCAGCTTCTTTCTACTTTTCTAGGGAGCTGTCTGCGATAAAGCCTAGGCACCTCCTCTTTTCTTTTTCAAGCACTCTTGAATCCAGGCTATTTGCATTCCCATCACCTTATGTAGCATCTAGCTTTGAGTAGCTATTTATGGGTACAAACCCTTTTTCTCTGGTTTGCTTCATTTTTCTCTTTTCTTCTACAGGGTGGAATGTGGAATGCATTTTATCTTTCTTTCAACTAGTAATAATATATTCTATCTCATGTTAGTAAATTCCTTTTAAGTGGCCCATTCTTAAAAAGCCACCAAATGTTTCTATAGATATCTGCAATATTTTATTTCCCTTCTGAAAACGTTTCTTCAGAAATGTTTTTAATCACCAGTCCTTTTAAGCTTTGTGAGATTGGCATGCACAAAATTTTACCTGACTCTGATACCTTAGGCTCATTCCTCTTTGTAAGTTTTTTTTAAGGGACGTGCAATGGATAATGTCAAAGTGTTCTTGACTTCAGCTAATGAGAATGTGAGCTTCACCAGCACTTCAACCCGTGTCCTTTCTCTGTTCCAGGACCCAGTCCAGGATCCCAGGTTGCATCCAGCGCTCATGCCTTGTTATGGGGTAGATTGTGTTTCCAAACCCCGCGCCTCCCGCCCCAGCCCCGCCCCCCCCCGCCCCAGCCCCGCCCCCCCCCCCCCCCCCGCCCCAGCCCCGCTGCGTTCATATGTCGAAGTCACCCAGTGAGTGATAATTTGCTGTGGTGACCTGAGCAGACTAACAGACCTGCTTTTCGTGTTCCTGACACAACCCGAGAACCCTGGTCAATTATTCATAGAATATGCCCCTCAGTTGGGGTTTATCCAACATTTTCTCATAGTTGCAATGACGCCATGAATTTTGGGCAAGAGTACTGCAGGAACAAGGCTTGGCCTTCTCAGCAGAGTATCCTGAGGGTCTCCTGGTGTTGATACACCCACTGCCGTGATGCCTGCAGAGGTCACCACCGTACCTTAGAGAATGGTGTGGCACTGTCACACCCTGGCTGGGATGACTGTTTGTGTAAGGGGCTCGCGTCCAGAGAAGCCGGGTGAGAGGCATACAGGACTCTGTACTATTTTTATTTTTTATTTATTTATTTATTTATTTTTAATTTTTTTTTTTATTGGAGTAAAATCGCTTTACAGTGTTGTGTTAGTTTCTGCTGTACAATGAAGTGAGTCAGCTATATGTATACATGTGTCCCCTCCCTGCTGGACCTCCCTCCCTCCCCCACTTCCCCCCGATGTAGGTCGTCACAGAGCACCAAGCTGAGCTCCCTGTGCTGTACCGCAGGTTCCCACTAGCTATCTGTTTTACGCATGGCAGTGTATTTATGTCAAACCTAATCTCCCTATTCATCCCATCCTACCCTTCCCCCACTGCGTCCACACGTCTGTTCTCTACATCTGCATCTCTATTCCTGCCCTGCAAATAGGTTCATCTGTACCATTTTTCTAGATTCCACATATATGTGTTAATATTCGATATTTGTTTTTCTCTTTCTGGCTTACTTCACTCTGTATGATAGACTCTATGGGCAAGAATATTGCAGGAATGAGGCTTGGCCTTCTCAGCAGGGCATCCCGAGGGTCTCCTGGTGTTGATACACCCACCGCTGTGATGCCTTAGAGAATGGTGTGGCACTGTCACACCCTGGCTGTGTTGACTGTGTTTGTGTAAGGGGCTCATGTCCAGAGAAGCCGGGTGAGAGGCATACAGGACTCTGTACTACTTGTATAACTTCTCTGGAAGTCCAACATTAGTTCAAAACAAGTGAAAAAACAGTAAACTTCTCTTTGTCATGGAAGCTTTCAGAAAGAATCCATGTTTCTCTCAAAAATGCTCGTCCAAACAGACGTCTCCAAATCTATTAACTAAGGTGGGTGGATGGACGAGGCTGAGAAAAACATCTGGAATGTGGGCGGGGGCAGCACGCAGGGCATCTGAAGGAGCCGAGGAAGGTGTGGAGGGGCCGGGAGACACTTGGCAGGACTGGTCTTTACTCTTCTGCAAGTAGAAACCTGAGCCCGGATGGCGATGAACAGAATGAAGTTGCCGCTGTAGACTTTTTTTTTTTAATTTTATTGAAGTATAGTTGATTTACAATGTTGTGTTAATTTCTGCTGTACAGCAAAGTGATTCACTTATACGTACATATACATTCTTTTTCATATTCTTTTCCATTATGGTTTTTCATAGGATATTGAATATAGTTCCCTGGGCTATGCAGTAGGACCGTGTTCTTTATCCATCCTATATATACTAGCTTGTGTTGCTTTAGAATTAAAAAACACTTAGTCCTTTTCTTAGTCTTATGTATTTGGATGTCTGGGTCACAGTGCTGCATAGGAAGGCATTCAGGAGCTTCCTGCTTACCTTTGTGTATAAAAGCCCTGTCAATCCAGCAAGGGAAGGTGTGAGCTGGATTTTTATTTTCCTTCTGCTATTTATTTAACTATCAATAACCAAACAAAGACAGAGGAAATGGAGCTCCTGGTGTTGTGTGTCATGGCGGTGATGGCGTGACTTCATGATTTTTATCATTATGAGAGGATCACTGTATCATAAAAATGATTTTGTCATTTATCATTGGCTACTGCAAATACATAGTGTGTGTGTGTGAGAGAGAGAGAGAGAGCTCAGAGATACTGACTGTTGGATGGATATTTGGACCTATCCTTGTTAAACAGAACCAGAATCAGACTGTAGTTAAAGCAGTAAAAATGGATTTTCTTCAGGAACTATTGCAATGAGGGAAAGGACCTCAGTATAGAATTGGGCTCTATTCTGAACACAGGAAGGACAGGTGGGGATTATAGCCAAAGAGCAGGATGGGGAAAATCACTGCAAGGAAACATCAAGGGTGGGGGATTGTCCTGAGGGCAGCCAGGTTGTCAGGTATCGAAGATGGGGGATCCTGGCTAAACTGACTTAGCAGGATTCCTGCTGGACTGGGTTATGCAGGCCTGAGACGGGGCCCCAGGAAGAGGAGGCCGAGTTGACAGGAGGCCCCAGGAGCTGCCTGAAGCTGGTGCAGGAGGGGTCTCTGTATGCCTTTAGATGGGGCTGAGACTCAGAGGAGGAACATGGGGGTTCTCAGCGCTCTGAAATCAACCTCCCTCAGCTCTGGCTGCTGTGCACCGGGTGAGGCTGGGGAGGGGATCGCAGCTGCCTGAGGGGTGAAGATTTTCGGAATAACCCGAGGGGCAGAGATGGCTCTGCAGGCGCCATGGCCTCAACCCTGACGTGCGGCTGAGCTGACCCTCTGGCCTTCATCACCAACTGCCCCCCTCTCCTTAGCATTTGATGAGAAGCCTGGGAGCCAGGGAGGCTCGGACTGGAAGGGAGGTCCTGAAATGTCTGCATCTGTATCTGGAGATTGAGCATTTAACAAAATAGAGAACAAATTATTCCTGCAATTTAAATTTTTGTTTAACTATTTGTTGTTTGTTTATTGATTGATTGATTGATTTTCTAATGAAGAAATAGAGAAGCTCATACTGCTCCTGTGATTTTGGCCACAGAAAGGCACTGAATAGATATGGAAAACTGTGGGCTCCAGAGAGGAACACGAAGACAGCAGTCTCCCAGGCCATGGCAGGGCACACTGGTGACTTCTACGGGACAGGGAAAATAGCAAAACTGCAGCCGTATTCTCTCTTCTTTCTGAGCTCTCCACATCCTCAGTTTTACTTATAAGTTTTTGCATCTAAAAATTATTTATAATAATGCCCATGACTTACCCACTGTCAATGTTATTCTAATACATTTCAAGGACGTGAGAATATACATAAGGTTGACATCACTAGCCTTGTCCATTTGGGGGCAGAGAACAAATTTATTTTCAGAAAGGGTTCCAAAATGTCCTTGACATTCTCCACCCTGGGAACCACTTTTGTTCATCCCCAAAGATGAGTCTTGATGGGATAATATTTACACTCATGTTGGAATTAAGAATGAGACTGGTCTTATCTTTCTCATTTATAAGAAACAGAATGATAAAATTGCTAAAATCCAAATAGTCCAGTAATAATAGTTCTAGAATGGAGAGGAAAAAAAAACACATGCATGTTATGAAAAGGTATTATTTGATTCGAAATTTTCCTAACAAAACTCAATCCACAACATTTCTGGCTATTAACTGCTCACCTGGGTAAATTTGATTTCCTGGATATGCACAAAGTGAGGCTATGTTCTGAACATTTACCCCAAAAATGACATCATATATTACATTTTCATCTCTCTTTCAAGTGACTTTTTAAATATTACAATGTAATATCCATTTAATTGCCACAAATTCCAATCCTAGTAATGACAGACAAATAGACAATATGGTTGCTATTTAGAATTCTTAACAACATGTTGAAACCAATGGAACAGGAGAAGCACAATGAAATGGGAATCTTTTACATAATACAGTGACCGTATTGAAAGTTAATATTTTTGAGCACTCCCTGTGTGCCGGCCACTTTGCTAGATGAGTTTTATATACTAGATCATCTCTTTAAATCTTTACAGTGACACTGAGCTTATAATTTCCATCTGCCAAGTTCATCCTTCAAAAGGCAGATAAAGTGGGAATTCCATCTCCCCGTAATTGTTTCCAAAGAAGTAAGCCTCCTGGTCTTTCTTTCCACCCCTGAAGGACTCATCCTCAAGGGAAGAATTAACCAACTGACAGATTCGGGAGGGAATGCGATCTTGTCCTGCTAAGCTCCGCCCTTCCTTCCCTTTTCTGAGCTGCAGGGTACTTGGTTGTTTTGTCTCTTTACCACGTGGTCTTGAGGCCACACACACGCATGACACATGGCCAGTCTGGCTGTTTTTAGGAAGAAGCCTTGGTAAACCCCTTTGGTGCTGATCAAATACCCCTTGTCTATTCACCTTCATCAGAAATATTAGAGACATTTTGCTCCCATACCGTCTTTTTTTTTTTTTTTTTTTTTTTGGCTGCGTTGGGTCTTCATTGCTGCCTGCGGGCTTTCTCTAGTTGCGGTGAGTCGGGGCTAATCTTCATTGCAGTGCGCAGGCTTCTCATTGTGGTGGCTTCTCTTGTTGTGGAGCATGGACTCTAGATGAGCAGGCTTCAGTACTTGTGGCACGCAGGCTCAGTAGTTGTGGCGCACGGGCTCAGTAGTTGTGGCGCACGGGCTTAGTTGCTCTGTGGCATGTGGGATCATCCTGGACCAGGGATCGAACCTGTGTCCCCAGCATTGGCAGGAAGACTCTTAACCACTGCGCCACCAGGGAAGTCCCCCATATCCTGTCTTATATATTGATTGGTTTTGAGATCGGGAGAGGAAGGGATGGGCAGTCATGCATCGGCCCTTTTAAACTCAACAGCTGTCCTACAATTAGATGTGAGTGTTTGGCTGGGTGGCCTGGCACAGGGAGCAGCAAGTAAAGGAAAGTATGCTCAGCTCCCAACCCGATCAGAGTATTGAGGATTCAAAGGTAAAGGACTCTACTGATGGTTCCTTGATTACAACCCTCAAGAAGCCTCATAGAACCTGGTTCATTGTCCTGAATTTCCTTAATTATTTATGAATATCTCATTCTTCTCCATTAACTCAAAAGTCCTGGTAAGTATAGGACAACCCAGGAAATTCTCTTCCTTCAGTCAAGACTACTCTTAAGTCAGTAAACATAATTGTGTAGCCCTCAGACGAAAAGGTGCCTTAGTTTTCCTGGGTAATTGATTGCCCTGACTCACCCTAAGAGTTCACAGAATGGGCAGCTACATCTCACTGCAGTTTACCCAGGTGCCACTTGGTTGGTTAGGGAGAAGATGGATGGGGTTACCAGGCCAGCCCAGAGGGGAATTCCTAGGAAGGCCTCTTACTAATGCAGAGCTTTAGGAGAACAAGTTATCTGTTCCAAGTGCTACTCTTTGTAGATGTGCAAACACAGGCCAGGGGCACTAAGTGCATTTGCTAGACCTCAAGGTGAGTTTGCCATCACTGGGAGCCTAGAATTGGCTCTCTCCTCACTAACAGCCCCGTCTCTATTCATTAAAGTGCATCTCTCATCCTGCAACCTTCTTTTTGTCATGCCTCTCCCACGAGCATTAAGAAACATGATGTTGTGTGTCTGAGTCATCAATTCAGTGCCCTACCAGGTTAGCCAATCCCAAAAGAAATCTGTGTCCCGGGCCTATCACACCCTTCTGGTGCCTCATCAACACCAAACTCTCCCACGTCCCATTCTGATCACTGCGTTCACGAGGGCCCCTTTCAGCTATAAAACTTGAGCCTATGTGAAGAGGGTCGGGTGAGGTAGGGTCAGGCCACTCAAGACGGCTGTTCTCTTGTTCTCTGTCCATCCCCTGCCTGACCAGCGCGTGCATCACCTACACCTACTCACCTGAGTGACAGTCCTGTGTAGTTGCCTCAGTCCCCAGCTGGTGATTGTTCTTATCAAAGGAGCAGTGAGGGGCGTGCCCCTCTGCTGGTTTCCCTGGTAACTAATGAGCTACCTGATGTAACCTCCCCCCACGGGGAACGAAGACTCATGTCCTGCCCGCAGTCCACCTTACACAGTGGGGTGTTGCTCCAGGTCGCTGCCTCAGACGGGTAAGCTCCCCAACCATTAAACCACTGATGTCTCTGTTGCTGACTCCCGACTCTTTCTTCAGTCTTACAGCTGGGCAAGCACAGGCCTTGTAGGCCTGCGAGGTGCAGCCCAACAGGTGGGTGGACAATTTACCTTAATTTTGTGAAGTGATTTCATGTTCACCCATCCTTATTTTAACAGAGGCTCACCAATCTCGGCATTGTATCCAGCAACAACACCCTGAAAGATTAGGTTATTCCAAGAAAATGGTATTTTCTTCAAGATTTAGCATTTTCAATGTTACTTCCACTTTTCTTTCGAGGTGGAGTGCTCAGCCTTGCTAGAACCCACTGCTTGGCCTCCCCTGCAGGTAGACATCAGCGTTTCTGCTGTTTCCAGACCAGGCTGCTCCTCACTTACACTTCCTCACATACGCCATGGTCTCTGCTGGGGAAGGAGCATTTGGTCGGGCATGTTGACACAGCAGCACTATACACACCTGTCTGCAGCCTCCCGAAGAACTGTCCCCGTGACCTGCATTCCTCTGTTCTCTTTGGTTTTCATGAAGCATGTCCATTACATAAACACATGTTTTTTAAGCCTGGGTTAAGTGTTAGGGCTATTTTGTATTTCTAAATCCTTTACCCCATCACCGTAGGAGCCCACCCTCCTTTAAGACTTGTCCCCTCAAGTCCACATCTTGATATTAGAGCTTCACTACCTTTCAGTTTCCAGTCTGTGTTCAGCTTGCTTGCCAAGGAGAGGCATCTGGTCTACCAGGCATCTCCTGGTGGTATAGCTGAATCATCAGAGTAGTCACTGAACATCTAAAGTGCTTAATACATATAATGTACATAATATAGTTTTCTGTGAAGACTTAGTTTTTCTCAGCCAATCCTTGCTATTAAAGCATTTTCAAAGTTCTCTGTAATGAAATTCTTCCAGGGAATGTTGGTCATTTTCTATTTCCCGCCATCCATCAATCAAACCTCTTTCCCCTTTGTGTGGAATTCTCCATTGTGTGTAGTGTTGAGGGCACAGTAGCCCATGCCTCCCATAATGGAGGCCAGGTGGGGACATCTTTCCTCCCCTCTTCCCTGGAAGCCAGAGGCTTGGTGTGTGACCTTCTTACACAAAACTTGTGTTTTTAAGGAGGGTCTCAATATCTGCTGGGCTCTTTGGGGTTTGCCCACAGGGACCGAGGGAAAGTCAGCAGCAGGGTGTCTCACATGCACCCTCATGCCCTTTGCCCTGCTCACGTTTCTCACTGGTCCCCCAGTGTAACCACCAGCTCGGAGCTACATTCCTTCTTTGCCCAAGCTAGCAAGAGTTGGCTCCCGCCACTGCTGACCACAAACCCTGGGTGAGTCACACCAACAGGTTGAAGAAAGTGGAGTCTCAATCCAGCTATTTCCCAATCACCCTCTACCTCACTACCCTGTGTAAGAAAGTACATTAGTCAAAACAGGCCATAACTCTGCATATCTTACAGCAGATCATACAGGAAATCAACATGGCACACTTTATAGAACCAGCAAGTCACATTTCTCGTGTTTTATATCACTCATTAATATCTATGTTAGCAAATGGACAGTTCTGTTGGAAATCGTCACAGCACGTTTCATAAATGTCTAATTGAATATTGTTTCTTGTACCTTAATGTAGGGCAGACATTTCAATTTTTAAACTCAAAGGCATCTTGTTAAATAGCATTGTCATCATTTTCCAATGACAACTTATTTAGACCCCTTTTTTCCTTCCTCTGTGCCCTTAAGATCAGCAAATTTTCTCCATACACCTCAGATGCTTTGACTTGGAAACTTTAGAATTTCTCCCCTATGTTTGTTCATAAATGTATGAAGAAAGACCAAAACTGCCTCTTGTCTTAAAATTGTCTTGAAACCTTCCTAATTCACAGTGAATACTGGACACAGGCCAGTGTTATTTGGTGAGCTGTTAACCACCTGTCATTTCACTTACGTCTTCAGTAAGAGGCTGACACCCAACGCCTGTTGCCTGGAGGCGGATAACTTCCTCTCTCTGCAGGTCGGGACCGGTAGCCACTTGTCTGCAGGAGACAGAGCCTTTCAAATCCCCAGCTCTGAGCCTGATTTTGGAGAAAAGACGACTACTACATTCCAGAGTCCGACCGCGGGCCGGCTGGGGAGTGTTCAGCCACTGTGACCGGGCTTGATTTCAACGGTCTGCCCACAGTAACTTGGAACAGGTTTCCCTATCGTGTCTTTCTGCACAGAGGGCCCCATGGGAGCGTGCTGTAAAGGATCCCATCAAGTTAATAGGTACTGGGATTTTAAGATCGACGGCTCCCTGACTGCAAGGAAAATACGTATGGCTGATCCCAAGCACTTGTCCTGTTGAGTCAATGTGCCTGGTGAAGGCAAGACACAGCCAAGGGTCTCTCTGGTCCACAGCAGATTTCATTTCATGATGATGTGTCACATTTAAAGAAGGCTGGTTTGATTTTTAGCTCAACAAGATTTACATGTTCAGAGGGCCTGTAGTTTTAATTTCCTGGGCTGATCATCAGGAGGTTCACAATACAGCCGGAATTTAAGTTGATTTTTATTCTTTCCTAGGATTGATATTGTTGAAAATGTACTTTTTTTCCATTCTTTGTTGACCCGGAAGTGCTTACCAATGTGATGAAGGCTTCTAAGATGGTGCTGTGAATTAACTAGCAATGTGTCCATCCCAAAATCCATATGTTGAAGCCTTAACCCCCAATGTGGCAGTATATAAGGAAGTGATTAGGGTTAAATGAGGTCATAGGGTGGGGTCCTTATCCTATAAGTTTGGTGTCCTCATAAGAAGAGACACCAGAGCTCTCTCTGTCTCTGTGTCTGTCTGTCTATCGATCTCTCTCCCTGTCTTTCTCTCTCCTCTCCCTGCCACACCTCACAATGTGCACATACCAAGGAAGGACACAGAGAGAAGACAGCCATCTGCGGACCAGTAAGAGAGCTCTCACCAAACACAGACCTTTTCAGACCTTGACCTTGGATGTCCATCCTCCAGAACCGTGAGAAAATACATTTCTATTACTTAAGCCACCCAATCTGTAATAGTTTCTCCTGACAGCTTGAGCAGACTATCACGGCTGGAGGTTGGTCTGTCCACACATGTCCACAACTTCCTGGATTTGCACACAACAAGAGAGGCTTCTCCCATTTTATCTGTAAAGAAAGGCAATGTGCTTTGCTTATACTCGCTAGTGTGTTCAACATTTCAATCAATCAAAATGAACCGTAAGTAAACTGGTGTTTTGAGTAAACATCCTAATGGCAGTAAGAGTAGGACCTACCCATGAAGCCCTGGTGGTAGGTCCCTGTGTGCCTGGCCCCCTATGGGGGCAGCTTCCCACTGCTCCTTGTCACTGAGAGCAACTTGCTCAGGACGGTTGTACATTCTGCAAAAATGAGTCATGTCAAGACTAAAAGTTTTGTTCCAGAAGTTTCCATAAACTCCCTAGAGTGCACTTCCCAGGGCCCAAGGGTCTGCCCCTGGATTGTGAGCAGATGGGGTTTCAGGTGTTGGGTTGGCTTTTCAGGTGGATTTTGCCATTGTTCCTTCTGCTAGGTGTTTCTTCACATTCAAGGTCCTATGTTTTGTACTTTTATTCTCTGTTTATCAATGAAAAAATTAAAAGCTTGTTGTAGACAAAGGTGGGCTTGAAAATAGTTGTTGTCAAGTTTTGGGAGTGCTGCAAGGTAGCGAGGCTCTTACGACCGGAATCTCCCCTTTGGGTACCCATTGAGTTCCTTGAGCACGTGACTGTGACCTGTCAATGTCCCTTCTCATCAGGCACCCTATGTATCCAGTGTAATAAATGTACAATGATTAGAACAAACAGAACAATAGCCACTTTGCTCCTAGTTGGCGTGTTTAACACCACTCTGTGGGGTAAGTGTTACTTCCCACATTTTGTAGGTGAAGAGACGGAGTCACAGAGAGTTCTTTGCTCACCCACAGCCAGAAGAGGGACGTGGAAACAGCCAGATTTGTTCCTGAAAGAGTCTCCAAAGCCCAGATGCTATCAAACCAATTTAAAATTGTACCTGCTTTTAAGCTTCATTTGTTCTACGTAGCTTTGTTATAACTGAAATCACCTAGGAGGGAGAAAATATCTTTCTGCGTATGCCATCTCTCCAACAAAAACCTATCTACTTACAAGGGAAAATAATTGCTATATTCACGAGAAACAAAATCTTTGGGGGCTAGGTGAACATGGGAGACAGTTTCCTCGTCTGTCTATCCTGGAGCCCTAGGTCAGAGGTTACAGCACTGGCTCTCACCTTTGTCCTACCAGGAAGGTGCCCCAGCCTGGGTCCATCAGAATCCCAAGGAGGGGAAAAACATGTGAAAAGAGCTCCCCTTTTGAAGACGCTGACAACCGCCCATGCGGAATCAACTACCCAGTTAGAAATCACTGAATTATAATTACCCCCCTTTATAGCGGATCTTCTGACTTCTCAGAGTTATCACCTCAAACCCCAAGATGTCTGTCCCAGATACCAAATATACCCATGCTTGAACAGTTCAGAAAGGCCAGTGGAGCACATTTGTTTATTATTTATTAACAACCACTTTCAGGAAACGATATTCTAGGCTACTGAACGTAAAAGTTTTACTCTCAGCCGTGGATTGCTGACCAGACAATACAGGTGCGCCTGCTTAGGGCCCAGCCACTAGGACTTCCCCTGCCTTCTGCAGCCTGAATACCTGCAAAGCATCTGCAGGTGTCCCTGGCCAAATGGGCACAAGAAAGTAGAATTTTGAAATTGTATGGAGACTCACAGACTGTTCGAACTAATGGTCTGCATCAAATTCCTCTGGAAAGATAAGGTGAACATATGCTTTTAAACAGACCAGCGCTGGGCTAATATAATAGAAGAAGGATGAAGACACACTTGAGGGTGCAGTTTTGTGTAAGAGCCACACGAGGAGACCATGAAGCCTCCAAGCCCTGTTAATTCAGAGACGATGACTCTTTTCTTCAAGCTGAGGAATCAAGATCCCCTACCCGAACTTTGTGTCTGGGTCCTGTTTATACACCCTCATGTAATAGCGTCAGTAAAAGATTTTGCCAAACCAAGCGTTCCATGAGGGGTGTCGGCCTCTCTGAAACCCTTTCCTCACCAGGGCTGCTGGCTTATGTACTTGGGCACCTGGGTTAACTCTGCTGGTTCATTCTCATTAGCTGGACCTCAGGGTCTTCTGTTCCTTTTTTTTTTTTTTTTTTTTTTTTGTTAATAAAGCACAACATTTACTCCTCCCAAATTGGGCATTTATTATTTTAACAGAAACAATTGGCATACATCACGGTAATTCATCTTAAATGTGTCTAAAGTGACACTGAAAACTTGGGGTCCTTGGTAAACTTTTCCCAAATGAGAAGCAGGAAGCTTTGAGTCATGAGCTGTATTATTCTTTCAAAAATATTTCAAGAGCTCTTTTAATTGCCACATACGACAGTAGGCTTATCAAGCTTTCTTGGGTCTCTGGCTGTGGAATAAAATCCTTGAAAAACTAAATTTCATGAGTTAATAGACCCTCCCTCCCTGCTGCTGATGTCCATGTGGAACTTGGCATGTGAGGCATCCTTCAGTTTCAAGATGGGAAGGTACTGAGTCTTACAGTTTCCAAAGGTTAAGCAAGGGCATGTTTTGTGACCCCCCCCCAACTCTTCCTGTGTATGCATGTGCATATTTCATTTCATGATGGCAAAGGGAAAGCATTTAAAAGTCAAAAAAGATATCCAAACTGCATAAAAATGCAAATCACAGGAAAGAGGTAAGCTTTCCCTCGTGACACAGAACCTAGTTGAAAAATGATCAAGAGCTGTTTGAACATCTTTCACTCTCTGTCCTTTGATTATGATACACAGGGCCCATGACAACCAAAACTTTGGATGCTTCACCCTGATGGTTCAAATCCAGCTGCTTGAGGCAACGAGGATTATATATCTGATGAGAAACTGCACATCCCCCAAACCCCAGGGCAGTAAGCAAGGGCTGCCAATAGGTAGGCATCCTCAGAGAATCCATCACCTCCACCAGAAAATCACTTTAGACCCTGTATTGGGAAGAGGCTGAAAGATCTCCAACAGCAGTGTGTGCTGGGTACCGCAGTTTTCATGGATTTGGGCAAGGAACAAAGTCTCCAGCTGGATGGAGATCTTAGACGGGGCTTTGACCTTTGCCCAACTCCTAATTGGGCAGAGACTTTGGTTATTAAGAGCATGGGCTCTGGAAATAACTCAACCACTAACTTTTTTAAAAAAAAATTTATTGGAGTATAGTTGATTTACAATGTTGTGTTAGTTTCAGGTGTACAGCAAAGTAAATCAGTTATATATCTACACTTTTTTTTAGATTCTTTTCCCATATAGGCCTTACAGAGTATTGAGTAGAGTTCCCTGTGCTATACAGTAGGTCCTTGTTAGTTACCTATTTTATATATAGTAGTGTGTATTTGTCAATCCCAACCTCCCAATTTATCCCCCCGCCCTTTCCCCCCTGGTAACTGTAAGTTTGTTTTCTATATCTGTGTCTCTGTTTCTGTTTTGTAAATAAGTTCATTTGTACCATTTTTTTAGATTCCACATATAAACGATATCATACGATATTTGTCCTCTGTCAGACTTACTTCACTCAGTACGGCAATCTCTAGGTCCATCCATGTTGCTGCAAATGGCATTATTTTGTTCCTTTTTTATGGCTGAGTAGTATTCCATTGTATATATGTATCAATCAACCACTTACTTTCTGAGCCTCAATTTTATCATCTGAGACATGAAGATAACAATGATTCCTATTTATAGGATTGTTGCAAAGATTGACTTGTTAATATTTATAAACGCCAGTGTTTGGTTTATAGTGATCTCTATACAGGTGTCTATTAACTTTTTTATTCTTAATTTCAGCATGTTTTTTTCCTTCCGACTTTCTGTGTTTCCTTCACAGAAGTGATATCTTCTTGGATATTACTAAAAGCATGCACTGATTTTCTAACTTTTGCTTCTAGTTTCTGTAATAAATCATTTTTGGAGATTTATTGTATTCATTTTCATAAACTTCTTTTAAAAGGTTGATTAAGCCTTGAGTGATAAGAGTTCATTGTCAGCAGGAAGCTGTCTACATAGCCCTTGGTCTGTTTTCCATCCACATGGAGCCTGGTAAAATCACCTACTGATTGAGAAAGTGAAGCATTTACATTGGGATTGAAGCTCAGGCAATACTGTACATCAGAAGTCTTCCTCTGTTATAAATGTTTATCTCCACACATTGTGAGACCTAGTCTAAATAAAAGCAGAGGAGAATTGCAGAGACTCCCTAACTAGTAACAATCCAATTTAGTATCACCCAAAATCCCATATCTAGCCACAAACTACCAGCAGCCTGGATCTCCCTGCATTCATTTCTAGGTAGTTTGACCTCACCCCTAATAAGCGGCCACCAAACTGTCCTGGGAAGACCACGCCCCCTAGTGGGCAGTTAGGGTAACTGAAAACCTGTGTCTCCTCAATCTGCACCCCCGTGGCCCGCAGGACACCTCAAAGAGGGATTGCACACGTGCTGTGTTCTGTTACTCTCCGTCTTTAACTACATGCAACTTGATGGATTCTGCTGCGTCCAGGTGGAGAGCGTGCATCCGCTCTCCAGGGGGGCACCCGGCAGGGGGTGTCTAAACTCAGGTGCCGTCGCTGTTGATGACACGGGGTGGACGCCTGACAGTCAGCTCTGGCCGAGCTCGGCCACATCGCGTTTCATCCCCAACGGCACTTTCCTCTCCGCCGTCCCCTCGGGGTTAACGCAGAGAAAGGCGTTTATACGGAGGGTGATTGGCCCAGAAGCCGGGTGTGACTGTGTCTCTAAGGAAGAAGAAGGCTCTGGGTCTCTGCTGCTCTGAGTTCCTGCCCCCGTTAGGGCCCCTCCCCCTCTGCCCCGCCCTCCCCACATCGGTGGTTGTGGACGGTACCCACCTGGATTCAGTGCAGATGGAACCAGAAGGGTGACATTGCCACGATGGGGGCCATCGCATCTCGTGTGGGCCCCGAGTACCAGTCTGGAGACAGTGCGCCCGGGGTGTAGAATCCATGAGGGTGACGGGGTTCAGGACACGCCACCCAGTACGCAGTGCCTCAGCATCTGGAACATTCTGGGCTGAAAGCGTTTGCGAGAAAGGCAGGCAGGAGGGACTCTCCCCTTCCCCCTTCTCCCTCGAGGCAGGTGACAGGACCCTCACGGGAGAGGTGCCCTCCACACCCAGGGGCAGGCGCCTCCATGCCTCCAGGATGGAGAGACGGCCAGAGGCACCTGGACAGCAGGCCCTGCTGAGCTGCCCATTCTCACACCCTTGGGCTCCCTCACCCCGCTGTCCTGCCTGCTTTCCCAAGACTCTCCAGGCTTCATCGAGCCCAGTGTAAAAATGCTCAGATGCCGTTTCTCATATCTTCATCTCCTCGTGAAGGTTCCTGGTCACCTAAAATTTATACGAAATGAATCTGGACGCCTTTCCCCTGTGACTCTGTCTTGGTCAGTTTAACCTCCAGACCCAGCCGGGGTCCTAAGAGGCCAGAGGAAAATGTTCCTCCCCGTCAGGGTTCAGAGAAGCAACTTGGATGACTTGGGGCAACCCTGTTTCCCGTCTGATGTAATTTCTTACAAAGAAAATTTCATACATAAAAGTTTTGTTAATTAACAACATTTTATCCCCAACAGTGTAACGTAGTAAGTTGGACAAAAAGCCACATTCACAGAAATCCATCCACAGAAGCACGTGTCTGCTCCAAACTTCTCCCCACCGAGGCTGCCCCGTGGTACCTGCAGGGTCCCCCATGCCTGCTCCCCTTTATTTGGGGGCCCCATGGGAGCCGTGTTTTGAGGGGTGGGGTGGGGCAGAGGGTGAGGAGAGGAGAAACACAGAGGGGCCAGGCCCAGGGGCCAGACGACCCCGTGGAGGAGAGCAAGACAGTGGCTTCAGAGACCGTGGGGGACACCGAGGGCAGGGTGGGGACTGAGGCAAAATGCAGAGAACCGAGTCACAGAAACAAATCTCGGCCTCCTCCTGCAGCCCCTGCTCCCACTGGCGACTCTGACCCTTTGCAAGGAAGCCTGGAAGCCATGTGTTGGCTTTAAAATTCTCATTAACATGAAGAGTAGCAACTCGATTTTTAGAAGCACTGTGGAGACTCCCTACACTACCCCCTCCCCAAAATCCTCAGTCAGACTCAGCCCTAAGCTGCCAGCCTGAGACCCCTGCTTTCAATACCATATGAAGTCACCTAAGATGGGCCATCCTTTTGAAGATTTTTGAGGTCCTACACTTCAAATCCTGGTAAAGGAACACACTGTTAAAAGGGAATTCCTCCCAGTGTTTGAGGGGAGCTGAGGTCCCCTGGCTTCCTTGTTTTGCAGATTAAGGAAAGGCTGCAGCTGTTCACAGTCGAGTGACCGCCCCTGACTGGGGTCCGTCCTCGGAACCCTGGACTCCTATGTGGTCTTTGTCACACTTGAGCTACAGTGGAGACTGGAGGCCAGTCCTGCAAGCAAGGACGGAGAGAAAGTCTGTGCTTCGGGACGAGGGAGTGAGAAGAATCTCGGTGAGAAAAGTTTAATGAGGAAAATACACATTATCTTATGAGTGTGAGGTCTTTTGGATAACTGTGTTTTCAGAGGACTGTTGTCTGAAAGCCTCGTCCCTGAGGAAAACTAGTCCTGGTGCTTGTGTCTCGCTACTTTCTTACCGACGTCCCCCTGACCTTGGGAGGCCTGGCCCTTGCTTACAGGCCTCGCTCCATCTAGTGAAGGGCCGTCCTGAGGCAGATGCCCTAGTGGGGAAATCCAACCCAAGGGTGGTTGGGAAACACTAGGGGGCCCTTCCTTGCACAAAAGGAACAGACTTACCATGTGAGTTAATCTGCACCCCGGCCTCCTGCTTACAAGACTCATGGAAAAGCTGTGGACATTCCAGAACACGCGGCAGGAACGGAGGGGAGTGGGGTGGGGGCTGGCACAGGTGCTCAGCTCGGACACCGAGGTGCCGATGCCGCAGGGTCCAGATGGGGGCGCCCTGATCAGTGTCGCGTCAACACACGTGGAAGACTTGCTCCCGAAGGCGCCTGGGCCCGCGGTGCCAAGGGCTGCACGGAGACCCGGTCTGACCCCGAGCGACTCTATTTACTAACCGCCGCCTAATCGGAGGTCGGGGACCATCCTCTGAGCGTCCCTCCGGCTACAGGTCAGCACAGAATTGAGGGCACGATCATTAAAGTCTGTGGCTGCCACCAGAGAGAATTTTTAAAGCACAATTTCAGCTATGTCATAGAATGTGTTATGTGTTGCAGTGGGCTTCCGAGAGAATTACGGGATCATGCTCGTTTGAATGTCCATGGCAGCTGTTTTCTTAGCCCAGATGCCCTAGAAGGTAGACATTAAGGCTAACTTGTAGGTGAGCAATTTGGGGAGTGTGGGCAGAGGGTGATAAACAGGAAGGAAACAGAGAGGTCGGGGAAGGAGGGAAGCTGATTCGATGTAGAGTGTCTGAGCCGGCACAAGAGTCACAAGAAAAAGTCTGTTGCTCTGTCCTGAGGAGCTTCACGGGGCAGATGGGTGAAATCAGGAGGCGGAGGAAGCCACCTGCCGGCATCCCTGACTCCGGTTCCCATTGGCCGGTGCTGGTGTGCCTCCATCCTCTCCACTTGCTGGCTGTGTCATCGCCCCTTGGGGTGGCTGGTCCTGGACCACTGAGCCAGGGAGAGGCAGGGCCGGCTCTCTTCTGCTTTACAGAGTGTTGAAGATCTATCTCCACCCATATCTATCTATTATCTATCTATCTATCTATCTATCTATTATCTATCATCTATCTATCTATCTATTATCTATTATCTGTTTATCATCTATTTATATCTATCTATCATGTATCTATCTATCACCTATCTATCTATCATCTATCATGTATCTATCTATCTATTATCTGTCTATCATCTATCTATATCTATCTATCTATCTATCTATCTATCTATCTATCTATCTATCTATCTACTATTTACCTACCTATCTACCTACCTACTTATTTAACCATGTTTTACAAGGAAGGAAACTGCTGCTTTGGGAGGTTAGCGACCTGCCAGGACACTCCTCCTGGAAGGAGCCGAGCTGGGCTTGCAGCAACTGTGCCCGTTTCCAATGAGCCCTGTTTGCTTCATCCCCTGCACCTCCATCAAGGACGGAACTTGCCTAAATTTGTTATGAAATGGAGAGTTCAGATGAAACAGATTGATTGCTTTTGCCACACAGACCTTCAGTGTTTCTCTTCAAGCTCCAAGATAGTCACACTTGGGGAGAAAATAACTTGTAGACGTCAGTGTCCCCCGTAGAGAACAGGGGCTTCTTCTCCTGCCCGGGATTCGGCAGGTGTCTGGTCTTTATCACGGGCCCTGAATGGACAGCGGTGCACCTCTGGGCCCCCGTTATGAATCTTCCCTTCCCACGTCTCCAGTACCTGGGAGGATGGTTTACTACATAGAAATAATAACTCAGTTCTGCCCTGACAACAGAGCAGTATATACTTCGTCCCTGTGAAGGGGTGTAAATATTTCTCCACATTATTTAAATAATAGGTATCTCAATGGACATACAAATCTAAGTGGACTTAGGCCATGTCTGTGTGACTGACAAGCATGCAATCCAGGCTGTGTGGCTTCAATTGACCATAGAACAATTGATCAGTGTTTTTGAATGTGGATCAATGACACACCATTGATGGAGTCAGCTGAGCAGCGGTTGATCCTGTCACTGGAGCCCAGGGCCAGCATCGCTCAATGTAAAATGACGGTAAGCGATCCCCATGTTGGCTCCGTGAAGCCTCCCTGAAAAATACACTGTAAACCCTGAAGCCCTGTCTGCCCTCCACTTTTAGTGATAATACAGAAGAGTGCAATTGTACCAAAAATGACTCAGATTTGACATTCTGGAAATGTTAGGAAAAGAATAGCATACGATGAGAGTTTGGAAATAGGAGAAAAAGGTGAGAACCTGCGAGATGGGGCAGTGGATGCCATCGGTGTCCCTTGTTTTTGTGTTTTGAGTTTTGCCTCAGGAACCGCCCAGCAAATTTTTCACAAAAAGTAATTCTGAGTTGAAGGCCAGCTGGAGGGGCCTTTTCTCTGAGAAAGCAGATCTCAGGGGAATTTTATGTGGGTGTTGCCAGCTTCTTGGCCAATAAATAAGGCTCTTCTGTTGAGCACTGCTCCAGCACACACCTCCCAACTTCACAGAGAGCCAAAGGGCAGCCTGGAGGGCCAGGAACCTGGGACGGGTCACCCGCAGAAGGTGGGCTGCAGTTTGGTGAACTCTCTTCCTAGCACACGTGCGTCCAGAGTTAAGACTCTGCTTTCAAACTGAAGAGCTGACAAAAGGGATATAGTAGCACTGACCAAAAATGTTAAGGATTAAATTATTTTTAACTTAATGTACATACATATAATTTTGCAAAAATACATAAATGTGATCATAACATAATGTTGATTTTTGTTGCTTTTTTAATTTCTTTCTGTGTTTGTTGCTGCTACACACGCTGTTCCCTCCTCATCCTCCTCCCAAATCAGCCCAGGCTTTCCATCACAGGGAGTCGGTTGTAACCACCTAGTACTCAGCTCCTCCCACACACACCTCACACACCTGAGATCAATATCACAGAAATTCGTCTCCATTCTATTTTCCTACTTCATCCTATCTGGTGGATGTTGTTACCTGGCATAATTCTAATTCATTTTCAAAGCCACCTTCAAAGTTTCATTGTCTGGACACTCTGTGACATATTCAAGCATTCCTCTTGATCTTGGGTCATTCACTTTGTTTCTGATGTCGGACACTCAGCTACACTGTGGTGGTCACTTTTGTCCTTACATCTTTATAGAACTGCCTTTTAATTTCCACAGTGGTTTTCCAGGAGTGGGATTGCTAGATTGAGGAATAGATGGCCCCTGACTTACGATGGTTTGACTCACCATTTTTTGACTTTACAATGGTGTGAAAGCGATACACATTCAGCAGAAACTGTACTTGAAATTTTAAAGGTTGATCTTTTCCCAGGCACCCATGATATGTGGTGGGATCCTCTCTCTGATGCTGGGTGGCTGCAATACAGCTCCCAATCAGCCCTACAGTCAAGAGGACGAACGACCCCTACATGGACAACTGTTCTGTTTTACACTTTCAGTGCTGTATTCAATAATGACATGAGATAATCCACACTTACTATAAAAACAAAGTTAGATGATCTTGCCTAAGCGTAGGCTAATGTAAGTGTTCCGAGCACATTTACTGTAGGCTGGACTAAGCTGTGGTGTTTTATAGGTTAGGTGTATTAAATGCATTTTTGACTAAGGGTATATTCTACTTACAGTGGATTTGTTGGACATAACCCCACTGTAAGTTGAGGAAGATCTGTACATGTTTCTAAAGTGGTTGGATGTGACCAGAACTCTTTCCAAAAGCTGTAACAATGAACATCCTTTTCTCCATGTCCTGCCATTACTAGGTGTTTTCTGGCTTATTTTCTCCATCTTGCCAAGAAAATAGTCACAGAGCATTGCTTCACTGTTGCTTTAACTCATGGGGAGTTTGGGCACCTTTTCACAAGTGTGCTTGCTTCTTTGTGAATCACATTTTATTTTCTTTGCCAATTTTTCTGTTGGTTGCTTATCGCTTTTTTATTTCTAAGAAGGGTTTTTCACCCTTTAAAGTTGTGGGTAATGCTCTATCTGTCCTCTGCTTGCAACCAGTCCCCACATCTGCTAGCTGGCTTTGTGGCCATTTTAGGCTGGCCATATTCCAGTGCATCCCCTCTGGACATGCGGTCAGATTGTACCCCCTTCTTGATTGAAGTTGAGCCTATCTTTATGACTTACTTTGGTCAATGAAATGTGATCATATGTGAGGAGCTTGACTTTTAGCCTGAAGACTTGAAGGACACGGATGCTATTTGCCACAGTCTCTGCCAGGGAAACACCAACATTCCAGATGATGGTGCCTCCAAGAGCCTCAGTCCTTGAGTGGCAATCACATGGAGGAGAGGGCCCCACCACCAACAATGACCTAAGATGGTACTGTTGCTTTAGTGCGTTACCCTAGTTCATCCTGAGAGATGCAGAAACTATTATGTAGAATTGACCTGCTACAAATGAAAGAAAGAAAGAAAGAAAGAAAGAAAGAAAGAAAGAAAGAAAGAAAGAAAGAAAGAAAAAAAAGAAAGAAAGAGAAAGAAAAGAAAGAAAGAAAGAGAAAGAAAGAAAGAAAGAAAGGGAAAGAAGGTAGGGAGGGAGGGAGGAAGGAGGGAAAAGAAAGAAAAGAAGGGAGAAAGGAAGGAAGGAAGGAAAGAAGGGAGGGAGGAGGAAAAGAAGGAGGGAGACAGAAAGGAAGTAGGTATAGACACAGACACCTCATTGACTTGAAGACTGACCAGCATCTCATGACTATGCAATTATTAATCAATGTCTGGAAAGAGGATGATCCTCTTATGGTGGTAAAATGTTTGGAAAAGTGTTGCCTGTGGAAATTTGTGAGATAATCACAGTCATGTAACTTGTAGGGGAACAAGACAGAAAATCAGAATATTTTCCTGTATACTGGTTGCCTTCATCTGCATTTGGAGATTACTGAAAGAAAGAGATGATCAGAGAAGAACTGGACCATTTGCACATTTGCAGGCAGGGATAAAAGGAAATTGATTAATAAAGATTAGAGCAGAGATAAACAAATAGAGACTAGAAAAACATTAGATAAAATCATCAAAAGCAAGAGGTAGTGCTTCCAAAACAGTAACAAAACTACCCAATCTTTAGCTGGACTGACCAAGGAAAAAACAGAGAAGATTCAAATAACTGAAATCTGAAACTAAAGAGGGGACATTACAACTGAAGTTACAGAAATAAAAAAGATTATAAAATAATACAATGGACAATTTATACTCAAATAAACTAGATAACCTAGATAAAATGGGTCAATTTCAGAAGCACACAACCAACCTGAATCAAACAACCAAAACTGAATTATGAAAACATAGAATGTCTGAACAGACCTATAATTAGCAAGAAGATTGAATTAATGTAAAAACTTTCAACAAAGAAGACTTCAGGACCACTGACTTCACTGTGAATTTAAAGAAGAACATATAAAGAAGAACTAAGACCAATTCTGTACAAAGTCTTCCCAAAAACTGAAGAGGAAACACTTCCAGGTGCATTACATGAGGCCAGCATTACACTAATAACAAAGCTAGATACAGACACTTCAAGAAAAGAAAACTGTAGAACAATATCCCTCATACACATCAATGCAAAAATCCCCAGTAAAATCCTAGGAAACAATTCAACAGCATGTTAAGGAGATCATACAACATAGACATACAATTCAGAAAGTCTTGGAGATTACAGTTAAGAAAGTTCCTTAAAAAACTAAAAATAGAGCTACCGTATGACCCAGCAATCCCACTCCTGGGCATAGATCTGGAGAAGAACATAATTTGAAAAGATACATGCACCCCAGTGTTCATGGCAGCACAATTTACAATAGCCAAAACATGGAAACAACCAAAGTGCCCATCAAGAGAAGAATGGACAAAGGAGATGTGGTACATATATACAATGGACTATTACTCAGCCATGAAAATGAATGAAATAATGCCACTTGCAACAACATTGATGGACCTAGGGATTGTCATAGTGAGGTAAACCAAAGACAAATGTCATATGATATCGCTTATATGTGGAATCTAAAAAAAAAGGATACAAATGAACTTATCTGCAAAACAGAAATAGACTTACAGACATAGAAAACAAACTTATGGTTACCAAAAGGGAGGGAGGGAGAGGGATAAATTAGGAATTTGGGATTAAAATACACACACTACTATATATAAAATAGATAAACAACAAGGACCTACTGTATGTATGGCACAGGAAACTATACTCAATATCTTGTAATAACCCATAATGGAAGAGAACGTAAAAAAAGAATATATATATTTATATATACATGTATAACTGAATCTACTGTACACCTGAAACTAACACAACATTGTAAACCAACTATACTTCAATAAAATTTTTTAAAAAATAAATTAAAAAAAGAAAGTCTTGGAGCCATCAAGCATGCTGCGATTTAGCTTTTTGGCAAGGATAAAATCTAGAATATGGTCATTAGGCACATTCTGGAAAGTTCTGAATGGATTAAGGGATTTCAGAGTAGTGGGGCAACTGAGGGTGTGGCAGCCAGTCAATACTTAGAGCTGGAAAAAGTGGTGCAAATAGAGAAAAGAGTAAAACGGAGGCTCTTCACCAACGCTTCATTCTTTAGGCACCCAGAGTGTCCTCAGGGCAGAGGCACAAAGCAGAGAAAGCAAAGGTGACAACTGTGTCCAGACAGAAACCCCTAGTGTGGCTCTTGGTCCCTGGAACTGACTGGAATCTGAACCAGGTGCGTGGGAGACCACCCAGGTCAGTGAGACACTTCAACCCTCAAAAGAACCACCATCTGAGATGACTGAGACTTACGACAACCCTCAGACCCCTGTGGATGGGAAACAAGGGGGTTGAGCAGGTGCGCAGCTTCCCAGAATGTGAAGTCCCAGATGTGGGCAAGGAGGGAAATAGAGAAGGAAAAATCCTCCAAGGAATGGAGCCAAGATTCACACGGAGAAAAGGAAGAAAATATGTAGGAAGCTACAACTCAGGAGCAGGATCAGGGGCTAGTCAAGGGAACCCTGCACCCCTAGGTAGAAAGCTCCCAACATATCAGTCTAGAAGAGGTTTTTAAATCCCTTAGATGTTAGGAGTATTGACTACATGTCTCCCATTCGCCCCTTTCAAATGGAATGTTTATGGTCACTATCCTCTCCCTGTCCCATCACTGTACACTGGGTGTGTCCACCATGTGTGTGGGATGAGTGGGAGACCTCTCTCTCTAGATCACAGTTCTCACGGCTGACACAGAGGCTGCCATTCACCTGCAGTCACCCTCACCTTTCAGCTCAGTGACATGACGGACTTGAGGATGGAAATATTGTATGTAGGATGGAAAACAAACCAAAATGTGGGGATCAGAAAGGCAGAGTGTGTGGTCTGCACTCCTATTTGCCAATATTTCTCACTCTCCTTTTGAGCTCATGGTAGGAGGCTCTGTTTCCATCCTCTTTGAGCCAGGCAGGCATAGGATTTGTTTAGCCGATGAAGTTTGAGCAGGAGTCAACTCCATCACTTTGACATAGCCTTTAAGAAGCCTTAAAGAGGGCTTCCCTGGAGGCACAGTGGTTGAGATTCTGCCTGCCAGTGCAGGGGACACGGGTTCGAGCCCTTGTCTGGGAAGATCCCACATGCTGCAGAGCAACTGGGCCCGTGAGCCACAACTACTGAGCCTGCGCGTCTGGAGCCTGTGCTCCGCAACAAGAGAGGCCACGATAATGAGAGGCCCGCGCACCGCAATGAAGAGTGGCCCCCACTTGCCGCAACTAGAGAAAGCCCTTGCACAGAAACGAAGACCCAACAGAGCAAAAAGAAAGAAAGAAAGAAAGAAAGAAAGAAAGAAACTTGGTGAAAAATGCCACCCCAAAATTATTAAAAAAAAAAAAAAAAAGAAGCCTTAAAGAAAGAATGAATAGTTTGCCCCTTTACGTCCCTTGCCGTGTGATGTTCTAGGTGGTGACACCCCCAACAACTTCAGATGGGCAGGTACCATGAGCAAGAAATCAGTCTTTGTTTCTTAAAACCCCTGAGATGTGGGTGGTGCTGGTTACTGCAGCATCATCTGGCTCGTCCTGACCAAAACCACCACTGAATGCATATAGGGTGACTTGTGCTATACAAAAGCTTTTAATTACTTTCTCAGAGGTAATTGTGTCTTTCTTTTCACTTGTAACTTCTGGGCCTCCAATCTTGTCTGGGAAGATCTCCCACATGCCAAATTAGAGATGTTTACAGATTTGTTCCTGGGATCTAACCCAGATTTGCCTCCTATGCCAGTACTCTGGACCCTCTCCACTCCACACCTCTATTCTACTCCCGCCACTCCACTACCCTGCACAGGAAATCGATTGGATTGGTCTTTTTTAGTGGAAGACAGAGTTGATTATATGTAGTGAGCTTTTCACTCAGTAAAAAGTTCTAAAAGAATATGTCTAGGGAAGAGGCTGGGTCCCCAGTGACCCCATGACTGCCCACCTCATTTCTGTTCCCCTGACTCAGAAAGCTCTATGTCTATAAATTGGATTTTCTTTTCTTCACCTCCTGAAATGCACCACTTATTGTTTATTTCTCTGGAAGGGCTTTCTAGCCACACGGCTTTATTCAAAAAGGTCATTCTTAGCAGGAAGGAACCACTTTAGGAAATATTTGTTACACTCTCTTGCAGTCAGAGGTGTTGATATGACATCAGGCTACTCACCATGTCTGCCCTCCCCTCTCCCCCACTCAATCAGAAAAGACCAAGTACACGTTTTTAAAAATTATTACAACTATTTAGCTCATCTCTCCACACTATAAAAATAGCCATAAGTCAGGAGGTTAACTTTTCCAATTTACTCTGTTATAAACGGATGTGAGAGATTGATCTCAAAGTTACTGGAGGATGAAAGAAAAAAAAAAAAAATGACATAGGCTGAGAGAGAGAAAAGAAATAGTCTATTCTGTGTGTGTGAGTCAAAAACAACATTCCGTTCATAGAACTTGTGGGGGTAAAGATGTGCTGAAGTGTGCTCAGAGGCAACCAAAGTGGCTGGTCCTGTGAGAACTGTCACCGCTCTTATTTACACCCCAGTTTATAAAGGAGACTCTTCAGCGGGGTGAAAAACTCAGCTTGCTTGGATTCTGTTTGCAAGTTTGGAAAGAAAGAAGCTGAGTGAAGGGGGTTCCTTAATGGCTTTTAGAAACAGCATTGGCTAATAAAGGGAATTTTGCATTTAATTCTCACCAAAATACTTCAATACTTCATTCTCTCACCAGAAATGAGGAAATGCAGTGGTATCTCCATTGATAAAGTGACACTTTTGAGAGCTGTTGGATTTTTCAGTTTGGAGGGCGATGGTGAACCTGGTGACAATCTGTTATTTTTGCTCTACAGACAAGAGGTGGAGCCCCCAGCTTCAGATCCTCAGAATCTGCAGATGCTCTGAGAAGGAAACACCTTCCTAAAGGCAGCAACAGTCAGATGTGCCGCGGTGGCTTTGGTCTCTGGGAAGCCACCCAAGGCCTTGCCAGCAGGCCAACGTGGACATGAAGTGACAACCCTGAAGCGAAGTCTGTGAAGACAGCGGGGCTGGCTCAGACCCACCCTGCCCTGGTTCCCCTTCCCAGGGCTGGGCAGAGCTGACGGCCGACTTCCCAGACCAGACACCAACCAGACCCCCAGGCCTGGCTAGTGCAGGTAGAACTTCAGAGTCCTTGGCTTTCTCATTACAAGCAAAACCTGCTTCTCCTTGGACATCTTCAGCTGAGCAGGATTCCTGGAGCACGTGGCCTCAGCTTCTCAACGGGCCTTGATGGGTTAAGCGAGGAGAGAGATCACCCACCCTGGGGCTGGATTTCGCCTGAAGTGAGGCTCTGGGCGAGGGCTCTGGAGTTAGTCCTATTTTGGGAAAGCCCTGGTTTCCTCTGGTTATCAGTGCCCACAGCATCACACTCAGGTTATCTGAGAGCAGCCAGCCGGGGGCAAAGTGTGAAGTGAGGAAGCGCTGCTCCCGCTGTAGACAGGGGCGGGGGGCTGTGAGTCCCCTGAGGGGTGGGCTTCCTGTCAGAGCTGGAAGGGGGATGTGGGCACCCAGGGTGGGGGTCTGCGTCGGGGCAACGTTCCATCCGAACGAGCTGGAGGCCACGCAGATCCCCTGAACGCCTGTGAGTTTCACAGCACCTCCGGGGGCCTGCTTGCCACCGGGGACTAATGTTGAGGGTTGACGTATTTGAGGGACTTCGGATTCTCAAAAATTGAATAACTCTACTGAAATAAAATATTCTCTGTCCACATACATACTGTGAAGGAGAACTTTTACCCCAATTTGTAAAATTATAGTTTATTGCTGAAACAGCCTGAGGGTACAAGTACAAATGAAATGACATTAATTAAAATACATAAAAACAGCAGAAGGGATCATTTTATCATGCAAGTTCAAAAGAACGGGAGAAAAAAAAATGGAAAGATCTGTCCTTCCACCACTGGGGAGAAATGGTTTGAAAAGCTGGGAGCCATGCCCCCAGCTCAGGAGACCGAACCCAGCCGTGTCCTCCCATGAAAAACACCCCGCCTGACTTTTCCAAAATGTTAGTCAGGAGTTGAAAGTGGGTTTTGCTCATGTATCTCAAAGGTCATCAGGAAGCAAAGGAAGTGGTCTCCCTGTTGGTTTTGTGGTGTCCTATTCAGGGAGATTCGTGTCCCTTCAGCCAGCTCCTGGAGTGTGTTAGAAGGCAACCCTGGCCATGTAGATGCGCGGATGGATGAGCCTTGAGATGTAGGCTGCCTCCCTCCCCAGGGGAGGATGACCGCGTGGGGTGTCCACCTCTGGTTCCAGGGGGTTTCCTGATTGGAAGAGGTGCAGCAGGTGACAGCCCAGCCATAAAGATGGTCTGCAGGAGCACCCCGGGTCTTCACACTTGGAGGACAGTGGGGAAGGAGGAAGGTGCCCATAGCCTGTCCCAGGAGAGCATCTATTAAGATTACATCCGTCATCTATAGATCATCTGTATCCATACCTATATTTATAGCTGTCTATATCATCTATACCTGTATCTATAGCTCTATGTTTATTTCTATACCTATAAGTATATAAGTATAGGTATACCTATCTCTCTATCATTTTGAATGTGATTTGGAAAAAAGTGGAGCAGTATAAGGTAAAAATATACCTTTTTTTCTCACATCCAGAGATCAGCATGAATAGTTTAATAGTTTCCTTTCATATATATTTGTCCCATATTTTACCTAATTGGAATAGTATTGTATTTATGGTTTCAAACTGTTTTTGCATTTAGGTTTATGGCCTACAAACATTTTATAAAATCATTCCACATCCTTGTTGCTCAAAAAATGTTCACCATATAACTCTACCAGAGTGTATAAAAGCCTTCTCCAGTGGTTAGACATTTAGAACTTGATAATATATGTAGAACTTCAGCGGTCATCTTAGTGAGTGAAGCTGCTTGGAACGCGGGTTATGGTCAAGTATTTCAACCTCACACTCGAGGTGTGAAGTTGAGACGTAAATATGCCTTGGGTGTCCTGAATTGCTTCCAGAAAGTTTTATCTGTTTGCGTCCCCAGGCCTCACTGGCTTTGTGCCCTGGGAAGAGAGTGGTGCCCAGCATCGGTGCTGGTGCTCAGAGGCGCTCGGACCCCGTTCTCAGGAACGCGGCTCCCACTCAGATCTCAGCACCACTAGAGAAGGCAGGATTCTGTCCACACGCTGGACATGCTGGATTATTTCACTCAAATTTGATGCCCCTGGGGAATTCACACAAGTCATAAACATTTTCACAGAAACTGTTGACTTCAGGTGTGTCCAACGTCCCATGAACAACAGAAAATCCCGATCATAATGTCACTCAATACGGGCTTCTCTTAGGCTCAGCTGGGAGCTATCACATTCCTCCGAAGTGGTTGATACTTTAATAATTTTCTGTTGCATAAAATTAACCTTGGATTATCTGGAAATGCATAATCCCCTGTTATCAGCCACTTTTCTCTGTTAAACCCTTCAGAGAAGGCATTCAGATTTTGAGAGTTGCTGAGTGCATAAACTTGACAGAGCCCAGGTGTGAAGAGCCCTGGGTTAGAGACACAGCATCCAACTGGACGCCACTGATGGGCAGTGAGGGGCCGCTCTGAGGCCGCCTGACCCAACACAGACGTACAGATCAGTCCTTCCCCTCTGGCAGCCTGGCTGACTCAGGACCATGATGGAGCCCAGGCCGCCCACACTTGCGTTGGGGGCGGTGACGACACAGCATCCTTCTAGCAGAATTGGGTTGGGTGGAGGGTCTCTGAGGGAGTCTGCCCCCCGGGCGGGGTCAATCCCGCCAGTTCCTGCTTCTGCCACCACGGGAGGCTCTAGAAGGGATAGGCTGACTTGACACAGGGGAGAGGGGGCTCGGCGCCTCTGTGCAAGGTCACGGCGGGGATCTTCTCGAGAAGCTCTGCCCCCGCTCTGCTCCCAGCTGACCGCATCTCCAGCCAGGGTACAGCCCTCTCTGTGAATTCTCCATCACGGTCAACTCTTGATGGCTCCGCTTGCAACTTGGCTCTAGTAAGTTGTGTTTTGTATAGTTATATTGTATTCTTTTTTTTATCATGGATCAATACTCAAGTATCTTCATTAGGGGAATGCATTGAACTAAAGCATCATGTTTCTGAAAGCTCAAAAGAAAAAGACACATTTAGTAGTTGACACAAGGAAAGAGTTTGTCAGGAGCCTGAGAGAGCTGAGGGCTGTGCCCATTAACAGGAAGCTGGTTTGGTTTTATCTGTGATGCTCACGATAACAGACACCGTGATAACTGTGTAACTTGCATCTCAGCACACTCGGTTTGTTTTATAGGTGAAAGGATGGACTCTTCTGACACCTGTGTATCCCTGGAGCCATTCCGTCCTATCTCCTGGGACCAACATGGCTCTTCCACTGCTGAGACTACCTTCCAGATGCCCGTTTGATGCTCTATGTCCGTGGCGTCCATGATTTTACTTCTGCCCCTGCTTCCACCCTCTCCTTGGTCCTAGGCTGACCACCTTTCCTGGGGTTCTCATCTTCTGCCTGCACCTGCCCACTCCCCAGATGGGTAGGCTGCAAAGTCATGGGCAGTGGTGCAATGGCAACCCTGGAGCAGAGACCTCGCCTCTCCTGGTCCAAGGCAAAATGTGATAAACTGTGAGAAAAACGTAATGTACGTTTGTCAGGTGAGACCCTTATCATTGACCATCTTAATTTGTTTTCTCTGGAATGACTCAGTTTATTACTTGTGATATTTATGTGTGTATCCTTCAAATATATTCACCTATCCTGATGCAACTTGCCTGGAATTTCTTTCAAATTAATAGAAATATTTCTGAAGCATAAAAGCTAATATATTACACATTGTCAAGGTCTTTATTCCTGCTACATCTCACAGGTGATAGGCTCCAGGGCTGTTTTATTTTTTAGGTGAAAGCAACTAAGGAGATTTGCTGGATGAGGGTCCTGTCCTGTTGGCCTCACGTAAAACTCGCATTCTGTTTTGACAAGTCAGCCACGATAGCGTGTTAAGAGGCATGCATTCACATATTCATTTCTAAAAACTCATAATAAACACATTCCATAAACTCAAAAACATTCGAAAATGCATACAAGCAAAAGCTGGTTAATTGCTATGTGCATAGGAAGTAGGCAAAGATTGTCCTTTAATCTTTAAATCATGTTAACAAGTAATCCAGAGGACTGTAAGACACAGTCATCTATCTCATAGTAAATCCAGCAAAAATGATAAGGTAAAGCACACAAAGTCAAAATGTACACTTTCTGTCTTGATTGATCCTGGTTAGAAGCGCACGTGTGGAATTCCACAGGTGTCAGGCCGGTGCTCCTCTGCAGTGCCCCTTCTGGCCAGTGCGGTGTCCTCTGCAGTGCTCCTTCTGGCCGGTGCAGTGTCCTCTGCAGTGCTCCTTCTGGCCGGTGCTCCTCTGTAGTGCTCCTTCTGGCCGGTGCAGTGTCCTCTGCAGTGCTCCTTCTGGCCGGTGCAGTGTCCTCTGCAGTGCTCCTTCTGGCCGGTGCAGTGTCCTCTGCAGTGCTCCTTCTGGCCGGTGCAGTGTCCTCTGCAGTGCTCTTTCTGGCCGGTGCAGTGTCCTCTGCAGTGCTCCTTCTGGCCAGTGCGGTGTCCTCTGCAGTGCTCCTTCTGGCCGGTGCAGTGTCCTCTGCAGTGCTCTTTCTGGCCGGTGCAGTGTCCTCTGCAGTGCTCCTTCTGGCCAGTGCAGTGCCTAGCCAGTGCTCCTTCTGGGTGAGGACAGCAATGTCTACACTGGATTTGGGTCTCAAAGGTGCAGTGTCTTCCCCAATGAAGCTTGAGGGCAGCTCTATTTCTAGCAATCGTCACTGTCATCATGAAGGCCTAATTCCAGGTTCCCATGTTTTGGTGGCCGCTCAGCAAACACCTGCTTGTTGAGCAGGTCTAGAGGTGCACGTCTGGCCTGAGGAAGGCACCCACCGCGTGGCACCTCCACTGAGGGGGCTCGGCGGCCTGTGGTGGGCGTCTGAAGGAGGGCAATTGTGAGCATCTCTGTGGGAGGTTGGGGGCAAGGTGTAATGATGATTTCACCACTGACCACCCAAAAGTAGGAAGAAAACATAGGTTTAAAGCAGAGCTTTGAAAGGTGAAAGTGGTACTTTTCCAGTGCTGAAGATGAAGTTTCTGTGATAAAGGGGGCCTGGAGGAAGCTGAGCGGCAGAGGCGGAGTGGGCCGTCACCCCGGTGCCTCTCTCTCTCTCCCTCCTTCCTTCCCTCCTCCTTTCTTTCTCTGCGTCTCTCTGCGTGGACAGACAGACAGGTGGCTGGCCGGCCGGTGCCCATGGAGAAGCGGGGTCCTTCTCTGGGGCTCTGAGGACGAGCACCAGCTCTGGACCTGCTCCGCTTGCATCAAATTATGGCTTCTGAATATTCTGGAAAACAAAATGACAACATGTTACAAAATGCATCAAACCCTGTAATAGTATGAGGCTAATTCATAGGAGAGCGTTTGAATTCAAGTCGATTTGTTTCCTTTTCGCTCTCTGTGATTTTTCTGCAAACTCCTCATGGTCACTGGTGTCCGAGGCCTCCTCCGGCTGAGGGACATTGGCCCCGCTTGGTGTGAATGCTCTGAGGTTGCTGCACTGGCCCACGTGGCCCACCGTGGACTGTCTTCTTTGTGGGCGTGGCCCACAACGGGAGGTGTGGCTTGGCCTCCACTCACGAGTCAGGATCGGGACGGGTGGACACCGGCTGCCAGCGGCTGAACCCTCGAGGAGCATTGAGACCCACAGGGTCACCAAAGGCTGCCTCCACGGATCCTGAAAACGCTTTCAATTCAGCCGCCTCTCACTCACCATACACAGCCCTAGAAGTTACTCTGAGCTCTGGGCTCATATTCAGAAGGGAAAAGTTATGAATTCACCCATCGACGGCCTGGCGGGCTCCACCCCGGGCAGGGAGGATGCAGCTGTGAGCACACACGCGCACACACACACACACACACAGCACGTCCCAGCGCTCAGGGAGGGCACAGAGCCCCAGAACGAGGAGACACCTTGAGACTCTTTCAGGGAAGAATCATCTAGAATCCAGGCCCCTCGTAGGAAGCTGAGCAGGGCCGGGTTCCCCTCAGCAGGGCAGGTCCTCAGCATGGCTGCTGTGAAGACATAAGGTTCTTCAAAAAGGGGCGGCTTCACTGTCTAAGTTGTGGTCTAATGCAGCTGAATTTCCCCTGATTCATTTGAGAACGAATTCTGAAAAGCATGGCCCTTGGAGTAGGTAGTCTTGAGTGAGAACACTCAGAAGGAGGTAGGAAGGTGGCAGAGGGTAGCCGTGAGGAGCATGGGTGACCGGCAGGGTGCAGCAGCTGTGCAGGGGCCCCGCCATCTCCATCCGTTCCACTCGGACCCCAGCGAGGACCCGGTGGTGTCATCTTGCACCTCCCTTTGCACTGTTTTTTGGGGGAGATATCACCAACTTTTATAAAAGTTTGACCTCGGGACAGAATACAAGACCATCAACCAGTGTGCACAGCTGGGGGCCAGAGCTTCTAGGAGCCAAGTTTCTGCACAGCAAGGGCACAGCCCTCCGGTCCCCCGGCCCTGCAGGCCTCCTTCGGTGACACTCGATAAACACGTGTCAGATGGAGCATGAGTGGCCGTCACCAGCTCCTCCCTCACTCTGGACCTCTGCTTCTGCAAAGTCACCTGATGTCACTTAGGTATTTTTACTCCACATTAAGCTAATGAGCCTCACAAACACCCCCCCCCATTCTTTCCACAGCTACGACAGAGACACTGCCAGCATTAACTTGTGAAAATGATTGTTTTGTCCCAATTATCCTTATTAAAATTATATTAATTGTTGTGACTATTGATCTTGCCTTTAAATTTACTAAAAGAGGATTCTGAGCCCAGGCCACCTGGATGTGGAGATGCTGGCCTTCCCTTGTTTCTCTGATCGAGTCCTTCCTCAGACCCTGAGCTGACAGCAGGTCCTTTGCTGATCCCTTTTGCTTCGGGAAGGACCCTGATCTCCTCTGCATCACCTGAGCAGTCCACCCTGACCTTGCTTCAAGGTCAACAAACACTTTCCTATTCTCCTGAAGATTCAGGAGGTCAGCCCGGGGCTCGCAGGGACTCCAGGGTCTCCCTTGAAACTCTGGCCCCAAAGCCTCAGGAATATAGCTGGGATGAGGGGCTGAGGAACCCGGGGCCCCAGGCCCAGCTCTGTGCGGGGCCGTTTCTGAATGAAGTGGGTCTGGGTGTGAGGGGATGAGACGTGATGCTGTGAAGGGCACCTGTGCTTTATGACCCATGTCACTTGTGATCTGGGACCTTCATTGATGGACAAAATGCACCACTTAGAAGGCTTCTCCAAACATGAATGAGTTTTTGTCCTTGGCATGTAATTTTGAAATGACATTTTCTGTTTGGGGAAAGACACATTTCGGACTCACTTGCTGGACAAGGCTCTGGCCACCAGCTCTGCGAGGAGGGTGGAGTCTGAAGCCGCGTCGGGGTGGGGGGATGCTGAGAGCTGCGTGGTGAGCACGTGGGCAGCACCCCGGGGGCCACAGGATGAGTCCACACAGTGCAGGACCTGCCCGGCGTCCCTTCCTGGGACCGGCCCGAGTCTTTCCAGGTGAGGCCTTGGGGGCCTCAGTGTGAAACGGGGACCCAGGATTGGGAAATGGGCTTCCGGGATCCCCCAGGGCACCGATTTACACTGTCTGCTCCTTTTCCCAGAGAAAGCGTTTCATGTCACTCACCCCTACTGTCCCCACCACCAGCTCCACCGTCCCCAGGGCCAATCCCCAACACCTCCCAGAGCCCAAATGCAAGGCTGGGCAGGGAACAAGGACAAAGGGGACCTAGTGATGCACATGAGGTCGTCCTCATTGTTTAATGCCGACCTGCAGTTAGAAAATGCTCAGAAGGAGAGGAAAACCCTTGCGCAGCGTCTAGGTGGCCAGCATGGCTCTGGCCACGGACCAAAATCCACCAGGCTTAGCTGCACCCGTGAAATCCCTGAGGCCTGCCCGGCCGTGCCCTCCAGCATCTGTACCACAGCTGAGCCCCTGCTCCAACCGGATCGGCCTGCGGCCTCAACCCCAAACCCAGTGCCAGAACCTCCCTGAAGCCCACTTCCACGACCTCCACCCCAGCCTCGCTGGGGGAGTTTTTGTGCTGAATTCTGTGCTGCTTCCTGGAAATGCTGGCCTCCTCCGAGGCCTCCTGGGGGATGGATGCATTTCTCCCTTCCCCCCTCCACCGGTTCCAGGCAAGAGTAGGATCCGGAGGTTTAGGACAACAACGGGAGAGAAGTACTTGGTCCTGAGGCAACTAGAATAAGGATGGGGCAGGGGGCGGTGGGGGGGGGATGCGTCTGGGGAAACCGCACCTCCTGATCAAATACTGGGGGAAATAGGACTGAAATGGTGACATCACCGCACTTACATTATCCTGTACAATTATTTGCTTCAAAACTGGAGGATGTGGGAGGGAGACTGGAGACTGAGTTCCAGCAGCGACCAGGTGGAGGCAGGACAAGCATGGGGCCCGGGCTTGGAGCAGGGACTGTCCTGCAGCGCTCCCCCAGCTTAACTGCCCCCAATCCATGCGTCGAGGGCCCGGATGAGACCAGCCCTTGTGGGGGGTGGGGGTGGCCTCTCTGAGCCCTTTGCTCACTGGTGCCTGTGTTAGAAGCTGAGGCTGGCCCCATCCCGAGACTGGACTCCACCCTCAACACAGCCCGTGGAGCTGCAGGGGGCAGGGGCGGGCTGGGACCTCCCCCCCCCACCACCAACTACCAACGTTACCGGGGGAGAAAGGAAGGTGAGTCCACGAGAAGACACCTAAAGTCAGGAAGAAAAAGAAAGAGGCCAGGTGGAGGGCCAGGACTGCTGGCCTGGCTGTTCTCTGACTTTTCCTCGAATAAACTAGAAGCCAGCTCAGAACGCAGGTGGGGACTGGGAGGGGGGAAGGGAGCGTGGTCTCAGGCCAGGCCGAGGGGAGGCAGACAGGCCTAGCTGTCTCCTGCTGTTTGCACGTCTGCATTTGTACCCGGAGCAAATGCATTTGCCTTTGGAGTGGAGCCGGATAAAAACGGGGAAAGGGAATTAATACAGAATTAGGGGGCCAACTCTGAAACGCGTCGCTTCCTCTATCTGCCCCCATCCTCGGGGGTCGTGACAAGGGACAGTCATTTGCCCTAAAACCTTAATGAGTGGGTCACGGCTGGCGAGGAGGGGGCGGGCTCTGGGTCCCACAGCGGCCGCGCCACGGTCGGCTGTGCAGTAACCAGACGGAGTCCCCACCATATCCCGGCCGCGCTCCCCAGATGCAGGCGGCCCCCTCCACTTCTGCAAAGGTAATGAGGAAGTAATGAGGCTTGACCTGGATGTCCGCGGCCGAGTTCCCCCTTCCCTCGGGTCCCCGAGGATGGAGTGAGATGTTGGGTTTCTGCAAAGCTGTGCTGATAGCTGGTCGGGGAGCTGAGCCGCGTTCTGCAGCTCTGAGGCTGCCGGTGGGAGAGGTTCAGATAAACCCAGGCCTCTTTCAACGCCATCAGTTCACTCCGATCCCTCCGCCGAATAAGACAATTTGACGCTGTGCAGGCCCGTCAAGCCGCTGACTGTTTTGTCACTTGATGGATGCGGAGCCCTGACCTTTCTGGGCTAACTCATCCGCCCGCCCCTCCCCCCAGGCTCTCAGCCCCCTCCTTTCTGTCTTTGCAGGTTGGCCACATTCAACCACGCAAACAGGCAAAACCCAAGAAAGGTAGGCAGAGGGCCGTTGGAGATCATTAGCTTAATTTGAGCTGAAGTGCCTTTGTTGTAAGCTGGGGAGGGGAGGGACCTGGGGATCTTTCAGTGTTTTGCTGGCGAGCTTGTTGAGATATGATTGCCTTTGTTGTGATAATCTGAAATTAATTTGCACTTGAACCCATCTTTCTTCTGGGCTCCCTTTAAACACTGTTATAATTATGCGCCTGGCATGAAATTGAGCACGGGTCGTGATATGACAAAGCTGAATATTTGAATTCCCCAGGTACAGAAGGCTTTTTTCCCCATTTATCTCACAAGGTAATAAAACAAAATGTTCCAGTGCACACACTTAAGAGCCAGGTATTTGCCGGAGGGAAACAGGGCTAATCAGTGCATCGCAACACATTTTACTATGTACTTTCTCAGTGGGTCAATCACTCCCTTTTAAAGTGATGTTAAACTTCTGCTAGTATTAGTTGATGTGTACCTGGAACGCTATACGAAAGTGAAAATGGTATGTTTTATTCTATTTCAGCCACTTCTCATCTGAGAGGCTTTGTCTCCAACACACATTTTCTCAGGTTTTTTTCAAGCACGATTAAAGGCCCCCTCCTAACAGGCGCAATTGATCTGGGCCAACACCCTTCTTGTTCGCTGTGTGAGCTGTACCATCCTTATCAGCATTCTTTTAGTTTTAACCCAGATTAGTGTTTTGGGTGAGAAATCTCATTAACTCGGGCCAGCCCATCTCCTTTTGTGATCGCCTTTGGAATTGTAATGGACTAAAAGGCCAGGGGGGCCCTTCCCCGAGGCTCAATTCTTCTTTAAATCGGCCGGCAGCTTAGAGTAACGACGCTCTCCTCCCAAAGAGACCTGCTGGAGGCTGGGGAGGAAGCTGAGGTTTCCCCCTCGCTCAAAACGGTAACTGAGCCGGCCTGGGAACGGGGCAGGTGGGAGGGACCCCTCAGGGCACCCTGACCCCTGGGCCCTCTCCCCTCCACCAGTGCCCCCGACCCCCTCCACCGGCCCCCCTCCCCCTCCACAGACGGTCCCTTCCCTCCACCGGCGCCCCTTCCCCTCCAACGGCGGCCCCTCCCCTCCACCAGCGCCCCCTCCCCCCACCAGCGGCCCCTCCCCTTCACCAGCGCCCACTCGCCCTCCACCAGCGCCCCCTCCCCCCACCAGCGCCCCTCTCCCTCCACCAGCGGCCCCACCCCAAGCCCCTCCCCTCCTGCTCCCCGGACTCCTGCCACAGATGCGTCAGTGAACCCCTCGCCAAAAAACAGCCTGTAAATTGTCATCTCATCCTAGTACTTAGGAAAAACTGCAATTTCAATGTCACATGAAGCAAAAAAGAACCCATTTGCCCAACAGGACTGCCGGGCAAAGAAGACCATGCTACAGGGAGGCACATATTGGTTAAAAAGGAAATCCATTCACTTCAAATCACCCTCCACGTGTTTTATAAGTGATTAAAACACACATACTTGACTTATATGAGGAATGAAATCTTCAAGGGTCAAAAATCATGATTTACAAAATAAAATATCCTCCCCTAAATGGCAGTTTATTTATACAGCACATGGGGTTAAACGTCAATAGCAAATTTATAGGACTGCTCTCATTTATTAAAAATTTTAATTTTGAATAATACACATGAGCCATTGGGTACAATATTATCTTTCACCCAGAAAAGTATGTATTTTGTAGAGTGGCTTGATCCTCTCTGAGTAATTGTTCTGTGTGCTCTCTATGACTATTTCAGGGAAAATGAAATGTCAATTTTGAGACTGACTGTGGTAGTAACAGGACTATTTTACTTTTGCTCCCCGAAGCCTATTAAAATATACACGAGTAGCATCTCTGTTCTTTAATCACTTTACTTACAATATTATTTTAATTTTTTAAATTTAATTTTTAATTTAATTAAAAAAATTTTTTATTGAAGTAGAGTTGATTTACAACGTACAATGTTATTTTAGACAAAAGATTGAGGTGATGCTTCAGAATCTCCTTGACTGGCCTCCTTGCAAAGGCCGTGCGGTGTGCTTGCACTTGAATAGAGACGGCGGGGGGGCGGGGGGGGCTGCTATCACATAGAAGAGGGGTGGGTGCCCTGTCCTAAAGGGGAGGCGTGGTGTATCCACTATCACATAGAAAGGGTCGTGCAGTGTCCCATCATACAGATGATGGGTCGTGAGTCCACCATCATACAGAAGAGGTGTGCTCCCCTAACAGCGTGTGAAAGAGGGGCGGGTAAGGGGCATCCCAGAGCTGAGGCGTGTGTGCTGATGTCACACAGGAGCAGCGGTGCCCCTTTATCACATGGACGGCGTGTGTGTACCTGCTGCCCTGCGGGGCTGTGGTTGTGCCCATTACTAAACAGAGAAAAGACAGTGCCTAGCGTCACATACAAGAGTCGTGGGCAGGCATCGTACCACATCTTAGAGGGATGTGCACCTAAGGTCCCACAGAAGAGACGTGGGTACGCGTGTTGTCACATGAAAGGAGGGCTTGTGCCTAGTGTCCCATAGAGGAGGCTGGGTGTCCCCGCTGCCCTATAGAAGATGCGGGTGTGCAGCTTATAGAGGAGATGCGTGTGCCTACTACCTTGTGGAGGACCCATGAGTGTCCTCATCCCAGTAGAGATGCCCTGTGGCTGCAGCCTTCGTCACCTGGAGCATGTGGGGAGTGCCTACCGTGCTTCCATCCCTCGGACACGGCGTGAGTCTGTCCCCTGCAGATCCCCACAGCTCCTCCCCCACGGGCACCCCAACTTGCCGCTGCATCCAGAACTCCCCAGGAAGTGTCGCTAAGAAGCCCACCCCTTAGAGGGGTGCCCCATGCCCTGCGAGGACCGGGAGGATGTGGCCCCTGGATGGGCTGCCCGACGAGCGTGGGCGCCTCTTCCCAGCGCCCGCCTCCTGCTGCTCTATCTCCAAGCGCTGGGGGCCCCGCGCCCACGTCACCGTCTCAGCTGACAAGCAGCCCCGGCAAAACTGCCTTCCACAAACCAGGCAGGCAGCCTTGTTTCTCTTACGATAACATCTCCTGATCTCATTATTGATTATCTGCTTTCTCGGGTCCTGTTTCCTGGAAGTTTGATACGGGGCAACAGAGGTGACAAAAGATTGGCACCGGGCTCTGGGAATGAAGTGGCTGGCCATTAGATCAGCATCCTCTCCCGGGGGGGGGGGGGTGGAGGACGGGGGTGTTTGGCAAAAGCATTAGGTGCTGTCTTGACTTAATCTCTCTCTCCTTTATCTCAAATCTGTTTTGAACCCTCCCAGGCAATTTACCAACCTTGTCATTGATTCCTGTCACCTAAACATGCCCCCACAAAGAGCTACGTTTTGATGATGAATCAGCTCTTCATTTAAACAATTGTGGGCTTCACCTTAATTCAAAAATAGCTCTTGAAACAACAACAACACAAATACCGTGAATACCATAAGTCCTGTAACTATTTACAACAATCTTTGGCCAGGACTCTTGTGGTCCTGAAAATTTGCCCCTGGTTCTTGTGGTCAGTGGTCTGTTAAAGCCGAGTGCATCTCGCAGTTGAACTCACTGTGCGGAACATGTGTGCACGTCAGGGAACGCGTGTGCCTAGCAGAGAACACGCGTGCACAGCTCACAACCGTATAGACGGCAAATGGGCCTAAGACACACTGCCCAGAACACTTGCAAAACTGATTCATGTGCGGCCTCTCCTGTCATGAGGTTGCGTGGATGTGTACATCTCACCACTGGGGGGCCCTTGGTATTTAAGACCAGCTCAGTTTTCAGGGTGGAGTTATTGGGACTGAGGTCTCCTGGCCACAAGTGACCAATGACAAGCGTGGTGTTCAAGGTGCAGTTTGTTGTTGTTGTTTTAGTTTCCAGCTGCCTCCATCCCCTCCCCACTCCCTATCTCTGAACCAATATTAGGTCCCCTTTTCTCAAATTCAGCTGGGGCCGGGGGAGCTGACAATCCAGGCAGGTTGGAGATGGTGTTCATGGGCCCTGCGGGCAGCAGAGAACCTTCAGCATTTGGCATTGAAGCTTTTCTGCCTTCACAGATTTGGTTTCTGTGTGATCGGCATTAGGGACACTCCTCTGAGGTGATTCACACAATGACGGAGCAGCACTTGGACCCTGTCCGGGATTCCTGCCACCTGGACCATCTCGTCACTGCATCCACAGGGGAGGTGAATCTGGGAGTCTGGATGGGGCACTGATGTTGGGTATCTCACCGGTGCTGTTGGTGTGTGATGATCTTCAAGGTTTATCTTGGCTGAACAAGGCCCTGGACATTTGCGTCCCCTCTTTGTGCTGCAGGAAATTTAGGGACATGGTATTCGGTGGGGTGAGTGGCTTTGAAATCAGGTCCAACTGATGTACAAGATCCCCAGGGCCTTGATCTTCAGGTGCAAAGGGGTGACTCCAGTCTCTACCCACCTTTCCATTGTTGATACAGATGCTCCGAAATGTAACTGCAGACGGAAGATGCCACATGTCCTCCCCAAGGCCAGGGGTACCCAGGGATGCCAAATGCTCCAGGAATGCAGAGGGAGAGCAGCGAGCCTGCCTCTCTCCTCGTGGTCCTGCTTGGTGTGTATTTTCACTCTGCAGAAGCCACCTTTCTCACTCTGGCCTCTGAGCAGGCATGCATTGTCTTCTCTTCAAATCAAAATTGAGACAGTCTCTCTCTCGCAGAGCCTCACCTCTACCCTGCCCGCTAATCAGCATTATGACCGACTTATAGAATTCATACCCCGTGGAATCCCTGGCAGATGCACAATTACATCCCAAAGAGTCCATTTAGGCCCCAGACTTAAAAGCCAGCCTCAACTCCTCACTTGCCATCACTGTCTGCCACCCCGATCCAATCCACTTCAGGGAGTCCTGTTGGACCCACTTCCAAAAGGTCTCCAGAACCTGAGTCATCCCATGAGCTCTGCTGGCACCACTCCCTCCAATCCCCTCCCAGTTCTCTGCTCCACCCCAATGACCCATCCCAGGGGGCAGCCAGAGGGATGTCCTGAAAATATCCACCCTGCTCCTGGAGGTCTCAGCAGCCCCCCCATAGCGCTTAGGGTCCAGATTCCCACTGTGGCCTGTAGGGTCTTGGCACCAGCCCATCCTCTCCCACATCACCCTCTGCCCCAGCCGCACTGGCCTCTCAGCTGGTCTACAGAGTTCTACACTCAGCTCATTTCTGCTCCAGGACCTTTGCACTGGTTGGTTGCAAAGCTCTTCTCCCAAACTCAGGCATCGCCTCCATCACTTCCTTACGGAGAGGTGCCTTCCCTGACCCTCTCCAGTCACACTTTATCTGATTAGGTTATTTAATTAAATAGAATTAAATAGAATAAAGTCCTCCTGAAGTGTAAAATGTCTGGGTGAGGGATGCCAAGGGATTCCCGGTGACGCCGAGGAGGACGGTCCTGAGAGCCTCTGCTCTTTGCCGGTACTTCTCCTCCT